>NC_083363.1:7958273-8583273 GCF_030254825.1 Meriones unguiculatus
AGAGGACACACCATGTAACTTCACTGCCCTCTGGATTAAGCCGACCATGTGCTCTAAAGCAACTAAGACAGCATCCATAAAGCTTTTTAGTGCTACTTAGCCCTTATCGTTATATATATATATATTTTTTTTTCTTTTTTTTGTCTAAGGAGGAAACAAGCAGGGCCTTCAAGATATTTTGAGTTAGAATAGATTTTTGTATGGTGACTTTTATCCCCCCTAAGAATAAAAATAACAGAATACAGACGGCGGGGAAAAAAAAACCATCAAAAAGGTTTATGGAAAACAGGACTTTAAAACATCATATGGTTGATGAATAAGGTATGGTTGATGATAAAGGTTTATAAATTCCTAAAGTTATGAAGGTCTACTCAGATGAATAGAAACTGAGATAGATTGGGCCAGGCAAGGTGGTGCTAGCCTTTAAGCTTTTAATCCCAGCACTCTGGAAGGCAGAGGCAGAGGCAGGTGGATCTCTGTGAGTTCAAGGCGAGCCTGGTTTACAGAGCAAGTCTAGGACAGCCAGGGATATTACACAGAGAAACCCTGTCTCAAAAAAACCAACAAAACAAAACAAAAACTGTAATCTTAAAAAGCTATTAGCTTGTTAACTGTTAAGACATACAAGTTAATAATCAGTCAGTCACCTTATAAATGATTAAATTAGTGTGCTCAGAACATGCTTGTTGTCATGCCAAGTACAAATAAAATTCATTTACAGGACAATTTAGCCTTTAGCCTGTTGTCAAGATTAGCCTGAAGTAACTGAAAATGAGTAAAGTTTGCTTAAAGTCAGGTATACTTAATAGATTAGATGATGGCCCTCAAGGCCTCAGAGAGACCATTGAATACGGCATTTAATGTGTTTAATGAGAAAGGCTTCCCCTGACAGACAAAATTATCAGCTTCTGGGGGCAGCAGCTGAGGCTGTCTCCAAAGAAGACGGGCGGCAGCTGACTTCCCCTGGAGCTCGCTTCAAGTGTGGTTACGCTGCTGACTACTGGGCAAAGAACTGCACCATGCCTTGCCCGGAGCCAGGGCCCGGCCCAAACTGTGGACACTGTCGGGGTGACCGCCCTGCTCTGCCTTGCCAAGGTAGGTCAGTTTTCCCAAGTTCCTCCTCCACAGGAAAGTATCTCGCCTTCTGGGGTCTGGCCGCTCAAGGCTGATGCTGTCTGTCCTGTGTGATAGCTGAAGGCTGACTGATGACCTTTGCCCCCAGCAAGGCTGTTGAGATCACCATGGTGGATCCCAGGCTGGCTGAGTGGGTAGAGGGTAAGTCTCTGTCATTTTAACTGAGAGGCCATTTGGTCTATACTTCCCGCTCAAATTTATCCTTCCCTCATCTCTGTGATGACGGGCTATGATAATGGCTTCATCAGTTTAGCAGCAGCAAGCAGACCTTCGCCAGCTCCTACTGCCAAGGCCACAGCTGCCTGGCCAGTCCATTTCCTGTGTAAATTGACTTTTTCTATAGCTACTAGATAGGTCTCCTGCTGAAAAAGGCCAGCTCATGACAGGTCCTTCACCCTGAAAGAGAGAAACTCACAAAACAGGTTTCAAAGTGAAAAAAACAAACTCAAGCTATCGCGCTGCTATTACCAACTAAAATTTACTTTTTACTAATTCCTTTATCTAAATGATCTTGCTTTTCGATAACTACTCTCAGAAGTCAACCGCTCCTGTCTCACGGTAAAGATTAGGTAGAAAAAAAAAATAACAAATGGCGTTTGGGGACATTAGGAATGTGTGCAAGCTGAGGAGAGATTGGAACACACCGGCCTTGTGCACCTTGGTGTCCATCCAGCCTCTGACTGCTTGTTCAGTCACATGTACTCATGGCTATAGCAACCCTACACACACAGAGACAGGCCATGAACAAGAAGAGAAATGCGATCCCGGGGTTGCACCGTCCGGAGACGTCCAGGAGGCATCCAAGTGCAATTTGTGCAGAACAGATGGAACCTTCTGGGGCTCCCTAGGGGTTGTGTACTGTAGTTCCAGGACAGGGAGGACTCCGAGCCGGGACTTCAGTGGAGAGTGAAGCTCAGAGCCAAAAGGGGATGGTTACAGAGTCCAGCGCCGTGGAAGGAGGGATGAGAGGGCTAATCAGGCAGCCCCTTAGGAGGAGGGGGGAAGGGGCAGGGTCTCCACACAGAGGTAGCAAGTGGACAACAGAGGGGGAACAGAGTTTCAGAGAAATCTCTGAAGACAGTATGAACTCGATTGGTCATCCTAGAAGCCATTACGATGCTTAGGCTGTGGCCACTGTTCCCCTTTGGTCAAACCAGAAGCTGGTCCAAACTGCTAGATGGTGGTGTAAACCCCTCTACCAGCAGAGGCCCCCTGAGTCCCCCAAAGACACCACTTCCTTGTACCATAACCACCCTCGTACCAGTTCTGACGTCAGCAGTATGTGGGGGGAGGAGGGGGATAAAAAGGGAACATAACCAGATTAATCTCAACAACCTCCCAGCGCTACCTCTGCACTTGGAGTTGAGATTTAGAGTGGTGACAAGAGGAAGGAACCAGATGTGGACAAAAGTTTCAAAATGCCTAGTGCGTTCCTCCTTAGCTGGGGAGTGTGTCCGAGGAGGCATGCTGGATTTTACACATGGCAGGCCTCAGCAGCCTCTGCTGCTGAGCTACATTCCCAGCCCTAAAAGCAGCTGTTGGTTTGTTTTAAAATCAGACTCTCACTATGTATGTGATGTAGTTGCTACATAGTCCAGGTGGGTATCGAACTCACAGAGATCCAGCTGCCTCTGCCTCCTGAGTGCTGGGAATAAAGGCATACATTGCCTGGCTTCCCTAGGCAGGAAGTCCCAACAAGCAAGCGAAGCCTTCAGTCTCCCTATGCTGTTGATTGTGGATGTGATAGGACCAGCTGTCTCCTGCTCCTGCTCCTGTGACTTCCCCACAGAGATAGACTGCAGCATGGAATACTGCTCTAAAATAAAATAAGCCCTTTCTCCCAGAGTTGCTTTTAGTCAGGGTTTATCACAGCAATAGCGATTAACTAGAAGAGGAGGCCCTGCATTGGGTGGGATTTCAGGGCTCTATACTCCGAGTGGGCTTAGGGTGCTCAGGCCTCGCCAGGGAGCAGGAGGCCGTGCTAGGCCTGTGGAAGATAAAGACCGGACAATGTGGAGCCTCAGACTCAGGCTCAGAGAGAAGCCATGCAGCCATGCCAGGTACCCAGCCTGGCTTGGCTTCTGCAAGGTGTGAGAGTGTGTGTGCGTGCATGGGGGAAGAGGGGTTGGTCTATGCCCCAGGAGTCTCACTTTGGCTTCCTTGTTTCTGTTTCTCTGGCTAGTTGCTTTCCCTTTCTCCTGCCCCAGCCCTCCCCCACCCCATGGAAGTCACCGAGGGCATTCTGGTGACAGACACCTCTTGGGTACCATTTGCTTAGGCTCTATGTGGAGGGTGCCCAAGCCACTGTCTCTACAGGATACTGTAGACTGTCAGCCAGTCCTTGGATGGGAGGAAGAGCCTACAGACTCAAAGGCAGGGCCTTTGGGCTGCACAAAATAGCTTCCCCACGGCTTGGGCACTAGGCTCAGGATTTGCACCACCAAGATGTAGCTTCTAGCTCTTGCAGCCTGACGCTGACCTCTACACTGCTGTCCTTTCCACATTTACTGAGGAGAGTCGCCTTCACGCTCTCAGCCAGCTGAGGGAGAGCATGAAGGGCGTTGTTGGTCTTGCCTGCTGTGGCATTGGTTGCCAGCTTGGATGGCTATTCTTGATTGTCAACCTGACTGTATCTGGGATGAACTAGAATACAGAAATGGAGGGCAGACATGTGAAAGATTTTGGATTTTGTTTTGTTTTGTTTTGTTTTTCAGACAGGGTTCCTTTGGGTAGCCTTGGCTATCCTGGGACTAGCTCTGTAGACCAGGCTGACCTCAAATTCACAGAGATCTTCACGCTTTTCAAGTGCTGGGATTAAAGGTGTGTACCACCTCTGTTCTGTGAGAGATTATTTTTCTTTGGTTTGAAGTGAGTAAATCCACTTGTTGTCAGGACCTTCGAGGAAGACAAACACCTCTGATCCTAATCTTGGGGCTGGAAGATCCACCTTCAGTCTGGACCACACCTCCTGATGGAAGCCCATATAAAGACATGGAAGGAGGAAGTCTGAGTTGTCTGCCTGCTTGTCCTCCCCTTGCTAGCACATCTG
Source organism: Meriones unguiculatus (assembly GCF_030254825.1). Lineage (NCBI taxonomy): Eukaryota > Metazoa > Chordata > Mammalia > Rodentia > Muridae > Meriones > Meriones unguiculatus. The sequence goes on from NC_083363.1 coordinate 7,962,457, forward strand.
TTCCTTCACTGCCATTGGGACCTACTTCTTTGGAATTCCAGCATATACTGAAGACCAGCTGAGACTTCAGCCTTGTAGACTACTGGATTTGGGGGACTTCCTGTTCACACCCAGCCATCGTTTGATTAGCTGGACTGTAGCCTGTCAGTCATGCCAGTATATATTACATATATTTGTAGAGAGATTCATTTTATAAGTTCTGTTACTCTAGAGAACCCTGATCTGTTGGGGTTGGGGTGGAGTCAAGAAAACTCACTTCAGAATCAGAAACTTAAAATGAAAGCTTTATCTTCTCCAAGTGCAAGGAGGCGGTCAGGTTAGCATCTGAACTGCTTCCCCACAGGGAGATTGTACAACGGTTTTAAAGGATGGGAACACAAAGCGAGGGGGAGCTGTTGCATTGACCAATCATATTTTGACACAAGGGGTTGTTGAGTAAGGAAGTAAAGCTGGGTGACTGGGCCTGTCCAGGTCGCCTGCTTTCAGGGCCCTTAATTCAGATCTCTGCAGTCAGTTCCCCTCCTGGACTCTGACCAGAATTTAGGATGATAAGGGAACAAAGGGATGGGCAATAGTTATTTAAGTCAAGACAGGCAGCACATTTGTGTGCTTTAGCTTAGATAGCGGGATAACAGCTGCTTCCCTCTTTACATCCTTTACTGGTTAACAGACAAACATGGAACATCTGAAGAAGGCAGGGAAAGAGTTGGGTTCTGGAGCCTGGGCATATGAACTCAGGTTTTTTGTTTTGTTTGGCTGTCCTGGACTCACCTCGTAGACCAGGCTATCCTCGAACTCACAGAGATCCATCTGCCCCTGGCTCCCAGAGTGCTGGGATTACTGGCGGGTGCCACCGCTGAACTCAGTCTTGACTCTGCCAGCAAGACAGAACGTGTTCCTGAGACAGCTGGCCCCGGGAGACTGTCTCTTAACAATCAATAGGCCAGCGATTCCTGCCATTCTGTCATTTCTATAAGCCATGTCTCAGCACATCCTGGGGCTCCGACGTCCACTGAGAAGAATCCGTTGTAATTTTTTTGCCTGTGCAGAAGGTTGTGTTTAAAATAATTTGTTCCCCGAGAGAGTTGTATTCGTCACTCTGCTTTCCTCTTAGGAGTACTAGGAGTTAGCAGGGACTGTGGAACACCTCCACCTTTTTGGTTGGTGTCCGTGCCTTTCCAACCTTCTGTCGGGGTAGATGTTGACATCTGTGTTTGAGTTCATTCTAAAATACCTCCTCCGGGGGCTGGGGAGGTGGCACAGTGGATGACAGTAATCGCTCTTGCAGAGGATGCAGAGTGAGGTTTCCAACACTCATGTAGGGTGACTCACAACTGCCTGTGACTGTAGCTGCAGTACCTCTGGCCCCTGGGGGAGGGGCAATGCCTTCTCATGTATGTACTGTCACATACACATAATTAAAATACGATTAATAGCAAACCTTTAAAGAAGCCCACCTGCCTAGGGCCCACGACTGTCTTGATATCCTCGGAGCACTAACTGCCTCATTTCACATAAAGCAAACTAGGACCTAAGCTGCTCTGTCCTTATCCAGGGACCAGGCTGACACCGAGCCTTGCCCTGTAGTCTCCTGTCAGCCAGAGGTGCTGATAACCCTGCCAAACAGCTCCAGGAACATGGCCTATGGATGGCTAATGCCTGTCCAGGCCTCAGCTTGTAGAGACCAAGACATCGTTTTGTGGTGAAAGCCACCTTGGAACTGGGAACTGAGAGGTCCCTCTGGGTGAGAGGTGGGAAGCCTTCTGCTACTCAGCCTTGGGATCCGCTCTCACATTCACTTCACAAATCTTTCTGGAATAGGTTACCAGAAAGTTTCTTCTGAGAATCCCAGCCACATGAGAGGAGCAAGTTTCCTTAGTCAGCTCTGTAGGTGCCCCAGTACCAACTTCCTACTTCCTGGAGACTTTACATGGTCACTGAATTCAACTCTAGGCAGAATTCTTCTTTCCTGTTTGACATCAGAGGTGGGAACTTTGGTTGCTCTAACAGGACAACAACTCAAGTATTGACTTGGCCAAGAGAAGCCACTGTGCTGTGGCCAAGTGGGTTCCCAGCGATGGTAACTGGTAAGCAGCCACATGGTGGAGAGGGTGAGAGAGTGAGCCACAGAGAGTGAAGCCCAATGTGTCAGGGAAAGTTGCTTAAGAAAGAGATGGAGTGAAGAAAAGGAAAGGTGTGTGTGTGTGTGTGTGTGTGTTTCTGAGTAGCTCAGAAAATTGGCAGGCTACGTGGCTGCTGGAGTCTTTATTGTTAGACTGTTTATTTTAAATTAAAATACCTTATGCTGTACCCGTTGCACGCAGAATCGGCACATTAAAACTTTGGAAAATGTCTTAAAATGGGGAATGTTTTAAAATGGATGTTTTGAAGTTTATCTGGGTGACCTTGCACCTTCAGAGGGTATTTGGTTTCTGGATTTACAGGTGGGGCTCTAGGTGGGAATTCGTCCTTGTCTTTGGCCACCTAGGTAGAGCCTACTAAGTTTGCAGGAAGAGTCCAAATCCTCTTTGCTTGTCGAGGGTGAGGGCTGCCAAGTGGGACAGGGAGTAGGTGTATTTTCATATAACTTCAAACTGCTCGAACGCTTTCTGTCTGGGCTATTCTCCTGGATCAGCAGCCTTTGTGGCCCTAGAGCGGCCTCCATTGTGAAAGCAACAATGTTGTTTCTCGTAGGAAGATTCATCAAAATTGCCACTTTTTAAGTTATTTTTAAAAGAAACTAAGAAACAAGATTGGTAACAGCAGGGCCTGAGGCCAGGACAGTGGTCCCCTTTAATCCCAGCACTTGAGAGGCAGAGGCAGAGGCAGGCTCATCTCCAAGTTGGAGGCCAGCATGGTTTACACAAGGAGTCCCAGGGCAGCCAGAACTACACAGAGAAACCCGTCTTGAGAAAAAAACCAAAAAGTGGTAATGAAGAATGGACTTCTTATCAGTTTGGCCAAATTGAGTTGTTGGTGGAGGAACCGGTATGTCTCCCCCACAAAAGATAGGCAAACAGTGCTTTTTTTGGAGGAGGGAACTTGGAGCTCAGGCTAGCCCCAGATAAGTTTTAGTTTAAGTCCAGATAGGAAAAAAAATTGGGATCTGAATGAGCCCCTATCAAAAAAAAAAAAAAAAAAAAAAAAAAAAAAAAGGAAGAAAAAGAAAAATTGGGAGCTGGGCACAGGGCACATGCTTGTAATTCCAGCACTCAGGGAAGCAGAGGCAGGTAGATCTCTGTAAGTTCAAGGCCAGCCTGGTCTACAAAGTGAGTCCAGGACAGCCAAGGCTACACAGAGAAACCCTGTCTTGAGAAGAAAAAAAAAAAAAAAAAAGGGCTTAGAGGGAGTGGGATTCCCACACAAATTCATCCTAGCAGAGCTATTTTGTTCTTCTAATCGGTGGAGTGTGCAGGTGTGTCCTGTCATTGACGTCATTGGACTTAGGGGAAGTCAGGATCCCTGACTCTCACCTATCCTGCCAGTGAAGGTAGCACAGGCCTGCAGTCCCAGCATTGTGGGGAGGAAAGCAGGAGGTCCAAGGTTATCCTCGGCTATTTACCAACGTCAAGGCCAGCCTGTGTGACCGGGGACCCTGTCCCAACAGAACAAAACGAAAGCCCCGTGGGTTTGAAAGAGAATTAAAGGAAGGGGGTGATGATCTGGGAGTTGGGGCACAAGTGTGGAGACCACGCTTCTGAGCAGAAGCAGCCTCTGGGTGCTTGTTTCAGTTCACCCTGTAGCCCCAGCATGCAGGCTATGGAGGAGGCAGGAAGACAGGAAGTTCAAATTCCAGGCCAACCTGGGCTACATAAGATGTCTTAAAAACAAACACAAAAAGCAACCAAAATAAACCTAGGCTCCTTGTTTGTTTGTTTGTTTTGTTTTGATTTGATTATTTGTGCATGTGCATGTGTGTGCTCCCACGGAGACCAGGACAGGACATTGAATCCGCTAGAACTGGAGTTATAGGAAAGCATAAGCCACCTGTCACTGGGTCCTGGGAACTGAACTCAGGTTGTCTGGAAGAGGGAGTATACATTCTTAACTGTTGAACCTTCTCTCCAGCTCTAGTATTCTTCTTCTTCTTTTTTTTTAATTTAATTTTTCTAAAGAGAGATATTTCAAACAAAAATTCTAAACCTGAGGAAAGCCGTGCCTAAGGCCCAGTCTAGTCCCTGGGGACATTTGAGCCCAACCTTGCTGGGTGGCTTCTCAGCTGTAAACCTGTAACGTACAACATTATGAACTCGGTGACAGTTAACACATGAACTGACAGCCTGGTGACGGACCATAGTAAGTAAGGGCTTCTTCAACCCCTGAGACCTTTTCTGAAGTAACCAAAGCCAAGAACACACGGTTCTCAGATGCAGACTCGGCTGTCTGACACTCCTGTCCTTTCGGTAGATTCATTCTTGGCAATCCCTGCTCAGCAGAGCTCCTTGGCAGGAGGGTGCCTCGGAGGTTTTACTTCGCTGTGTCTGCTGACTCCAGCTCCTTGATTTCTGACCCATCGTCTTCTACGTTCCCACCTAAAGACTGCCTCGTAGAGATGCTCCAGCCATTACGTGACCTTCTACACTAGTCGATCCCCAGGAGTGTACAAAGCTACTCCCACCCCCATTTCTTCAACGTGTTCAGACCCAACAATGCCGTGTCAGATTTATGCAGTGCTGGGGGTTGGTGTCAGGGCTCCGGGCATTTTAGATAAAGATTCCACCAACTGAGCTGCATCTCCAGCCCTAGGTTAAAGGTCTTTAGGAAATCTGAATCTGAGTAAATTTTTTACTGCTGGGTCATGTGGACAACTCATCCCACAGTGGCTCGTGCTGCAAAGGGACTCAAGATGAGTCCAAATGGCTTTCATGTCATACATGTGGAGATGGACGTTACATCAGTATCTAAAGAGGAAGCCAACTCAGGTCATCAGAAAAGTGGCCTGCTACCAGAGCAAGCAGCATCAGGTCCCTGATTGTCTCAGTTAGGGTCTCTCTTGCTCTGCTGAAACACCATGATCAAAAGAGCAAGTTGGGGAGGAAAGAGTTTATTTGGCTTACACTTCCACATTGTAGCCCATCATTGAAGGAAGCCAGGACAGGAACTCAAACAGGGCAGGAACCTGGAGGTAGAGGCAGAGGCCATGGAGGGGTGCTGCTTACTGGCTTGCTCCACAGGGCTTGCTCAGCCTGCTTTCTAATAGAACCCAGGGCCACCAGCCCAGGGATATCATGCTCACAATGAGCTAGTCCCTCCCCCCACCAGTTTGCTAATAACAAAAATCCCCTGCAGCTGAGTTTTGAAACAGGGTTTCTTTGTGTAGTCCTGCCTGTCCTATAGACCAGACTGGCCTCAAACTCAGAGATCCACCTGCCTCTGCCTCGAAACTGCTGGGACTAAAGGAGTGGGCCACCACCACCACACCTAGCTCTACAGCTGACTCTTTCGGAGGCATTTTCTCAAAGTTCCCACCTTTCAGATGGCTTAAGCTTGAATCAAGTTGTTGACATAAGACTAGCCAGGCCATTAACCAAGCAACCATTCGGGAAGTGGCTATAATGAGCTTTCCAAGTGACATGCATTTCAAACATACCCTCTTTCCAAACTGCCACCCAGACCACAAACCAAACCAAGGTCCACATGGCATGGTCAAAAGGAACCCTCCAGACTTTAAAATACACTAAAATACTGAAGGCCTTTAGTCCCAGAATTTAGGAGGCAGAGGCAGGGGGTTCTCTGAATTTGAGGCCAGCCTGGGCTACACAGAGAAACCTGTCTTAAAAAAACAAAAACAAAAATTAAACAAAGCTGTACAGAAATGAAAATTACAATCCCCCATTCCCTTCTCTTTCCATTACCAGTTCATACACAACAATCTGGGTCAAGGAAAATCAATCCCAGCAGCTCTGGGGATTAACTGGCCGCAGGCTTGCCTCCTACCTGGATCACGAAAGTTGTTACTGGATACTTGGATTCATAAAACCTACTGATTCGTGAAACCATGTTGGTTCCCTGTATCTTTTAAAATTTGGTTATATTTACATGCATGTGTGTCTGCGTCTGTGCAAGGCGCCTCTGGCAAGGTGCGTGCAGAGGCCAGAGGGTGTCCTTCCTGGAATTGGGGTTATAGGCGGTTGTAACCTGGTGTGGGTGCTGGGAACTGAACTCCCACCCTCTGCAAGAGCTTTCAGCGTTCTTAACTGCTGAACGATTGCTCTAGCCTCATTCCCCGTATTTCAAAAGAAATGGGGGGTGGTGAGAGGTGGCTCAGAGGGTAAAGGCACCAGTGGCCAAGCTTTTTGATACGAGTTCAATCCCCAGGACCCGTGTGGCAAAAGGAGAGAACTGATTCCTCCAAATTGTTCCCTGATACGTGGACACATAAACATAAACTAAAACCGCGAAGTGTAAAGAGGAAATGGGCTAGGGGATGGCTCAGTGGGTAAAGCATTTGCTGTCAAGGCATGGAGACCCAAGGTCAGATCCCATGTAAATACCAGGTACCCCTGACAGTTCACTTGTAATTCCAACCTCGGATCACCAGAGCAAGCTGGCTAGTCAGCCTAGCCTTATCTGTGAGCTCTGGCTTTGTGAGATCCTGCTTCACTTAAGAGATGGATGAGCAACACATGGCTCCTGACGTCAACCTTGGGACTCCCATATGCACGTGGATGCAAAAAAAATTAAGAAACAGAAATTGATAAAGGATTTATTTACACTTTGTTGAAACACAGGAATGGGGGAACACACACAGCAATCCTCCTTCTGTTTTGTCTGTGGCCATCTTACAATTTAATAGTTTTATAAACTTTTATTATTTATGTGGGACCCATGTCATGGTAAGTACATGGAAGTCAGAGCGTGGCTTTTGTGGAGTTGCTGCTCTCCTTCCACCTTTAGGAGGGATCTGGGATTTGAACTCAGGTTCTAAGCTTGTATAAGTGCTTTTACCTGCCGAACCATTTCTAGACTCCATCTTACAGTTATTAGACAACGGCCAGACTACATAAAGACTTAACTGTGAGGAGGGACAATCATCCTTCCCCAGGGGACCACAGGCTGTTTTCAGCTTTTGAGTCCAGACACGGGAGAGTATGGATCCAAACAGAGCCTCTATTCTGAAGGAGGAAGGAACTGGGTTTGTGGGATCCCTGCCCATTCTGGGGCTGGCAGATTTCTCTGTGACACATTCATTCCTTTGGTAGGTGGAAGGTGTAGGCTTTCTATAGTCTTAGAAACTGTGTCAGACGCCATGCTCCTCATAAAACCTCCTGATAAAACAATAGTTGATAGCTGAAGGGGTCAATAGTTCTCAGCTGATGAAATGCTGGAGCGCCAGGTCCAGAGGTGACCCAAGTTCCTTCCTTCACCTAAACGGATAGTGTTGACCTGCATGCCTCCATTTTTAGTCCAATTGCCAAGACACAATGTCTCTACATTTTTTTTCAATACAGGGTTTCTGTGTGTAGCCCTGGCTGACCTAGAACTTGCCCTGTAGACCAGGCTGGCCTTGAACTCAAGATCTGCCTGCTTCTGCCTGGAGTCAAAGGTGCCATGAGCATGGAGAGACTTGTGTATTAAAAACTCACAAGTATGATTTTGATGATATCTTCCTAACTTACATTATTTGAAAGTGTTTCTTTTGTTCGAAGTAAATTCTCACTCTGCAGTCCAGGCTGGTCTCAAAGTTGCAGCAATCCTCCTGCCTCACCCTCTTTAATGTTGGGATTGAAGGCATGAGCCACCTTGGTGGCTGGCACATTTAAGGGATTTCTAGGGAACCCCCCCTCCTTTTTTCTTTTCCCCCTGAGATAAAGGAATGTTTCTCTGTGTAGCTCTGGCTGTCCTGGAACTCACTCTGTATATCAGGCTAGCCTCAGACTCAAAGATTTTGCTGCCTCTGCCTCTGAGGGCTGGAGCCAAGCAGGAATGCAGGCTGATAAGATCAAAACAGAGACCAAAGGGTACAAGAAATCCTTACTGAGCTACAGCAGATGGGAGTGAAGGCCTGCTTGTCAACTGTAAATAAAATCTATAATCTCAGTTGTGAAATTTACTAAGTATAGGGTTACCAATGGGAAAGGAGTCTGACTAAACTCAAAGATCAAACACACTTGAGCTGTGTTACTTTAACATTTCTATTTAAAATACTAAAAAAAGGGAGCCTCATGGGCAATCTTCACATCGGTCAGCTGAAATGCAGCTTTCATCTGGGAGACTTTAACGTCACTCCAGCTGAGGAGCTCCCCTCCTGCCCCATCTTCAAACTTTCCCTATTTCTCTCTTACATCTGTCAGCTTAGCCTCTGCCAGACAGCCTGGCTGAGTCATGCAGCCTCTTCAATTCTTCCGTAGCCATTCCGTAACCTGTTAAATGTGTGTGGCCGTGTGATAAAATTATTAAGGTTAGTAATTAAGGTCGGGTTGGAGTGAAAGAACCTGTTTGCCAGTGGTCACAGCAGCTTATGCAGTTGAAGAGACCTGTAGATTTGTTACTCAGTGAATTCTGACAGTGTGGGAAGGCACAAACTTGCCTGTTTCTGGCGATCCTGCCCCGGAACAGAAGCTTTTAAAGGTAGGCAGCTTGGCCTGTAGTACCTGACCTCGGTCATTTTCAAAGTGAACTTAGAAAGTAGGGCTTGGATCCTTGGGCCTGAGCAGGGATGAGGCCACACAGGTTTCAAGTGGTGTGCAGATGGCCGGGTCCTGATGCAGCACCTGAGCCTGCGCAGTCCTTCCTGGCCTGTTTTAGGATCAGCCACCTGCCCAGTGTGGGAGGAAGGCTCAGGTGGCTGTTGGTCCTCAGCTCAGATGACTCACGATGGCCAGGAAGGGATCTGTGGTCTCCAGCATGCTGCTTGGGGAAGGGTGGGTACCCTTGCTGACCCTAGAAAGACCCTCGATTAGGTTGATTGGGGCTTCTTCCTAAATCAGACGTGGATACAATGTTGCTAGCCAGTTTCCAACTATAAATAAGTCAAAGGGCACAGCACGGGTGAGTGAAAAGCGATCCTGGTGCTGCATCAGACACTGGAGACAATCCTCCAAGATTCCAGGACTGGATCCTGATCCAGGGGCAGGGGTGGGGGAGGGTGCTGGGAGTGGAGTCCGGAAGGATAAGGGGAATGGGGGCTAAGAAACTGGCTGGAGACACAAAGATATCTGGGCGCCGCAGGAGGAAAGAGGGTCTGGCCTGAGCCATCAGAACATCTTGGGGCTCCAGGGAACCTCGGAGGCTGGGAGGGAGACTAGGCTGAGTCTCAGGATGATTCCAGGGAGAGTGAGGGGGGCAAATTCAGGCTGGGCCCAGGAACACCCCGATTTCTAGGGGAGGCACCCCTCCTTCCAGGAGGACTTCAGGGAACCAACGGGGGTCCAGGTTTAGCTCAGGAAGACCCTGAATGCGGTCAGGAGGACGAGGGGATCCAGGCTGGGCCCAGGAACACCGCAGTACCCCAGAAGGACTCCAGGGGGCTGAAAGGGGGTCCAAGCTGGGCCCAGTAACACCCGGGTGGGACCCCGGGAGGACTCCAGGGGGCCGAAAGGGGGTCCAGACTGGGTCTAGGGGCACCCTGATGCCACGGGAGGGTCGAGGCTGGTCCCGCGGAGGGCCCCTCACGTCCCCTCCCCCGCCCGCCGTCCGTTGGCCGAGGCTCCCGCCGCTGCGCCGCGGGCCCGGCTCCTCCCCCGCGCATCCGTCCGCGCGTGTCCCCGCGTCCCCGCGCCCGCCGTCCCGCGCCGGCGGAACTGTGGGATCGCCGCGCACAGGAAGTGGCGGCGGCGCCGAGGCGGAGGGCGGCGATGGGGGCCCGGGGCGGCGGGCGCCGCACTCGCTGAGGCCCGACGCAGGGCCGGGCCGGGCCCAGGCCGAGCGCTGCGGCCGCGCGCTGCGGACGCGAGGACCGCGACCAGCAGGTGGAGTGCAGGTGAGCCGCACCGCGCCCCGCCGAGCCGCCCGAGGTCGCCCCCGCCCGCGGTCGCCGGGCCCCGCCGCAGTGGCCGGCTGCGCTCCGCCCGGCGCGCGGCCTGGGGGAGCGCGGCCCCGGTGCGGCCTGCCCGGCTCGCCGGGGCGGTGCGGGATGCTCGGCGGCCTGGAAAGGGGCGATCGGGAGAGATGGGGTGCGGGCCCGGGGAGAGGGCCTGGGCGGCCTCCGGCCCCTCCCCGGGGGACCTTGCCCGGGTCCTAGCTTCTCCCACTGGGGAGCCCCACGCCTGACCGCGGGACCCTGTGGGCTAGTTTCACTTTTTGCTTGCTCAACGCGGGAGGGAGGGCTGCAGGTGGGACGCCCTGGAGGAAGGTGCGAGGGCTCTCTCTCTCTCTCTCTCTCTTTTTTTTTTTTTTTGACTTTGGCGTTGAGACCAAAGGCCGACTGTGAATTTCCACGTTTCACTCAGGCGCTGGGGTCATTCAGTAACCAGAGCCTCTGGAGGAAAACACCTGTCCACGGTGGGCCACCAGGAGTCCTGGAGCAGTTGACCCCAGGTACCTTCGTTAGGAGGATTGTGAGCACTTAAGCTAGGTGGGAAATATGTGCAGGATTTCTTTTTAACTTTGAGAGAAGATTAGTGGCACAGGGACATTTTTAGAAATGGCCTTCCAGACCTAACTTTTAAAGCAGTGTGGAAAGTCTTCTCTGAGAAAATGCTTAAGAGACTGGGCTCTTTTTCCTGGGAAACCAGAAGGCTGCTTGGATTTGAGACTGGAATGACTAGTCCAGAGATAAGATCTCTGATTTTTGGGATTGCACATAGGGTGCCGGTTGGGAGTGCTGGGTTTGTGGCTGTTGGAACTGAGTGGGAGCAGCTCTTTCTGCTGCGATGACATTTGGCAAACGGACTGTGCCCCGTCAAAGAGATATCCATGGGCTGTGCACTTGGTCTCATTTGATTACTTCCTTACTGTCCTCTACCCTTATCAGACAAGCAGGACCCCTTCTCACTTTGGGAATTAGCCTATAAGGCTGTTTCCTAGCACCATGCCCTGTGTTCTGTGATTACATTGTTTCTTCCGAAGGCAGTTACATGTGATGGCATTCTCCTCTACCTTTGCTCTTGGTGGTGTGTGCTCCTTGGAATGGCTAGGTTCAGCAGGTGGATGTCGGCTGGGTGGCTGACCTAGCTCAGCCCGGACCTGCTGGAGGCCTTGTGTGTGGCCCCACCTGGGCTTATCTGTACAGCCTCATGGCAGGAGGTCTAGGTCTTGGAAGTTGCCTCTGGAATGGGTGGGAAGTGGGTTAAACAGCGTCTCCTAGGAAGGGAAGACAATGGGAGGGATGCTGGAGTTGAAGGGAGGTCTCTGTCTCTGCTTCCAGATACTGGCCCAGCATCGGGGAAAGGAAGTGTCTGTGTACTTACAGGGGAATAGGGAAACTGAGCAGAAGGTTACTGCTCTACTTTGGAAGTTACAAAAGAGCGTCCACCACAGGGGTCCTTGTTTACTTCCCTGCTGGGGCTTGTAGCTGTGACCCCTGTGCTGACAGGCTCTGGGGTCTGAGCAGCAGGGCCAGCTGCCAGTCCAGGATTGTGTCACAAATTGCCACAGCCAGAATTTAAATTAAGAGCAAGGGGACTCCCATCTTCTCAGCTCTGTCAGGGTAGTAAGTCTGTAAACTTAAGTCTCTGGCCCAGTTGGAGGCAGGTAGGGCATAGCAAGATCTTTTTATAGCTGGGGAAAAGCAAAGATGGAAATTTACAGTTGTTTCAGGGCTCAGAATGGCAGCATTGATTCAGTCTCACTCCTGACAAGTTGATGCAGGTTCTGTGGTCCAGTCCCATTTATCCCTCACAAGATGGAGCTGGTACCCCTTTCTCTGACTTGTGGCTTTGCTTAGGTCCTGCAGTGTGACCCCATGTCACAGCTTTTCAGATGCAGAGCTGGAGCCTGGGCATTCCCCACTCCCTCTCTTGCCAAAGCAAGGTCTGCTTCCCCTACGCTCATCTCCCTTATCCTACACTCTTCTCCATTCTCTCACAAGCTTCTCCCCTCTGGGCCAGCCTTGTGTGCGACTCTCTGATTCTTCCCGTCTTATGCTGTGGCTGGTGAGGTTGGAACAGCTTGTCTCTGGGCATGACTGGCCACCTTCCTTGAGCGCCATCCTGTTGACTTCTCTGACATGAGCCCTGTAGCTGCTTAGTCCTCTCATTGAGACGTTTCTGCAGCTATGGGGTTGTGCCGAGTTTTGTAAAACAGTTGCTCAGGGAAGAATGTTGGGGTCGTAAATAATTTTCCAAGCTGTAAAGCGAATAACTGAACGTTGCATCATTCCTAGAACAGCCTCATCGTAACTGCAGGATCCATTTGAGCTTATTAACCTCACAGTGCTTTGTTTCAGGCAGTGGCAATAGTGGCTCCTCTTTGCACAGTCTTGCTGCCTTGTTTATAGATTCCGACATGTTCCGATCTTGTTTGTCAGGCAAAGTCCAGGGTGCACACCTGGGCCTGTCTGTGCTTAGTTGCAGGGATGGAGAGGCAGGCTGACGGGGCCACTGGAGTAAGTGGATGCCTTGCACAGTGCCCCCCTCTCTCCTCCACGTTGATGGGAGAGACAGAGACGGGTGTGCTTTAGATACCAGTGAGTGTGAGTGGAGGGCGGCACACGCGCGTCTTTCAGGATGTGACAGGCAGAAGCCTCCTCCTGGCTGGAGTGCTTTGCATCACTTCAATCTAGAAGCCGAAGCTAGGTGCTTTTAATGGGAGCAGGGTGCCAGCGGCCCGAAGGCCTGCCCCGCCGTGACCCAGGAGCCATGCATCATTGATGGGCAGTGTCTCCGCTCCTTTTGGGAAGTGGGGGTGAGATCCATGATGAATGACAGTGGCGGTGAATGTAGAGTAGTGGGAGAAAGCTCCTGCGGGGCAGAGCCTCTCCCCAGCCCTGGCCCTCTGCTTCCCTGTCGCTGCTGGCTGGCCAGGGGTGGTCTTCCTCCAGCAATCTGCTGACTAGAACATTGGGTAGCATATGCTGCTATTACATTCGCCCCTAGTTTTAAAAGAAATTTATTTACTTATTGTTGTGTATATGTGCCTGTGTAGGCTTGCATGTGGATGGATACATGTGTTCAGAGGTCAGCGTTGGTTATCTCCCTCAGTTGCTCTCCACTTTATTACTTTTTAGAAAGGCTCACCGCTATTTTATGTGTATGCATGTTTTTCTCTGCATGTATGTAATGACACCGCACACCTGTCCTGGTGTAGGAGGAGGCCAGAAGAGGGCACTAGATCTCCTGAGACATGTTAGAGATTGTTGTGAACCAGCATGTGGGTGCTGGGAATTGAACCAGGGACCGCTAGAAGAGCAGCCAGTGCTCGCTCTTAACTGCTTAACCTTTTCTCCAGCCCCCACATATATTTTTTATAGATTTCTTCTCCCCTCTCTCCCCATGTATGTGTGCCACATGTCTTTGGGTACCCATGGAGGCTAGAAGGGGTTGCCAGCCCTCTCCCTTGGAGCAGGAGTTACAGGTGGTTGTGAGTCATCGTGTCTGCTGGGAACTGAATTTAGGTCTCCTGTAAGAGCAGCCAGCACTCTTAACTACTGAGCTGCCTCTCTAGCCTCATCCACCTTTCTCGGACAGGGCCTCTCGCTGAGCCTGAAGCTCACTAATCTAGCTGTGCTGGCTGGTGGGCCAACAGGCACCAGGTGCTCTCCGATGTTTCCCTCCCAGTCCCAGGATTATGGGTCTGAGCTGCTACATCCTTTACATGGGTGCTAGGGATCTGTGGTCCTCATGGTGTGTGGCTTTCTCCAGCCCCTGCCTTATATTATACTTCACTTAGCTCTTTGCAGTAGAGAATGCAGCACCATGCCCGTTTTATGTACACCTCATTTAATTCTCAAAGTGACACTGAAGAGAGGCGAATGAGGTGGGCCGTCCTGGGCTTGGCAGATGTAGATTCTAAGTGTAGGCGCCATTGAATTCGCCCCTTTTGTTCTGTTTGACAGACCACCCAATGCTCAGAACAACCAAAATATGAAAATTCATATTTCTAAAACAAATCAAGTGATTAGCTTTACACACACATTTGTGTCAAGACTCCATGTCACTTGTCTTTCTGTATTGGGCTCAAAATCACCACATGACATACAAGCCACAGATATGTGCTAGGAGTGGTGTTTGATGGCGGAGAAAGTGTGTTTCTTTCTGTCTTGGTGTGAAAGCCTATACTCTTTTTTTGGTTTTTCGAGACAGGGGTTCTCTGCGTAGCCTTGGCTATCCTAGACTCGCTTTGTAGACCAGGCTGGCCTCGAACTCACAGAGATCCGCATGACTCTGCCTCCTGAGTGCTGGGATTACAGGCGTGTGGTGACACACAGAGCCTGTGTCAAAACACACTGTGTGCTGACGATCCAGTCAGGCTGCCTATCGATTGATTTCTGACTTAGATCATTGTCCCAGCGTAAACTGGAGTGATTGACTAAGTGAACCAGTGTGCTTTTACTAGAGAGACACAGGAAAGAAGCAGCCGGAATACCTCAAAAAATGTGGTGAGATTGCCCAGATTTACACCAGAGTAGGGCAGGTCAGTAAATGAAGACCACGTCAGCCAGAGTTACACGGGATGCGGTGAAGTTGGGAGCCCCGGAGGTCTGCCTGGGAAAACACAGCGGGTGGCAGCACCCGGGCAGGTCTGGGAAAGGAGGCTAGGGAGGAGGCAGGCTTGACTAGGAAGAATCTCAGCCGAGGGAGGCCCAGCTGGCCTGGTGCAGAGCCTCAAGCCAGCATGATATACAGAGGGCCCGTGGCACACAGGCTCTGTGTGAGTGTTCCGCTGTCCCTCCCCACCCCCCGAGCTGCATGCTGAGTGCAGGGGGCTCCTGCCTCACCTGTCAGCTCCCTGGTCATGTCGTCTCATCCATCACTGCAGATGACAGAGAAGCCTGAGTGGCAAAGCTCCAGCCACTAAAGAGACGAAGTTGAAAGCTTACTAACTTTGTTTTTCTAACTAGGGCGTTTTTGGGGGAAAATGCTCGCGAAAGAGGGCTGCACAGCCCCTTGACTTATGCTAGGTAAGCATTCCACCAGCAAGTGTTTGCCTGCATGCCTGTCTGTGTACCATGTGAACGCTGGTGCTCAAGGGTGTCAGAATAGCGCACAGGACCCACTGGAACTGGAATAAGGACAGCGTGAGCTGCCATGTGGACTCTGGGAACTGAACCTAGGTTCCCTGGAAGAGCAGCCAGTTCAGTTAACTGCTGAGCTGTTAACTCATCTCTCCAGCCTCAAGTTTAGTAACTTTTCTTTTGTTGTTGTTGTTAAGACAGGGTCTCTTTGCATAACCCTGGCTGTCCTGGAACTCACTATGTAGACCAGGCTGGCTTCAAAATCATAGAGATCCACCTGCCTCTACCTCCTGAATGCTGATAACTTTTGATATTCAAGAAAAAAAGGAAGGAAGGAAGGAAGGAAGGAGGGAAGGAAGGAAGGAAGGAAGGAAGAGAAAGAAAGAAACCTAAACCAAAACAGGACATGGCAGAAGCCATCCCCAGGTGTTATCGTGTGACGTAGTGACCCAGGCAGCTTTGGGGTTTAGGAGCAGCCCTGTGTCCTCACAGGGCTCGGCAGCTCTGTGTGCTCTGTGCAGTGGGCAGGAAGCTGGCATTAGAAGAGAAAGTGCCCATGCAGAGAAAGACTCTGCCGTTCTGTACTGACCTGGAGCCAGGAGCAGGCACACTGGAGAAGCTGAGAGTCAGAGCTGGCAGCCACCTCCGAACTATGTTTGTGGCTCTCTCCTCCAGTGGTTGGGGGCCACAACCTGGCTTCTGGGCGCTCGTTTTCCTGGAGCCCCAACTGCATTGAAGTCTATGTGCTGCTGAACTTTTGGCTGTAGAGTGTTTCTTTTTGATGAGCAAAGTCATGGGTGGATATTTTCAGGGCAGATTCCAACAAAGGTCAATCTGCAGGGGAAGGAGGCCAGAGGTGTGGGTGTGAGATACAAGAGGAGGGGCACTGTGCCTGACTTCTAGTTACTGATCTCAGTTAAAAATGGCCAGGGAGTCTGGGACCCAACATACTAGTTTTTGTTGTTCCAAGAACAATCCTGTAATCTGGACTTGGTGCAAGTCTCTATTCTAGGGTGGCTATGCCCTATCAGCAATGCCATTGTCCACACTCAGCATCCACCAGTGAGCCTCAATCTTCCTGCCTTCCGTTCTTGAGATAAAGAAACCGAGTCAGTGAAATGGACGGAGTGATCCTTCTAGAACACACCATGAGGGAAGCAGTAAGGGAACCTGAGCGTTTCTGTGCAAATGAGTGTCAAGCCAAAGGAGTGTCCACTGAGAGCAGGAGAGGCTTCCCTGTGAGGGCTGGAGAAGAGAGGATGAGAGCAGAGCACGCGTGCCGGTGAGAAACAGTGACTCCCCTGTCTGTGGTCTATGTAAAGATCGGGTGGTCTCAAAGGATGTTTTACCAGACAGGGCCCCTCAGCTAGGTACCCTTCCCTTAAGCCAGCTCCACACACAAGTCATGTGCACATATGTGCAGCCCTTCAGCACGCAATGTCATTGCCTCAGATGGGCCAGAGAGCTCAAGGCTGGCTCTGTGCTCTTGGGCACATGGTGCCTGTTGACTTTGCAAACAGAATGTTGTGGAAAGCTCTGCTAGTGATACGGGCTCCCTGCATCAGAAGTTCCTGTGCATAACTCCTGGCTGTTCCCCTGGTAGGCACCCTCTGTGTCTCTCCCACCCCTGACATGTGGTCACTCTGTCCTCCACGCCAGGCTGCGTTCACTGTGCATGCCCCCACTGTGTGCTCCTTGGCTGGTCGTGCTTTCTCCCCTATGACTTTTCTGCTCCTGCTTTGCTGTCTGCTGGTGTGAGCTTTGCTTCCCTATTACTCCTACCTGGTCTTCTACAGGGTGCTTTTTGGACCCTCAGGCTGCCTGTCGTTGTCCTAGCTCACTGCTCCTTTTCCTGCTTGAGTTTAGCTTTTCACTCCATGTTGTTTTAAGGAGCAGGCACTTTAAATCCAATCGGCTATCATCTTGCTTTTCTGGGCTGTGTCTGCTGAAGGCCATACAATGCATGAGCCCAGGCACAGCACATTCTGCCTGTTCTTGTGCAGGTTTTACGTCCACTTTCCAGTCTCCGTCCTTAGTCTCTGCAGAATATCTTTCTGATGAAGGCTGTAATGGTCCATGCCATGTTCCCTTATTCCCACGTGCCCTTATTATCTTTGTTGTTTTGGAAAACAGCGGTTTAAAAAGGTACTCTTTACATTACTAGCCCCTTGCTGATATCACACTGAGGTGCAGCTGACTGCTGGGTATTGATGTCATGGGCTGGCCACCTGGCCATCCCTCAGACGCCGTTGATTGGGGATCTTCTGCACACATCGTGACACCTGGGATGACACTGGCTTTGCTTCTTCCTGCCTGGCTAAGGGCCTTGGGATGGTGCCGAATGGACAGTGGTGGGCATGCTTGTCTAGCGCCTGAGTTAGGGAGCGATCCCAATTTCCCTCTGTGCTATTTATTGACTCAAATGTCACTTTTTAATTTTCAGTTTCCCATTGCTGCTCCTCAGACCAGAGGAGCTGAGAGTGAAAAGCGCAGAGAAAATGAAATGAAATTAAGGAGATCAAAATGAAAGGCCCTACCTCTGTGAGAGGCAGAAATGAAAGCAGGGGTGAGGCTGCCGAACCCTACCAGGATGGCTAGACTGCCCAAGGCCACCTGGGGTGTGTGCTCACTGTGCTGTGGGACAAAGGGAATACTAGCGTGTGCCTGTGCCGCCACTGTGCCTGACACAGCCCCCTGGGGACTCGCAGAAACTGTGGGGAGGCTGGGTCAGCCTCATGTGAACCTACTGTGTTCCCGTTAGGAGGCACAAGCTGAACTGTTCAAAAACCGTTTATTAAGGTCAACCCTCTAGTACTAGATTCCTGTTGCCATTGAAAACAGAAGAGTAGCTTGCACACACACACACACACACACTGAGAAGCGTGCTTTTGTGGTTTGGCTACCTATAGTCAGTTGTAATCTAAGATATTACCCGGACACTCCCATAAATAAACAATTGGTCAGTTTGAAGTTGCGCACTGTTCTGAATATTGCGATGGGATCCCACACCTCCCTGCTCCGTCTCACCGTATCCACACTGTATGTTCTACCTCCTCGTTAGTTACTGAAAGACCCTTTCCGTGGTCACTGTCATGGTGTCATGGTTGTGACAGCTAATTCTGACTGTCACTTGATTGAATTAATAATCACCTACACTGTTAGGAAAGCCCAGCCCACCAACACTGTGATTTTTTTTTTTTGTCTGCGGTTACCAAAGACAAATTGATCCTGAGCAATCAGTGCATCAGCCCCAGATGGATTTTATAATACTGTGGCATCACTGGGAGGTGGTAACAGGTGGGGAGGGAGTGGTGCCTGGTTAGAGGAAATTGGTCCCTGGAGACTTGTCTTTGGGTTGTATCTTCCCTGGCTCCTCTTGTGCCCCTCTTTCTTTGTTTCCTGTCTGCTAGGAAGTGAGGAACAGCTTCCCTTCATGTGGTTTCACCACCATGACACTGCCTAAGGACACAGGGCCAAGCCATGGGGCCCGAGTCCTCTGAAACCTTGGGCCAAGTGTCTGTCCTCCTGTAGGTGGCTTCTTTGTTGCCGTGGCAAAGAAATAATGCAAAGACGCTTTTTGTTAAGTACCTTATTTTGTTTAATAATGGTGCTAAAGGGGCACCAGGGCGTGAAACAGGCGAGAGAGACAGACTCTGGTGCTCACTGTTTCGAGGTTTGTAGGAAAAACACTGTAAAGGTGCCACACTGCCCAGTTTGAGGCAGCCTGTGAATGGCACAGGGAGAACCATGTTCACACAGCCGACAAGTCAAGGCAATAGCCACGAAGCAAAGGAGCGAGGGGCCAGTGAGAAGGCTCATCAGGTAAAGGTGTCTGCCACCAAGCCCAATGACATGAGTCTGGTGTCCAGGACCCCCATGTGGAAGGAGAGAACCGACTCCCAAAAGTTGTCTTCTGACCTCCATGATGTGTGCTGTGGCATATGTATTACACACACACACACACACACACACGCATGCACCCATGCATACACTCACACATGCTTGCACCCCGCATACATGCGCTAAATATGGAAAAGGGTGCTGCTTGGTCCCACTCAGAGCTCACACACTGGCAGGATCATGGCGCCAAAGGCTGGGCGCTCAAGCAGCTTTGGGTGGACCAGCAGACTTAGCTCATGACCTCGGTGCTGGCCGCACTGTGTGTTCGGTTTGTAAGCTACACTACATGTAAGCTGTGTCGCCTGTTTATATGTTAATCCTTAGATAAGGAGTGACAGGAGAGTTGAAGAAGCTGGCAGTGTAGAAGACAGAGCGCAGAAAACATATAATTAGAGAGCCCAACTTGTCTGACCATGCTGTCCTGACTCATGCTCAGCACACCCTGCTGGAGGGGGAGCAGGCTGCCTTAAGGCACCTCCCTGGGTTCCCGGGGGATGGAAGCTCAGAGAGAGCAATGGAGAGATGCCTGACCACGAGGGACAGAAAGCAGGCGACTTGCCATTACTCCTCGGGAGCAGGTGATGTCCAGGTCTGAGCTTTGAGAGAGAACGTGTGTAGGGCAGGCCATTCTGTAAGGGAAAGGCTCAGGGACACGTCACACACCCTCCCTGGGAAGGTGACTTATGGCTGAGGTCACAGGTATGTCAGTGTGCTGGAGGTGACCAGTGTGCACAGGGCCTTAGTGGGGCTTAGACACAGCCAGGATAGGCAGAGGGGACCCAGCTCATGATGGGGACAGCTGTGTGTAGAGGCTGCCCTGATGTGGGACGGGGGAGGGAAGGAGAAGAGCCCGTTCCTGGCTGTGTAGACAGGTGTCACCGTGACAGTTTGGCTGGGATATAGCTCAGTGCCTGCTTTCCACATTCAAATCCCTGGTGCTGGGAAAATGCTGGGGTGGGGCTGTGTTAGGCGATCTAGTTCAAGTCATAGAAGCTTCTCCAGGTACGGAGGGTGTGGAAACCACGGCATTTCAAACACAGCAGGTAAAGGTGCATGACTGAAGTCAGGTGTGCTGGAAGCCACCTTCTTAGAACAGTTTTCATATCCCTAGGCTGGCCACTTTCACCCCAGGAGGCCCTGGTGTTGGGGGTCACATGGTGGCTCTGCAGTTCCGTCACAGGGGCCACCATTGTCTGAAGAGCAGATTGGCTATGTGCCATGGAGGAGTCTCCAGCTCCTGGACAATCAGGATGAGGGAGGGTTTGGGTGGGATGGGAGGGAAGAACATGTTTTCAAAATCCCTACATGGAAATAAATGATAAGTTCACAGAAGGAGCCGGATTTGGGGGGGAGGGGCTTAGACTTTGTGCATACTTATCTCATGCTGTGAGAAAAACAAATCTTGCTTCATGGAAGGGAGAGTGTTCTCGTGTCAAGCAGGCTTGTGGTACTCACGATGGGAGGTTAAGCAGGAGGATGGTGAGTTCTGGACCAGCTTGGGGTACATAGCAAGACCCTATCTCGATTTTTTTTTCTTTTCCTCTTGTTTCTGACACTGTCCTACTGTTTTGGCAGTGTATGTGTTGAACTGGGCATGGGACCCCCTTCTCCCTGGTTTCCGGGTGAACTGTGTGCTGGATTTCTTGCTTTCCCAGGATCATCTGGCCTCACTTGTGGGTCACAAGGCTGGATCTTTATGATGTGGTAAGCTGTCTCTCGTAGATTTGTTAAAATGTGTTTGGAACTCTTTGTGTCTGTTTGGCATCGAGTCTGGCTTCCCCCCTGTTCCCTGCATCTTCCTTGTGCTTCAGGATCTGAGTTGTACTAATTACAGGCCTGTAGCAGGTGACGGCTCCTTCTATGCATAAAAGAGTGATGATTTGAAGAAGACATCCCCCCCCCCAAGTCTCCAGCATTTGAAAACTTCCAGTTGGTGGCATTTGGGAAGGATTAGGAGGTGCAGCCTTATTGGAGAGGGTGTGTCAGTAGGGGTGGACTTTAGGTTTCAAAAGCCTTGTGACATCCCCAGTGCTCTCTTTGCCTCCTGTTTGTGGATCGGGATGTGAGCTCTCGGCTGCTTCTCCAGTGCCTTGCTGCCTGCTGCCATGTTCCCTGCCGCGATGGGGCTGGATTCTTATTCCTCTGGAACGATAAGCCCCAGATAAGCCCTTCTATCTCTAATTTGTGGCGTTTTAATTACAGTAATAAAAAGTAACTAAGATGGAGGGACATGCTTCTTAAGGAAGCACTTAGTCCAGATGTAGTTTTTAAATTGTGTGTTGAGTGTACATGTTCACGTGTGTGAACACAGGGGTGTGCATGCGTGTGGAAGCCAGCGGTTGGTGTCAGGTGTCAGGGTCTGCCGCTGGTCCTGGGATCTCCCTAATTTCCTAGGCTGGCTGTCTATCAAGGCTTAGGGCTCCTCCCGTCTTTGTCTCCTAGTGCTGAGGTTACAGCATCAGTCCCTAGGCCTGGCTTCTTACATGGGCGCTGGGGATCAAATTCAGGCTCTTATATTTGCAAGGCAAACACTTTCCCAGCTAAGCCATCCTCTGAGCCTTTTTATTTTTATTTTTGGAAGATGTGTTTTAACGTTCTAGCTCCATATCTGCAGTGAGAACCATTCTGTCCAGAGTCCCTCTCCCTGTTGGAAAAGCCATCGTTTTCCTGAGCCTCCATTATCTTCTCCTGTGGAGCCAATCACCCCAGACATTTGGCTCCACAGCATCTCACCTTTCCTGTGGGCCAGGAGCTGGGGGTGTCATTTGGGGTCACTCAGACTCCTTTCTCCTCACTGTGAGCTGTGTGGCGCCAGGTGGCTGCCGACTTCTGTGAAGGTCTCTTTAGGATGGAGTTGGCTCCAGATTCCTTGTGTGGCTGCCACCAGGATTCAGGACCTTTCCCCATTTGTGATAACAGAGTACCTTTCTCATTTACGCTAGTGCATGATGGGAGGGGGAGAGAAGACGGGCACGGGAAGGAAAGGAGAGTGAGGGAGCCAGTAGTTAAGAAGACAGAAGTCACCATGATGTGGTCTTAGGGTTGTAACGTTCTAGTACTTACAGGAACCCAGGCTGAGGGACTTTCATCCTCTCCCCATGAGAAAAGCTAGGTTCTGCATGTAGGGAGAAGAGCATTGGGCCCAGTGCTCTGGAGAGAAGGAGAGGATGCAGGAGCAAAGTGTATCCCCGTGGAGGTATCTGGCAGTGTCACCACCCTGTTTCTCCCATCACCAGTTTCTCACAACAGAGCCATTCTGTCTCCTTACTTTATAATCCTGTGCTTTAGCTAGGTGTGGTGACAGGCCTCGAGTCCCAGCACTCGGGAGGCAGAGGCAGGTGGATCTCTGAGTTCAAGGCCAGCCTGGTCTACAGAGTGAGTTCCAGGACAGCCAGGACTACAGAAAAACCATCTCAAAAATAAAACAAAACAAAAGAATCCTGTGCTTCCTCTGGGCTGGTAGTCCCCTCTTTAACCTGGTGCCTGTCTCCCAGGGGCACACTTGTTCACCAAGGAGACTGATAGGCCATCACCATCATGCCTGTTTTTCAGTCACTCAGTCTATATTACATCCTTTTTTTTCTCCTACACTCAGGTTTTTCCACGTGTCCTCTTACTAGGTTGAAGGTGAAGCTTAGTTCTGAGAGAGATAGGGAGACAGAGACAGACAGACAGACAGACAGACAGAGACAGAGAGAAATCTATCAACCTGAATGTTAGTCCTCAGGAGCCATCCACCCCTTTTTTGAGGCAGGGTCTCTCACTGAGCCTGAAGCACACCAAGACCCCAAGACAGGATTCTCCCGTCCCCACCTTCACAGAGCTGAGATTAATTTTTTATGTGGCTTCTGGGGGACCAAACTCAGGTCTCCATGCTTTGATGACAAGCACTTTATTGACTGAGTCCCCAAGCTTAACTTTCAGTGTTGTCTGAGAATCTCTTGATGCTCTGGCTTTCTTCTCCACTTGGCTCTACTGTCATTATCTTGCTCTGCACTGTCTGATATATTTTGGGACATAGGATTTTCCTTATTCAACCCCAAGCATTCTAAGATTACTTTCTCCCCCCACCCCCTTGAAATTGTTTCTTCTTTTTAGACAGGGTCTCTTTAGTATCCCTGGTTATCCTGAAAACCACTATGTAGTTTGAGGGTAGATGACCTCACACTCAGAGATCTGCCTGCCTCTGCCTCCCGAGAGCTGGGATTAAAGGCGTGCACCACCACACCTGGCTCATCCTAAGATCGCTTATTTTTCTGTGACTCCCAGGTCACAAGCCAGGCTAGCTGGCCTTTGAGGTACCTGCCTGTCTCCACCTCTCATCCCCCATCTCTGGGATTATAGACATGCACCTTCACCCAGCTTTTTATGTAGGCCTGGGGGTCTGAACTCAGAATTACTTTTCTGTTGATCTGTCCAGGCTACTGTGCACACATTTGGAATGAGTGTGTCTTCAGTCCCCTGCACGATTTGTGGGTACGAATCTCCCTGAGATCCTGAAGCAGGGGTGGAGCTGAGCCACAGCTGTTGTGGACCTCGAAAGGGGAAGTGGACGTGGATTTAGTAAGGAGGAACCGAGAGCGGAGAAACTACTATTGGTGGTGGGTGAATCTCTCTAAGCCGGAGGAATGAAACAGCGGCGAGCCGCTGAGGGAGCAGCGCACTTAGGTGTGCCAAATGAGTCAGCTGTCTTGGGGGAATTCCAGCCTCGTGTCAGCCCGTGGAAGACAAAACACGCATCCTGGGGAGTTTAGGTTCAGAAGGCATTCCCTTTTCAGCTTGTCATTATCAAGGGCTCCTAGCTAGCAGGGGACATGGCTGCAAAGTGCCTCTGATTGTCCTTAAACCTTGATTTCTATAGACTCAATGTCTGCCATAGACTCAGCAAGCAAGGCTACAATTTCAGTTGTTTTTTTTTTTTTTTTTTCAACTGAGTTTTTGGCAGCTGAAGAACACAGACTGCAATGAGCCCATACCAGTGATAGTTAAATACGATTGTTTTTATTTTATTTTAGACAAGGGTTAGCCCAGGCTGGTCTTGAGGTTGTGATTTTCCTTCTGCTTCAAGCATCTAAGAGTTGGGATTACAGGTGTGTGCCACTTTGGCAGTTAGCATTAAACAGACCAAGTGTGTGTGTGTGTATGTCTATGTCTGTGCCATTTGTGTATGTGCTGGAGGAGGCCAGAAGGTGTTGGATAGCCTAGAACTGGAGTTACAGGTGGTTATGAGTTGCTTGACATGGGTTCAGGGTCCACTCAGCACTATCCAGTCCTGTGGACATGGCTCTTTAAGGGACACAAACAAACAGTGATTCAAATAGTTCTAAAAAGGTGAGTGGGTGGGATCATGGAGCTGGTGGATTGCTCAACTGATGATCCTAGAACCCAGGCAAAAACAAAAACAAAAACAAAAAACAAAAAAACAGGAAAACAGGCATAATGGCACCTGCCTGTAACCCTAGCCCTGGGGAGGCAGTGTTGGTGGATCCCCGGGATCACTGTCCAGCTGGCCTGCCTGCTTGACAAGCTCTGGGCAAGTGGGACACCTGTCTCAAAAAAGGCTGGGGTGGGGGTAGAGATGCTCAGTGCTTAAGGACGCTTGCTGCCCCTGCAGAAGGTCAGGGGTCATTTCCCAGCACCTACATGGCAGCTCAACCATCTGTAGCTCCAGTTCCAGGGGGTCTGACACCTCTTTTGACCTTGTGGGCTCCTCCATGCACATGGTGCCCAAACACCTGCTCAGGTACACACACACACATATGCACGCATGAATTGTTCCTGAAGGACAACACCTGAGGTCACAGAGGTGACCTCTGACCTCCACATGAACACAAAGGTTGTTTCCTCTCAGCGTGTGGGAAGCAGAGTTTAAGTGAGGGAAAACGCTTGGGTGCCTAACGTGCTGTGCTTTCTGGCCCTGACCGAGGACTGATTTTGGAGGCCATTCCTACCCATTCTTCAGAACCCATGACCCTGTTCTTGCCATCCTCTTTGTCTCACCAGGGTCCTGGACTGCCTTTCCATCTTCCTCTGCTCCGTGAGCCTTACTGACTCGACACCCTGTCCCCTGCAGCCCCTTGCCTGTCTTGCTCCAGGCAGGCCTCACTAGGTCCACTGTGTGAGTTGAAAGTCACAGTGCAGTGGCCAGATTCCCCATGGCAGCTCCTGAGACGTCGCCTCCTTTTCCTCTGTGCCTTGCCCCCCCACTTTCCCTTCAGGCTTTGCTGGGTCCTGCTGTCTCCCTTTGTCTCACACGTGTCCCTGTCTCCCTCTGGACTGTCTCTCCTCTGGGCCGCCTTTATCTCCGTCTGTGTTAGGATGTGTGCACACACGAAGTATGCCATCACAGCTGTGCGCCGTCTCTGCCACCCTCTCCCCGATGTTCAGTCAAACTGAGCTGGTGAGGGCCTCATTGCACCTTGTGGTGTGACCAGCAAGGTCGGGGGCAGGGTGGCACAGAAGTTGCCCCCACTCTCACTGCTAGTGTAATGGACGCTCCTGCTTGGGTTCAACACACTGTAGGTGAAGACTTTCTGCCCAGACCACGCAGACCCCTCCAGCTTCCATTCATCACACTGGTGTGTAGAGGAGCAGCGCCGCCATGGGGGCCACTGGGGTTTCTCCTTTCCATTCGTTCTCTAGTTCTGAAAGCCAGCACACCCCGCGACACCTCACTCTGAAATACCTCAGTGGCGTCGTGTGTGCCGTGCCCTGTCTGATGGGTGGCGGGTGACTGGTTGACTGGGTGGCTGTTCACCCCTGACCTCTCGGAGCCATGCTGGCATGAACCCAGACTTGAAGCTGGGTCACGGGTAACGTGCACTACCTCCCTTCTGACTGGAGCCTCAGGGCGTGGGCCATCCCGTGTATGAAAGTGGCATGAAGATATACACACAGAACACCATGTGCGTGTACTATACACTGTGTGCAACCGTGCTTGACCACCCAGCATGGCAACCTTAGGAGGCGGTGATCTTGGCCAATGACTGGCACATTGAGGAGGGACAGCAGCAGCCACTCAGGACTGAGTCTGTAGCTGTCCAAGACTGGCCATGGGTTCCAGGGCGTCCCAGAACCTTCTTCCTCCGGCCTCATTCCTTTCTGCTCCCTCCACGGGCAGAAGGAGAATGGTGGTCCTCTTGTTTCTGTCCTCGTGGAGGCAGGGCATGTGATGCCCATGCTGGGCACTCCCCCACTGCAGGAACTTGGCGTGCGGGCATGAGCTCTGCTGCCGTAGCACTGCACTTTGCCTCTTTGGGTGTTTGTTCCAGCACACCAGTCCTTCTTCCCTGTTGCTGTGTCACACGTGGCTCAGCGAGTCTGAGGGTAGCACCATGGTGCCTGTGGGGGCAGCAGCGGTGGTCGGAAGGCTGTGGCTATCTGCTCAAGCGCTCAGCTGAGGCTCTCTGTGTCTGTCCTTGTCCGTCTCCTCTCCTCACTTGCCGACTCAGGTTGGTGTGGGAGGGCTCCTGCACCCCTGGGAGTCATGTGAGGCAGGACCTTAGGCACCTGTCCAGGGCTAAGCTCAGCATCCAGGCCTTCTCAGCATGAGGGTCTAATGTCCCAAGAGGAGAATTTCCCAGTTCAGTGGATGTGTGGAGACGGGTCACATACACACCTGTTGCCTTGCGAAGCAAACCTGAGAGCATATAATCACATTCGCACGAGACAAGTTTATTAGCAGAGGTTCTGCTGGTTGTTCTGTGTTCCACCAGTTATATCCACCAAAGAGCAGAATGTACAGCTGCGTGGCTTGCTGGCTCTAGCCACTAGCATGGTGTCAACAGGCTAGGTGACTGTTGTTACAATAAGTTCTTTTGTGCTGTCACTTATGTGTGTGGAAGTGGATTTGACAGGCTGTGCCTAGGATTTAAAACTGGAACTCACCTCCATGTGGGCATGCTTGGGCACATCCATGCAGGGGACAGAACGATCCCCTCCAGTTCAAGCTGCCAGGAAAAAGGCAGAAGAGAGGGTAATTGCCATCTCTGGCTAGGTAGTCAAGGTGGAATTCACCTTCCTGCCTGCTGGGTGTAGGGCAGTAGGCATTTCTGGAGAACCAGTTCCTGGAGGCCATGCGTTTGACATCTCTACCCATGTGGGAATGGGGTTCTAAGCGCTAAGACTTGGTGTCTGGTGAGGCCCATTCAGGAGGCAGCAGTGTGTCCCTTCATTTCCACAGCAGAGGCCCCTCTGTGCACATCCCTGACAAAGTGGGAGCCAGCAGCTGAACACGATCCCTAGGTTACCTTTGGTGGTGTGCACACCCTGATGGACTACAGAAGGCAGCTGCCTGCCAGCTCTGTTCTTGGGACCCTAGGGTGGCTGACTGGCAAAGTCCTCAGGTAATGCCTGGGCTCCTGGTGCTCAGAGCAGAATAAAGGCTGTCACCCTGCCCGCTTTCTCTGGGCCGTGTCTGCCTGCAGCTGGGAAGGTGCCGAGTCACCTCTTTCCATGCTTGGCCTTGAGCTGGGACGCTCCTTCTTTACATGAGCTTTGTAGCACAGACACGTGAAAAAGCAGGAAATGAGCCTGGACTGTGTGCCTGTGACGTCAGTGCTGTTTCTTGTTTTCTCCCAGCTGTGACGCCCACCTTTGAGGTGTACTCTGACCTCTCAAGGACAGACATAGTCTAGTCCCTCTGAGGCAAGCAGTAAGCCGTCTCAGCCAGAGCTCCAGGCTCATTTGCCTTCTTCCACAGCCCTGGGACCCCGCACTAGGCTTCCTGTGGCTGAGCCCTGGGTATGGGGTCCTAGCACCTGTCCCGATGAAAAGCAGGCACTCTTTGTAACTAGACCCCACGGCAGGATCCGTGCCAGCAGGCATGGGCTGGTCCCTGTTTTCCACTCAGCTGTGTTTGGCAGCTCTAAGCAACCACAGAGCTGGGGCCAAGTCACATGTCCATCCCTGGCTCCTGGTACTTTCCCTTGGCTCCTCTGGCCTGGCTCCCCCAGTGCAACACCTCCCCCCATTTCCCATGCCCTGGAGAGATCTGGTGGGGAGGGGTTGGGTAATGCTGGTCATTGAGGAGGCTTCTGGTGGCCAACTCTGTAAATATATCAGGACACTAAACCTGAGCACATCCTTCTCATTGCAGCAAGCTGTGGCCACTAGCTCCCGGCCTGCCGAGGCCTAGCTTACTTGAATTCCTGCTTGCAGACCTTTTCCTGGCTCAGCCTGTTTTCCCAGGTTGGGAGGTCTTGTGCTGGTTGCAGGGGCATGGAGAGCTGTGGTGTGTCCTTGAGTGGGGGATATCTGGATAATTTTTAATTTGTTCCTTCTCAGCTCTCCTTGCCCTCCATCACCAGTCAGGGGTAACAGTTGTGTGTTAGCTTTCCTTTCCCTGAAAATGCTGAGGGTGAGTTTTGCTGGCACAGCCGCCTTGTTTGCTCCTTCCTGCTGTGGCTCGGGAGGACTTGCAGCAGACGGTGCGATCTGGGAACCGGAGGTTCTTGTCTTCCCTGTACAGCTGCCAGTCTCGGCTCCAGACAGAAGGAGCCTGGCAAAACAGCCAGGTTGTCAGGATCGAGCCTCGCTAGAGATGCTCAAAAGTCAGGCCTGGAAGTGTTTGTGCGACATTTGGAGAAGGTTGGGCGTAGCCTGGCTGTTCAATGGTATGAGGGGCAGGCTGTTTCAGCCTTCATGTGCTCACCGTGCTGCAGTCCTGAACAATGCGCTTCCAGGAAAGCCGTGCTGGCTGCATGGGTGCCAAGTAGCGAAGGGCCCCGAGGGAGCCCTTCCAGGGCTCAGGGGAGAACACACCTGTGTGCGCTCACAGAGACATTTGACAAAATGCTAAATTTAGACTGGATACTCATACCCAGATGTTTGTGTTACTGTAGCTTCGGCTCTCTACAGAGTTTTCAGGGAAGAAAGCTGGAGATCCAGGTATGTTGGCTCAAACCGGTAATTCCAGGATTTGGAAGGCTGAACCAGGAAGACGATGAAGTCTCGGCTATGTAGCAAGTTTGAGGCCAGCCTGGGCTACCTGAGACTATGTCTCAGAAGACTAAATGGAGGAGGCTGCCCGGGTGACTCAGCCTTACAAGCATGAGGACCCGACTGTCTCCAGCACCCACTTAGAAAAACGGGTGCGGAGGTGCATGCTTGTGACCCCAGAACTGGCAGGCATGGGGGAAGCAGAGACAGGAGTCCCTGGCTCACCAGCCAGCCCATCTAACTTAATCAGTGAGCACCAGGCCAGCGAGAGATCCTATGTCAAAGCAGGTGGATGGCACGTGTATGCACACACACACACACACACACACACACACACACACACATACACACACACACACACAGCTCCCGGGAGCTTTCTGTAGGGTGCCTTGTTGAACCTGCTCTCCTGTTACTGCAATGGTAGTGGCCAACCGATTGAGCTTGGTGAACTGCAGAGACATAAGCATGTCCGTTGCCTGCTGTTCATCCAGCACCTTGCTGACTTATAGATCTGTTTGTAGGTTATTTCAGTCCTCCTGCCGTAGCTTCCTGAGTGCCTGTGTTTGCACTGTCGTACTGGATTGGCTTGTTTTGTGTATAGATTCTTTATCAAGGTGAGGAAGTTTTCTTCTCTTCCTCGTGTGTCTTAAAAGGTTTTAACTCATGAGGGTGACGGCGGTGGTGACGGTAGTGATAATTTTCAGGATGGGACACCAGATGTCGGCGTGTCATCCTTGCACGGTGGCCTTGCTAACCTCAGTGCTCGTGTGGCATGAGTCAGGACTCATTTGGGTTTTCTAAGCCATGCCTGTAAACAGATGTTACCGACTTAACCAATCGGGCTGTCACCCTTTGATTTATTGATTTATGTCAGGCACTCTGGCTTTCCTGGGGAGACCCAGCTTAGCCATGCTCTTTAATGAGTCACTCATTGATTCCTCCTGGGTCTCTGTGCATGGGCACACATGACAGTGAGAGATTATCTGGTAATGTTGGCCATAAAAAAGTGGGTGTCAGGCTATATATTATTTATCATTTGCCCTATAATTATGTGGCAGTATTATTTAACCTGCTGTCACAATTAAATAAAACGCAGACACCTGTTAGATTTTATAATTGCCTTGAAACACCTTGGGCTGGGCAGATAATTAATTCCATGTATACTGTCTCAATAACCTCACCATCCATCTCCCAGCCTCCATCCAATGCCATCCACCTTAACCATTCCTATCTGGGCTCCTTCTATTCATAAGATACTTGCTTATATTTTTATTATCTTGGTGTTTTCTCCATCCACACCATCCTTGGGGTTTCTCCTCCCAGCCCCTGTGGTTCCTTCTCCATGCTAACCCGTCTTGGTGTCTTCCGGCTTTCTCTCCAGCCTTTTCTCTTCCCGTACTTCTGTTTCCAGTGATTTTCTTAAACCCAAAGCCTGGGAACCTTAGCCATGCCCACCTCATTCTGCCCTGCCCAGGTTTTAGGCCTTTTAATCAACCAATCAGGAATAATGTCTTAGGCCGGTTGACACAACAAGGATAGGTGTATCCAGGCAGTCACCAGATCTTGAGGGCCAGTAATTAGCATCACAATATAAGCATCAGGCCAACTCCCAACACGGTAATATCTCTCTTTTCCTTTCCCTCTTTTTTCTCTTTCTTTCTTTCCTTCTTTCTTCCTCTTTCTTTCCTTCTTTCTTTCTTTCTTCCTTCCTTCTTTTCTTTCTTTCTTCCTTCCTTCTTTTCTTTCTTTCTTCCTTCTTTTCTTCCTTCCTTCCTTCCTTCCTTCCTTTCCCTTCCTTCCTTCCTTTCCCTTCCTTCCTTCCTTCCTTCCTTCCTTCCTTCCTTCCTTCCTTTCTTTTCTGAGAAAGGGTGTTACTATGTAGCCTTGGCTGGCCTGGAACTTGCTCTGTAGACCAGACTGGTCTGGAACTTATAGAGATCCTTCTGCCTCTGCCTCTGCCTCCCAAGTGGTGAATATATTAAAGGCTCACTACCCTCAATTGTTTTGCTTGTGTGTGTGTGTGTGTGTGTGTGTGTGTGTGAATGTTCTGCCTGAATGTATATTTGTATACCATGTGCCTCAAGGGGCTAGAAGAGGGTGTTGGATCCCTCAGAACTGGAGTTAACGTATGATTGTCAGCAGCCATGTGGATGCTTGGAATTGAACTAGTGTCTCCTGGAAGAGCAACCAGTGCTCTTAACCACTTGGCTATCTCTCTGGTCCTGGTGGGTAGCATTTCTAATGATGATAATTAAGGTTGTCCTCTGGAGTGTGTGTGCATGCATACACCCACACATGTGTTAGAGGTAAAAAATTTACTTGCTGAGATCCATGGTCAGTTAAACAGTGCAGAAGACAACAGTGTTTTCAAAGACATGATACTTTGTAAAAGTGAAAAAGACAAAGAACAAAACGCCAATGCTACTACATCAAGTGGAAAAGAATGTGAAATTGATTTCTACAAAAAGGTCTAATTTGGTGGGAAAAAGTAAGGCCTTGAATTTTTCTAAATTTGGTGAAAATTGAAATCTAAGGGCCTCACCAAACCCTACTCTAAAGAAGCAAGGAAATCCACAGTGCCGCTTCCCATGTGAGCTGCTAAAGCTCTTCAGCAACCTGGGGCTGGGCTAGGGATGTGGGGAGGGGCTCCCATCACTACAGAGGGGCAGAGCTGGGAGTGGAATGGACTTTCCTCAGGAGTATATGGACCACAGACAATGTAGAGGCAGCTTAAAATACTGGAAGATGGCCAGTCAGGGTGGCACACACCTTTAATCCCAGCACAAGGGAGGCTGAGGCAGGACGACCGCGAGTTTGAGGCTTGTTCTCTTCTCATGAGGACACCAACACTCGAGACCCAACCACTGCCAAGGGCATTGCTGTCTGCACTGTGATGGTGGGGTGGGGACACAGACATTCGCTCTGTAGCACTCACCCAGCAGAATGGTCTTTGGCCTTAAAAGTGAATGAGGTTGCAAGAGTGACAGCACAGCATGGGAGAGAGAGAGCTGTCTCTGTTGTCTGCTAGTCTCCTGCTATGCAATGGGATGAGTGGCTCAACCTCCCCCACTCTAGGGGATGCCCTGGAACTGGCTGTCAGTTTTCCTGCTTCGAGGAGCATTGCATCTCCCAACTCCTGTGTGCCACACTTATGACCATGTCCTCATCTTCTACGCCCTGCAGGTCGGACACCCGTGAGGACAGCCATCCCCTGGCCCTGCTACCCTGTGCCTTGGTAAGTGAAAAGAGCATGGTGGGTTTCATGAGTTTGTGCCAGTATGTCTATGTGTGTGTTCTGGGCACAGCCTGGGTGTAGGTTCCCTGGGTGACATGGCCAGCTCCGGTTAATGGGAGATCGCTGGTCTTTGACCCCAGAGTGCCTACCCAGTTTAGTTAGGGCTCCTGGGACCGCCTGAGTCCTGGGCAAGGGCCAGGCCTTAATATGCCTTCTGATTTTCTTAAAGCTTTGAAGGGCCGGTGGGCTAGGATGCTGGGTGGAGGTGGCTCTTACATGACATCCCCTTAGCAGAATGGCCCCAGAAGCACACTGGTCCCCTGGCGACCAGCTGACAGTCACCTAGCCAGGACCTGAGAGCATGTGGCCCTGGGGTCAGAGCTGCTTCCTGACAGACATAGGGCAGGTGCATCTCCTACTGGAGGCCACAAGGCTGTTGTTGGTGGAAAACTGGACTCATTAGCTGGGTTAGTCGGGCAGTGGGTTTTGGGTCACCAGGCCTGAGGACAGAGCCCAGCCCTTTGGTGTGACCGGGGTGGGACATTTCTCACTGCTCCTGTGCCCTCTTCCTTTGGAGCTCTTTGTCATACCCAGGGCCTTTAAATGAGAGAGCTTGAGTCAGAGGCTCATCCTTGGTGGCTTCCTGCCTTTCCTCTACGACCCAGATGATATCTAGAGTAGGTGCTATCTGTGCAGCGGATCCCTTGGTTTGGACTGCAGGTTCATGGTTTAGGTCAGTGTCCCCGTTCTTGGCAGGCAATGGGCAGGTAGTTTAACTTTCTGGGCCAAAATTGTAGCCAAGAGTGTGCTGAAACCCATTATTTTCTTCACGACAACAACAAACACATTTGACCAAGTAGGAGCTGGGCCTTGGTGGTAATACATACCTGTTATCCCAGGACTTGGGAGGCTGTGGCAGGGGCATCGTGTTCTTGGCCTGTGTGGGCTTCAGAGTGAGACCCTGGCTTACGCCTTCCCTCCCCAACCAAAATATAATTAGGATTGATGCAACCGAATTCTAGTCTCATGCCTTTTCTGTTTATAGTTGTGATTTCCTGAAAATAATATCTAACCTTGCCTCTGTCTCCAAATTGAATGGCTTGTCAGAGAGGTGGCCACAGCAGCTCTGACTGACTGACGCTTTGGGCAGCCCTACTCCAGGTTCACGCACACACACACACACACACACACACACTTGCAAAGTGAGCACTTTGCTTATGCAGAGCTACATTGTTGTGGACCTCACCAAAGGCATAGCTATTCTAAAGCCAGGCACCACCACGGCCCTGTGGGGCCACAGGCTGCCCGGACGGGCCAGTGCGGCAGCCATGACCCTTCTTAGTCTGGGAGCAGGGGTGGACAGATGCTTGGCAGGGCTCTGTAAAAAGTAAGCTGTGAGAGGCACTGGAGAGACCTCACCGTGGGGATGAGGACGCTGGTTTTATCCCATCTGAGGGCTGGGAAATGAGTTAGGAGAAATGCCTCAGGTTGGGAACAGTGCTGGACCCGGAAAAGCTGGGTGTGATCCCCAAGCTGATCTAAGTACGGTCTCTGGGGATCAGCGCCTCGTCTACAATGCATTGACCCTTGACTCTCAGTAAGAGGAGGCAGGATGGGAACAGCTCGCGGATGGCCCTGTGTCTCAGTCTGTCCCCACTACCCATCACTAATCTTGAAATTTATAGCAGCACATTTGCTTCCTACAACTGGCACCTCTTTTTTTAAAAAATATAATTTATTTATTTTTAATTTATGTGCATTGGTGTTTTGGCTGTGTGTGTCTGTGTGAAAGTGGCAGAGCTCCTGGGACTACAGTTACAGACAGTTGTGAGCTGCCATGTGGGTGCTGGGAATTGAACCTGGGTCCCCTGGAAGCGAAGCCGGTGCTCTAAACCACTGAGATGTCTCCCCCAGCCCCCAACTGACATCTTTTGGAAGATGTCCAAGGGCTGGTGAGATGGTTCAGTGAATCAAAGCAGTTCCTGACAAGCCTGACAACTGAGTGTGACCACAGGAAACCACATGGTGGAAGGAAGGAATGAATCAACAACTGCATACTGTCCTTCGACCGCCACATACATGCTATGGAACACCCCAAACAAACAAGCAAATAAAGTAATAAACGCAGCCATGCAAACAGCTAATAGGCATCTGAAAAGGTGCATGCTCCAGGGACACAGCCCCATGTGGGGTGTGGAAGACCCAGCATTTGGAGCACCTTGGGGAGGGAGGATGTACTGTGAAATCCAGGGCCTCGGGGAAACTCTCCAGGGTGTGACGGAGACCTTACCTAGCAGCACAAAGTAACTAGCTGAAAGGGATTTGCTGCCAGCAGTTGGGAGGAGTGGGGGTAGGAGCTGGTGTGTGTGTGTGGTCACCCAGGGACACAGAGGGCTCCAGGAAGTGTAGCCTATCCTGAGCAGCGCCCCTCTGAGTCTATACCAGGTAGAGGGATAGCAGCCAGCAAGGCCTAAGCTCAGGTTGTTTCCAGCCAGGTTGGAAAGGGGGCAAAAATCTTCTGAGGAGCAGACCCTTCCAGAGAGGCCCTTCATTGTGTCACTCAGTGCAATAGGGGACAATCCTCACTCGGGTCATTTAAGTGCTGCAGGCCAAGTGTGTTGCCCTGGTGACAAAGGTGGCAGACAAAAGCCTGAGGTTGCAGGAAGTGAGGCCGTGCTGGGTGAACACTGGAGGGTTCCCTCCAGAAGGGAAGATTGGTGAAGGCTGACAGATACCCCTCCCCCCTCTTCTCGCTGTGTTTGGCTGGGATATCTTTGTATTCCGGAGGGGTTGTGTGAGGGTAGAGCAAAGGGCGCAGACATCGCCCTGCCAGGCTGTCTAGTAATGGCAGACATCCTGCAAAGGGAAGCACTTTCCTTGAAAGGAGATAAGTCTTATCGGTGCTGGGTGGGTAGGTCAACTGTCGCCATGCAGACACAAAAGGTAGGAGCCTGATGTGTAAGCGAGTTAACTTTGTTCTCAACACTTAAATTTTAATTATAGAACTAGCATATGCTTGGAAAAATTGAACCAGGACCAAATATAATAAATAAAGTTATATTTCTTACTCCATCTAGAATTTCAGTCTTCTGGGAGGATCCACAAACCCAGAGTGGTTTCTAATTAATCTTCCAGAACTCATAAAAACCTCCTAAGAACATAAAAACAGGCTGTGTTTGACAGACGCTTACAAAGCATGGTTAAAGCCCGGGGCTTGATCCTCAACCCAGAATAAGCCAGGCATGATGCCTGCACCTGTAACCACAGCACTCAGGATACGCGGGCAGGAGAGCCAGGAATCAAGCTCTCCCTCCGTTACATGTCAGGCTTGAGAGTGGCCTGGACTTGGACTGGGTTGTACCTTGTTTCAGACAAGCAAACAAAAAATTAAAAAGCCAACCAAACAGTTACTAACTGTGGTTCTGTGCAGCAGCTACTGCCCCAGGATTCTAACTTTCAGTTTGTGCAGACCAGCATCCCTTAAAAACAACAACAACAACAACAACAACAAAACAAAACAAAACAAAAAAACCAACCTTCTTGCTGGGGTGGTGGTGGCAGCAGTGGCAGTGGTGGCCGCAGTGGAGCTGACACAGGCCTTTGATCCCAGCACTTGGGAGGCAGAGGCAGGTAGATCTCTGAGGTCAGCCTGGTCTATAGATCAAGTTCCTGGACAGAATCCTATGTCTCAAAAGCCCTTAGTTCACTGATAATCTTTAAGTGTGTGATGTTTATTTGGGCACACTTCACTCACACCTGTGCTCGTGGGAGTACTTGTGCCTCTCTGATAGCCTTGGGCACTTAACTGGAATGGGCTCTCGAGCCATGCCTATGGTTTAGAGACCTTGCAGAGCTGGCCTGCTCATCTTCCCATGAGGGCCAGCTGGGACCAGAGGCCACCTGTCCATATAACTTGGCAGGCTTGGCCCTCACAGCCCTGCAGGCTGCCCGAGTAGGCTGCCTCCGTGGAAGTGGACTTTGCCTTCCGTGTTGTGTAGAGCTGGCTCTGGGCATCTGTCCCTCCAGCTGGTGCTGTTCTAAGTTTCTCAGGCAACCAGTGGCTGCTGTGGGACAGTGGTCTGGCCATGGACTCCGTCCTGAGTCTCTGCACTGTGCCTCCGTGTGTAGGACACAGGTAAAGGACTGCAGGTATACACCTTCTGACCCGTGTGGACAGTTTTCATCAGCAACACCTCCTCCTGCAGCCCTCTGAAGGCCAGGCCAGATGCGCCCTGCCCTCCGTCTGCTGTGTTTGGCCTCGTGGTTACTCCCACCAGTGTCCCTGGGTCTTGCCTCATGGCTACCATCTGCTAGGTTCTGCCCAGTTGTGTAGTAAAATGAGGCTACATCTGAGCCTAGGTCTACAGCGCTAGCACGCCTCCCTAGGCTAGACCAGCTTTGGATGGAGCGGGGGCTCTGGGCAAAGCTATGGGGGGTGACATCTGCCACGTGTCCTGGTCATCCTTATTGGCATGAGCCTTGCTTTTCCCCTGATCACTCAGGGTAGGCTGGAAATCAGGAGGTGAGCTTGCACAGGAATACAAGGATGGTGAAATGAAGTGAGGCCACACTGCGTTTCCCCACTCCTGGGGGAAGATCATTTTCCCTTATGGAGAGTGCTGGTTGCTGTGTAGACCCCAGGAGGGGCTTGGTAGAACCCCAGAGGAGACAGGTTGTGTGCACAGAGAGCAGGGCGCTCTACACAGGCCTCATGGGAAGCATTGTTTCTCTTCTTTTCTTTTAATCACTGTGTAGCCTGATACCAGCCCCTCCCCCCTCTCTACCCAGTCTCGCCCTCCTGCCTCCCTCTCCCAATTCCTCTCCTACTTTTGGCTTTAAGAACGTCTTGGATCTCCTGAAGCAGCTCTGCCACCCACTGACCCTGAAATACTCCTCTTTACATTTTCCTCCCCTGATCTCTGTTTAAGGTGAACTCTAGTGATCCCCCTGCCTCAGCCTCCTACGTGCTGAGACTGGAGGTGAGCGCAGTCAGCCTTACCAGTTGTCCCCTCCTGTCCCTCCTTAGCCCAGTGGCTGTGGGTAAACCTCTGTGACAGGTGGCCTTCCCCACATGCACGGTTAGACTTCAGATCTGCCTTTCTTAACATCTCATAAAACTCTCCTGTTATTTCTCTCCCTTCATCTTCGATTGTCAACAGTCACTTTGATTGATTTTCTGCAGCTCACCTTCCCATGTCCTGGACAAAGCAGCTTTGATGGTGTTTCAGTTTGTTGCTTAAGTCTGGGGCTAATCAGTAGGCAGTCTTATCTGCTCCCGCCTGAGGCCGATCTTTCCTAAGGGCCTTTCTCGTTCCTGGCACGTCTGCATCTGCTGTTAGTGACCTGCTGACTGGAATCCAGCTGCCCCTGACGGATGGCAGGGAAGTGTCAGCTCAGGTGACTTACATCTATGGGGGCAGTGCAAACTGCCTGCCACATTACTGTTTAATCAGGGAGGTAGGTTTGAACTTTGTTAGGCTGGCTGTCCAGTGTTCACAGGGAAGACCTGCCACAAATCCATTAGATTTCCCCATAACTAAACATGATGAGCTGTCACCTCAGAGTGCTGCTGGTTCTTCTGGCCAAGTTCCTCGACCCCTCCAGCTCCCACAATTCCCTTCCCCTCTGGACAACTGGTAAGGGTTTTCCTGAGCTCCCAGGAGAGGGACCTGATGGAGACTTCCAACCTGGGCTCTCCCTTCTCTTAATGTTTGATTGGCGGGTCTTTGCATCCTCTCCCATCAGCTACTGGAGGCAGTTTCTCTGGTGATGACTGGATTAGGCATGGATCTACTCAGTCCAGAAGATCATTAGGAATCAGAAGAATCTTTCCTTCCTTCCTTCCTTCCTTCCTTCCTTCCTTCCTTCCTTCCTTCTTTCCTTCCTTCCTTCCTTCCTTTCTTCCTTTTCTTTTTCTTTTTTTGCAGTAGTGTTTGGTTCTACCCTAGGTCTCTGGAATGTCCCTTGTCTTCCAGGCAGTGGTCAGGCATGGGCTCCCTCTTGTGGCGTGGGCCTCGAATTAGATCAGTCATCATTGGTTAGTCACTCCCAGGAGCTCTGGGCCACCATTGCCCCAACACATCTTACAGGCAGGACAGAACGGAGGTTGAAGGTTTTGTGGCTAGGTTGGTGTCCCAGTCCCACCACTGGAAACCTTGCCTGGCTACAGAAGGTGAATGGTTCAGGCTCCACATCCTAGGAGTCCTTGCTGGGCCACCTCGTAGATTCCAAGGAGTTTCCTTTGTACTAGGTTGATGGGTAAATGTGTGGATACATAGTCCCCCACAATGCCCCCCAATTCTAGTCATCTCTCCCTCCACCCCCAACCTGTTTCCATCCCTTGCCCCAGTCCACCTGCAAGAGCTGTTCTAGTTCTCCTTCCCAGGGAGATCCATGTACCTCCCCCCCAGCCCCCAGAGCCCTCCGTGTTACTTAGCCTCTTTGGGTCTGTGGATTATAGCATGACCATTCTTTACTTAACAGCTAATATTCATTTATAAGTGAGTACAAACCATGCTTGTCTTTCTGAGTGAGGTACCTCACTCTTTTTTTTTTTTTCCTGGTTCCATCCATTTGCCTGCAAATTTCAAATTTCATGATTTTTTTAACAGCTGAGTGATACTCCATTGTGTGAATATATTATATTTTCTGTATCCATTCTTCAGTTGAGGGACATCTAAAGTCGTTTCCAGTTTCTGACTATTATGAATAAAGCTGCTATGAACATAGTTGAGCAAGTGTCCGTGTGGTAGGATGGAGCATCCTTTGGGTAGATGCCCAAGAGTGGTATAGTTGAGTCTTGAGGTAGATTGATTTCCAATTTCCTGAGAAACCGCCATATTGATGTTCACCATGACTGTGCAAGTTTGCACTCCCACCAGCAATGGAGGAGTGTTCCTCTTGCTCTACGTCCTCACCAGCATGAGCTGTCATGTGTTATTGATCTTAGCCATTCTGACAGGTGCAAGATGGAATCTCGAAGTCTTTTTGATTTGCATTTCCCAGATGGCTAAACACTTCTTTAAGTGTTTCTCAGCCATTTGAGATTCCTCTGCTGAGAATTCTCTACCCTCCCCCCCTTTTATTGGGTTGCTTGGTTTATGTTTAGTTTCTTAAGTTCTTTATATATTATGTATGTAAGTCCTCTGTCAGACATGGAGTTGGTGAACATATTTTCCTATTCTGTAGGCTGCTATTTTGTTCCATGGACAGTGTCCTTTGCCTTGCAGAAGCTTTTCAGATTCATAAGATCCCATTTATTAATTGTTGATCTTAGAGCTGTGCTGTTGGTGTTCAGTTCAGGAAGTTGTCCCCTGTGCCAATGGGTTCAAGGCTGATCCCCACTTTTTCTTCTCTCAGGTTCATTGTGTCTTATCAGTCCTCTGATCACATGGTCTCACATGGCCTCTCTGGCCACCATCATGCCCAGCTATAGTGGATGGCTTACTTAAGCCCTCGTTAGCATATCAGGAAGAGCTGCTTAGGAACTTCTAAACCGTGAAGACTAAGACCAAATAGCACTGTTTCTCGTCTCACCGCCCAGTGTCTGTGTCTTGAGGAGCAGCAGGATCCCCTTCTAAGAGTGCTCCCTGTGGTAGGGAGGAGTGAGAGGGGCAGCTGTTCTCTGGGCTGGAGGGGCTCAGTCCTAGGCCTGCTTGCTTCTATTTCTGTCTTTCCTTATGGTCTCCAAGCCTCAGGATCGCTGCCCCCACTGCTGGTTCAT
This sequence comes from Meriones unguiculatus, assembly GCF_030254825.1. Classification (NCBI taxonomy): domain Eukaryota; kingdom Metazoa; phylum Chordata; class Mammalia; order Rodentia; family Muridae; genus Meriones; species Meriones unguiculatus. Next base: position 8,002,309 of record NC_083363.1, read on the forward strand.
GTGTGGTCCAGGCACACTTGGCCTTTTCCTGCTGACTTGTTCACCTGAAAGCCCCACTTAGCGCCTGCTCTGTCCCAGAGGCCAGGCTGTTAAGTGCTGCTGAGCCATGACTTTCCTAGAGACAGCAAAGGGTCAGGAAGCAAGGAAAATGGGCTTGGGAGTGGGAAGACTTGTGAGGAGCCCTCTCCTTCACTGGGTTGTGGAGAAAGGCATTTTCTGTTCCTGACATTCCTCTGCCTTCCATGTGAGCCCCATGTTTAGGCTTCTGTAGCTGCTACAGTGCTTCTGATTGAGTGGCGGGCCTGGCCAGACCCAGGCTTCATTCTGGGTACCTAGATAAGGACCTTTTATGTGGGGCCCATTTTTGGTACTGGAGCAGGGCACATGTAGGCTCTTGGTACATGTGGGCAGGAGTCTGGCTGGACCCTTCTCCAGGCCACACCCCTTCTCTGCTTCTGCTTCAAAGACTGGTCATGTGTGATCAGGTGTCAGGGCCTGGGTCCTACTCCTCCTAGCAGAGGGGATAAAAGCCAGCTTGGTCTGCCTCCTGACACCTCTGGAGCCCCCAACAGCTCTCCTGGGGACCTGTCTGCCTGTGTAGGTAAGGGTGACTGTGCTCCAGCCCCACCTTGTTGAGGTTGGTGGACATACTGAAGGGGCGTCATGAGTCACGGGGCAATCTCTCAGACCCTGCCAGCTCTAGGTCTGCCCTTTGATGAGTGCCTCTCACCAGAGTCCCCACACCCCACGCCCTGGCACTAGATGAGTGCTCACAGGAAGAAACTGGTTTCTTCCCGTGGTTCTTCCTTGCCCAAGTTCCAAAGCAGGTCCCTTGACAACCTGGGTGAGTGACACTTGTCTCTACTGGCCTGCTGACCTCTTTCAAGGTGCAACCTTTGGGATGCCTGCTGCTGCTGTTGTTGCTGCTGCTGCTGCTGCTGCAGCTACCGCCATGGCATCAAGACTTCCCTGAGCGCCTTATCTCTTCTGTGCAGACAGATGCCCGGCTGTCAACGTGGTGGCTTCCAGCCTTGCGTGGCCTCTGTGCCCTTGGAAGGCAGTGAGGCTGCTCTACACCAAGGCCCTAGGTGTGACTGGCCCTGACGGCACAGGGTGGGAAGCTGCCCGGCAGTTGCTGGCATCTTTCTAAAGCTCACAAAGCTGAGGTGGCACGTTGAGGGCATCGGACAGGTGAAAGACGCCTTTAGGTTAGTGCCCTCCTCTCTCGTTCTTACCCTGCTCACTGGAGAGCGTTGAGTTTAGGCTCACGGTGTTGCTGCTGCGGTTTGGAGAGGTGCTGTGTGCTGCTGATATCATTCACCCTGGAGGACCAGTGCCTGCTTGCATGGCTTTCTCTCTCTCGGCTCTGTCCCCACGGTTGTGAAATGACTTCTTGGGTAACCAGTCTTTGGGTAACCAGTCTCCTGCTTGCAGAAGCACACTCACGGGGGTGCCACTTGCCGTCTTTTGATGAGCTAGTGTTTCTCTTGGACCACCATCAGCTGGAGTGGGGTTGAGAGAGGGGTGTCCACTCACCGTGCCTGGTCAGGGCTGTGATCTTGGGCCCGGCATCCAGTTTCTTCTCAGGTGCCTGCACAGGGCCCATGTGTTGTAATAACTTGGACCCAAAGGTCCTTCAGTAGGGTTTCTTTCCTTTTCTTTTCTCCTTCCTTCCTTCCTTCCTTCCTTCCTTCCTTCCTTCCTTCCATCCTTCCTTCCTTTCACAGGGTTTCTCTGTGTGGCCTTGGCTGTCCTGAATTCACTTTGAAGACCAACCTAGCCTCAAACTCACAGCGATCTGCCTGCCATTGCCTCTCTGAATGCTGGGATTAAAGGCATGCACCACTACACCTGGCTGAAGATATGTTTTTACGCTGCAAAATTACCCACATCTTTAGGAGAGCAAGAACTCTGAGCTGTGCTGGGGTAGGGGTAGTTCCAAGGATACGAGCTTCTGCTTCATGGAATGGGGAAGCCCTTGCATTCTGTCTGTCCTTGCATTGTCAGGCTGGGAGGTGGGAGGGAACCCTGGGTACTAAGAAGTGTCAAAACTACAGGTAAATCATTTTACACCTGACCATAGCACTCTCAAGTGCAGGCTTGTCTTAGGAGTGGAGCGTGAGTGCAGATCCCATGTCTAATTAGGTGCTAGCTCTACTCACAGGGACACAGCCAGCCAGCCAGCCAACCAGCAGGCTACAGACTGGTGTGAGGGGAAGGTTAAAAAGATTCTGCAAAGGTTCAGCTCCGCTTATCCTCAGGGATCCATCCCGATGGATACCTGAGTCACAAGTGCCAAACCCTATAGACATGGTGCTAGCATTCCCATGATACACTTGAATTTAAACATTATGTGCACAAATAGACAAACAGTAGCTAACACAATTACTAAGAAACATGCAGCATGCTATAATAAAAATAATTTTAAAACGTACAGTATTTACACCTGGGATGTTGCGTTGCTGTTTTGAACTGTGGAAGCCAAACCAATGGGAATGGAATGAGAGGGAGAAGAGGGAGAGGGAGAGGAGAGGAGGAAGAGGGAGAGGAGTGAGAGGAGGAAGAGGGAGAGGAGGAGGAGGGAGAGGAGGGAGAGGGAGAGGAGGGAGAGAAGGGAGAGGTGGGAGAGGAGGGAGAGGAATCCACAAGTAGTCTTACCCAGTCATCCATGATCTGACCATTTCACAATCAGGTACCTGGTAGTGATGATTGTCGTGCCAGAAGTAATGGTGAGAATGGGTGTGCACAGCATGCCCTGCCCCCCCCCCCCCCGAGGAGCAGGAGTAGCGAGGCCTGGCTTGGGTTCAGAAGGCAGAGCTGCACCCTGCTCCTGAGAGCACAGGGTGCTGGGAGGAGCCAGTGAGGCCATGGCATAAGAGAACAAGAAAAAATGTCCCTGGGTTCTTAAAGCTACACAGCTATCTCGACAGACTCTAGAGTATACATCCAGTGGCCAGCACAGAGGTGGATGGGGTATCCCCACTGCCCCTTCTACCCTGACCTCTGTAAGATAGACAGCCTCCCCCTCTCACGCTGGGCTGGGGTGGGCCCTGGGCTTTTGCAGTACTGAGCTGCAATCCAGCACCATGAGTTTGGTTTGCAAGTGTGTGTGTGTGTTTGAGACAGGCTCTCTACATATCCCTGGCCATCCTGGAACTCGCTCTGTAAATCAGGCTGGTATTTCCACTTGGCTTGGCAGGCTAGCTTAGGAGTATATACAGTATGTAGACAGATCTAAGGCAGGAAAGGTGAAAGAAGAGCCACCACAAAGCAACAGAAGGTATGCCAGAACAGTAAATATACCCATGGGCCAGAGCACAACCAACGTGATGTTTTGGGGTGTTGGTCCACTCACTGTTCAGCAACAGACAAGGACACACTGCTCAGAGCCAGGGCTGGCAAGCCTGAGTGCTGTCAGCAAGCGGAACCAGGCTAGGGGAAAAACTAGCAAATGGCCGTGGCATCTGGGACAGTTACCTAGGAGCAGAGGAGACCAAAGGACATGAGCTCCAGGCTACCTGTGTTCTGCTGATGGAAGGCCTCTGATGGAGGAGGCCGAGGAAGCAGCTGAGGACTTCCACAGAGGATAGGCCCAACCTAGACGTGTCGGGTCACTGTTAGGGTCAGCGCTGGTTCAGGTGACTAGGAACGGCCACTGGAGTCAGCCTCTGTCCAGGTGAAGTCCATGTAGCCCTGGAGGGTGCAGGCCCAGGTGCTGGAGAGCAGGGTGATGATGTGAACTCCGCTGAGGCGGGAGGCCACGGGGTAGAAGTGAGAGGTTGCGGGCTGCCTAAGACACCGGTTTCCCTCCTGGTTTTGAACGAGGGGTGAGGTGAGTGCAATGTCAGGCCGGCAGAGGTTAGAAGCCTCAGTATTTGTTCCTAACACGGGAAGAATATGGTTCATGTGTCCAGCAACACACGGCTTCTTGGCTAAAGCCCTACACTAGCATAATGCCACCTCACAGGGCAGGCTGACCTATGGGGTGCTCAGGCAGGAGGCTGAGGATGTGTTCTGCAGGCCAGCTCCCCTACCCCTGTGTCCTTGGTCTGCTCACTTGCTGTAGGCTGAGGGTTACAGTGAGGGTGGGCAGGAACCCACAGGGCCTGAAAAACCAGTGTGTACCCTGAACTGTGATCCCTTTACCATCATCAGAAAATGCAGGGCACCCAACTGGGGGGAAATGTTGCAGCCCTGCCCTAGATTAGCAAACACCCAAAGATAAGTGGCTGGCTTGGGAAAGCACCCACATGGGTCCTGGGAGGGGGTGGTGACTCCGCTCACCTGTTGCAACAGTCTGCATGGGGCTTTAAAGACTTGGTTTTAAGCAGATGGTAGGGAGTCCCAAGTGTGGCTCCTGTTGTCTGCTGTCCTGGGAAAGTGGAAGAGCCGCCAGAGCCTGTGGCTTGCGACAGTGCTTAACACTGACTGATGATGCACGCAACTTCTAGGACTGGGGACAGGCCTGGGACTGCCCTGATTGACACGTGGCTCTCTGGACCCTTTACCTACCTGCCTTTGATCTCCTTGGGATACAGTTCATCTCTGGGCCCTTGTGGGGAGATAGGTAGTTTGTGTCCTACCAAACACGTGGTGTGAGCAGGGACATGGCTGTGGGGCTGTTGGGAGGCCAGCAGATCCCAGGGCTGGGCCAGGCTAGCTGTGGACAGAGCAGGGACACAGGCAACAGGCGGAATGGCCAAATGGCTTTTCTAGATGCCCAGCAGGGGTCATCAGAACCCCTATGGCTAGAAACTTGGTTCTGGGCCAGGCAGTAGCTGTGATGGAGAGGGGATGGGAAGCCTTCCTCCCTCTGCCAAGTGGGGACAGCAGGGCTGACAGCCACCAGGCAGGCTGATGGAACTCCCGTTCTATGGCTCGGCCTGGGGACTGCTTGCAGGAGAGTAGATGAGAAGGTTTGCAAGGAACAGAAGGTGCAGGCTCTGTCTCCACTGCCTACCCAGAAAAACGAGGGCTGCTAGTGGCCTCCGGCTTGGGGGGCTGTGGCTGCTGCATACTCTGTAAATGAATGTGACAATCCTCAAGGGACCCAGAGCCAGGGACCCACACCCAGAGCCAGTCTGTTCTGCAGCTCCTCTGAGAACAGACTGGTTGGGGGCACAGGGAGGTGGTGCCCTCATTCTCTGTGTCTCTCTTCACCAGAACGGGGCAGCCTCAAACTTTTCCTCTACAGAACAACTGTCCCTGAATCTGAAGAACCCAAACCATCTGTTCGCCCTTCCACCCACCCCCTGGGTGAGCGGCTGTGTGAACAGTGGCCTCTGGCCAGTGTAGTGCTGGGACAGTGCCACCTTGCCCGCCACCCTCCCCCCTTCCAGTAAGCCCTGTATTTTTAGTAGGTGACTTTGTGGAAGTAGGTGACCCGGCACCTTCAGGGAGGCACCAAGCGCATTAAGACTGTTGGTGTAACTGGACAAGAGCGGGTGCTGACAGAGGGGGTGGCCTTCGCCAAGGTCACCCTTCCTGCCCAGTCCACTCCCTCCTGTAGTGGTGCTGTCTGTCCATTCTCAGTTCTTATCCACCAAACTAGAATCTGTAAAGCTCCATGTCATTGTTTTCCAGAGGGCTGCATGTTTATTTTCGGAGCACTTGAATTCCACTGTAGCGTCTCGATTCTTCCCTCATCAACTCCAAGCTCCGTAGTGAGGCTCCATTCCTGAAGGGAGGAGCTCTCAGGCAGGGGTAGAGATTATGGCTGTGGTTCCTCTGGGACCCTGCTGTACACTGTGGCTTTCCTAGTGGGAGTGGCATCCCCCAAAAGGGTGACTGTACTGCCTTGCACCTCCTCCCAGCTCTCTGGCTTTTTTTTTTTTAATTAAATACACATTTTAATTAAATACACATTTTTTATGTGTATTGGTGTGTGTAAGGGTGTCAGATCCTCTGGGATTGGCATCACAGACAGTTGTGAGCTGCCATGTGGGTGCTGGGAATTGAACCCACGTCCTCTGTAAGAGCAGACAGTGCTCTCAATCGCTCAGCCATCTGTCCATCTCCAACCTTTATACTTTTAATATTGTATGTATGATGTATGTATGTGTGTGAGAGCATGCACATGAATGGGTCAGAGTCCTCCTTTTGGGAGTCAGTTGGTTTCTACCATGTGGATTCCAAAAACAGAACTCAGGTCCCCAGGCCCATATGGCAAATACCTTTACCCTGCTAAGCCATCTTGCTGGTCCTCAGCAGCCTTTTTAAAAATTTATGAATTACAGTTTATTCACTTTGTATTCCAGCTGTAGCCCCTCCCTCGACCCTTCCCAATCCCACTCTCTATCTCTCGTCTCCTCCTATGCCCCTCCCCAAGTCCACTGATAGGGGAGGTCCTCCTCCTCTTCCTCCTGACCCTAGTCTATCAGGTCTCATCAGGACTGGCTGCATTGTCTTCCTCTGTGGGCTGTAAGGGTACCTAAGCAGCCTTTTAATGGGACTTGTTTATATGCCCATTGCACACTTCTTGCTTAACACATACACACACCCAACACACAACACATACCCAGACAGATGTGAAAACACACAAACATAGACACAGATACACAGTCTCACACACACGCACCAGAAATACTAGATTTCAACTGGGCTTCTTTCCAAGCAGGATTTTGGAGTTCTGAGCCACAGGATGTTTGAACTAAGAAGGGTCAAAGAACTCCTCAGAGTGCTGCCCAAGGTCACAGCTGTGGGGGCAGGTGCAGGGTACACCTGGTGATAAGGACAGGGCTGCAGCTGGAAGCCATCGGAGCTCCTCCCCTCCCTTCTTGGGCAGGTTCCACAGCTGCAGAGCTGTTGAGACCCCAGGGTGAGTACCACAGAGCAGGCACCATAAAGGCCCCAGGGCTTCCCGTCTCATTCTCTGATTTAACGATTATAACAATGATCTTACTTCATAGAATGATTAGCTTTGTCTGCATTGACTCCTGAGCACAGAATGTCATCACTCTAAGCTGCAGGAGACTTGCTTGCTCATGAACTAACTGTCTTGTGTGAATTCTCAGACTGTCCTTGCTGTTCCCTGAGTACTTGTGGGAGGCTCTTCTGTCCCCTGCTATGATACAGATGGCCAGGCATGACAGGCAGTGCCCTTCTGGCCCTGCTGGCTGCTACCATGTAAACTGTTGGTCTGTCTAGCATGGAGTGACACTAGGTGGGGTCTAGATTTGCACTGAGGCATGCTGAGATGTGGGACCCTCATCCTCTTAGAGCCTAGGAGGAAATGTATGTGAGAATGTAAAAATCTCTCACACATCTTGCCTTTGGAACTTTTTATTTTGAAACCTAAGAAATCTCATTCCAAAGAAAAACAGGATAGATACCAGAAGTGGTGGAAGAGAGGGAACAGGACAGGAACCTACCATACGTGTCCTCTGAAAGAGTCTACCTAGCAGGGGATTGAAGCAGATGCAGAGACTCACAGCCAAACTTTGGGCACAGTGCAGAGAGTCTTATGGAGGAAGAGGGGGATAGAAGGCCAGGGATTGGGGGACCAGGAACTCCACAAGGAAACCAACAAAGCCAAAAAATCTGGGCCCAGGGAGGCCTGCAGACACTGATGCTCAACCAAGGACCATGCAAGAAGAGGACTTAGACCTCCTGTTCAGATGTAGCCCATAGGCAGCTCAGTCTCCATGTGTGTCGCCTAATAAGGGGAACAGGGGCTGTCTCTGACATGAACTTGGTTGCCAGCCTTTTTCTGGAAGGTTGAAAAAAAAAAAAAAGATTTCCCAGCCAGGTATCATGTTACTTACCTGTAATCCCAGCACATAAGAATCTAGACAAGAGAATCCTGAATGCCTGAATATGAGGACTAGATGGGGCGGGCGGGGGAGGAAAGATGAACAAGGTTTCTTATGTATTAGGCAAGACAGTGACCTTAGAGGTTGCTGAATGCACACGCCTGCCCTGGGGAGACATGTGCCATGCTGCTCCTGCCTTGGCCAGCTTCGCTGTCATCATCATCGTGTCTCCTTGTGCCAGCAGGAAGAACACTGCCTTCGGGTCCTAACTGTAGAAGGCAGTGGCACCCACTCTGCCAGGGCACGTGGGTGATTCTCAGGAGTGCCATGAGCATATTCCCAGGGACAAGCTGGTGACTAGCAGTGTGTCATTTGCAGGTGGCAAGCATTTGAGTGTTCAACACAAGGACCTCAATGTACAGAGGCCCTGTGCGGGTGTGGGATGGCAGCTGCTGCCTGTATGGGCATCACTCCTCACCCAGAGCCACTGGGAGAGCTGAGGCACACAGTCCAAGCCTGGGTACCTGGGTGCTTTGTGCCCAGGTGTGTGTCCCAAAGCTCTGGCTTTTTGTTGTTGTGAGTCAGGGAGACTCCCTTTGAGACACTGCAGGGCCAGGGTGGACACTCCTCTGGAGTGAATGAGGAGGGCACCTCCCGGGACCAGAGCCTGCTCCGTTACATGGGTTATGGTGCTCCCATGGCCAGGCAAACAACTTGGAGGTGGCAGAAATGGAGTTGTAGATGAGGCTGGAATGCACAGAGCAAAGCAGGCTGCTTCCAGTGGGTTATCATAAGTGTCAGAACCATTTCCTCTAAAAGAACCACTTTTCCTTGAGTGCCCCTCTAGGTTTCAAGCCGGTAGGATGGTCATGGTGTTCCAGGAGGGACAAGTTTCTGTCTCTCAGCCGCACACAGCACGATGTCCCCAGCCACAGTCAGGGAAGGGAGGGAAGCTGGAGATGGACCTGGGACTCTGCACATGGCTCTTCCACTGAGCCACACTCCAGCCCTTGCCTTTCCTGCTGGGACTCTTCCTCTATCTCCTGAGATGGTCTCCACAAACTCATTGAGGTTGTCTGCATCCTTCTCGCTGTTGTCCCCACCGATGGTGTCTGCTTACAAAGGCCCCACGGTTGTTGACATGGTTGGCCAACCTGTGCTGACACATAACTTCTTGAAAACCTTAGTGCATCTTCATCATTCTGGCTTATAGGGTCGGGTGCAGGGGCCAGACTGGTCTCTGCTCTTAGTGTACGACCCACCCATCACAGATACAATCCAGGGTGTCTCTCCTCTCCTTTGTGCTTGCCTTTAAAAATGTCTTGGGGTGATCACAAGCCGCCCAGACGGCACCTGGAGAGAACATTTCCAAATATGTTCAGCACCCTGGAGACGGGGCCCCAGACGCCTGGGCTCACGCCATGGCCTGTTTACTCTTTGTTTGGCCTACATAGTAACTTCATTCCCCATGTGTCTCCATGTTGTTGGAAGGGCATTTGTCAGCTGGGTCCCTCAGATCCCCAGCTGCCTTGCTTCTGAATTCTCTACCATCACTGTCTGCAGCACTGACCTGGCCATGGGTGGGACTCTGCTTCGATTCTGCAGGTGATTGCTTGTATAAAGATGGGGAGGGCAGATTGGGTTGAGGAGCTGGATGGAAGTCACTTCCTATAGGTATTTGTTCAATGAATGGGTCCCTACAGAGCCAGGCTGAGAGTGGGACACAGAGCCTTGGTCCCTATGGACACGTGATGGCCAGAGGGTCCTCTGGCTAGCACCAGCAGCAACTCCTGCTTCTTCCTGGAACTGCTGGAAACAACTGCAGGTCCAGAGGCAGAGTGGGAGAGATGGGCGTGGTGAGAACCAAGGAAACATGGGCAGGGCTGGTGAGTACCAGGCAGCTTCCTCCTTGAGCGGTCCTGATGCCTCACTGGCCTTCTGACTTACAACAAACTTGGTAAGCTGGTGAAATGGTGGCCTGGGCTCCTTGACCTGGTTAGTAAGCACAGCAAGGAGGCAGGCAGAGGCGCCTGGCTGCCTGGATGATGTGTTTCCCCAGCACTCAGAGCCTAGCGTGGAGAGAAGCATGGCTGGTCCTGGACTTGTGCTGTGGTCTGGCCAGGGCACTTTGTTCAGACTTAGAACATCAGGAGAGCAGGCCGTCTGAGGAGGCATCTTCTCACATGGCCTCTCAGTCTGGGGGTGCTGGGGCCAGCCCTGGGGAGTCTTGTGCTGGGGTCATTTCTGGGATGGAAAGGAGATGGGAGGCGAGTAACAGCCACCTGGGACAGAGGCACCAGAACGGTGCTGTGAGGCACTGTGGTTGCCACAGCAGCCCCACCACCTCTCCAGTCAGTCCGGAGGCTTTGAACCTCATGGCCGCTGCCCCCAGCAGCTCTACACTGTCTATGACAGGGACTTCTTAGACTCCACCTATGATAAGAATGTGTGGGATGTTTTCTCTGCCCGACTTTTTCTTAACACAATGTTCCCCGTTTCTGTCCACACTGATGCAGATGTCAAGACTTGTCTGCTTTATTTATTTATTTGTTTATTGATTGATTGTTTTCTTTTCTTTTTTTGGCTTTTTGAGACAGGGTTTCACTTTGTAGCCTTGGCTGTCCTGGACACACTTTGTAGACCAGGCTGGCCTTGAACTCACAGCGACCTACGTGCCTCTGGCTCCCTAAAGTGCTAAGATTAAAGGTGTGCACCACCACGCCTAGCTTATTGATCATGAGTGGATAATATTCCATTGTGTACCAATTTCCCTGCCCGTTTAACCCATTGATGGACACTGAGGAGAAAAGACATCTCTAGTGTCTTAACTTCCATACTGTTATCATAACGGCTGTGCTGATTGCCCTCGCCAACACTTGTCCTGAGGATGGCTGCTATGGGTTTTGATTTGCACCATGCCACTGACTACTACTCGCAGGGTCTCTGGCCATTTGCATGTTGTCTCTAGAGAAAGTTCTGTTGTCTGTGGCTTGATTGTGAACCGAGCCCTTGTTGGACACTGGTCTCTGCATGAAATGCCTAACCAAAGGAAGGTAAGGAAGAAGGATTTACCTGGGCTCACAGTTGGAAGGCGCGGCCCGTCCTGGCAGGAAACATGGGTGCAGGAGAGTGAGGGGGCAGCCGGACTGTGCATCTAGGTCAGGAGCAGAGAGAGATGAATGCTGGTGCTCAGCTCACTATTTCCTGTTTACTGAGTCTGGGACTCCAGCCCACACTTAGGATCAGTCTTTCCACCTTAATTAACCTAATTTATATAATCCCTAACGGGCATGCCCAGAGGCTAACCTAATCTTCTTTAATCCTTCTCCTCCCACCTCTGTCTGTGCCTGTCTGTATCTGTGAATCGGTGTGTGTGTGTGTGTGTGTGTGTGTGAGAGAGAGAGAGAGAGAGAGAGAGAGAGAGAGAGAGAATCAGTTATCAGCTATCAGTTTTCTCCTTCCACCTTGTTTGAGGAAGGGTATCAGTTCATTGTTGTGTACTCCAAGCTAACTGACACACCTCTGGGAGTCCCTCCCCGCCACCCCATCTCCCAGAAAGAACACTGGGATTACAGCCTCAAGCTGCCACATCTGGCCTCAGTTAGGTTCGTGAAACTTAAACTCTGGTCTTCAAAAAGCAATTGTATTACCCACTGAGCCACCCCCCAGCCCTAACTAATTTGTATGACCTCTCCCCAACATGCCTTGAGGCTTGTCATTTTGGTGATTCCAGATCCTGCTGAACTGACAGTCAGTATTAACCATCACGGTCACTAACCAGGTGTTTAATTGGCAGACTCCTTGAGTGCAGCCACCTGTCATGCTGTTGCTGTGTCTTTTGCTCTGCAAAAGCCTCTTAGTTTGATGCAGTCCTTTTTGTCTGTTTTTACTTTTTCCATGTGTTCTTTTGAGTCTTGGCCTATTTTCTCCACAGAGAAAGGTGTCCTGCACCCGACTGGTATCCTCACAGTAGCTAGCCACTTTGACCTTTGTCATGTCCAGCATAGGCTATGTGCCGTTTCTTTACCATCTTTCCCAGTGTCATTACAGTGCATCACAGAGTAGAGAAGAGCAGGGCCAGGTCCCCAGAGTCCCAGGGTAACAGATTAACACAACATGAAGAGGTAGGCTGGAGGGGAGCATTTCGTGTGGCTGAGGACCTGGAGAGAATCGTTGGCCTGCAGCAGAGGGGGCACCTGTTGGATGGAGCTAGCACTGGCTGTCAGGAGAGCCATCACCCATGCATGAATGTGTAAACACATAATTTTGGCTGTACCATGGGGCACAGGTCAGGGAACCAAGAGTAGAGCCAGACCCCCACAAGAGGCTGTGTACTGGCACTCCACCTTAGCCAAGCTTTGGCCACACACTGGAGTTCCCTACCCTAAGGGTCATCTCAAGGCCAGATGCACAGGAATGGGGACTGAGACAGAGGACTAGGGGGTAAGATGGCAGCGTCATGGATCTCTAAGTTTCCAGAGTGGTATGTACTACCAAGAGCAGCTTAGCAAGTCACGTCTGTGCAGGCAATTAAAAGGACACTGGACAGGAGACTGGCCCACTTCATTTCTTTATTTATAACATGTATTTGGTTATTGTAGCCCCGGTGCAAATGTGGAGGTCAGAGGATGACTTTCAGGAGTTGGCTCTCTCCTACCATGCGGGATCTGGGAACTTACCTCAGGCTTGATGGCAACTGCCTTAACTTGCTGAACCATCTTGCTGGTTTTGGTTAAGTTAAAACGTTTCAGCCTTGCCGGAAACGGTGGTGCAAACACTTTACTCCCAGCACAGAGGCAGGCAGATCTTGGTGCATTGGAGGCCAGCATGGTCTACAAAGTGAGTTCCAGGCCGGCCAGGGCTATGTTTAAGGGGGTCTATCAGGTTCTGGGGGACCTGAAGTAGAAGCAAGAAGCACAGTTGCAAGCAAGCACACCCATTGGAGTGAAGGGGCTTCATCAAAACCTTGTTGAAGTCTTGAGGTGAGCAGCGTCTTCCTCCTACTTTAAGGAAAATTGGCTAATCCACAGCAGGCCTTGGCTTGCCTGGATGCCTGTCCCCAGTGCCTCCTCCATGGGCGATCTGTGAGCTTGTTTTGGAGTAAATGCTCTGTTCACATACTGTCTGCTACCACCATGTTTGCTTTAAGATAAAAGTGCTCCTCACCCAAACCCAAGAACAGTGAGTGCTCAGGTGTGGACCTGTTGCCTTGCTCTTCTCTCAATGGGTGTCTGTATGTGACTCCCATCTTTTGAGAATCAAGAGGCCCACTGGATTGGATGGTGCAAACTTCAGCTGGAAAAGTAGACTCTGCCGTTAGCTGGCTGCTGTGGGCCCACTGTGTGTGTGGGTCCACCCTGAGCTCAGTCATTTTCCTCACTGCAGGCCTCATCCCACCATGATTCGTCATGGGGGTATCTTTCTGCACCCTACCACTGGGGCAGAGCTGGTTCAGGGAGCTGCCGTTTGACTCTGGGCATCTTATGAACTACTTTGAAGACCACCATCTTCAAAGATGGGCATCTTAGAGCAGTCCTGGTTTCCCAAGAGCTTGGCCTCCCTGCTCCATGGGTGATGCCATGCTCAGCCGGGAAGTGTGAGGATGGTGTTGCACACGCAGCCAGTCACATCTGCCTCAAGTTAGTGCAAAAGTGGCCCTCCTGAGACTGTGTAAACTACGTCAGCCTGGAGAAGGCATGAGATCCTCCCAGTGGGCATTCTTGCTATTGCCAGGTGGAAAGGCCTGGCTGCCCCTGCCTGCCCCTGCCCAGTGTCCAGGCTCCTAACATGATCAAGCGGACCTTTCTTTCAGCTCGCAGTGTGCCTGTCTCACCAAGGAGGGGCTCCTTAACGCTGGGTGCTCTTGGGAAAGAGGTTCTTGAGGCAAGGAGAAGGAATTCCTGCAATTCCAAGTACTCTGTTTTAATAGTCATGAGGGCTGTGGCTAGGGGCAGGGGGGTGGGGGGCAGCCAATATTGATCTTCCAAGTGGCTGATTGCTCTTGTCATTATAGATCACCCCAGTCCCAGCAGCCAAAGTGACAAATGTCTGATACCTAGCATCCCCCAAGGGCGAGTGGGGGACACAGGAGTTCTTAGTGGCGTGTCGCTGGTCTCTGTGGCTGCATGGGTTAACAAATCAGCTGGGCTGAGCCACCTGAAGGCTTGTATTGGGAAGGAATGTCACCAGGCTCCAGGACAACCCACTGCCACAGTTCCTTCACCAGGTCGTCCCAGAGGAAGCCGAGTGCCGTACCTAGTCTGTGCTGGAGGCTCTGGCCACAGCTTCCGTGGCTCTCAGGGCTCAGAGTGGACGCAGCAGATGCCAAAACAGGCCAGAGACTTTGGCCAGGCAGAAGGGCTCCTGCAGAGGGACTGTGGAAGACCTGCAGTGGGCAGTGCCTTTCCCATCAACAACAGGGCTCCAGTCCCTACAAGAGGACACAGTGGGAACCTTGGCCGAGCACCGCCCTAATGAGCCGAGTCCACTCTCCTCATGTGGGTGGGGCCTCAGAGGGATGCTCTGGCCCCTGGGTCATTGTGCCTCAGCATCTTTCAGCTCAGCTTTTACACCCCTTATTTTTGGATTCAGAAGTCTTGGCCTGGAAGTCAGATAGCACAGGGCCCTGAGCATTTGCAGCTTTTGTATGTGGTATCCAGTTGTGGAGAGACTCTCCTTACAACGCATCAGACACAGGGACCCAAAGGACAGTGTCTGGGGCTCTGGGACTCGGCCAGCCTTTTTTTGGACCTGGAGCCCCTGGCCGCTGGGTAAGGAGCCTGTGGTTCTCTTGAGTCCCAGCCCTGGGGCTACTAGCGCTGGTCAGGGCCCAGTGACCTGTGTCAGGCTCTAATAGCTCCCGGAAAAGCTGCTTATTGGATTATTGTGTGTCCGACAGCAGAGCCTGTGGCGGTGGCCCAGAGAACAGGTTGCGCTGTGTCCTGCTTCAGCACATCCTCTGTCATTAGGTAGTGTCTGGCTGTGAAGGTGCTACTGCAGGACGTAGCCCTCGGGACAGTCCACCTCCCTCTTTCTAGTAGTCTCAGTGCCTACCCGACGTGGACAGCACAGGCCCAATCACATCCTCTCCCCTTGAGCCTGTGCCCCGATCCGCCAGAGACCTGCGCTCACGGCCAGGCTCCTCCTCGGTACCTCCAAGAAGCTCACGAGACAGAGGCTAACAATGCTGGCCAGCTCTTCAACCTGCCTTTTCTCTGGGGTCTGCGTCGCTCTGCTGGCCGTCGCCCTGGCCTATTACTTCTACTGGTGAGAGGGGCCTGATGCAGGCTGTGTGAGTTTGAGTGATGCGGGTGCGTGATGGGGCTGGAGCCTGGGAGGGTGCAGGTTCAGGCTGTGTGGATGCAGGCAAGGTTGGGTAGTGTGAGTATTGACAGTGCGTGTGCAGGTGGGAGCATTGTGGATGTGAGTGGTGCAGGTGTGGCTGCTCCGGCGGGTCTACTTTTGCCTCTGACTAAGGATATGCTCTCTTCCTGGCTTCCACCATGGGGCCATAAGAGCTGGGGAGGGGCCAAGGGACAGGAGCTCATCTGATCTTCCAGGTCCTAAATCATGTTAGAGGTGGTTGTTCAGAGGCGTCCCCTGTGTCCTCTGGGGGCACAGGTGCTGGATCTTTTCAAGCTGGGAGGCAAGACTGGCAAAGTGTATCAGGCATTTTCTCCATGGTCTCCTGCCCCTTCACACTCTTGCCTGTGTGCTTCACTGTCCTCTCTGCTGAGCGAACCAGTTGAGATGGGGTCTGTGAATGGAGCGGAGATCGGGTGGTTCTCATCACAGAGACGCTCAGCCCGGGAGCACGTGTTGAGCTTCAGGTCCCCAGTGTTCCTCACTAAGGTGGGGATGTGCTGCTGCCGGGGCTCTGTAGAGATCAAAGGAGACAGGCTGATGGGGTGCCAGCGCTCTTGCTTCGGGCGATTTCATCATGTGACACAGGGAACTCCAGCCTGGGGTTGTGGCAGGGGTGTGCTGAGGGAGGGAACAGTGCAGCGCATGCTTGGTTGGGTACAAGTCACCCCGCTCTGAAGCTGCCCCTCCCGTGAGGCTGACAGGGCCGCCTCCCTTCTCATGACAGCGGGGTGTGTAGATGAAGCAGTGGGCAGAGGCTATTGGACCTGACCTAGGATCCTTGGGCTATATAAAAACAGTTGATGCTCTTTACAGAGGCCCATATGGAGCCCAAGGGGGAAAACAATGTGGACACTGAGGGAGTAATATTAGCCCCGGTGAAGGAGAGTGCTTTTGTTTCTTACCAAAGACTGTGGGGCTCTGTGAGGCAGGGGCAGTCATTGGCAAGGAATTCCCAGACCCCAGAAGCAAACATGGATGTCATCATTGTTTCAGGGTTTGAGGTGCTGTCTTGGGTCCTGTGGTGAGGGCCCTTGCTCACAGCAGCATCTCACAGGACACCCCAGAAGTTAGCACCGAGTGACATGGGCAGGTCATGCAGTCTGCATCTCTAGAGGACTCGGCTGACGATACGGAGGGCATGGTTGTCTTGTGCAATGCTAGTGCTGGGCCCTTGCCCTGCTTTGGCAGGGCCATGCTGGTTCCTGTTCAGCATGACCTCTGACCTCTGTATTTTGGACATGTGTTAGCAGCTGACTAAACTACTGTCAGACTCACAAATGGACAGGACTTGCTGAAAGGACACTCCTTGTGTTGAGCCCAGGGAATGTAGGCAAGTGCCCCCCCCATTAAGCTGCATGGTAGAGTCTTCAGGCCTGGCACGGTCGCCAGTGTCTCCAGTAAACCTTGTTTCAGTTGTCTGTATAAGATCCCCCAAGACCTCCCAATGATAGGAAGGGTAGCGTTCCAACTCCTGACTACATACACCATCTCTTGGAGGTCCCTTTTGTGCCATCACAGCGCCTCCCGTCAGGTCTTAAACCCGGAAATGTGTGTGCTTAGTTTGATGAAAGACAGCAGCCAGGTTAAGGACACCCACCTAGGCGCCTTCCCGGTGGAGTCTATAGGGCAGGCCCTGGGCGCAGTATCCCAGACCACGCCCTGCTCTTGTACTTTCAACCTTCAAGCTTGTATAATCTGTTTGCTGCATGGACTTAAGCAGTTGCCCATTCAGAGGGGGGAAAACCCTTTCAGAAGCAACAGAACTGGAGAGAAGCTAGTTATCAGCTTGCCCATGCAGTGTGGGACCTGTCCGTTGACTCCTGGAACCCCATATTGAGGTGTGATCCGACTTTGAACGTACCAACCCTTCAGAAACCTGTGTGGGTGCCTGCTTCAAAGTTCTCCGAGCTGGACTATCATTTCCTGTTACCTGAGTCAAAGCAGTCTGTCGCCATTTCTTCTAGAAAACAAACCAGAGGCAAAGCCTTAACTGAATAGCAGCTGTGTGGGGTGTGGGACTGGTGGCCACTTCTTTGCGTGCCTCTGTGTGTGTGTGTGTGTGTATGTGTGTGTATAAGTGTATGATTATGAGTGTGTGTGTATGATGTATTATGTATATGAGTGTGTGTAGGAGTGTATGATTATGAGTGTGTGCATGAATGTATTATGTATATGAGTGTGCATGTGTGTACGTGTGTGTGTGTGTGTGTGTGTGTGTGTGTGTGTGTGTGTAACTGAAGCTTCACTCATGTGCATTGAGATAGGAGCTTGGCTTGGTGACACACAGCTGGAGATATAAAGTTGAGGGATTTGATGAAGCAGCCGGTCAGAGTTTTGTAGGGAGGTGACTGGTCATCTTCGGAATGGGGGCAGAACACACAAGCTTCCTGACCTCAAGCTTCAGCAAGCCCCTGTTCTGACCCTTTCACGGGATCCGTGAGTTGATCACGTGGGCTTAACATGGCTGCCTGTGTTACTTGTTAGGAAAATGGTGCTGTTGTTTGCTGCTTGGACTCTGGATAACCTTGCAATTGGCTTAGGGGATTTTCGAGGTTTCAGCACGCCTGAGTTGGGCTGTGCTACCTCCTGACACTCTACAGCCATTTACTCCGTTTACCCTCAAAGCCACCCAGTGGTGCTGACAGCAACAGTTAGCTTATTCTGTTCAGATGAGAAACAGCTAATTTATACATTATAATTTGGATAAGAATCAGCCCAGTATTTCTGAATGTCGTCAGAAGTCTGAGTGTCATAGGGTTTTTGAGAGTCTTTATTTCATTTTATTTCAGTGGTTTTTAATATCAGTAGAAACTTACTAATCCAGTTGGTCAGACCTGATTAACATTCTTTCCTTTTTCCTTAATTGTTTATTTGTCTTGGGCTCTGAGAGTTTAGAATTAAAATGGAGGTATCTCAGAATGAAATTCCTTTGGAGTTACTTAAAAGCCAGAATTTAAAAAAATCTAAATTATGAATGATGAGAAGGTTCTTTTATGAATAATGAAAATTCCTGAATCTTCCTGAACATGGCAACTTGGTTTAGGTTAAGTAGGAGGTATGGGTAGGCAGGCAGGCAGGAATGATGAGGTGAGGTCATAATAGCATCCTCATTGTTGTTTTACCAGAACCAGGATTAGTGTTGTTTCTATAGTTTAGGAATATACCAAGAAAAAAATTAAATATCTCAGACAACTGAAAAATATTAGTGTGTGCATGTGTGCATGCGTGTATGTGTGCATGCGCGCATGTGTAGGCAACTGCCATGGAACGCCTGCAGAGCTCAGAGACTCTCTGTCACCTTTGTGTGGGCTCCCAGGGTTGAACTCAGGTCACACCAGTCTTGCATGATAAATGCCTTTCCCATCTCACCCCCCAAAAACTTTAGAAAAATATCTAAGTATGACAGCACTAATGGACTATAAATAGTGTGAGAAATAGACCCTGTGACTGGTGCAGTGATGAGACCCGCCAGCACACATCTGTATGGGTGGGCTCAGAGGAGCTGGCCCAACTTTGAGGTGAGATAGGAATCTGGGAGTTCACTTCCTGGTTTTGCCACACAGGCACTGTCAGCGACACCAGCACAGCCTCCCCCACCCCACCCCCTGGGCTGACGGGAGTTTTGCTTCTGTGTCTTTTTTCCCCAGTTGATGGAGCCTGCTGTGGTGTTTTCTGCTTCTCTCTAGTTCCTCTGCTCCCAGGAGCTGACTGTGGATACTCTGTGACCAACTCTGCATTTTTAGTTATTACGCCTAAAAGTCCTTCATGATGGTCTACAGTGTATTCTTTGATGGAGATGGCCACACAATCTTTAATGTTTTACAGGACTCCCAACACTTACTTTATAAGCAGATAACATTTTTCTAGAGGGGTAGGCCTTGGAGTCATGGGTGTGTTATTGGCTAAGGATAAAGGCATCAGCCAGTTTTGACAATTAGTGCCGTATATATCTAATATCAACCCAGATCATAGGTTCAATGAGAGTTTTGTGTAACAGGTCAAATCTTACAGTTAGACTTAAGTATTTTCCCACTAAAGTAAGTTTCATAACTATGTAATTCAGCAGGAATACTGTGTCCTAGGCAGGGTTTCTATTGCCGTGATGAAACACCATAAGCAAAAGCAAGTTGGAGAGGGAAGGGTTCATTTGGCCACACCTAAGTGCATCATTGAAGGAAGTCAGGACAGGAACTCAAACAGGGCAGGAATCTAGAGGCAGGAGCTGATGCAGAGGTCACGGAGGGATGCTGCTTACTGGCTTGCTCCTCGTGGCTTGCTCAGCCTGCTCTCTCATAGAACCCAGGACCACCAGACTGGGGCAGCATCACCCACAGTGGCCTGGACCCTCCCCGTCAATCACTAATTAAGAAAGTCCTCTACAGGCTTGCCTAAAGCCCAATCTTAGGAAGGCATTTTCTCAATCAAGGCTCCCATCTCTCTGATGACTTTAGCTTGTGTCAACTTGATATGAAACTACCCAGCACAGCCCCCAAGTAGTTGAAATAGTTTAAATTCTTTTTTTAAATACCTTATTTATTTTGTGTGTGGGAGTGAAGTCACTCATGTGCTCATGTGCCATGGTGCATGTGTGGAGGTCAGAGAACACTTGGGAGTTGGTCCTCGGCATCCGTGTTGTTGAGGCAGGGTCTCTCATTGCTGTCACTGTGCAGCGTGTGCCAGGCTGCCGTGAGCTCCTGTGTGGCTCTCTTGTCTCTGCCTCCCATCCCAAAGAGGGAGTACTGAGATCACTCATGTGCTTTCTAAGCAAGTTCGAGAGCTCAAACTCAGGTGCTTAGGTTTGCATAGCAGGTATTTGTATCCACTGAGCCACCTCCTGGCCCCACTAATTCCTTGTAGTAGGCTTTCCCACAGTTAAGGTAAGGTGGTGGCTGTCCAGCAAGTGAAACCCCTTATTCAATGGGAAAACGTATAGACATTTGGATAAAATCTAATCACAGAGTTTTAAATGATTGTATCAGTTAAAAAAATTTTTAAAAATCCTTGTTCTGTAAGCCAGGCTTTCTGTAAATGTTACTGAGAGCACATCAACATTTGAGGAAGCCTTGGAGGGTACAGTGGGTAAGAGTGCTTCCAAATCCACTGTGAAAGAAGATCCAAGCCTCAATTTTATATGTAATGGGATGAAACACATTAGAATCATCTGTAAATCTTATGATGCCCCTGGAAGCCAGGTCGTGATGGCTCAGGCCTTCAATTCCAGCACTGGGAAGGCAGAGGCAGGTGGATCCCTGAGTTTGAGGCCAGCCTGGTCTATGGAATGAGTTCCAGGACAGCCAGGGCTCCACAGAGAAACCCTCCCTGTCTTGAAAAAGCCTGGGTTGGGAGAGAGCTCAAGAAGCCAAGCTCAGCAAGTTTTAAAATGACCTTTTTTCTTTAGGTCTTTTTTTTTTTTAATCTTACTTTTGTATCTTATCTGTGTTTGTCCAAGTGAAAGGCCTTGAACATTCTGTTTTACAAGGGCTAATAGTTGCCAAACGCCATTCTAAAATTGAGCAGTGGTGTGCATGTCTTTAATCTCAGTGCTTGGGAGACATTGGTAGGTAGATCTCTCTGAGTTTGAGGCAAGCCTGGTCTACAAAGTGAGTTCCGATATAGCCAAGGCAACAAAGAGAAACCCTACCTCAAACAACAAAAAGGCCATCCTAAAATTTACATACATGTTTTATATTAGGCATGCTAAGATAATAATTATAGCACAATTTAAAATATGTGAAATGGTCTGAGTGTGGTGACACACATCTTTAATTCCACACTTGGGCAGCAGAGTTAGGCAAAGCTCTGTGAGTTTGAGGCTAGCCTGGTCTACATGGTGAGTGTTAGGACTGTCAGAGCTACATAGTAAAACCCTGTTATGGCAAAACAAACAAACAAACAAACAAACAGAATGAAGTGGCTGTAGATTTTGTCAATCTTCTACTTTTAAGAAATTTCCAGGAAGATTGGATTTTGTTACAAATAAAACAATTACAGGCAAATAGTCACTGCTCGCACAATACAAAGTGTGCTCTTGAGGGAAACAAAGTAGCAAGTTGACACTTCTGGATCTTCAGCGGTAAGAAAGGCCTGGCCCAAAGGGGAAAGCGGGCGGGAGAACTGGATGCTCTTCCTTGTAAGGCTGCTCGGCACAGACATGTCCTCCCATGGGGGACACTACTGTAGGAAGGGTTTCTCTTTCTTCTTGGCTTTGTAACAATTAGTTCAAAAGAAACCAGTGGGCCATCCTCCCCGCCTAGGGGGCTCCCAGCCCCAGAAGGAGCTCATTAGCACAACTGAGGGGGCCACGTGGACAGCTGGGCAAGGCTGGTGCTGGAACCTCCCTCTGATCCACATGACTCCTCCAGTGACAGTGGAGCATCCTCAGGTGCCCAAAACTGTTCCTGAAGAGCACAGCCAGATATGAGTGACCATGGCTCAGGAACACAGGTTCAGGGTACCCCCAAATACCGTGTTCCAGTGTGGTGACAACTGCATGAAATCACTATAGCAGCAGAACAAAGAAAGGCATGCGTTAAAACACACTGGAGGAAACATCCAGTAAGTAGGCTGTTAGAGCGAAGTGGGGAAGTCTCTGATGTAGGCCTCGGATGCCATCTGATGACTTTCGTAGGAGCTAGGGGACTCAGTACGTTCTGAGAGGGTTTGCCTCAATCACAAAAATGTTACGCCAGCCACAGAAGTGGACTATGCATGGCTCCTAAGGGGACTGAAGATAACCCAAGGTGGTTTGCTCTGGACCTGTAACATTCCAGCTCTCCACCATCAGGGAAATGTAAGAAACTGCCAAACCCCAGAAGCTCCGATGTGTCAGGCTTCCTTGTGAATCTTCAGCTCAGCCCGTACTCTTTTTCCTGGGAATGTTGGTTCACAGAAATTTCCTTGTGAGTGGGCGTCACTGCCACGCACAGAGTTGTGCTGAGGAAGTGCTGGCTACAGCAGAAAGAGCAGTTGTATCCAGGTGACAGATCTGCTGTCGCTATTCCTGGACGCATGAGGTCTGGCTCCCCACACCAAGTGTGTGTGTGGCCACTGCACAGCTTACAGCTTCGGGGGAAGTTCTGCTGAGCGGAGGTCATAGGCAGCACCTCTGCCAAGTATGTTCAAGGTCCTGGCTTGCTTCCCCAGTACCACAAAGAAAAGACGAAAACGTCCTCACTGACATAGCCCCATCCTCTTCTGCCGCAGGTGGCTTGTTGAGCTATGAGCTTCAAAACGGTCTTTCAGTTTCCTTTTTCTTTATCTTTGTTTTTGAGACAGGATCTAGGCTCCACCTGCCTTTGCCTTCTGAGTCTAGGGATACCACGCCCACCTGTCTTTCAGTTTTTAATGTTTCATTACTGTGTAAGTAACCACTTTATGCCAAAACAAACATGAAAAGAGTCCCAAGCCCTGTTGTTCCATACGCCAGAGGTTACCTTCATCACATATAACTTATGTCTTCCAGGGGAGGGAGCACCTGTGTTTCAGAAGTGTTTGGCTGCTGCGTGTCCCAGAGGATGGTGTGCTGTGGCTATGGTGGCTGACCCCTTGCGGGGCGCTGTGACCACGCCTTCAGCGCGCAGTGCACCTCCTCAGGGATCTTCCTTGTGCCTTTCTTAAGCCAGGTGCCTACAGTAGTAGGTGTCTCTGTAGTTCTTTGGGGTGATGTGTTCTTTGGGTGATGGCAAAAGTGGCTTTGTTTCTTTTAAAAATGAATTCTTTAAAGGGGAAATTATTTGGACTTGAAGGTCATGTGAGGCGTCTTCGGAATCTGGGTTGTAAACGTCCCGGTAGCTTCTAGGTCGTTATTGCTCCACTTTGCCCTGCAGGGCCATGTGGGTGGCTTGGCTGGGGGCAACATGGAAGTTGAGCTTGAGCTGCATGCTGGACCGAGTCAGAAAAGCCTGAGCCTGTCAGCCCTTTAGCCCCAGGGTGACCTTGGCTGGTTCCCTCACAGAGAAAGCTCTGAGTCTGTGCGGAGGTGTCTGTTGCCTGCCTGGAGAGCAGTGGACTGTGGGTTTGAGTGTTGAGGCACTTTCTTGAAGCTGGTCTGCCAGCCTGTCTTCCTGGCAGCTCTCACACCATACTGTGTGCACTGGCAAGAAAAATACCTCAGACCGCTCAGGGGAAGAACCCAGCCCAGGCATGCCCGTGTCTCCAGCCTTGTCGATGGGTAGCCAGCATGGAGGTCCATTTCATCCTCTTCTGGATTGTAGTTCTTGCTCAGCTCTCATCTCTGTACACCCCCCCCCCATCAGATGGAGCCTAGGGCCACCCCCTCTTCTACCTGTAGCTTTGACTCAGTGGTCCTCTGGCCTCCCCTCTCCATCAGCTGATCCTGGGTCATTCCATCATTGCTTGGTAGTCCTGGACTGACCCTCCGAGCCTGTGGCCCTTAATCCACAGAGGAAGGGACTGTTTTACATGTCCAGCATAGAGAGGAAGTAACTGTGGGGAGGACCCTACATGCTGGCCTGGGGTGAGGTGGTATGGCCCAGCTGCAGCTGCTTCCTGCCGTTGGTGAAATCAGGCAGAAAGGTCACAGGTCAGAAGACTGAGTTGTACTTAGAGTGAGGAGGCCACAAGAGCACAGCCTTCCTGTGTGAACCCCTGTGTATGGCACTGTCCCACCCACCAGCTTCCTGTGGTTTGGGGGTACAGCATCGCTCGAGGCTGGGCCCTGAGGAGCAAGAGCTGGTAAGGCTGCTGAGAGCGTGGGCAGTCTGCCCTGGGCACCTCTGCCGCCGCAAGCTTGTTTTCTTGCACACTGCTCTCCTGCCTCCCTCCCCAAGGCCTGCCTCTCTCGTGTGCCAAGTGTGAACATGAGCTGGCCACACAGCCAGCCCTGACGCTTCACCCAATTGGCAGAATGGCTATTTTTGTGCTCCGGGACATAGCTGAGTGGTCACTATGCTATCCCCACTCCTGCCAGCTGGGTCCTGTTGCCCTGCTGTGGGAGGAGGCTGCAGACTCCCCCAGCCGGGACCCCAACAATCTGAAATACAGAGCGCAGAGAAAGAAGGAAAGCAGAAGGGCAGGTAAGGAGCCAGAGCATCCGGGAGTCCCAGCCAGGGCTAGGAGGACAGGAGAGCCTTGATGGAGGTTCTGCTTCCTGCCGGGAAGGGGAGGGCAGGGACAGGATCAGAGTGGCTTCCAGGGCACTGACCCTGCTGACCTAGATTCCCTGGTCACTTTTTGAGCAGAGCCTTGTTTCCCAGACATAGAAAGCTGGGCTCTTTCCTCAACGACAAGAAAGTTGTACCAGTCCCCTGGCAGCCAGCCAAGCCGGGCAGCCTGATGGGGCACCTCAACCTTGGTTGGAGACCTTGGCCTTGGGCTCTGTAGGGTGGAGTTACTAGGATAAGTTATAGAACAAAACTTGAATTTGGTATAAAGTTTGGGGACAGCAGAGAGAAGGACATATACAAGATGACTGCTTAGGGCGTGGAGTGAAGAGAACTTAGGTATGAATTTACATATTTCTCTCAAGGGTGAGCTCCTCAGAACAGGCCTCCCTCCTGAAGGGTCCTCCTGCTTCTGTCAAGATCTGAGCCGGGCCCCTCTCAGGGGGCTCATGGGCAGAAGGCCAGGTTCCTTCATCCCATCTAGCCTTTGTAGCCCCAATTCCTGTGGCAGTGTTAGGTGCATTAAAAGATAAGTGAGGAGGGGTGTCAAGGTGGCAGGCTCTGTGGAGTGGCCACGGCAGCAATTGGGGTCCCAGGGAGGGGTGAAGGGGACCAACTAGAAGTAGAAAGCAGCCCAAGGTCACGCTGGGGTTCTGTGAATATTAGGATGGCTACAGGCTGCTTCACATATGCTTATACAGCAGTTGTAGTGCACAGAGGACCATGACCTTGCTGTTTAAGGGTGGCCTTTGTTACCCTTACCTAAAGAGTTACTTTTTATGTTACTCTTCCAATGTTGTTCTTCATATGTCACTATTCATATGTTGCTCTTCATATGTTGCTCTTCATATGTCGCTCTTCATACATTGCTCTTCATATGTTACTCTTCATATGTCGCTCTTCATATATTGGTCTTTGTATGTTTCCATTATATACCACTGGACGGATTAGTGTTTTAGAAATTCTCACACTACTGAGATTTTCTGAGTTGTTCTTCAGACATGGAGCTCAAACGTTTTGCTGCTGAGTAGCTGGTCGCAGTGCATGAGAGAAAGTGAGGCCCTTTTCCAGCCTTCCGTGGTGACCTTGCAGGCCAGTCTTCTTGGTAGCTGCAGGTCCCCGGTGGCAGCAGTCCGCTGCCACGTGCTTTGCGGAGGGTGAGGTGGTTGTTCTGAGACCCACTTGGTTTGTCACATTTGAATCTCTACCTTCCTGAAAGTCTAGTCTAAATGCATGGAGTTTGCCAGTTTGATGCAAATGTGGCAGTGCATTGTGCTTGGCCAAAGTCTGTTAAGAGCCTGCAGAGAGCTTGCACCTCTGGGTTTGCCCAGGAGAGCAGCCCTCAGGAGGGCTCCACAGTGTTCCTGTGGCACCTGGGGAGTCTGGAGCAGGGCAGAGACATCATGGAGAAAAGCAGCAGAGAAGGGCATCATCATGTCACACTCCACCCAGCTGACTCACCTGTGTCCCTCACCTGCTTCCTTTGCCAGACCTTACCTCTCATCTGATTCTTCTGCTTGGTGGTCCTGGACCTCAGACTTCCAGCAGGATGAAGAAAGATTGCATATATCACGTGCCTGGGCTTTGTCCTGAGGGAAGGAGAGACAAGCTCTCCCCATGCCAGGGAAAGCTAAAATTCAGCTCCACCAGTTTTCCACATGGTGAGCTGCAGTGTGTGTAGAAAAGTGTGTAAGAATTGCTGTAATGATAATTATACAAGAAGTACCCACTCACTTCTCCAAGAGCAATCTCTCACAGTGTGCAGTGCTGGTAAGATGACTGAGAAGACATGTGTGTGCATGTGTGAGCGCACGCGTGCATTATGCATCATGTGGCTGCTCACATATGTGCTATGCATGAGTGTACGCACATATGTGCACGCGTATGAGTATGCCTGCGTGTACATGTGTGTGCTCTTCACTTGTGTGCTCTTCACGTGTATGTACTTGTGGGCGGGTGTGAGTGCGCCTGACTTATGTACAAGCATGTTTTGGAGTGTGGTGTTCTGCCCTGGCCCAGGGTGGTGTCTGGTGTAGGAAACAGCCACGCCTGTGAGCCCAGGGGCCTGTCACAGGCCCATTGTGTAGTCATCAGGCCTGGGAGCTTTGTGCCTTTCTTTACTTCCCTTACCACCATCACCACTGCCCTGGCTAGGACAGCCATCAGAAACACCCTGGAGACCACAAAGATTCTGGAGCTAGGGACTTGGGGTAAGCGAAGGGCCTGGGGCTCTTCATTTACTTTTCTGCTTGGTGGCACTGGGGACTGATCTGTCATTAGAGTTGTGTCCACTGTGCCCACTGTCCACTTCCCTGCCAAGGCTTGACTCACCCCTGTCCTCCTGCCTCCTGCCTCATTCTATAGAAACAGCCTAGGGGCCATCAGGACTCAGCCTCAGTCACCATCCCATACTAAAAGTCCCCAAAGGGAATTTTTTTTTTTTTTTTGCTTCCTTCTGGCCTCTTGACTCCTCCAACAGTGTTCGGAGGGACCCCAGGCCATGCTGGTCTCACAGCCCCTACTCAGTGACCAAAGAGGCCAGGCACGATTTGCTTGGCCTCTGCCTGCTGGGGTGACCACCTGCTGTTCTGATAGTGACCCTTTCTTTGTCACTGGTCCAGAGCCACCACAGCTGGCATCCCTGGCCAAGCTGAGACTCAGCAGGCCTGGTGCTGGAGAGAATGGGGTGGGCTTTGATTCTCTGGCTCCTGCTCTGAGGAGTCCTCTGCGAGGTAGTTCTTTCAGCCAAGGTAATCAGGGCGGCCTGTGAGACAGGGAAGCCTCACTGCTGTTTGTCACAGCATGCTTGCAGCAGACTGGAGTCACGCACATCGTAGCCGAGGGAACAGCCCTCCCCCACTGAATGCTGCACCCGTGTGATTGGCACACTCTGGGTAACGATGGAGCCAGGGGACGGAGCTGGAGACCCTCGAGTCCTTGCCTCCTGAGGGGGCAGCTGCTGCTGTGACCTCAGGGCGTACGGCAGTACTGGCAGGCACACCTTGGCTTATCCCCCTCGGAAACTTCATCATCGGCTTTGTGTCTGCACACTCATGTCACTTCGCAACCCCAAAAGGACTGCTAGGCCTTGCATGTCCCGTCTTAGCTCAGGGGGGAAGAACTAAGTCCTGTTTATCTCCATCCCTGGTTCAGCAAAAACAAACAAACAAACAAACAAACAAACAAACACTTTCCTGGAGGCCTTAAACACCCTCACACATGCACACTCCACCCCCTCCTCACTTGCTAGAACTTGGTCACATGTCCTCGTGGGTACCTGTTCCAGGAGAGGCACGTGGCCTTGTTTAGTATGAGGCTTGGGCTCTGTTCTCAGAATCCAGGAGTGTATGCAATGGCTGTGCCCCGCGCCCAGCTTCCAGATGCTGTTAGCAAACCTTGGAGGATGCCGGTGCCACAAAGCAGAGTTCTGTCAGGAACTGGAGGGGCTGCCGTGTGAGGTTTAATTAGTCAAGACAATGTAACGCTACAAGATTCCCATGAACTCAGCCAGGGCTTTAAGGTAACTTGTGTTACTTTTTAAACTTGTCTAAATCCAGTAGAAGCACGAGTCCATTGGCGCCCAGACGGCCCCTGTGAGGTGCTGCGTGAGAGACCTGACGCTCATGGCCGGGGCTGTGTTCAGCGGGGGCACTCGAGGCCGCAGGCCATGGCCCTGACTTGCCTGGGTAGGGTCGCACCTTGTTGTTGGAGCGTTGACCCTCGGGCCCATGTCCTTAGTCTGTGTATGTTGTGGCCCAGGCCAAGTTGGTGATGACAGGCTTCGTGGTTGTGGCACCTGCAGGCTCTTCGCTTGGCTTTTCTCTCCTGTTTGTGTTCCCTACGAACTATGGAGTCAGTTTGTTCCAAGGGGGGTGGGGGCGCTTTGGACATTGTAATTAGGCTTCGGTGGTATTTATAAACAGCTTATGTACTGAAATGGCTTATGGCATGCCTAAGCAGTCTGAGACCACACCCACTTCGCCTCGGTTATGTGGGTCAGCAGTTTCCTCTGGGCTTATCCCGGTGCTCCTGGTCCCCCTGAAATCATTCTCATTCACTCACAGTTACCCCAAGGTTGTGGTCTGGTGACTTTTGGCTAGGTTGGGCTCACCATCCAGTAGACTGACACTAAGTGTGCCCACTTAATGGCCAAAGGCCACAGTAGGCTTCGAGGTCTCTGTAGGCAACCCCAGAAGTCGTAAGTGTCATTACCACCCAGGCAGCCAGGCCAGGTCCTGGGCCAGGAGTCGGCCCACATCTGGAAGTGGCAGTGTGGACTGGCTCAGCACATGCTCAGAGAAATCCCTGGTTACCCGGTGCACGGGGCCCCATTCAGTTGGATTTTCTGTCGCTCAGTACATTTCACACACACTGTTCTGTGTGTCGTGTGTGTGCACTGTCCAGACTGTCCTATAGCCTGGACACACTAGGGGCTGCTATGTCTTTCTCTGGTCACTAAGCGCTTGTGAGCCCACACCCTCACTTGCTACAGAGAAAACTGCTGGTCCTGGGGTTCTAGCCCCTTACTTTCTACCCGCCCCAAAGGTAACATGGCCACAGGGTCAAGCCCAGGAGACAGCAGAGCTGCTAGAGCTTGGCCCTCAGTGACCAGCTGCATGGCACTCACCAGGCTGAGCAAGGCTACCGGGACCCAGCACTGCCAGAAGCGTACAACATCCCTGCCATCTTGGACCCTGTGTGCTGTGCTTCCTCTGCTCAGCACCCCTGTCCTCTTGCTGAGTGTGACAGTGCCGGCCAGGGGGAGCAAATGGTGCTGATGGCACCTCCTCCTGCACCACAGCTAGACACCCTTCCCTCCAGAGGCTGGTGAGACTGGACCACCTGGCAAGGGCTCACCCTTTATCTCCCCTCATACCGAGACCAGATGGTCTGCTGGTGAGTTTGCCTAAGGACTATTGATAGCATTTATTTCATGTCCGTTCTGGTTAAACACCCCGAGGAACAGGGTCAGTCCCTGTGGTGAGGTACAGGCCTGCCCCCAGCCACACATCACAGTGCAGCCTTCTCAGTCAGCTGCCACCAGCACTTAGTCCGTCTGCTGTGTCCCTCCCACTTCCTTCTCACCAATGCTTATACAAGCTGTGGCGATGAAGCCACGGTTTTGTCCAATTGTGTAAGGAAGGTGGAGGTGTCGGTGAGGGCCCTTGGGGCCACTGCCCTGAGCACCCCTCTGCTTTTCACACCCAGAAGGTCGGGCTTTATATTTTTGTTCTTGGCAGTTATGAATAGTGAATGTTACTCCTGGTTTAGACCTTTTGAGGTGCTGTACCATTGCCGTTGCTGCATGTCCCCTTCTCATTCCTGTTAGCGATTCTCCTCCAGCATGTGCTGATTCTGGACCAGCTGAGTTCACCACACAACAACAAAGATGGGGGAGGGTGTGCAGGGAATGCCCTTGGCCCAGCCCTTCACACAGCCTGCCCTCCTGCTGCAGTCAGGCCTTGGTAGGGGATGGGCAGTGGAGATGGAAAATGAATGTGGGTGAATGGGGCAGGGAGGAGAGAGGAAGGAAGGTGACAGCTGTGTCAGTCCTGTGAACTGGAAATCAATCACCGAAACCCACAGTAAGAAGTCTTCCTTGTGACTGGGTCTCCAGCATCGCAAACAGCTCATTTTCCATATTCCAGTGTCTTCCCTTTGCAAACTTGCCTGCTAAATGCCAACCACACTCTCTGAAAGACTCTTACCCTTCAACCATGCAGTGCAGTGTGAAGAGCGGGGGTGGGGTGGAGTGGGGGTGGGGCCATCTCTGGAGAGACAGTGCTCTGACAAAGAAGAGGGCATTCTGGGAAGTGGTCCCTAGGGAAGCAGGGCAAAGAGACCAAGGATGATGGAGAGGCTCCTGGAGGGTGGGAGGATGGGGACTAACTGTGACCAGGAAGTTGGCTGTGAGAAGAGGGACCTGCAGGTTTTCCAGATCTCAGATCAGGGAGCCGGGAAGCCTGTGTGAGGCATGTGAGTGCATGGGCCTTGGACAGCGCTATGCAATTTAGGGGCTCAGAACTCTGGAGATAAGACCTGCAGTGTAGAGGGCTGTGTAGCCCTGAGAAGGGCTAGGAGGTGTCCCCATGGTTCAGGTGGGTGTCCTGTGCTGCTGCCACAGGGTTCAAGCTCATGCTGTGATCACAACTTAGCAAGCAGGTAGTCCCAGCTCACAGGATAGCTCAAGTGTGGAGTCCCGAGGTCTGCGCTGCCTCACCTCTGAGCCTGTGCCAGAAGTGTCCAAATGAGGCTGAAATGGTTCACAGTTTTGCTGGGACAGTAGGTCACAGAAATCAATAAAAAGCCCTCAAAGCATAATTTCAAGCCAGAGACTCTTGGTAGGCCATGTGGTGATAAAATCCTGCAGCAAAAACGCTGTGGAAATACACTGCCAGGGAGCAAGCAGGGAAGTGTCCGCAGGGAGGTTGTGAGGCACCCATGGGGATGCCAGATCTCCAGTCTGGTCAGTGTCTCTGGCTGCATTTAGAAGATTAAAACTGCACTTTAAAAAAATCATGTTTTACAGCACGCCAGATTCTATACACGCCGCATAATTAAACCTGGGTTTGGAATGTAGGTGTCAACTTGAAACGAGAACACAGGACTTTTTAAAACTTTGTATTGGGCATGGTGGTGCTTGCCTTAAGCTCCAGCACTCTGGAGACAGAGACAGGTGGATCTCTTTGAGTACTATGCTAGCCAGCTACCTGAGACTCTGCCTTAAATGCAAAAACAAAGCAAAACAATTTGTTTTGAAGGCACCTGGGCCAACGCTCTGGTCACTGAATCCAGGCCTTTCCCCACACTTACCTGTTCTGACGGACCAGAAATGTTGCAGCCAAGAGCAGGGCAGAGCAGGAGCTGACGTGAAGATTGAGTGGTGTTCTTGTAAACAGCACCGAAGTCCAAAAAGCAGTGAGGGGACAGTCCAGGGAAGGGGTGAAGGGAGTGTGGCCAGCCTTGAGAAGGCAGGCCCCGTGTCTAGCGTTAGGGAGTCGAGAGTGATGGTTGCTTCAGTCATCCGCAACAAAGATAAACCAGATGGCCTTGAGGACACTGTTAGGTAGTTCCTGGTGGCTGACTACGATGCAGGCAGATATCCTGGGCTATGGAGTAGCTTCGGGCTATCTCAGTGCCTGAGCTGAGCTCCGGGCTAGCATTTGGCTAAGTCCATCTGCCCCTTCAGGTTTGGTTAGACCCGGGGACATCGACCTTGAAGGTAGACCGGGGACACCAGTGAAGTGAATGCGTAGATGGCAATTTACTGTAGGGACGGAGCAGAGTGCTGAGGGTGGGCGTGGGCTCACCTGGGATTCCGCACAGGCTCTCTAGTCAGAGATCCCTTCAGTAGAGCAGGGAGCCTCCACTGTGTGACGTAGTGGCTGCTCAGGAAAGCCAGCCTCACAGCCCGGAGCGTGAACATGTGGGGACCGTTTCTGATCCCTGGCAGCTAGGCACACCCAGGCATCATCAGATGAGGGACAGCTGAGGACTTAGCAGTGGACACCTGAATTGTTGTTGCGTGCAGCAGGGCCAAGCTCAGCAGTGTGATGACAGGCTATCT
Source organism: Meriones unguiculatus (assembly GCF_030254825.1). Classification (NCBI taxonomy): domain Eukaryota; kingdom Metazoa; phylum Chordata; class Mammalia; order Rodentia; family Muridae; genus Meriones; species Meriones unguiculatus. The sequence goes on from NC_083363.1 coordinate 8,034,114, forward strand.
GGGCCCAAACGGTGCCATTCTACACCTTGAAAAAGAAGAAAGCCAGGGCTGGGGAGATGTTTCAGAGGTTAAGAGCACCGGCTACATTTCCAAAGGTCCTGAGTTCAATTCCCAGCAACCACATGGTGGCTCACAAGCATCTAAAATGAGATCTGGTGCCCTCTTCTGGCATGCAAGTGTATATGCAGACAGACCCTGTATACATAATAAGTAAATAAATTTAAAAAAGAAGGAGAAGAAAGCCAAGCTATCAGAACAGTGATGGACACAGCTAGGGCCTAGGGTGGGACCTGCCTACATGGCTCATTCTGTGTAGTGGTGTTGGCCACCTGGTCATTGAAACTTGCCACCCAAAGATGAGTTCATTGTGACTGTATGTAAGACCTCACTGAAAGTCTTTTTTAAAAATTATAGTCTGTGTCTGGGGCCCTGGCTGTGGGGTTGGAGATGTGGCATGGGGTCTGGGCATCTCCTTTGAAAGCAAGGAGAGGGTTGTCCCTTCCTCTGGGGCTGCTGGGTCACAGCTGACATAGCTGGGCTAGCATCACGTGACAGCTGTGGAGACCCCGCTGCCTCATGTATTCGGGTCTATGCAGGCCCATTCTGTGCGGTATGAGAGGGGTCTCTGAGGTTCCCGGGATGTTGGGGTGCATGGTCTTAGGCCTTTCCTGTGGGGAACTGGCCTTGGGACATGAGTGTAGACTCAGGCCTCAAAGTCAACACTGAAATCCCTTCCTGCTGGCCCCTGTGTGACCCTGAACAGGTCATTCAGCCTTCCTGTCCTCTAGTCACTCACACGTAACACACAGCATACTCTATGGGATTCCGTGACCATGGACAAATTGTGATGAGATGTGTTTGTTACAGGCCCTGGAGCACAGCTGTGTCTGAGAAGTGTTCCTCTTGTCCCTATTGTGTTTTTGTCCCCATCATCTTTTGCTGGTTTAACAAATTACTCCAGAGCCCAGTGACTTAGCCAAGTGGGTTGGGATTCTCTTTTAGTCACAGTTAATCTTCCAAGGCTTTGGCCACCTGGAGATCTGGCTGGAGCTGAGCTGACCAGATAGAGCATGAGGTCTAGTCTCCATCACAGGACCGAGACCTGCTTTGTCTATGTCCCTAGGGAATGGTAGCTGGCCATCCTGCTAATAGTCCAGCCTCAGAAAGCCAGTGTGTGTGTGTGTGTCTGTGGTATTAGTGTGTGTGTGTGTGTGTGTGTGTGTGTGTGTGTGTGGTGTTAGTGTGTGTAATGTTTGTTTTTGTGTGAGGTGCACAGAAGCACAATGTTTGCTCCTCAGCTTTCCAGGGGGAGCCCGTCTCTGAGCCAGGCACAGCAGGGCATCTCCTACCCAGGGCCCTGAATGAGGACAGTGCCGCCCGGCCACAGCCTCAGCCTAGTCCCTGCACACACTGACCCCTGCACCCTGCATTTGCAGGACGGCTGTTCTCAGTGAAGGACCGTGCGCCCGCCCCTGAGCAGCGACCATGGGCCTGCTTGCCTACCTGAAGACCCAGTTCGTGGTGCACCTGCTCATCGGCTTCGTCTTCGTGGTGAGCGGGCTGATCATCAATTTCACCCAGCTGTGCACACTGGCCCTCTGGCCCATCAGCAAGCACCTGTACCGCCGCATCAACTGCCGCCTGGCCTACTCGCTCTGGAGCCGTAAGTGTCTCCACACATGTGGGCAGTGTGTTGGGGGTGGGGGGGGGCTTCTCCTGTCAGGGCTCTCAACGGGCAGTGAGTGCAGGGCCGCACCTGACTCCATCCCAGAATAGAGCTGGGCGAGGCTCAAGCTCCCTCAGGTCAACACCCTTCCAGGAGCCGCGTGAACGGGAGTCTCAAGTAACTTTACTAGGCTCCCCCACGTGATGTTCCCAAGTCAGGCTGTGTGACTCCCGGAGACACAGTGTGCGTGCTTTCAAACCAGCAAAAGCAAGAAGAAAATAGGCTCAGTGACCAGGACACGTGTCCCTGTGCCTCTGCACACGACAGGGCGCAGGAAGAACAAGGGTGCCCCTGGGTCACGACTGCGTGGGTGTTGCAGGTCTGTCGGAATGTGCTAGTGCATGAGAGCACATTTCTATGCACACATTCCTTCTCCACGTCTACATGGATGGCCGCTCGCTCCTACTGGGGGAGGAGCACGGGCCGGCATGTTGGCTACCTGCAGTTAACATGATGCCAGTTTGATTCCGTTGCTTCACAGAAGAAGAGCACAGCCTGGAGAGTTCTGCAGAGGTCCACGCCCCCCAGCCATCCTCATGGTATCCTGTTTATATGGATCCAAAGCTTGCCAGGTAGTCTCGTGGAGGCTAGTCCTGGCCATGTCCCTCCACAGGGTACCCATGCCAAGAAAAGGATGGGCCTTTCTGTACCAGGGAACTCTCTTCCAAATACAGTTCTAAGTTAAAGAAAGAGAGAGAGAGAGAGAGAGAGAGAGAAAGAGAAAGAAAGAAAGAAAGAAAGAAAGAAAGGAAGGAAGGAAGGAAGGAAGGAAGGAAGGAAGGAAAAAGAAAAGCAGATACACAGAGAAGCGCTCAGTGTTCTACTGTTTATGCCTGTCATAGCACAGGCACGGACAGGGGCAGGAAGGGACAGCAGTGCCCCAGGGAGTGGGCACAGAGCGGTGTGTGTCACAGCCACAGGAGAAGACACGAGTCATCTCAAAGGGAGATATGTCTTCAGATTCTGCACCATTATCCCTCCCTACTTAGTGACAACAGGCCTGATTCCCGTCCTCAGCCTGACCAAAAAGGTGACAGCTGTTTCGCAGAGAGCAAACTATAAATCCTACACCTCCAGCATGACTTGGTGACAAGACCACACAGATGTTGACAGATGAAAGCTAAGCCATAGGGCTGGAGAGGTGACTCAGCTGTTAAGAGCACTCTCTGCTCTTCCAGAGGTCCTGAGTTCAATTCCCTGCTACTACATGGTGGTTCGCGACCTTGTACACTGGGATCTGATGCCCTCTTCTGGCAGGCAGGTGCACATGCAGAGCACTCATGTGTGTAAAAGAAATAAATCTTTTAAAAAAGAAAAGACCAAAAGAAAGCTAAGCCACAGCCACCCGCATCTGCTGAATCAGACCGGCACACGCACCACATCCTACAAGAACTGGGAACAAACAACCCCTCGGCAATCATGGGAAGTGTGGACAGTCAGAGGTGTCCCCGTGAGAGTCCCTGACTGACACCCCCAGGAGAGCCAGAGAAGCCAGTTAGCAGGGCCCTGGCGTCAAGCAGAGATGGAAGAGGGGGCTTGCCGCTGGGGACTCTCTGGGTGTTCAGAACTTCCTTCCGTCTGGGCAGTAGCCTGTCTGGTGAGGACCATCACTGCTCTCTAGTGGCACTGCCAAGCCTGCTTGCGGGTGTTCTTGTGCACACGCGTGTGGCTCTCGGGCATATGCCTGGGATGCCCTTCTGGCCATGTATTTGGAAAGCTCTAAGGGCCCCACCTCTGCAGTGCTCTGAAGCAGCTATACCATTTGGCGCCTCATCTGGGACCGCGTTGGGAGCGTCTGTGCCCCCAGGGCCTTACACTACTTGTGGGCTCCGTGTTTGAAACTGGCAGTGTTCCCTGGATCCATCCCCAGGGGGCAGTTCATTTGGGGAGTGTCTGGGGGGCTCTAATGGAGCAGTTGACAGAGTACAGCACTTCCTGTGACCACCCTACGTTTGGCAGTTACATCCTGGTCCACCCTCAGATGCCTGGCCATAATGGGTGTGACTCCCACACAGACCATGGCGTGCATGGGATCCCTGTCCCCTGTGCTCCCCATTCATTTATGTTCAGATTCTGTGCTGAGTGAACACAGAAAAAGCTCTTTCCGTGGAACCTTCAGCCTCTGACCTTCTTATGAAGGTAAACACGCGCTCCCCCTAAACCCTAAACCTGCAGAGGAAACAGGTTATACCATGGTCATGGTTTATCCCGAACCTGTCACCGGCCTATGAGCTGCCGGCAGAGGGAGGCTGAGCTCTGGTGACCTTCCTCATTCTGGAGATGCTGAGGTCAGCTACTGAGTATACTCCGAGCTTTTGACCATAGTACCCCTAGTGCCTTTGGGGATCCTACAGCCTCCTGGGCAGAAACAGGTCTCATATGAGCTCTTCCACATGTCTGGGGTAGACAAGACTGAATATGGACCACCGATTACACAAGAAAGTTGTTGGCAAAAGAATCATCACCTTACCATCACTTTCCAACTGTTAATTCCACAGCCCTGTGGGTGTTCTCCCTCCCTGTCATCCAGGACACAGCTCCCATCCTTCCGCACAAAGCAGGCTCTAGTGGTCATGTGACACCATCGAAGCGGCCTGGTGTTGCACTGAAGCGACACGATCCATTTAGATCTCCAGGGCCCTGCTTCTTCCGTTTGCCCCCGCCCAGCTTCCGTTACACAAATGCAGCTGTGATCTGGGAAAGCTTACCATCCCGTGCCCTCTACAAGAAAGTTCCCCTCTGGGAAAATGAAAGTGGGTCTGAGGCCGCGCTCCCGGAGCCCCCTCCCGGGGGAGAACTGGTGGAGAACCGCTGGGGTGGGGGTGAGGGTGGGGAGCCCAGGCGGGCGTGTTGCAGTGCTGACCCCACCCTCCCGCAGAGCTGGTCCTGCTCCTGGAGTGGTGGTCCTGCACGGAGTGCACTCTCTTCACCGACCAGGCCACCGTGGACCACTTTGGGAAGGAGCACGTGGTCGTCATCCTCAACCACAACTTCGAGATCGACTTCCTCTGTGGGTGGACCATGTGCGAGCGTTTTGGCGTGCTGGGGGTGAGCCATGGGGTCAGGGGGTCAGGGGGTCGATGGCAGGATGGGGCCCCAGGAGGACAGCTGGGGTATGGAGCCCCGGAGACTCTGGAGGCTTGGATCTTAGCGCTTTCTCGGCTGGGCCCCTTCCCGGTGAGCAGTGTGGCTGAGGGTAGGGGTGTCTTCTCACGGCACCCTCTGCAGTTTCCTGCCTATTCTTGGGACTAGCTGTGACTTCATTTCTTGTCACTACCTTTCCCCTTCCAGAGGACCCCACTCAAGGTCAACTGAATAATTGCAGTTAGCCGAGTGGCCGCAGATGAATGTAAACTCCACTTAAGAGGGCCAGGGATTTCAGTGCAGCCAAAGCCCCTAAACCACGGCAGGAAAGTGGAGGTCAGGAAGGGAACTGAGATGCTGCTATCCGCCATTTCCTGCTACACTGCCCTCTCCCCAAGGGTGGGCTTTGGAATAATTTCCGGGGTGGCCCCCTGTGTGTCACCGAGGGATGACAATCCAAGGATCACACACTTATAGGCCAGGGTCCCATTTAGAACGGATGCTTTGAACCAGGAGAAGCAAGGCCTGAGCCCCTGGCAAGTCTGTGAGGGCTTCTGGCCGGGTCCTCCCACCTCTGACAGGTGCCACTGGCCTCCCTGCCCCCTGCAGAGCTCCAAGGTGCTGGCTAAGAGGGAGCTGCTGTACGTGCCTCTCATCGGCTGGACGTGGTACTTCCTGGAGATCGTCTTCTGCAAGAGGAAGTGGGAAGAAGACCGGGACACTGTCATAGAGGGGCTGAAGCGCTTGGCTAACTACCCAGAGTACATGTGGGTGAGTGTGCTGCGTGTACTGAGACATGACAGTAGCTTGTGGGTGCAACTCAGTCTTCCTGTGTGCCGTGTTAGAGAAAGCTGCATGAAATTACTGAGCTGCCTTGGGGGTTGGGGAGGCTGTTAGAAGCCAACATGGAAGTTGGCTGTAAACTCTTTGGCTGAGGAAACGGCTCATTTGGTAAAGTGCTTGCCACGCAAGTGTAAGAACCCGTGCTTGAGCCCAGAACCCAAATAGAAAAGCCAGGCTGTGGTGGGGCACAGGACTAATCCCAGCACTTAGGAGGGGGAGACATGGGGGTCTCTGAGTCCCTGAGTAGGTTTGATCTCTACCCTAAACACTCACACACGTGCACGCACGCACACGCACGCGCGCGCGCACACACACACACACACACACACACGCACCATCCCAGACTTACGGACTTGGCCTCTGTCCGAAGACATAGCTTCTAACTGTCCCCTCTGCCACAAGCCCAGCTCTGGCACACACCCTCTGTGGTGCCAGGAGGTGGGAGAGCCATCCCCACACAGCGTTTCTCATCTCTTGTCTACTCTTGGAAACCTGGCTTCTTAGTTCACCTTTCTCACATCGTGTTTGGGGCCAGCAGGTGCTTTCTATTCTCTGCTCAAAGGCTGCTGCCCAGAGGCACCTTCTTCGGCTTTCTCTTCTGGAGAGTTCTTTCAGGAAAACCATTCTGTATGCATGCATTTGTGTGACTGGAGCGCAGATTGCAGCCCTAAACTAAAGCATCGTTCCAGTGCCGCCACATGCTTGTCCTTGTCGCTGCGTGGCTCTGTGCTGCTCTTTCTCCACCGAGGCAGCAGTGTGTGCTGTGCTGCTGTGGCTTGTGAGACCTGGGGCGTTACGGGCCTCGAATGGCAGGGCCGTCCTGTCCCTGCTGTCTTGGAATAACCCTCCCTACCCTGTGTTCGTTCTGCACCTAGTTTCTCCTGTACTGCGAAGGGACACGCTTCACGGAGACCAAGCACCGCATCAGCATGGAGGTGGCCGCCTCCAAGGGGCTGCCCCCACTCAAGTACCACCTGCTGCCCCGGACCAAGGGTTTTACCACTGCAGTCCAATGCCTCCGGGGCACAGGTAGGAGACTGGGGCCCGTGGGGAGAAGGTGGAGCCCACCACTGCCTTCTGGGCTACTGTGTACAGCAAGAAGTGAAATGGGGCTAGGATGTCATTCAGTTGCTAAAGGATTTGCCTGAGATATACATGAGCTCCTTTGTTCCAGCACCCCATAATCCAGGAATCGTGGCATATGCCCATAGTCAAAGCACTCAGGAGGTGGATTCAGAATCAGAAGATCATTTTCTGCTCTATAAATTTAAGGTCATCCTCAGGAACATAGTTTGAGGCTAGCCTGGACTACATGAGACTTTGTCTTGAAAAAGAAAAAAAAAAACTTAAAAAAATGAAAATGTAAAATATAGCCAAAGCACAGGGAAGAATCGAGGAAGCAGGACTGACATGTTATAAGATCCTTAATGTCTTTGGGGATGATGAAGTGCTATTTAGTGGGAAACTGTCAGACTAGTAAAATATGAATACTGTGAAACATGATAAAGGAGACTGCCAGAGAAAAGATGTCTGGTTCACCTGGAAAGGTTACATAAGCCACAGAAAGGGGCCAAGAGCACTGGGCCACGGCAAACCACCGGTAGAGAGGGTGTGAGTCCTCGGCAGACAGTGGGGAGTGACGTCAGCCCATGCTCTGCCAGGGGCAGACCCAAGTGTGAAAGTGGCTTGTCTGTCTGGTGGTGATGTCGCTGCTGTAGAGGGCCTCCCGTCGTCCATCACTCACTGGTCCCGTCTCCTCCCCACAGTTGCAGCGATTTACGACGTGACGCTGAACTTCAGAGGGAACAAGAACCCGTCTCTGCTGGGGATCCTCTATGGAAAGAAATATGAGGCAGACATGTGTGTGAGGTGAGCGCCCATCACAGGGCTGTCAGCACTCCGGAGCTGTGGGACTCAGGAAGGCAATACAGGAGCCCCCAGTGTCCCCAGCTCTGTCTCCCCTGGCCAGTGCAGGGTCATTTCTTGGCTGTCTCTCAGTCCCAGTGGACCCCTCTCTGTGTCTGTCAGTCTCAGTTCATGTCTCTCTGAGGAAAGCTCACTCCCAAACCCAGCCAGGGTCAGTTGGTCTCCCCTGGGCAGCAGTCACACCATCTGGTGAACTCAACTGAACAATAAGCTTTGATCTCTTTAGAGACAGTGATGTGGGATCTCCTGAGGAGCCACAGGTAGAGTGGCGCTGTCACCAAATGGCTACGATCTGGCTTGGTAACCTCTAGATATAGTGGCCTGGCCATCGACAGGAAGCTCTGACTGGGGAAGGCCTTGCCTACTTTTCAGAGCCCAGGTGACAGTGCCCATAGGGCCTGCTTGTCCAGCTGTGCAGCCATGGTCAGGACCCATTAGAATGGCCTGAGACCACACACAGCAGCAGCCTGCCTTCTTGAACACAAAGTCATGTCTCGGTGTTGGCCGGGGGCCCATAGCCAAGGTGCTGTTCATCTCTGTGTCTCCTAAGGAAACAGTCCACTCCACAGCTGTGCTTGATTCTTCTAAGTGCACTTGAGCTGGTTTACACTGTGAGGGGGCTTCCGGAAGTAAGGCTGTGGACATAAGCAATAAGCTTGTTGGCCTCTTCTGCCTGGACTTTGTAACAGCTTGGTAGCTAGAGGTGCAGGACCCTGTACCCTGTCCTGGGAGCTCACCCTGGGTTGGAGGCACCCAGTGAGCCTACGGTCCTCTCCTTCATAGCGCTCAGCTTCCAGCAAGGGGCCAGCCCCCCGTTGACCACAAGGGACTATCGCGATTAGCCCTGAGCCGTAGGTGGCTTCCATGGCGAGGCATGTCAGTTAGCTTCCTATCACCGTTAGCTAACACCTGAGACAACCACCTTAAGAAGAAGAGACGTTGTTTAGGCTCAGGGTTGAGTCTCTGCTGCTTTGTGGTCCACGTGGGGTCAGCACATCATGGCAGGAACACGGCACATGGCTGAACATAGCGATGGGCTAGTTGGTAAAAGAGGAAGGGCTGGGGTGCTGGCCTCTCCAGGGATGGCCATGACCTAGGGCCTCCTCCTGTGCTGACCCTCCAGGAATGACAGTGACCTAGGACCTCCCCCTGTGCTGACCCTCCAGGGATGGCCATGACCTAGGGCCTCCCACTGTGCTGACCCTCCAGGAATGACAGTGACCCTGAACTCCCCCTGTGCTGACCCTCCAGGGATGACAGTGACCTAGGACCTCCCACTGTGCTGACCCTCCAGGGATGGCCATGACCTAGGGCCTCCCCCTGTGCTGATCCTCCAGGAATGACAGTGACCCTGAACTCCCACTGTGCTGACCTTCCAGGGATGGCAGTGACCTAGGACCTCTCTCTGGGTCTCATTAAAAAAAAAAAAAAAAAGCAGGACATCCTGGGAGACCAAGTTCTAATGCATGATCTCTGAGAGACAGCAGAGAGTAAAATCATAGCATCAGGGTAGATGACAGTGTCTGAGAATCTAGCCATGTCCAGAAGTGAGCGCCCTCAGAGGCCGGCCGTGCTCCTGTCCCTGGCTTACCTGCCTAGGACAGAGCCAGACTGTGGCAGGGTGGCCAGGTCACGCGCATCCAGCCCTCCTTGCTGCTCAGTCACCCGTCAGTCTGAAGTGCCCCCCACCTGGACCCCCAGTTGTGACTAGGAAAAGGTCACCTGCCCTTTCCTCTGTGAAATGCTAATTCTATAGATACATTCAGCTGTCTGTCAACGGGCATCTTAGAGCTCGTGGAGGCCTCAGCTGGTGTGTGCTCTTGACCATGAACTTTGCACTAACAAGCTCTTCCCGCCATCTAGCATGGCCCTGCAGTCATAGCCAAGGGCCTTCCCCTATGCCTCCCTCAAGGATGACAGCACTCTGGAGGCTGTGACGGGGCAGGCCTGCATGTGCGTAGTCTTAGGGGACCTCTGTTCTCTGTGCTGGCATGCCAGCTAGCCTTGAGATGTTGGAGTTGCTCCAGGGAAGGGTAATAAGCTCCTGCTGCCATGAACAGGAAGCCCGCAGGACTCCACTTACATCTATCTTCTCATCTTTTACCTTGCTTTGGAATGTACATAGTGCGCACACATATGTGGTAGTACACACACACACACACACACACACACGCACACACACCAGGGAGAGGCATGAAATGGGTCTGCGCCTTGTGGTCCTCCTCCTGCTACCCTCCCTCCCGAATGTGGGACATCTGTGGCAAATCCTCCCCACACAGTGGCCAGCGTCTACAGATGTAAATATTTTGTCCACTGAGATGCTGTTGCCCCTCACCTTGATGTGGCCATGAGCTAGCAGTGGCACTCTGTGGAGTCATGTCGTCTCTGGCCTGTGCTCTACCCAGTGCTGTGGTGTGCTGAGGTGGAAAGGTCCCTAGGCGTGGCCCACACAGCCACAGCCCCTTGGGGCCTCTATATAAATGCATGGGTCTGTCTCAGGCTTTCACATGGCTTTTCTCTCTTGAAGGAAGAGCTGTGGGCCACCACGGTGGCCATCCAAGCCCCTTAGCAGAGCCATAGTCATCATAGCGATCTCCACCTTATTCATGGTTCCATTTCCCCACAGGCAAATGAAGCAAGCTAGCTGTTCGGGAACTTTAAATAGTCTACTGTACCCACCTCGGACCCACCACCCTCCTAATAGTCATTCAGCAGTGCTCTTGGTGATCACAGATTCTCTGTGCTTGCGTTTAAGTGTCCCCATGTGATGGTTTCAAAGCACCAGAGTAGGGAAACGAAGGGAGCACCAGGGTGTGGGACACACCCGAAAGCACAGTGTGCAGAGGCTGCAGAGCGCCTAGGGTTCCTGATGTCCCCTGGGGACTTGGGACATGTCCTCATGAGGATGGCACAGATCACCGTAGTCCTTGTGAGCCTGTGTGCCACCTCCTGGGCATCAGGAGGTACTGCGGTCCCCTGGGGAGAGTTGTTCTTGCCAGTCTGATGCCTGCCTTGTTGGCTCAGCTGCCGTGGAGCTCCTCACCTTCTTGCTCCAGCCACATCCCAAGTGCTGGCATCACAGGGACGAGCCACCAGATCTAGCTTGCTTTCTTTCCTTCGATGGGAGCCTTGGCTGGGCTGGAACTTCACATGTAGACCAGGATGGTCATGAACCCATCCCTGCCTCTCAAATCCTGGGATTAAACGCGGGTGCACCATGCCCAGCTCTAGATCTTGTGTTTTGTCTTGATTTTGTTTTCTTTTCTTCCTTTCTTTCTTTCTTTCTTTCTTTCTTTCTTTCTTTCTTTCTTTCTTTCTTTCTCTCTCTCTCTTTCCCTTCCTTCCTTCCTTCCTTCCTTCCTTCCTTCCTTCCTTCCTTCCTTCCTTCTCTTCTCTTCTCTTCTCTTCTCTTCTCTTCTCTTCTCTTCTCTTTTCTTTTCTTTTTTCTTGAGACATGGTGTAGCTTTGTGTAGCTCTGGTTGTCCTGGAACTCACATTGTAGACCAGGCTGATCTCAAACTCAGAGATCCTCCTGCCTCTGCCTCCCAATGCCAGGATTAAAGGCATGCACTACCACACCTGGCTTGGGTCTAGCTTTTTATAAAGTTTATGACACAAGGCTTATTAAGAGTAAATCTTATTTAGAAAGAGTCCTAGCTGGCTCTCCTCACAGATGGCTCAGCATCATCCTCTCAGCCATGAGATTTTGAGATGTTCCTTCTGGGAGCAGTGTTGCTTGTTGCCATCAGAGCTTCTCAAAGGCAAGGATGTGTGTCAGAGTTCAGTCTCCCAGACTTGCCCTGTGACCTTCAGGGGCATGGGTATGGCATTTCTAATTTTTTTTTTCAGGGTTACCACTGTAGACCAGGCTGGCCTCGAACTCACAGAGATCCATTTGCCTCTGCCTCCCCAAGTGCTGGGATTACAGGCGTGTGCCATCATGCCCAACTTTTGTGTGCAGTCACACCCTCTTTATTCAATCTGATTTACTTTCACAGCATGAGCCATGTGATTGGAAAAGGCTCCACCTATAGTTGCTAGGCAGCCATCTGCTTGTTTACCAACAGACCCACAAGTTAGGGATGCAGACAGCTCAGGGTCCTCATGGAAACATGTATTTTAAGATGGTATTGAATTTTCTCAAATTTTAGGACCCTTTTTATTTGGGACATGTAGTTTTGTCTCGAAGCGGTGACCTTCCATGTCTAACAAAAGAAAGTTATTGACACAGAAACGTTCCTCACCTCAAAGGGAATAAGAGACTGTTTGTTCTAGAATCAGGTGTGAGTAGGAGCCATGGCCCCAAACCACATACGGAAGTTTCTCAAAATGCTGTTTCCCACCGTAGGAGTAGTTATGTGAGACTGTTATCATTGCAGAACAAAGAAAGTTATAAAGTACTGATGAAATGCATCGGTAGGAGCCACTGGTAAGTGGGTTTCAGCAAGGGGCCTCTCCTATAGGCCTCAGGTGCTACTGATGGCATCTTAGCCTTTGGATTAGTGGGAGCTTAGATCTGCTAAGACTACGTAAGATTTTGATAGTCGCCAGGATGTTATGTCAGACACAGGGTGGGCAATGGGTGCCTTCCAAAGAGACTAAACATAATTTAAGATAATCTGGCTGTAGTCTGCATCATTTCAACTCTGCATGACCTTTAAGCTTTGTTATCTGCCCTTGGAGAGTCTATAACCCAGGTGCAGGGTCTGTCCCTGTCTATCTCTGTCTCTCCCTCTCCTCTGCCTGCCTTTCTCCCCTCCTTCCTCCCATCTTCCCCCTCTAGTCATCCCTTCATTTTCCCCTCCCTTCTACCTCTATTGATCGCTCCGTTCCTCTCTACCTCCTTTTCGGGAACTTCACCTCTTGTGGCTCCCTTTTGCATCAACAACTTGAAGGGCGCGCTTTAGCTGCTGGTGTCAGGGTTCCGCACATGCTCACCTGGCTCCCTTGTGGCCTTGAGGTGAGATTCAGATGTCATGGGCAGGGAGCATTTTGGCAGAAGCAAGCAGCTTCCATGACGGTGGCCAGGAAGCAGAGAGAATGACAGGAATGGGGTGATATACGCCCTTCAAAGGCACAGTCCAGCGGCCCCCACCTTCCAGGTACGGAGCCTCTCAGTGGTTTATTCAAAATCTAAATCCATCAATGGATCCAGGCCAGAGCCCCGTCTGGACACTGGAAACGCCCTCACAGACATGCCCAAAGCTGTGCTTTATTCGTCTCTTAGTCTCCCTCAGTCCAGTGAAGGTGACGGTCAAGATCAACACCACAAAACACCTGGTCGTGATTATCTCCAACAGTGACTGTGTTGGGAAAGGAAGACCCAAGGCATTGCCATCACCCTGTGGGGAAGTTGAGTCATGCTCTGCCAGCCAAGTGGCTCACAAGTGTCCCCAGACGTAGAGGCATCTTTCAGCCCTTGTTTGGGGGGCACCCTGGCCATGCCCAGAAGGTTCCGGCATTGTCAGATGACTGTCAAGAACTTAATTTGCTATCCGCTTGTTTCAGAAAGTAAGATAGGTAGAGCCTCCTGCAGCCTCCTGCGTGTCACTGGCTTCCCTCTTTGAGCAGATGCTGTCCATTCACCCACTTTACTCTTAATCTTCTTGATGCAACAGGAGGTTCCCCCTAGAAGACATCCCATCAGATGAGACCGGCGCAGCCCAGTGGCTTCACAAGCTGTATCAGGAGAAGGTAAAGGCTCTTGCTTGCCTCTGTCCAAATTCCAAAGCAGGCTGGGGTGGTAAGGAGCATAAGGAAGGTGCCACACGGTTCCCCTTTGGGCACCATGCCCTGCTAGTCCTCACCTGCATTAGAGTCTTCTCTTTCTCTTAATACTTGAGAGTGAATGCTGAAAGGTTTATTTGTTTATTATATCTCTAGTATTCTGTCTGCAGGTATACCTGCACTGCCAGAAGAGGGCACTAGATCTCATTATAGATGGTTGTGAGCCAACACATGGTTGCTGGGAATTGAACTCAGGACCTCTGGAAGAGTAGCCAGTGCTCTTAACCTCTGAGCCATCCCTCCAGTCCCTCTTCTTCTTCTTTTTATTTTTTTTTTAAATTGGGCTTCTCATTTTATTTTTCCTTCCCTAAATTTATTATTACAAAATTGCTATAACCAAACGTACGTTTTACAGTTTGTTAGCATAATCTTTGGTATATACTTTGCAAAATTGATTTCGTGGATTATAGGGCTTTATTTGCTATCTTCTTTTTGAAATTTTTTAATTCACTTTACATCCTTGTTATAGCCCTATCCCTCCTCCCCTCCCAGTCCTCCCCTTCCTCTTTTCCCTCTCCCCCAATCCAGCCTAGCTCATCAAGTTGCATCAGGACTGAGTGTGTCTTCCCCTGTGGCCTGCCAGGGGAAAGTGATCTTGTTCCTTTTTTATATATAAAAGAAAGTTTAAATGTGTAACAGACATTGCCCAGATTTACGACAGTGAGTTATGTCATGGGTACCCCAGATTTACAACAGTGAGTTATGTCGTGGGTAACCCCTAGATTTACAACAATGTGTTTTGTCATGGGTCCTCACAGCAGACATCTGAGGGTGCCTCTGAGACTCACATGTCCAGTTCCCACTCCACAATGCATGTTTACCCCAAGCCCACTTCTTTGAACAATGTGTCCATTAGCACTGTTGGAAACAGATGACCAGAAAAGCCTGCAGCAAACAAAGTTCTTTCCAAGTACCATGAAATGCCAAGGAAGTAAGAGAGCTGCAGAGATTAAGTGGGGAGGGGAGCTAGGCATGCGGAGCTGGGGGGGGGGTCCTGTGCTGATGCTGGTGTTTGCTGCTCCCTGTCCACAGTCTTGAGGGTAAGCCTCCATGGGGTCAGATGGTGAGCTATGACTCCACTCAGGATAGTCAGGTGGTGGCACATGCCCCACACGAGGCCAGACCTTCTAGGAAGTCAGCTAGGGAAGGCTGAACATGACCCCCTCTACCTTGCCCTCCTTGCTGAAGAGTGCCTCCCGGGCCCACCTACACGGCTCCAGAAGATGGAGATACTAGAAGAGAAAACGCTACACAGACAGTTTCCTCAGGCTGCCAAGGGAAACCCGTGCGCAGCTGCAGGGAGGTGACCCCACAGGCAGACAGCTCAGGGTTTACACAGATGGGACTCAGCTGAAAGCCAGCTGCAGGCTACCACAAGACAAAATGCCCAAGAGAACAAACCCTTCGCAATGCCGGACACAACCACCAAAGCCCTCAGAGGAACTTGAAAAATGGCAGACGCAGACAGAATTGAGTGTGTAAGGATGAAAGTGGAAAGCAAGAAGACCCGCAAAAGAATGAAAAAGGCAGCGGAAAGACCTCAGGGCTAGTGGAGAACAAGCCAGCCTGCCAGCAGATCCATGCTGTGAGCCATGTGCTGTGTGTGCTTTCCTTGTATCAGGCCCCTTCTGCACATCATACGCTTTCCTCAAGAATACTAATAAAGGGGCTAGAGAGAGGCTCAGCAGTTAAAACCAGCGTCTGCTCTTCCAGAGGACCCAGGTTCAATTCCCAGCACCCACATGGCAGCTCACAACTGTCTGTAACTCAAATTCCAGGGATTCCAACACACTCACATAGACACGCAGGCAAAACACCAATGCACATAAAATAAAAATATGTAAATAAATTATAAAAGGAAGTGCCACGTGTAGTGGGGCACACACCTCTGATCCCAGCACCCAAGAGGCAGAGGCAGGCAGAACTCTGAGTTTGAGGTTCAAAGCCAACGTTCTAGGACAGCCAGGATGACATAGGGAGATCCTGTCTTTAAAAAATAAAAATAGAAAGAAAGAAAGAAAACCAAAGCCTCTGGTCAATACTGATTAACAAAGTGGTGAAATTGGTGGTAACAGAATAAAGCAAGACACAACCAACAAACAGGAAATGAAAATCATGGCCAGGTACGGCTGGCTTCCTGCCCATCTCTTTGGAAACCTGGGTAAAGTACATCATCTACTTTGCCACACCCTTATGACAGTCGCCCAACAGAGAAGGTTCCTACTGCACACAGCTCAGGCCACGTGCCACAGACTCACGGACCTATCATCCTGAGGAAAGGGTTTCTTCTGGGGTCCAGAACACATGTCTGTCTGCCTAGTCATCCTTCTTCAGCACAGCACTAGAAGCCTTAGCAGAGCCATAAAGCAAGAGAAGATGAGGGTATCTAGGCTGGAAAGGACACTAGTCGGATCCCTGTTTGCAAACCTCATGACCTTATATTTAGAAAAATGTCAAAACTGTTAACATGTTAGAACTGGGAAATTCCCTAAAGTTGTAGGATACAGAACCAGTGTCCAAAAACCAATATCGTTTGCATATAGCAAAAATGAAACAGCTGAAAGAGAAATTCAAGCAAAACCAAAGAAACCCTGGGAGCTGAACTCGCATCAGACCCTGAAGCCCTGTTGAAGATGCGTGCGGCCAGCATGACTTCAGTGCTGTACATGGGAACCAAAACTGCAGAATTCACTTTTTCACTGATGGATGAAGAAACTATGATGAAGCAATGGTGGTGGCACACGCCTCTAATCTCGGCATTGGGGAGGCCCGGGCTGTTGGATCTCTGTGAAGTTCAAGGCCAGCCTGGTCCACAGAGCAAGTTTCAGGACAACCAGGGCTACACAGAAAAACCTTCTCTTAAAAATAAACAAACAAAAGGAAACTGTGATGTGTATAAACACTGGTTAACAAACTCATGCCACTTGGAGCAGCCTGGATGGAAGTGAAGGGATACCAGGGGCAGGAGGCCAGAGCACACACTCTCTCTTACAGATGGAAGCCAAAGGGTAGAAGAGCAGAGCCCAGAGGCTGGGAGGGTGGGATCATGGGCAGAGGATGCTAATAGGCATGGTACCCTATGGCTCAGGGGTGTTAGGATTGTTCACTATGGCTGATGGCAACCATGCAGCAACTATGTATTTCAGATTTTTCAGTGGAGAAGACTAATCAATCTCAACACAAAGAAATGGCGGAATGGCTGAAGTAGTGAGCTGCCAGTCTGTTCTTTACATAGTGTGTGTGTGTGTGTGTGTGTGTGTGTGTGTGTGTGTGCGCACGAGCATGTGTGAGAGAAACGGTGATTCATAAACATGTACAATTACGTCAATTAAATTTTTAGATAGGTCGTAGAGAAATACACATACACCTGGAATAGTACCCCTCAAGAAAATGTAGCCAGTGGTAGTTCATGTCTGTAATTCTAGCATCCTAGCCCTTTAGGAGGATCAGAAGTTCAAGGCCAACATCAACTATATATATGAAGAGTTCTACACCAACCTGGGTTGCCAGGGATCCTGTATCAAAGAAGGTTGAAGGTGAAAAAAGAGAATGGAGGAAGAGGAGGAGGAAAACAAAACAGGAATGATGTGGGATCAGCAAGATGCCTTCCTGGGTGAAAGAGCTTGCCCTGAAGTCTGATGTCTTGAGTTTGGTCCCTGGGTGCCGTGGCCAGGAGAGGTGAAAGGACTTGTGGGCATACACATGACTATAGGGGTGTGGACTGAGGCCAGGCCCAGGACCCAAGCAGTTCTTTGCTATTATCCCTTGCCTGTTTTTTGATAAGTATTGGGGTCACCAGCCAGCCATAAGCCAGTCATGACTACTGGCAGCTTTGCTTGCTTAGTTGGCCATTTCCTAGCTAACTCCTTTTCTGGGTCCAGATCACACGCCTTTTATACAAGCAACTGAATTATGCTGGGCCATTGTCTGCTTTATTCTGTGGCCAGTGTCTTGGCCGAGTGCCTTTTATTGCTGAGTTTTCTCCTGACACAGAGTCATACATGGCGATCTCAACTTCCTCTTCTCCCCTTCACTATCAGGATGCCCTGCAAGAGATGTACAAGCAGAATGGTGTGTTCCCAGGGGAGCAGATCAAGCCCCCCCGAAGGCCATGGACCCTGCTGAACTTCCTGTGCTGGGCCACCATCCTCCTCTCCCCCCTCTTCAGCTTCGTCCTGGGCGTCTTTGCCAGTGGATCCCCACTCCTCATCCTGACATTCCTGGGGTTTGTGGGAGCAGGTAAAAAGCACAGATGTGCACAGCTCACATGCTGGGGTCACTGGGCCACCATCTAGCTCAGGACTGATGGCTCATCATGGTGGCCCTGGGAGGCAGAAGCTTGGGTCCGGGAACTGAGTGGCCCTGGCTCCTGAACATGGGGCCATGGGGGCTGTGTCCTCCTTTCACTCTAGGGGGGCTTCCCATACTAGAGTGGCCACATGTTGTGAGGAAGGGGTTGGGGTGGGTACAAAGCCAGGGAGGGTACCTTTGTGAGGTTAACCTCTGACCTCTTCTCTCTCTTGTCTTTAAAGCTTCCTTCGGAGTACGAAGACTTATAGGAGTGACTGAGATAGAAAAAGGCTCCAGCTATGGCAACCAAGAGCTTAAGAAAAAGGACTAATTAATGCTGTGATTGAACACCCATAACCTGACGCGGTATCCAATTAACTCAATTAAAAACAGAACACACAAGAGCGAGGGAAAGAGACACTTAGAGACTATTTTTCTTATTAACTGGTGACTAATATTAACAGAACTTGAGCCAAGAGCAAAGAACTCAGCCTGCCAGGGGAAGATGCTCAGCCAGCACTGGCGGGGTCCCATCGGCCCCTGCGGGGACAGAGGCGGGCGGGGGAGGTGGTGGGACCGTGGGCTCCTCAGAACTCCACCTCCAAGAGGCAGCCTTGGCTGCTCTCCCTTCTTAAACGTAGAATGAGGCTTTTGTTTCTTTTCCGTTATTTTGGGAACTTAATCTGGCCTCAACCTTGTGCCCTCCCTGCACCCCAGAACACTGGCTCTTCATGGGTGCCACTGTCCTCATGGGGGCAGGTCAGCTGGATCCTTGTCCTGTGGAGCTCATTTGTCCTGCCCTGCTTGGCACCTTCGCTTCTAGCCTGGGGGGGGGGGGGGAGGAAGTCTTCTTAGAGATAAGCACACAGTGAATGTAGATCTGGCCCCTTTGTCGTCCCCCCCCGCCTGGGGGCTGAAGACCACCCCTCCATCCTCTGCAGCACCATTGGCACTGCCTCTCTGCGGGCCGTGCCTAAGCACCTTAAGTCTCTTTTTAAAGCGAACGCCCGAGAACTCTGCAGAATGTGGAATCCTTGAATTCATACAGCTCCATGGTCCCGCTCTTCCTCTAGCCAGCAGGCCATGGTCCTGCGCAGGGCCAGACGGGAAGACCGCTCGGGCCCCACACCTCAGAGCCATGGTGCCTGGGGACGGCGGGGGGGGGGGGAGGGGTGGGAGTTCCAGCCCAGGGGATTCCCCTGGACCAGTCTTCAGGAGGTGGTGTCACTATCAGGCCTCCTTGTTCTCAGTCAGACACCTTTAGTGCTGGTTAGCATTAGAATTTCTTTTTACACGTTGTTCTGTGGCTGGCTCACAGCTTCTCCCTGTCCTCTTCCTATTCTGCCTCTGTCCAGGCAGGTGTCATGGCTGGCCACCATACCCACTGTTGCCCCATACCACCTCAGTGACATAGGCTGTCCTGGCAGAGAACAGGGGTCCTCTGCCTGCACTTGGTGCCTTGCCAGGGTCCCCTTGGCAGGCCCTGGAGGCGCATTTTCCTTCTCACTCAGTGCAGGAAGGCCTGCCTGGTTTCTGGGAGACCTAGGTCCTCAGGAAATACCATCATATACTTGTACCTTCTGTCTGGAACCTACACTGGCTCTTTTAAAGTCATTTCATGTTTTCTAACAAGGAAAAATCGGGTATTTTATCTGGCATCCTGCAACCAGAGTTCAGAGTAAAGGCAGAGAAGATTCGTAGGGTACACTGGAAGAAGGAGGCCTGGAGAAGCCTGAGAGCAGATCTGGGCCTGCCTGCATGGTCCCTGGTGACAGAAGATGCTACTGGCCTCTGAGGTCCACGCACAGTGGAGGACCACTCCTGTTGCTCCTGGGTGACAGCAAGACACATGGCTGCTTGTAAGGGTGAAGGGTCGAGTCAGGCAAACTGAGACCCCGAGTCTCTTCCCCTCCAGCTGAAGGCTTGCCTTCCCAGGCCTTTACCAACTGTGAGCCATCTTGAGCACTCCTGAGGGCCATCTCCCTCCCTGGTGGGTTTTCTTTCTGCCTTTCTGTCTGCTTAAGGTCTCTGTCTTCCCCCATTCACCGTCCCCTCACAAACCAGAAGGAAACAGGCCAGTGGGCCCTGCCATTGCATGCACCTGGCCTGGGAAAAGCAAGCTCAGGCCTCTACCCACTTCACTAATGCCTCTGGCTTCCCACAGAAACCCTGAGCCTTTGAGGTCAGCTGACTGTTCTGTCTGTGAATGATTTGGGGAATCCAAGCTGCAGGCTTTGCCCTCCTAGACCTCCCCCTGCTTCACCATCTAATACAGCGCTTCTGAGAGCAATAAAAACTACACTAGGAATGTGGGTGTGGGTTTTTGGGGTTTTTTTGGGGGGTGGGGTGGGGTCAGATTTTGCTTTTCATTTGCTTCAGAAGGAAAGGGGGAGGAGAGCCCCTTTGATTTTTCTATTAAATTAATAAATCTCAGAATAATGCTTTTTCTCTTTTTCCTTCACACCCTACTACTGATAGGCATGGCTGATGTCATGCTCAGATTCAGAGGAAGGTTCTGCTGAAGCAGCTTGCTAGTCTTCAGGGAGCCCATGCTGGAAGCAGTGGGCTCAGGAGCCAGAGGCATTCTGAAACTGGAGTGGTTGGTTGGTGGCCTTGGGAGGAAGGGCCTGGACTGCTAAACTGGCTCTGCTTCAGGTTCCCCAGTAGAGGGGCCCCCACAAGTTCAGCTCAGCCTGGGACATGGTCTCCTTACCATTCAACGGCCAAGAGCCAGATACTTGAGGGCGCCTGTCATCTCCCTGAAAGACCCTTGCACTGTCCAGGTGGTCTCCTACCCCTGGTCCCTGGCCACACCCACGTACCTCATGCAGGCCCCTCTGAAGCTGTGTTGAATTTCAGCAGTGGCTACCATTCTCCTGACTGCCTGCAAAGAGCATCTAGGGGCTGTGTTGCTCTCCCTTCCTTCCTCCCTTCCTTCCTTCCTTCCTTCCTTCCTTCCTTCCTTCCTTCCTTCCTTCCTTCCTTCCTTCCTTCCTTCCTTCCTTCCTTCCTCCCTCTTCCCTTCCCTTCCCTCCCTCCCTCCTCACCTCTCTGAGGGCTTTGTGCTAGCATCCCAATCAGTGACCACCCTGCAAGAAGCAGGAGCAGCAAGCTAGGAAGGTCAGAATGTGGGCAGTTCAGAGGTCAGGGACACTCTTCTTTTGACAAGACCTTTAACCCAGAGAATGAGGCCACCTGCTGGGTATTTGGTGACTGTATCCATGAGGCTGTAAGCCCTGTCCTCAGGAAACAATCTGATTAAAGAGATGAGCTCTGAATATGCAGGCTGCTTGATAACATACTTGGCAACAATGTAACAACATGTTCTTGTAGGAACAAGGCAGGTGTCTTCACAGATGCCTTGACTGCCCCTCCCTCCCATCTTGTGCACCTTGCCCTGATGATGTTTTCTTCCTCTTATCTAGTCCAGCCTTCATACCACCTGAGGAAAAGTCAGGGTTTAGACCCAGCAGTGGGATACACTCACCCGCAGTTCAAGAGATGTCAGGAGAGTATCCACACCCACCGTGACTACCAATTTGTGTCTGGTTCAGGATGAAGAATTAAGTGGCTCTTCCTGCATGTTGCCCTGTCTCTGCCTGAGACCTTCTAGGACAAGCCAAAAGTAGCCTTTCTGGCCCTGATGACTTGCACCTCAATTGTTTGTCCCACACATAGACCAACCACTAGCTAGATGCATGTGACTTAGCGCTAGCCATTTGGTGTGGCTTCTAGCCCTCTGCAGTGTCATGAGGCTCAGGGTTAGAATGGCACACCTGCTGCCTGCTGCCTTCTTTCTAGAAACATCTCTGGCCTGTGGGCCAGCCCCAAACCAAAGGCACCTGAGCCTGGGTGAGGGCACCCCTGACCTGCCTCGGGCCTTGTCCAGAGCCTTGCCAACGGGGCTGTCAGGTGGCTGCTGACACTCAGGTCCCAGATCCCTGCACTACAGGGGCCAGGATTTGAAAATGGAGGTTCCGGCTCCGGGTGATCTGCTTGGCTGACAGGGTGGACACATGAATCAAGGTTTATTACAGGCTTTTGGAATCAGTTAATTCGGGGGAACGGCGGTACTCTTAGAAACCACGCCCAAAACCAACCAACCAGAGCACTCTGAGGAGCCCCTGGAGACGGTGGCATGGTTT
Source organism: Meriones unguiculatus (assembly GCF_030254825.1). Classification (NCBI taxonomy): domain Eukaryota; kingdom Metazoa; phylum Chordata; class Mammalia; order Rodentia; family Muridae; genus Meriones; species Meriones unguiculatus. The sequence continues at coordinate 8,055,915 of NC_083363.1, forward strand.
CTTCACACGCAAGCGACCTGTGAAACTGGGAACTTTGTACAGACAGGTCACCTGGAGTTTTCTCTTTCTCCTCAGCTTACTGGTTTCTTTCTGTTGCAAAAGTGTTGGGACAGAAGCGGAACTGTGAACGAGAACCTGAAATGCACTAACTTGTATTCTATTAAACTGGAGTTACTTGATTCAATGAAGAGCCGAGCTGCTCTACTTGTATTTATTGTCTCAGAGTAGTAACGTGACAATCAAACATGACTTGCCTCAAGGCCTGTACCTCCTGGCTTCTGTACCAGCGAGTCCTAGAACTACAGGAACGGCTCTTACCAGAAGCCACACAGATCATGGACTTTAATGATCGAATGCTGCGTGGGCGGGCGGACATCTGGGCTTCTTTTCCTATCGCTGAGAAATTGCCATATCTGACTGTGGGCAGCCTCGAAGGGATGCTTTGTCTACAGGGTGCAACTGTGTTACACGGATGTTTCCTTTTGTACACTTCTTTTTACAAGTTTGCTATCCACAAGCTTTCTGTGGTAAGGATGGGAGTCTGTGCTCTAGGAAGACATCCAGGTCTGGGAGCTAAGCTACACTTCCCTGGCCTGGATCTGCCGCCTGGCTGTGTCGACGGCTATGCAAGGCTCTCTCTGTCCACAGCATGTGAAAGATCCCTCAGGCAGCGTGGCACTCCTGATGGGTGGTACTTTCCAGGTAAAATGCATACGTATCATACTTGTTTATTATGCTGTCGTGAACAAGGGATAAAATGTCCACAATATATGAAAAAGTGACTCTGCCTCTTTTTCTTTCTGTTCTGCATAGACTTCCAAGAGGGACAACCTTCAAGCGCTTCCTGTTCCCCGAGGCCACCCTCCTATATCCCCTTGGGCTCTGCCTCTTCTCTGAAGCCCTTAAGCTGGCAGCATTGACCCAGGGTCCCAGGGTCTCCCTCTGAGCAGCAGAGAGAGGAAATTCAGCTAGCCTATGAAATACAGAGGGACTCAAGGCTCAATATTGGGTTTTTTAAAAATCCGTTGAGGAGGCTGGAGAGATGGCTCAGCAGTTAAAAGCTCTTCCAGAGGACACAGGCCTGATGCCCAGCACCCACACGACAGCCCACAGCCATCTATAACTCCTGAGGATTCCATTGCCCTGTTCTGGCCTCCTTGGGACCAGGCATGCACAGAGACATACATGCAGTCACAATATTCATACGCATAAAAATAAATCTTTTTTTTTTAAATTTAAAAGCTGTTGGAGGATGAATGTTTTTCAAAGTCAGCTTCCCCATTTCCTGAACTACTTTGGTAAAAACTACCTTCGTTCTGTGGAGATAACGAAGATCCCCTTCTCCATTAAAAGGGAAATTGGCTGGGGCTGTAGCTCAGCTGGTAGAGCGTTAGCTCCACGTTCACAAAGCCCTGGGCTCCATCCCCAGCACCCCATAAACCAGGCATAGCGAGTCACACCGACCATCACAGCACTCAGGAGGCTAAAGCAGCAGGATAATGCATGTAATGCCATGGTCGACTATGTGAGGCCACATCTCAAAACACCAAAGAGGGGGTTGGGGCAAAGGCCTTGTTAGAACAACCCAAAAGATGCTCTAGTTCTCTGGTGTCTGTCTTCTAAAAATAAACTGCATTGAAAGAATTGCAATGTCCCGGGGAACAGCCTGGCGTGCGTATCTTTCTGCTGCGGGTTATGTCCTTCCAAGGTGACATGAATGCAGCGACATTAGCTCAGCCTCCTTCAGGACCTCGGGGAAGCTTCACACGTACATATGGCCACGAGCACACATGGATCACCCATGCAGGTATACAGGCACCTCGAGAGTACACCCCTCAAAATGTCTGCCTTATAAGAAAACCCTCTTAGGAAGCAGGCTTTGGAAACTGTCCTGGCCATACCTCCAAGATGCAGCAGCTCAGTGCTAGGACAGATGCCCACAGTGACCGCAGGGCCCATGAGGAGAGCAGCTACTCTGAGGACTCTCTTTCCAGGCAAAGGCCCCCAGAGAGGAAGCACAAGCATCCAGGCACATTTCTGAGGTCACCATGATGTTGCTAGTCCTTGGCTCTGCTATGAGACAAGAGTTTTCCTTTGCCTAAGATCTTTTCTGGGCCAGGCCAGTCTCTCTGTTTCTCTTCTCTCTCTCTCTCTCTCTCTCTCTCTCTCTCTCTCTCTCTCTCACACACACACACACACACACACACACACACACATACACACACACAAATTTATATACCATTCACACCTGTGCCCAAGGCTGCTTCTCAACCTTTCCTGGGTCACTCAGTTCACTATTAGGCTTCTAATGTGATTTCCACGCAGACTGTTTTCAAATGGGTCACTTCCTCCTGGCAGAGTCCCATATGGCTGTAACTTAGTGGTCAGATCTTCCTGTCTGGGAGCCCACTAGGCTACCTCAGGCCAAGGAGTATCTTCTGCCATATACAAATACTATCTCGTCCTGTTGTCTCCAATTGCTAGAGCCCAGCTGGAAGACAGCATCAAGTGCTCCGTGTATGGCCCAGGGCACACAGCCAGGGCAGCAGGGTCATGGGGTTCGGAGTGATGGGTGAGAGACAAAGTATTCATTGAAGGCACCAGCTCTGAGACAGCAGGAGGAGCCTCTGGGAGCTCCGAATTTCCGAATTTGTCACCCATATCAGAGTGACATCATTGGCCATCTTGAAACTAAAGAGTCACATAACTAAACCCACAAGCCCACTGGTCTTCAATCACTTGCTTTTCACTGGCGTTTGAAGTCACCACCTTTGGGGCTAACGAGGTGGTTCAGACAACAAAGATGCTTGCTGCTAAGCCTGACAGCCTGAGTTCAATCCCCAGGACACACGATGGAAGGAGGGAGTTGACGTCTACAAGTTGTCTTCTGACCTGCACACATACACACATTTACCAGTCAATCAATGGAGGAAAATCATCAAATTTGGCAGTCACACAGCTCAGCTATCTGTCACTATTTCACAGCCCCTGATGTAGGCAACACCTCCAGGTAGGGAGGGAATCATGGTGAGCGAGCGCCTGGGTTAGTGTTTAGTGATTGTTGAAGCCACTGGCCTTTCACTTGGACCCCACAGGTGACAGAAAAGAGACCACGTTTTCAGAGCGCTAAAACTTTTGAGCTCATGGCCCATGAACTCACGGAGTGTGGGTCGAGTGTGTGCCACAGCACGTGTGGAGGTCAGAGGACAACTCTCGGGGAGCTGGTGTCTCCTTCCACCAAGCTGATTCTGAGTCTCTCCTCTTCCTTCTGATGCTCTGCCTCCTTCAGACTAACCGTGAGCTTCCACCGTGTCAGGACTACGGATTCGGGTCACTGCATCGGCCCTCTTGACTCAGAAGTTAGCCCTGCTCACACAGCTAATTGTCTGTCAGCCAGGGCCACCTCATTCTGTAAAGCTCCTCCCTTTCAGTTGGACAGTGGCAGTCTGTCACACTAACTTCTAGAGCTACTGTAACCTTCGCCCCGCCCCATGCTCACGGCTGATTCAGACTCGCAGTCTGCAGGGTGAGCTGTGGACCGCTCATCAATTGTGTCACCTGGAAACTCCCTTTCCTCCGAAACTGGTTAGAAGGGGCCCCCCTCTGCCATGCGAGCCTGAACTTTCAGCAGAGCCCTGCCCCCACTGCTGTCTGTCTATCTGTCTGTCTGTGGTGTTAATGACTCTTCTAGCCAATTTCTTACCCCAAACAGCAGTCTGCCTCCGTGCCCCCTTGAGCCTCAAACTGAAAACTCTCACTCTCCACCTCACTTTTTTGAGACAGGATCTCTCAACGGCCCAGAATTTGCCAAGTAGGCTAGTCCAGTGGGCCCAGCAAGCACTAGGATCTACCTGGCTCTGACTCCTCAGTGCCCTAAAATTTTTAAAACGTGAGTTTTGAAGATCTAACTCGGGTCCTTGCACTCGCACAGTAGGTGCTTTCTGGGTGGAGCCATCTCCCCGGACTACCCCCTACTGGGTTTATGGTTCTGATGTTAATGCTTCCACCCAGGGTTCCTTCAGTGTGAACAAACCAGTTCTGAAGTTCTTATAGTGAAAACTCAATTTCAGGAGGGCTCTGTGGTGCATCATTTAACCCCAACACTCAGGAGGCAGAGGCAGACAGATCCCTGTGGGTTCAAGGCCAACCTTGTCTACAAAGAGAGTCCCAAACAGCCAAGGCTATTCAGAGAAACCCTGTCTCTAAAACAAACAAACAAAAAAAAAATAAAATAAAATAAAAAGGAAACCTCAAATTTAGTATTTTGGAAAACGCCTCTATTTCACTGTGGTTTTAAAATGAAAATGTAGCCGTGTGAATAACCATATCCTGTTATTACTTCCTTTTTATTTTTAAAGAAATATTTTATATTTATGAGTGCTTTGCCTCTGTGTGTGTGTGTGTGTGTGTGTACCATGTGCATACAGTGCCGGGTGAGAACACTAAAGGACATCAGCTCTCCTAAAACTGGAGTTCCAAATGCTGTGAGCTGCCGTTGGGTTGTCGACCAAACCCAGGCCCTCTGCAAGAGCAGCCAGGGCTCTTCATTGCTGAGCCATCTCTCCAGGCCCTCTTTTGATCATTAAGACATTCTCTGCCTTCTGCTCTTCTGGCTAAGAAATCCAAAGAAAGTATTTCATTTCTCGGTGGGTGATTTGTCCTCAATTGCTGTCTGAGTCTCTCCTGAGGATGAAACAGATTCTGCAAGTGGGTTTCTGGGGCTGATAGGAAAGGCCACACTCCGTTCTGGGGACTGAGACAGGACACCCAGCTGGTGGCTGAGCACATCAGCTTGCTGTACTCTGGGATGTAGTGTTGGGGCCTTGGCTGGCCCCTTTCTGGGCCCTCTGCTTGAGCTGATGTGGACATCAGTGACAGACCTGCCGTTTCTGTGGTTCTGACTCCTGTGCCTAACAAACACTGGGGATCCTGTGTTGGGAAGCCTCAAACTAGGAAGGCCTTGAACTGTAGCGCTAGGGCCAACAGGATGGCTCCGGGGGTAGCCTGCAACTAAAGCTGATGACTGCAGTTTGACCCCTTGGACCCACATGGTGGAAGGAAATAACCAATTGTCACTGCCTGGTGTTCATGGGGTCTCATGGGACCAGTGTGCCAGTAGTGGAGGACTGAGGCCCCCCTGAGTAGAAGCCCATGTTCACTGGGGCTCAGCATTTGTCTTTTTCCCCGGTTAGTTCATTAGTTAGTTAATTTGTTTGCTTTTTTGTTTGTTTGGTTTGGTTTTTAGTTTTTTTGAGACAGGATTTTCTGTGTAGCCCTGACTGTCCTGGATCTTGCTTTGTAGACCAGGCTGGCCTCAAACTCGTAGAGATCCACCTGCCTCTGCCTCCCAAGTGCTGAGATTAAAGGCGTTGAGCCACCACTGCCCAGATCCTGGTTAGTTTTTATTGAGGACTTAACATAACCTAGAATCTCAGCAGAAGAACTGCTTTGGTAAGAGTGTCTTGACTGATGACTGATGTGAGCGACGGCAATCCTAGGAACGAAGGCTTGAGATTTATAAAAAAATCTAGTTGAGTGTGAGCCAGTTAGGGTCCTGGTAAACAGTGTTCTTCCTTGGTTTCTGCTTCATTTCCTGCCCTGAATTCTTTTAATGACCTGTGACCTGGAAGTGTAAGCCAAGCAGACCCCTTACTCCCGCGTTTGGTCTGAGTGTTTCATCACAACAACAGGAAAGCAAACTAGATCTCAGGTAAGACAGCCAGCAGGACATTCTGGAAGCTCTGAGAGAAGGCCACACTGTTGGGTCCTTGCTCCCTTCCTCCCAGTGCAGCCCCCCACCCTCCGGGGCCCCCCCAGCAGTGGTTCAATCCCCAGCAGATGCTGAGAGGACAGAAGACTCCTTAGACACCGAGTCTTTCTCAGACAGGCCCACTATTCCCACAGACCTCCCAATCCTTGTCTTCCTTCCTATGGCTCTGCTTCTTGGGACCCCAGCAGCAAATTGAGCAAGGATCACACTGCCCGAGTCATTTCCAATGTGAATGTCACAGTGGTCCTTCCAGAGAGGAGTTCCAGTGCTACTGACTTCCAGGACCATCCCTGAACTGGACCTTGGAGCAGTGCTTCCAGAGGGGCCAAAATGCATTCTGTCGTGGCATGGGGTCAGGATCCTAGGGTTTCCTGCTTTTTGAATTCCCATGTGCCTGCCCCACTCAGGTGGTTCTGTTGCAAGCTCTAGAGACCCTCCCCCAACTCCCACCTGGACCATGACCACCTAGGACCATTGTCACAAAAATAAGCCACATTTTGCTAATCAGAACCAAGTTTGGCTTTGGAGAACCTAGAGGCGCTGCGAGCCAGCCACAAGAAGACCAGCTTGGAGGAGGGCAGAAGTCAATGTCAGGGTCGTTCCTGACCATCCACCTTTTGTGTCGTTTCGTCTCCACAGCCCCTGCTCCACCCCCGGCAGTGGGATCACGGGAGTGTACCACCATCCCCCACCTTTTACGTGGATTCTGAGGATCACACTCAGGTCTTCATGCTTGCATGGTTAGCTCTTTATCCACTGAGCTATTTTCCCCCCCAGCCTTGCTGTGTGCAAAACTCTGAGTGACAAGCAGTGGGATTAGTTCAGCCTGGACTTAAGGTTGAAATCTGTGCTGGTTCGTGCTTTGTCAACTTGAAGAGTCACCTGGGAAAGAGGGAACCTGAACTGAGAAAGTGCCTCCATCAGATAGTTTATGGGCAAGACTTTGAGTCGTTTTATTGATTAATAATCGATGTGGGGGGCCCCGGTCAAACCCAAGGTGGGGTGGGCAGTGCCATCCCTGGGCAAGTGGTCCTGAGGTTTTGTTGTTTGTTTATTTGTTTAAAGTGCAAGCTGAGAGAGACCTGGGGAGCGAGCCAGTAAGCAGAGCACCTCCAGCTCTGCTTCAGTTCCTGCCTCCAGGTTTCTGACTTGAGTTCCTGCCGACTTCTCTCCAAGACAGACTGTGGTGGTGGTATTGGCCAAATAACACCCCCAGCCCCAGCTACTTTCGTTTTTGCTGTTTATCACAGCAGTAGAAAGAAACTAATGCGCAAGCCTTAGGCTCACAACCCCATCCAGGTCCTGGGCCCTTCCTGACACTTGCCATTGATGCTGCTTCTGTTGTCCCCACCTGAGATGCCAACTAAGGACAGCCTGTGCTGGGCCAGGGTAAATGGGAGGGTTATTCTCGGCAGCACACCTCAGTCCTGCTGGGAGGCTGAAACATAACTGTGTCCTAGGGCGATTCCAGCACCTCCCGGCCATCCTGACGGAGCCCCTGTGGCCCACACAACCCACTTAGAGCACGCCCTCAACTAATGGCCATTTAAAAATGCATGACACAGCTCCTGCCAGCTCCTAGGCTTTGAGGAAGATCGATCCCACGGTCTCCAACAAAAGCTCAGGGAGGGGAGGCCTGGCCTAAACCTGCCTACTTTTCCTTCACCCCAGAAAACTGACAGAGCTTCACCTCAGTTTGTGATCTCCTTGACATCTCTGTCTGTGTGGCTCGGGATCCCCATGTGTCCTTTGGGATCAATGACAACCCTCAGGTGCTCTGACAGGGTTGTGGCTAGAAGGCGGCGGGCTCCAAATGCAAGGAAGCCTACCAAGAAGGTCTTGCCATGAAGAATGAGGAGCGAAGGCTGAACTTGTGTAAATGCTTTTACTGAAGAAAGAGAGGTACCTTAAGATAGAGCTCCACGGGCAAGGCAATCTATAAGCAGTGAGAATTTATTTCTTGTGGCTCTGGGGGCTGGGAATTCTGATGCCAAAAATGTGGAAGATGGGAGGGCAAGAGAGGATCTGAGAGAGAGAGAGAGAATAAGCTAGATCAGATGTGAGACCCCAGGCCTTCTGTCATCAACCCATCTGTAAACAGAGGCCTTGGGATGCAATGTGGCCACTCAGGCCCCCTGACACTGCCTTAGGAATTAAATCTCAACACATGGGCTTTGGGGGCACAGTCAAACCACAGTGACAATCAGAAGGGTTTTCTTCTCAAATCTGTTGAGAGAAGGAGTGATATTTTTGCAACACACCCCAGGATTCATCACAAAGAGAGCAGGAGCCGTGAGAATATGGGATGGAAATGACAACTTTCAGTACCAGCTTCAGGGAGGCAGATAAACTTTGTTCGGGCTGAATGAGGGGATGCAGAATGTTGGGGAGAGCAGAGATTTCCAGGGTGGGTATAGATTGGCTAGAGGGCTGAGGTGCTAAGATGCCTTATTTACTTGGAGAGACCCTTCAGGCATCCCACGTGTTTGCTGGGTGGGTTCTTATGGGGAGATAGGGAGCTAGATCAGTAAATTCCCTAAGGACCATGAGACCTTCCTCAGGTAGAGGGTGTGGGAATCCGGGCTTCCTGGGCAGAGAAGAGGAAGCCCATTGACAAAGGGAGTCCCTCCATTTTATGCTGAGCTCAGGGTTTTCCGGTCATGGTGGACAGCGGCCTTAGCATCAGGGTTTCCTGACGATGCCTCACTCCTTCGTGCACTGAAGGACTGTGTCTGTTAACGTTTCATTTGATCCTGGGAAGTTGCACGAGGGACAACATTTCATTTTTTGTGCAGTCTTCCTTGGGCTCTACAATAAGAGGCAGCTGTCTGTCTTCATTCTTTTCCTGGGCTCTGGGGGTTCATGGTTGGTAGGGTCTGTTAGGATTGTGCAGTAAAGTTACACGGCAGGGCTCACGAATCACACGACACGACTGGTTCCACGTGGGAGGTTTACTAAGGGAAGGGGGAAGAGGTCACAGAGATCATCTCTGGGCAGGGCAGGAGAGAGAGGAATTAGAGGTGCTGCAAATTCTCTTATAAGGTGATCCAGAGCATGCACAGGTGATTTCAGGTGGTCCATAGGTGGCTTCACAGATGCCTGATATCCGGTTTGTCAGGTCCCTTGGGGCTGGCTGTAGAGATGCCCGCTTATGGATCCCAACAGGCTCCTTTGGGATTCTGTCTGGTCAGGTGATATTGTGTGTGTGTGGGGGGGGATTTGAAGGGAATGGCCTTTTTATCAACTTTCCTGATTTGTTTTATTTGTAAAGGATCTGGTAAGTTTTTCTGTAATGCTCCAAAGTCAGTTTTTCCTAGAGAAATCACATTTCATCATAATTGAGATTTTAAAGGTCACTACAGTTATGAGTATTTCTTTGTTTTGATGCCGATTTCTCCGATTCCTTTAAAAAAAGCTTCATTTGCCTTGTGCTCACTCATCTCGGAGTGATGAGTTAACCCTATCCCTTCTGTTCTCATCCTGTACTTCCGCTTTTTTTTTTTTTTATCTCTTTTGATTCCTTCCTTCTTGTTGCATTTAAACAATATTTTCTAAACTTTCAGGTCAGTGCTGGGTCCATTTTTTCTCATTCCTCCTTTAGTAGAATGACCTTTGGGTCAAGGCTGTTTCATATTCCAGGCCTCACCAGCAGTGAGCTCACCGTCTGGATTTTTACAAATAGTGTTACTGGGCTTATCTGTGCTATGGAGTTGGCCTTTGGTGGAGTTTAGAGAAAGTTCATAGATTTCCAAGTAGAATGGCATTTTGGGGGTGGGGGGTGGGGGTTGTTTAGTTTTCTGATTTTGTTAATTTTGGTATTATGTGCCATTCTCCATTTGGGGAGTTTGCGGGCATTTCAGTGTGCAGCTGTTTCGGGGCGTTTCTTTGCCACGAGAAGAGAAACCGCACCTCTGCTGCCACGTTGCAATGTCCCTTACACCCACCCAGTGGACAATGTAGTTGGGCTGTGGACGGGTTCACCTTCAGTTTCAGGCTCTCGATGGGTGGGATTTCCACAAAGCCGGGAGGGGAAGGGTGCAGAACGAGACCTGAGCACCAGGTGGAATCTAGAACTACATAAAAAGTTTGCCGCCTCAGAAAGCCTACCTGGTGTTGCCTGAGGCGTCCCAGGTGGGAAGAGGGCAGGTGAACATTGGCAAGCATCAGAGGGCACAGGCTGGCCGTGATGTCTGTCATCTTGGCCTGGAGCTCTTGTCCTCTCCTGGAGGGTGGAGTCAGCCAGCTGCTGGGGATGGAGGAGAGCTTTTTTTTCCTGCCTTCAGGCACGGTACTGGGGGAGAGGGGCAGAGGCCACAGGACTGGCTAGGATAGCCACCAGCCTCCTGTGGACCTGTTCTCGTCGAATCTGATTTCCATTATTAGGGAGAGGGTGTTAGAGCTACTGGACTTTCTTTGGCAAGGAGTAAGGGCTGCTCAGGTTCAAGGCAGAGCTGATGGTGGCAATTTTCTGCTCCAGCCCAGTCCTGGAACAGTCAATAGACCCCTAAACATTCAGGCAGTAGGATGGGCCTGTGATTTCATCCCTTCCCTGGTGCTGGGCTAGATCTTTTGCAGTAGAGTCTGCAGGGCCCTGGATGCAGGGGGTGTGGTGTGCCTGGGATGTCCCAGGAGGAGGGTGTGAGGGAGGGCAGAGGAGGACCAGGAGCCACCCAGGGACAGCGGTGGCATCTCCTTGAAGCTGAAGATGGCCTCACCAGCAAAGGGTTTTTACAGTGATCCTCCTACCCCTGTACTAGCACCTTCCAGGAGGATCTAGCACTTCCTGGTGGGCTTTCTTGGAAAAGGTTCTCAGCTTGGGACAGGAGACTGGAGCCCATGGCAGTCTTGGAGGCGGGACTTTGTCTGGGCACCTTTTCTGCAATAAGCTGGGAACAAGTGGCCTGGGCAGTTGACACTGCATGCTCTCAGGAAGACTGCTCTTCTCTTGCCATTTAGTCCACCAAGGCTGGACAAAGCCCTGTACCAGTTATGTGGGAATAACTGTGGAAGCCCAGGTCAGCTGACAGTACCGGCCCCACCTCTTCTATAAAGTTTGTGTGTTCTCAGGTTGTCAGGCTGGGTGGTTCCCATCACCACCCTCTGTTGTATCACCCCAATTGGAGATATGCCAGGGGCTAGTGTGAGAGCCATTGGTCTTGTTCCCATGGCTAAGTTGGCTTTGGCCTCCAGGGCAGTGGGTAACTCCGGAGTCCTGGAAATGGTTATACTCAGGTGAGGACTCAGTGGTGGCTCCTGATCTGAGGTTCATGGGCACAGCCAAGGACAGATTTCTTGGGAATAAGCTTGGCATGGTGAGGCACAGCGAGGAGCCAAGAAAAAAAAAAAAAAAAGAAAAGACAGCTGAGCTAAAAATAGGAGCATCGAACAGTGTTGGGAAATGCTGTCTCTGGGGCCAGGTTTGATTTCTTTATTGATACTTATTTAAGTGACGCAGGAAGGCTTGCTCTGCCTGCACAAGCAAACGCAGAGAGCCACTTCTCATAAGAGCACACAGGGCAGCAATAACGAGGATGAGACCCCCAAGACGAGGTCTGAGAATAGGAGTGTGGGGTTGGCACACCCACCAAGGTCTGGAGGCCTTCAGGGAGTGGCTGTCACAGCTTCTCAGGGCATCTGCCCTCAGGCAGTCTGGGATGTGTGTTCTTGACTCTGCTTCTGCTCTGGACCTAGTTTAATTTAGCAGGAAAATAATGTTTGCATGGCATTTCCTCATCTCCACGTAACTGTCACTGCTTTTACTTCCCCGGTGGACGAGCTGATCTCCTGAGGAATACTATTTAGGGGGACATTAGCTAAATGCCAGCAGAAAAAAACAAAACAAAAAACAAACAAACAAACAAACAAAAAACACTCCAAGGGATGTCAGGGCCAGATGTCTGGTATGCACTTACAGATGCTCCCCCGGATGTCTTGAGAGTCCATTTGGGGCAGTAGAGGACACAGGGAACGAGGAGGCCATGCCTGGGTGGTTGACCTGAAATTCACATACCTTTTTTCAAGTTGAGTGGCTTCTTAAAATACTAAGCCGAGCGTGGTGGTGTACCCCTTTAATCCCAGCAGTCAGGAGGCAGAGGAAGGCAGATCCCTGTGAGTTTGAGCCTGGTCTACATAGTAAGTTCCAGGACAGCCAGGGCTACATAGAGAGCAAATAGGTAGACAGGCAGACAGACAGACAGATAGATAAAACACTAAGCTGAATTTTGAGATAATACAGATTGGCATGCAATCATAGAGAGAGGGATGGGCTCTCTGTCTGTGGTAGGGAAGGGGGGGAAGGGGTGGCAAATCTTAACAAAACTGCAGCACAATGTTTCAACCAGGTGTGCTCAGCAGTTACCTATGACCACGAAAAATATCTGTGAAGAACTGCTGAAAGAGCGGCAGGTTTATTCTGGCTCAGAGTTTCACACAGGTTTCACTTCACCATCCTTGGGCTCCATGTCCTGTGGTTTGGGGTTGGTGTGAGTCTGGATGAACATCACGGCAGCAGAAATCTGTTGTGGAGGTGACTCACCTCATGGTGGCCAGAATACACACACACACACACACACACACACACACACACACACACAGAGGAACCAGTTCCAGCCACTGTATGGTGGTCACTTCTGGTCAGCTTGACCCAGCCTAGCATCGCCTGGGAGAGATTCTCACTGAGGGACCCTGTAGATCCCTGGGGGGGGGGGGGCAGGGGATTATCTTGATAGCCTCCATTGATGTGGAAAAACCCAGTCCTAAAATGGGCAGCTCCATTCCCTCGTGTGGTGCCCTTTAATGTCTGGGCGTGGAGAAAGTGGGCTGAGCAGGGGCACGGGCTCCATGCTTTCTGCTTCTGGCCATAGACGTGACGTCACTAGCTGTTCATGTTCCTGTTGCTTTGCCTCACCTGCCTGATGGCCTCAGTCTATTACGTGTGAGCTAAAACGAACTATTATCCCTAAGTTGCTTTTTACTCCAACAACAGAAGTGAAAATAGGTCATACGCCGTAGGCCACAGGGCATACGTCACGGGGCATGCCCTAATTACTCTACCTAGGCTCCACCTCCCAACAGTCTCTTCGCTTGGGAGGCTCTCATTGGGTTATTCATCAATAAGATCAGAGCCCTCCAATCACTCTCTACTGCCAACTGGATGCCAAGCCTTCAACCCCTGAGCCTTTTGGGGGAACACCTCACATCCAAACCATAATACCAGGTACCAACATTACTTCAGTCCTGATACCGACCATTCCTCTCCACAGGGACCCCACACACCATCTTTCATAGCCTCCCCACTTTCGTTGTACCCCCACGTTCCCTGGCAACCACCAATCTCTCCATCTCTCTGGTTTTATTTTTCCAGCAGTGCTTCAGGATTGAAACTATACACACACCCTCAGGCTTGGAGTTTCTTAGTGTTCTCGCTGAAGACTCTACCCAGGGGGCTGTTGCAGGCATCATAGTTCAGACCTTTTCTTTGCTGTAGTATTCTAAGGTGTGGCTGGGCCACAGTTTGCCCGCCCACGGAAGGACAGCTATGCTGTACCCAATTTGGGGCCCCTGTGAATAAACCTGCTCTAACCCTTGCTGACTTACCATTTCTTTGCACTGACCCTTTGGAGGGGCAAGCGAAGCCTTCCCTCCCGTAGAGCATACATAATATCCAGACATAGAACTCAGCACAGCATGGGCTACCGGGAAACACCTTTTGAGTTTTGAGCTCATCAGCTTTCCAAACCAACCAATCAAAACAAAGTGCTGTCTCATGGGAAAAGGATCCGGGGGAGGAAAAAAACCCACAGGTATTGATTAATGGGAGTAGCATCATTTTCCAGTAGTAAAAGGAATCATGAGGCCAGTGTTGTTGTTTTTTTTGTTTTTGTCTTTGTTTTTCTTTTCTTTTCTTTTTGTGCCAAGCCCAAGTATTTTCTAAGTTCCCATGGGAACAGGAAGAGCCCAATCGATGCTGTCAAGAGGAGAACAGTCCAGTCCACTCTGGTTCAGTGGAGTCAGAGTGCCACCTAGGACAGACATCCTTCCCCTCAGGAGCAGAAAGTCCATGTGGTGCTGCTCTGGCACCAAGCCAGCACCCACATCTTCACAAGGAGCAACTTGGGGTGTTTCCTCAGGGTAGCCGGACTCTACTGCCTGTACTGACGGACAGAATACATGGAGAGCAGGCTGCGGAGTCCACACCTTCATTCCCGGGAACCGTTGATTTCATCTTAATTTTAGAGATTTACATGACCGTGACATAGCATGAGAGGTGGGAATATGAGAGAGAAATCAAGAGGCTGGGAACCCAGGGCCTCGTACATACTAGACGGGTTCTGCTACCCAGCTGCACATTTATCCTCTCACAGTCATGTTGGCTTTCATTTTCCCGATGTGCAATGGAAGTTATGAGGGTTAGGTCTGATGGCCAATTTGAGAAATTAACACCAGCTGCAGCCTCCCATCCCTCCTCTCCACACTTCCTGTGGATCCCCCAGAACATCCCCTCTTTTCTATAATATTTATTTTTTATATTAATTACAGGTTATTTACTTTGTATCCCACCCGTAGCCCCCTCCCTCATTCCCTCCCAATCTCACCCTCCTCCCTCCCTCATCTCCTCCCTGCCCCTCTTTAAGTCCACTGATAGGGGAGGTCCTCCTCCCCTTCCATCTGACCCTAGTTTATCAGGTCTCATCAGGACTGGCTGCGATGTCCTCCTCTGTGGCCTAGCAAGGCTGTTCCTCCCTTGGAGTTGGGGGGGTAGGCAAAGAGCCAGCCATTGAGTTCATGTCAGAGACCATCCCTGTTCCCCTTACTAGGGAAATCCACTTGGATGCTGAGCTGCCATGGGCTATGTCTGAGCAGGGGTTCTGGGTTATATCCATGCATGGTCCTTGGTTGGAGAATCAGTCTCAAAAAAGACCCCTGTGCCCAGATACATGAACATCCCCTCTTGATCTTGCTCCCTGCACTCATCACTGTGTCCAAGCCCCCAGCTTAGGCAGATACTCTGCTGCTCTCAGCCATAGGCATGCTTACTAGAAGAGCATATCTGAGAGCCCACATCTGATCTGCAGGCAGGAGACAAGGAGAGAAAGGGAAAGAGAGACAGAGACAGAGATAGAGACAGACAGAGACAGACTGGGCCTGTTGTGAGCTTTTGAAAGCTCAAAGCCCACCCCCAGTGATGTGCCTACTCTAAGAAGGCTACACCTCTTAATCCGTTCCAAATATCAATAACTGGGGACCAAGCATTCTAAGCATTCCAACATATGGAGGGCCTTTTTTTTTTTTTTGGTTTTGGTTTTTGTTTTTTTGAGACAGTGGCTTGAAGCCATTCTTGATTAAGCCACCACAAGCACTTTGTTTTCTTTTCTCTCTCGTTCTTCTGTTTATTTATTTATCTTTTAAAATTTTATTTATTTATTTATTGTGCACTGGTATTTTGCCTGCATGTATATCTGTGAGAGAGTGTTGAATTCCATGGAACTGGAGCTACAGACAGTTGTGAGCCACTATGTAGGTGCTGGGAATTGAATCTGTGTCCTCTTGATGAGCACCTAATGCTCTTAACCGATGAGCCATCTCTCTGGCTCCTTATTTGTTTATCTTTTGTGGTGCTGGCCATTGATCCAGGTCCTGGTACATGCTAAGCTTGTACTTTACCATGAAGCCACGTCCAATTCTTTTCTTATTTTCATTCTTTTGTTCTTTCTTTTTTCTCTTTCGATGTGCAGGGAGTTTTGCCTGCATGTGTGTCTATACACCACCTGCATTCATGATGCCCACAGAGGCCAGAAGGGGATATAGGATTTCCTGGGACTGGAATCACAATGGGGCTGTTTACTGCCATGTTGGTACTGAGAATCAAACCCAGGCATCCAGAAGAACAGCCAATGCTCTTAAGTGCTGAGCCATATCTCAGCTCCTCCTTGTCTTGTCCTGAGTTCTTTCAGATTAAGAATCAGCTAAATCTCTTTGACTACTTTTTCTGATGGTTCAGCTATGGACAATCTGTGTTCTTGCCATCATATCAAATCTTTTTCAGAGTTTACCTTGTATCCTCTCCCTCCTCTTTCCACAAAGACCCCCCCCCCCCCGGGTTTCCCTTTTAACACTCAGCATTTCCTTCTTCATGACCTTGTGAGCTGACATGTATGTGGGACAGTCTCTATGCTCTGGTAGTGACAGAAGAGAGAAGGCTCATCTCTACATTTGTGCTGAAACCACCACACAGGATTGCCTGTCTCTGAAAAGACTCTGAAAGAAGTGAGAAGAAGCTAGTCTGGTATTTCATATTTACTGTTTGCTGGTTGTTTGTTTGTTTGGTTGGTTTGGTTCTTCAAGACAAAGCTTCTCTGCAATGGCCCTGGCTGTCCTATGGCTCACTCTATAGACCAGGCTGGCCTTGAACTCACAGAGATCCACCTACCTCTGCCTCCCAAGTGCTGGGATTAAAGGTGTGCACCACCAACGCCTGGTTTGTTGGTCATTGTTTTTTTTGTTTTGTTTTTTTTTTTTTTTTTGTTTTGTTTTTTTTGGTGCCTTCCTTCCTGGGTATCAGTGTCTTCATCTGGTACCATCTCTCCCTATCTGAGGTCTTCTGTGTCTTGTACAGTCTGCCCTCAGGTGTTGCAGAATATTTGATCCCCTTGTGAACCCCAGTATTGTGAACTGTAAAATCCTGTTTCTTGTTTGGTGTGGTTGAGCCCTATCACACACCTTTAATCCAAGAACTTTCTGTTTATTGTGAATAGGTGATTATGGTGTGGTTCAGCCAGCCTTAGAACAGACCTTTAATCCAAGAGTTTTCTGTACAGGATTTAATAAAGTTACCCTAGGTCAAAAGGCGGAGCAAGAGACCAGCTGACAGGGACTAAAGAGTAGGAGGGACTTCGAGTTGAGACATGTTTAAGGCAGCACGGAGAATTAGAAAAAGCTTTTATCTTAAGCCCTGGCTTTAGCTTAGGCTTCGGCCCCTCAGCTCCCTGGCTTTTTGGGCTTTGAGCTAGCAAGCCTTCAGCCTTGGGTTTTTTGGCCTTTTGCTCCTGGGCTGTCAGTTGAGCTAGTGAGCCTTTTAGGTTTTTTTTTCCTATCTGTACCTGAGCTGAGAAGGAAAGTCAGATGCGTGCTTTCTCTTCCTCTTTGAGCTACCAGGTTTCACTCCAGCATCTGGCTCCTGAGTCTTTATTGGTAAAATCGAACAGTTGGGATTTTCATTTTTTTCTTTATAACAACACTCAGGCCACATTTCCTGAGACATTTTTTATTATTGCTATTGGGATTTTTTTGAAGAATACTATTTGAGATTGAAATGTTTTAAAATTTAGTGTTAAAGATTTCAGAGAGCTGGTGAGAAAGCTCAGTGGGCAAAGGCATGTGCTGCTGAGCCTGCCAACCTGAGTTCCATCCCCGAGTGGAAGGAGAGAACTGATTCCTGAAAGTTTCCTCTGACCTGCACACGCACACCGCGGCACACACGAATGTGCATGTACCACACCTAAATATACACACTAAATAAATAAGTGAATGTAATAAAATGTGTTTTTACCTTGTTTCAGATCTCCAGATTCTGATAAGTCAGATCCACCCTCATCATCAGGCCTGGGAAGGCAATGTTCATATATTCTGCCTTTCTTCTTTCTTGCTGCTTTCCAATAGCTCATCTGCATGTAATCTTTGTATGTGACCCACTCAGACTTTGCAGAGCCTCCTTGTCTTTTCTTGTTCTTCTCCTTTGGCAGCTCCTGTCCCATGGGAGCCAGAGCAGTCTACTTACCTGTCCCTCTCGGTTTCCAAGGCTCTTGGTTCTTGTGGCTCTTTCTTTGGGTTGAATGATCTCTGTCCTTCTGTGGTCATGCCCCTGTTCCTCTTCCTGTCATCTCCAGTTGGTTCTCATCCAACCCAGTTGTGTTTTCATTTCAATTATTCCGTCTTCCAACTCTAGGATTCTGCTCTTTAAAATATAAAATTTTATTTTTATTTATGTGTGTGTGCGTGCGCATGGGTGTGTGTCCATGTGCCACATATGTAAAGGTTTCCCAAGGGTCCGGAAGAAGGTTTCAAAGTCCCTGGAACTGGAGTTCCAGGTGGTTGTGAGCTGCCCAGTGTGAGTGCTGGGAACTGAACTTGGGTCCTCCACAATGGCAAGAAGATTTAAACCACTGAGCTATCTTTTAAGCCATTGGATTCTTCTAAAATATGTTCTGCTATAGGGCTGGAGGGATGGTTCAGGGGTTAAGAGCTCTGGGTGCTTCTCCAAGAGATCTGGGTTTGATTTCCAGCACCCACGTAGTGGCTCACATCCATCTGTAACTCTACTTTCAGGGGATCCAGTGCCGTCTTCTGGCCTCTGCAGGCACCAGGCATGTCCATGGCGTACAGACAAACATGCAGGCAAAACGCCCACACACATAAAATCATAAAACATTTTGTTACCCTGCTGTCAGCCTTTTCTCGTGCATGTTAATGCAGTCCCTTGAATATACATTTTATAGTTGTGTTCGCCTTTGTAAACAGAGTTTCATGTGGCTGCTTTCTGCTGAGGTTGTTTGTCTTGGAGGGGCCTCATACTACCTCTTTCTGTCTAGTCATTTCTGGGTGCACATTGGACTTTGATAAGCAACACATTGCAAAGTCTCTGGATTATCTAGGCCTTGAGTTTTGTCTTCCACTCTAGTTCCCAGCTCAATTAGCCTTTCTCTTTGTGGGCCCCTGTAGGTTTGTTCGTATTAAAGACTATTCAAGGTGCCCCCTTTACCAGTCCTTGTAACTGGCAGGACTCCAGCTCCAAACTTGATCAGATCATATCAATGAAGTCTTGTTTTAAGTTTTATTGGAGGGCAGCGACTGACAAGTTCTGGCTTTGAGGCCAGGTCTGGCCACAGCCTTTGATATAGAGTCAATTCTTGGCTAAGAATTGACTTTAAGCTGCATGGTGGTGATGCATGCCTTTAATCCTGGCACTCGGGAGGCAGAGGCGGGTAGATCTCTGAGTTTGAGGCCAACCTGATTTGCAGAGTGAATTGCAGGAGATCCAGGGATACACAGAGAAACACTGTCTCAAAAATACAAAAATAAATAAGTAAGAAAATAATCAGAGTCCTTACTTTAGTGTCTCGACTGAACATCCTACAGCTTGGCCTTACTGAGTGTCACTGTTGCTCCTGACAAGCCTCATTGGCTCTCATTCCTGTGAACTTCCTGGAAAGAAGCTATATGTCTGCAAAGACTGATTGACTAATTACAACTATAACAACATGGAGAAGTTGTAACACTGCCGGTCTAGAGGCTCATTATTTTATCATATCCTACCCTTACTCCCTAAATAGCCATTCATTGCCGGACCCCCCTTCTTCCCCCCTCCCGTGTCAGTACTAACACCCTGTGGCTAATAGGTAAAAAACCATTTGGAATCTATTAACTTAGCAGAGCACCAGCTTCCACCAACTCCAAAGCTAAGGATGTCATTTGAGGCCAGCAGGAGAGATTCCCCCATCTTGCTGTGACCATCCTTCTGATGTACCCACCAATGCATTTTTAATTGACTTGATTTATGACTTTCTATGCTCTGCTACTATACAACTTTTTCAAACTGCTTCCACGTGGGAACATGAAACGTGGGTAACCCACTCAGGATGCCTCAGAACCCTTGTTTCCTGGGCAGTGTTCCCTCAGCTTTGGCTTCAAGACAAACCATCTCTTACTCCACTTGAGGAGAGAATTGTTTTTTGTTTGTTTGTTTGTTTTTTCCCACTTCTCACAAATGCTTAGCTGGACAGAGTCCAAACCCTTTGTAGCATCTGCACAGTCTTTGGACCCCTACTCTCTCTTTGCTCTGCTCTCTTTAGGTCAGTAATTCTCAACCTTCCTAATGCTGTGACCCTTCAATACAGGTTTTCATGTCGTGGTGACTCCCAACCATAGAATTATTTTGGTTGCTACTTCACAACTGTAATTTTGCTACTGTTACAGATCATAACATAAGTATTCTTTCGGAGATAGAGGTTTGCCAAAAGGCTCGGGACCCACAGGCTGGAAATCGCTGCTCTCTAGGCTGTGCCTGGCAGTCTCCACCTGCTTCAGCTGCCCCAATCAGTTGCCCCAAAGCTCACACCAACATGCACGGAACAGTCAAGTCACGCTTAGACATTTCGTGTACATACTGAATTTCATTTGCAAAAGCTTTACATGCACAATAAGAAACTTATTCAGTTCAAAGTAAGATTTGATTTTGCAGCATCTCCAATACCCAGCGGCTTCAAAGCAGTACCAGCTATGGGTGGCCAGTACTGGTGAAGGTGGGACACAGGAAACAGTATAGCCCTACGTTCCGGAAGCCAAGGGAAAGAATGCTGAAGGCAGGTGGAAACAACGTGTGTGGGTCGTACAAGTAAAAAAATCCAGAAAGAATAGTGGGAAGTTGGCATGCCAGAAGGTGCACACAAAAGACTGTGAGTTGTAGGGGGTGGGTGGGAACACTTTCGCTCTTGCATTGCTTTGAGTCAGCACACTTGGCAAGTTGGTGTTAACAAGCAAGCAGGAACTCAGTTTGGCACTGCGCAGCTGAGCTCTCCCAGATGTAAAAGAGCAACAAAACAAAAAACCTCGAGATCCGAGGCATCCTGAAGAGGCTGGAAAGGAGGAAGCTCCCTTGCAGGAATCCCGCAAGGTGTGGCGGTAGGGGCGCACGGATAGGAGCGAGGATGAGGGTCAGGAAGCACCCGCAGGTGCGAGGCCGAGGGTCATCCAGTTTAGGCAGGTACGCCGAGGCCAAGGGTCACCGAGGCTGGGGAGGTGAGAAGCCGCGGGTCACGGAGCGCAGGCACGTGCGCCACCCGCTGTCCCCCGGGCTTCCTGAGGGCCGAGGCAGAAGAAGCGTCTCCTGCTCTACACGGAGCCACAGCGACCTCCCCTCGCCCCGCCCGCCCCGCTTGCCACCCGCTGCCCGCCGCCCGCACAGGGCCTTTTCCGTAGAGGAGCCGGCAACGCCGAGGCCCGCCCCTTTAAGTCGCGCGCCCCGGAAGTGGTCACGCGGCGGCGCCGGGGCCGGAAGTGGACGCGGCCGGCGGCGGCGGGCGGCCGGCTAGGAGCTGCCGGGGGCCGGCAGCGAGGAGGCGCGGGCTCAGCGGGCCCCGCGCGGCCTCGGGTGCCCATGGGGGGCGGGGGGCCGGGCCGGTGACGCCGGACGCCCATGGACGCCCCTGAGGAGCCACAGCCGCCGGTGGTCTACACCATGGAGAACAAGCCCATCGTCACCTGTAAGTGCGGCCGGGCGAGCGGGGGGCGCGGCTGGGCTGGGCAGCTCCCACCTACGCTGACACCAGCCGACCTCCGACCTTTCCGCGGGTGACCTCCGACCCGCTGTGCAGCCAACGCCGAGTTTTGGGTCGTGCCCTGGGCGGTTCGGACCAGCTCTCTGTGTGCTGTCAGAGCTCCTGGGCAGGAATCGGGCCGGCCTTCCCCGTGAGTCGGTTCTTGTGCGCGCTGAGCTGCGCGCTGACCGCAGTCCGGTGGGCAGGCCCCGGCTCTCCGCAGAGCGCAGGTGCTCTTCCTCTGGTAACAGACTGGCCCGAGTGGCAGGTGGCTGGCCAAGCCGCTCAGGAACCCAGCTCTGTCAGGTCCAATCTTCCTGTGCCTGAAGCCACTCCACCAGCGAGTTCCCGCTCAGACAGCCCCTTTTGCACTTATTCTTTCTCCCACTTAATGCACACCACACACACAAAGGGATTTTTTTTCCTCAGCTGCAGAAAAAGAAAATTCTTCTCATTTTTAAAGCATAATTTCAGAATTGAGTAGTTTTGCAAACTACTACAGACTCGTGGGAAGTGTGGACATGCTGGTTGACATTTTGACGGGTTGCAGTGCTGCCTGTCAAAGTACAGGTGTAGTGTTTTTTGTTTTGTTTTTTTTTTTTTCGACAGGTGTGATATTTGGGTGTTGGTAGTTCAGTATGTGCATGACCTTATGAATTTACTTTTTCTAAACAGGAAGCACTGTTTGCAAAATCTGGTGCTAGGCCTGGGGTTCTCAAGGTCTCCCATACACCCTGCTGGGCGCTCTCTTTTGGGCCCTTGCATGAATGGGCATACTCCTTTCAGGCCCCTCCTGTACCCTCCTAGACATTTCATATTTAAAGACTTACATAGCTTTGTCTTTAGATGACCTTTCTCAGGGAAGTGGACGTGGCTTTCTTAAAGTTGGGAGAGTTGCGTAGTTCAGCAATAGTTTTTTTTTGTTTGTTTTCCTTTTCTCCCAGAATGCTTGGCAATTGAAAGCCTTGCCAGACTGCACCTGCAGGCAGGTGGACAGATGTGGCAGAGCTGGTCCGGAGGCTGCCCCACCCTGCTCAGGTGCTCCTTGATCCCCTCAGGGAAGTTGCACCCATTTCATGTTTGGATTCAATGTGTTCCTGTTACTGAGAATTTTTCCCCAAGTACTGTGCATTTCCTTGACCCTTAGCTTTGAACATTACCATTTCAACTTTCATAGGCATTTTATTAGTATACTTCTGAAGGTAAAACTCCAAATTCTGAGGCATAGGCTGTGACTAAAGGAGAAGGGTTAATTACTCTGCAGTTAGTGCTTGGGAATGTGTGATTTCAGTTTCTTACCTTCCTGTGTGCAGGACATCTGCAGGGTGCTGGGTGCCTTCCTGCAGGTCTGCAGGAGTTTGAGTGTTGGTGGGGGATTTCCATGGCTTTGAGGTAGCATCATAAGAAAGTGTGTTGATGGTGTCCCCAACTTGGAAGGTGCAACTCTTCATCAGTTTCAGAAAATAAAGTCATTTTAGAGAACAGTAAAAGCAGTCTCTTTAAAATAAAAAATTTTGACACTTGGAAAACTAACTTGGTGTACACTCGATGGTGTTTTTATGTTTCTGGGGCTGCAGCTTTGGCAAGCACTCATCCTGGTTCCACCTTATTCTGTCTTCATCTTGTGTTTTCAAGGAGAAGCCAGTGAAAGCAGTTGAGAATTCTACCCTAAGGCCAATTCACAATGAACAGCACTTCGATACTGTGTGTTATAATTCTTAGTGTTTGCTCTCCAAACAATGTCTCATCTTACTCAAAAAAATATTTCCTTCAGCTCTCCCCAAACACTTACCTAGCCAGAATGTGTTCATTTTAAAATGAAAGCCGAGTTCATGTTTATCATTGTGTGTGTGTTGGTGTATGTGGAGTTTCTTCCACCAGTGGAGAACAGAGAACAGGCTCAGGAGTTGATTGATTGGAACTGTATTGGCTTTTGTTGTTTTGTTTGTCTTTTCACACAGGCTCTCTCACTGGGACCTGGGGCTCACCAATTAGGCTAGTCTAGCTGGCTGGGGAGCTGTACGTACCCACCTCCCCAGTGCTGGCATGGCTTGCTTTTTTCATGGACTCTAAGGACCCAAACTTGGATCCTAACGCCTCCCTGGCAAGCAGTTTATAGACTGATTTTTCTTTCCAGCCTCAGTTTTTCCTTTGGACAGTGACTAGTGCTAGACTGTGGGCATGGAGAGAATAGAAAGTTCGCTAAGGTTGGGGATCTACAGAATAGACTGTTACTTAAAAATGCTGCTGAGTTATTTTAATAACGTATGGAAGTTTTAGTAGGTTTTAAGCATAATTGGAAGATTCTTAACACCCTGCCTTCTGGGCTGTGGTGGAGAGAGGCTATCTCTGCAGAGGATCTGTTAGCACTGATGCCCCTGTGTGGAATGTACACGGTGCCAGCTGGGCAGTTGGGAAGGCTGAGTGGCTCAGATGATGAATCGCCTAGTCAGGATAATTTGATGCTTACCATAAAATTTATTAATCGTGAAAAATGCTCAGTGATCCTGAAAACCAGCTGATCCATTTGTTTACATTTTAAGTTTTAGCTTGGTTTCCCCTCTTCTTCAGACAGGCTCCTGACCCAAGATATGTTAGGAGAGATATGTTCCTTTTACTGACGTCCCACTAGCCTGTGGCTTTCCTCTGTGATATAGCACACGCGGTCACCTTGGAACAGTGAAAAATCTAATAGATAACGGTCCTCTCCAGATGATCACCTTTCACTAGGGACTGATCTACTACTATAAATTTTGAAAGGAGAAAGAAGACAGCAGAAACAAGCAGTGTTTTGTACCTGGTTGGAGTTGGGCTTTCCCCTGTAGATGAGAGTTTATAGATTTGGATTTCCTACCCAGTCTGAAAATACAAATTAAAGTAACCATGAAGTGAGTTTTTCTTAAAATTAGTAAACATAGGTACAGGTGGGAGCAGATAGCAGCCAGTGACTGAGCAGGAGGAAGAGTGTGAGGGGGTCTGCGGGCAGGGCAAGTAAGAAGAGGGCACCATGTACTCACCAGCCCCCTCCCTCAGTGGTGGGAATGGAACCCCGGGCTCTCAACACCTGCCCATCATGTGCTCAGCTGCGGAGCTGTATATTCAGCCCTGTCTTTACTTTTTCTCATTAAGAAGCCCAGGCTAGTCCTGAATTTGGGGTTCTTTTGCCTCAGCCTTTCAAGTAACTGAGATTGCAGGGCTGCTACAGCAAGCCTGGCTTTGTAGGTGTGCCGTTTCTGCCCTTCTGCAGATGAGGAGGTGAGAGACTTTAGGCCGAGGTCTCTCTGGCATCTTTCTGTGTCTCTTTCCTTCCAGTTTCCCCTAGGTGTTCTCCTGTGTCCCACCTTTTCTTGCCTGTTTTACCCTGTTCGTGCCCTATCTGTCTGCTCACACACAAGCTGCCCATCTATTCACAGTGCTTGGTCTAAGAGAGTATTTGTTTTCAAGTTCCAGATTGATGACTTTGACTACCTCCCCTCTTATATCTGATTCTGCCTCAGCAAATATTGCTTTATTGTGTTTGAAATATGTCTAGCATCCAGTTATCTTTCCCACGTTTATGGTGGCCCCCACATCACAGGCCCTTCTTTCTGTCTGTGGGATTCCTGCAGTGGCCTCCTTGTGTTCACCTAACCTTCCAGAGACGACATAACACACAATTTCCAGCTCAGGCTCCTCCACTGTCTCATCACCTTCTCAGGATAGCTTTCCCAAGGCTAAGGGATGGCTCAGTGGTCCGTGCTTGCTGAGCATGTACAAGGCCCTGAGTTCTACCCTAGCACCACCAAAACCACAACAGAATAACCTTCAGAAGCCCCCAGGAAACCCCCACCCCCACCTCCAACTAGCCTCTCACTCACTGTATTGCTGTACCTGCCCCTGGCCTGGTGGTCTCTATGGTACTCTCTGGTCCTCGGCCTCCCTCTGCTCCCAGCTTCTGAGGACATACTGGTTCCTTGCCTGCCCTCTGGTATCCGCTCAAGTGTCACTAAACCTCAGGCCTGCTCTGCCTTCCACACTCCACTTGTGTTTGGGACCCCGCTGACTTCACCCATTTTTCTTGGCTCAGAGCTCCTAACATAAATATTTGTTTTTGTCTTTGCTTATTGTTTCTCTTCACATGAAATCCAGGCTAGAGCAGAAAGCTTCATGACTAGGGGGCTTGGTCTGTGCTTCACTGCTGTGTTCCTGGCACCTTGAATAGCACTTGGCAAGTACTGGGTGCTGAGTCTGTTCGTGGAGTAGATTAAATAAGTGAGTACGCATTCTCTCAGGGAACATCCTGCTGGGTGTCTCTTAGCACTTCCATGAGGTAGAGGCTTCCAATGCTGTAATGTTCTTTTCCTTCCCTACACTAAGCGCTGTGTGGAAACGCTTGGAGACCACTTGGCTTGTTTTTAGGTAAACTGAACTTGTGCATTTTGTTTGGACTTTTAACCTCGGGAATATACACTAATCCAGTAAAACAAAGCTAACCAGTATGCTAAGGGGCATATTTGAAAGATCTTGGCAGCTGCATTTAGGTAAGTTGTCTTTACTGCAAGTCAGGGCACATTTAACATCTCAACCAAACTGAGGTCTGTTGCTTGTGGGCTGGGCCTTGTGCTGGGGAGACCCACCTGGCATTTGGAAGAGCCCTCAGAAGATGTAGTTGTAACTCCAGTAATCCACAGGATCATCTCATATACTCTGTTTTTGGCTTCTTTGATGGCCATTGTGCATTAGTTCATCCTGCTACAGCATTCCGACCACCAACTGTTGAGCAGAGTGCCTCTCTATGACAAGTCTGTGTCACATTTTTTGGTCACGAGTTGGTAGATAGATATTTGGATTGTTTCTGCATTTTAGCTCCTGTAAGTCTGCCGCATGTCTTTGTGTGGACATCGAGGATTCTAGGAGAATGGCTGTGTCACATGGTGCACTTATGTTTAGCTTTTTAAGAATGTGCCAACTCTTCCCAAAGTGGTTATACTGTTTAACGTCTTTGGCAGTGTACAGCTTCCCACATCCTCACTGACAGCCTGTTGTCTGCCTTTTCAGTGTGGTGGAGGCTCCTCTGTCTTGTTTGTTTGTCTTGAGACAGTTTTCAGTGTCTTACGTGTAGCTCAGGTTGGCCTGTAACTGGCGCTCTTCCTGCCTCAGTTTCCCGATGGCAGGTGCCCCACACATACAGCCCTTAGTGAAATGTTTATTAAAGTGTTCTGTTAATTTTCAATTGTATTATTGAGTTGCAAAACCTAATTCTATTTTCCAGATAATACATCTTGTTATCAGTTACATATAATGCACGTGTATGTGAAGGGGAGAGATTGATGTCTGTGTTGGGTGTCTTCTATACCTTATCTTTTGAGAGAGGGTCTTGGGTAGTTAACTGATTGGCTAGAATAGACTGACTACTGTGTTCAGAGGATCTGTCTGTTCCCTGCCACCTTCCATCCTGCACTGTTAGAGACACTACAGCCAACCACAACCGCCTTTGACCCTGCCCAGCCTTACAAGGCAGGTACTTTATCCACAGAACCATCGCCCTAGCTCCTCTTGTCTTTTGTTAGAACAAACCATGTTTGTTTAACACAGCGGCGCTCAACCTTCCTAATGCTGCAGCCTAATACAGCTCTTCATGTTGTGGGGGCCCCTGCTCCAACCATAAAAATATTTCCTTACTACTTTATAACTGTAATTTTGCTACTGTTATGAATTGTAATGTAAATATTTGATATGCAGGATGTCTGATATGTGACCCCTGGGTCCCCAGGTTGATGACTACTGATTTAGCACATGGCAAAGGGAGCAGTGGTAGGAATGGAAGGAAAGACTGAGATGACGGGCTGTTGAGGAGTCCTGTTCAATGAGGGTGAACTATATTTTGGGTAGGCTGCAATTTCCTGGCACGTAATTCTTGCATGCAAATGAGGACAATCGTGGTCGGCTGGTGTTTGGTTAGGGTGAGCCACTATGTGTGCAATGTCTCCCATGCAGATGGAGCAGCTCTGTGGTATAGGGTTGCTTCTAATGTTTGGTGAACTGTTCTCTCTTCCTCAGTTTGGGTGGGATAGAGCTGTTGCCCAGGCTTACATTGGGGATACATTTCCCTTTTTGAACTCTCAGTCATGACCTTCCTCGAGTGGCCACCTTCTGCCTCAGCAGAACCATGAATGGAATCGTGGGGGACTGGTTGGAAGTCTTTTCTTTAGTAGCTTCTTTGAGCTGAGCAAGGGTGGTGCATGCCTGTAGCTGTGGCCCTGTCTGTAGCTGACTACTCTGGCAGGAGTTCCTGGCAGGCCATGAGAAGAGACCCATACTTGTAGCAATTTTGGTAGAAGGTCTGCATTGTCTGGTCCAGGAGGCTTATGGGAAGTGGGGCCTCCAGTGCCGCGGGTGAACATGGTCACCGTGTCACATGGTTAGAACTGTTGAACCCCAGAAGACACAAACTCGACAGGAGGGTAAACCCAGGAGTCTTGAGCAAAAATGACTTGGAGGCCAAGATGCATGTTTCTGTCTGGTTGACTGGGAGGTAGAGAGAAGCTTGGGTTCCACAAAGGCATATATGGTCTTTGGGATTTAAGCATGCAGTAAAGGAAATACTGAGCTATGCAGTCAGTCATTCAGTAGTACCCAGAAATATGGAGGCCATGGCTGCCCCTAAAGGAGTTAGGGTGCCTAATGCTGTGACCTATACAAGAAGGGTGTGCAAAAGGGCCTGAGCTCAGGGGAGCAGGTTTCTTTTGAGGAGAAGATGCAGGTCTTTAGTTGATTACCACTTGGATAGGCACTTGTACATCTTCTGTGGAAATGGAAAACAGAATTTTACCCTGGACAGATGAACAGAGTACTGACAACTGTGGAGCCGTGTATGTTGGATGAAGTGGCTGCTGGGTGATGTTTTCTAAGTTTTTAGAAGCACCAGGTCCTGGCTGACCCAGGTCAGGATGAGAATCTGGGCAGTGCTGGTAGAAATTTGCTTTGGGACATTGCTAAGTATTTACTCTTTGTTATATTTTCTGGTTGGGTGTTTAAGAACATAGTAGTGGCCCTAAATTAAACTCATTACTATAGTCAGTCAAGACTCCTTAGGAATTACTTGGGGACTTAGGAGGAGTCCCTTGGTATGACATCTGAGATGGATCAACGGTCTTACTGCTCACGTGACTTCCCTTGAAAACAGTGAGGACCTTTCCATCTGGAGTGACACTCTTTGGAGAAGGTATACATTGGTCTGAGTCTAGCCTCTGGGTCTCCAGTCCTCTCTGATCAAGATGACAGTGACTTACCGGAGCTTCAGACCCTTTAGAGGGTCTGTGAAGACTGCTCAGTGCTTAATGGACAACCCAGGACTGCTTGTTTGAATTAGTATCTAGATGAAGTTTTTTAATTTTGTTTTATGTGTATGAGTGCTTTTGCCTGGGTGTGTGTTTGTGTACTGCATGTGTGCAATGTGGCAGAGGCCAGAAGCAGACATCCGATCTCCCGGAACTAAATTTTGCAAAGGTTCTTAGCCTTTATATGTGCTGGGATTTGAGCCTATGTCCTATGAAAGAACAAACTGTTTTTAACTATCAAGCCATTTTCCAGCCTCCCAAATGAAGTGTTTTTGTTTTTTTTTTTTTTAAAGATGTATTTATTTATTTTATGTATTTGAGTGCTCTATCTGCAGGTCAGAAGGGAGCATCAGATCGTATTATAGATGGTTATGAGTTACCATGTAGTTGCAGGGAATTGAACTCCCGTCCTCTGGAAGAGCAGCCAGTGTTCTTAACTGCTGAGCCACTTCTCTAACCCCTCCAGTGAAGGTTTAAAGTAAACCGATTCTCTTAGAACCTCTGCTCTCCTGTTCCTTTTGCCTTCCAGTTTTTGCAGCCCTATCTCAGTTGCCCTTCAGAGTTCTCATTGATCAGCCTTAGTTAAGAGCTCAAATTTTATCCCTTTTTGTTTTGCTTTTGTGAAACTGTCATTGCTGGTGATGCATTCCCCTTTCAGCAGGTACATAATGTCCTATTGTCTCTCCACTCACCTTTAAAGGTTGCAAAATGGTGAGCTCCTAACTTGAACAGTTTTTCTCATTTATTAGTAGGAATATTTAAGTTAAAAACATTTTTACATGCACATCTAATGTGCTTGGTGTGCTGGTTTTTCCCCTTCACAGAACTGTCTGCAGAGCTGGCTCACTGTTCTTTTTAGCTTGCTGTGTTTGGCCGCCTGCTGCTGCTGCGTTGGTGTGTGCACTTTTATCTTTGACCAGTCAGAGCCTCAGTTTCTGAGGCAGGTAGCTTTGCCAGGTTCTTGACTGTTCAGCTTACTGTTCCCTGCCTCTAATCTACAGTCAGAATCATCCAAGGAAGGAAGCAGGGCTCCTTGGATGATTCTGACTGTAGATTGTTTGTAGGAATGGAGCCTACAAACTTACTTTGAGAAGTTTGTCACCAGACTTGTTCAATGGCGTCTTTTTGTATTTTAGAGATGTCTTAGTTAAAATTCAAGACTGTATGGCTTCATTTACTCAACTATTCTACCTTCGATATATTCTTTCTGGGGAAAAAACAACCTGCATCTGTAACTCAGCTCTTGACACCATCTGTAACCAAGTGTACTGAGGCGTATACAGCATTTCCATTAGATCAGGCCTGAAGTCAACTAGCAGGATTTACAGTGTGTGGAGCAATGTGTGTTTTGTATGCAGAATTGTACCACCATAGATTAGGGACTTGAGCTTTGGCAGACTTTGGTGTCCACTGGGGTTTTGGGACAGTCTCTTAACTCTAAGGGACAGCTGAATTCTGCCCTCTACCCTGGCATCTCCTTTACCTAAGCATCCCATTGCAATTTTTAAAATGGTTTATCCCACTATTTGAGAAGTGACAAAATGGTTCAGTGGGTAAAGGTACTTGCTTGAGGTTGATCCCTCAGACCACATAGTGGAAGGAGAGATCTAACTTCTGCAGGCTGTCCTGTGGCCTCCACATGCACACCATGGCTTATATCAATGCCCCCAATTTTTAAAATTAATTTAAAATTTTTAAAAAGAAGAAGAACTTTCTGTATTTCCCACTCTCGGGTGAGATATTGCTGGCTCCACTGGTTTCTCCACTCAGTGTGCCCTGCACTGTGCTGTACCTGGAGAGTGGGCCCAGACTGAGGAGCTCCGCTGTGCCCAGAGTCTGTCTTTTTCCTCCTCTGGGTGGGATTTGGGATAAAGCCCAGAAGAAGTGTAGGTCATGCCAGGTGCTATGTAATGTTGCTGGACTTGCCAGATTCTTCTCTTTTTCCATTGTACAGTTTTGAAGCTGCAGTTAGACCCTGCTGCAAAGGTTTTTGAACAAAGGCTTTAGGGTGATGAGGGAAGAACCTGAGAAAAGAAGCAGGGAACCCCTTAGCTCAAAGCTGGCAGTGCTCTTCTTAACATACAAGATTTACCTAGGCAGCCACAACACTCCTGTTTGCCTTGACATAAAAACCTACAAACCGGAGCCATCAAGATGGCTCCTCAGGTACAGGCGCTTACTGTGTAAGCCTGATGATCCACGTTCAATTTCCAGACCCTGTGAGGGATGGCACAGTGTCAGAAAGTCCTGGGGAGCTTCCTGGAAAGCTTTCTCCTAATACAAGTCTCCCAGGTCTAAGTGCTGCTCTTGAGGAGGGTAGTGCCTGGCCTCTTTGACTCTTACCAGCTGCTTGGTCTTGGGCTGCTGGGAAGCACCCCCCACATCAGTTCCTGTCTATACAGTGGCTCTCTTTCACAGGCCGGCTTGAAGTTTCAGGGATGCTGGGCCAGACCCCTACAAAAGGTTATTAATGTTCTTATCAAAGAGCTCAGAAACTCCTCACCCCTTCCTTGCCGGGAGGACACAGAACAGCGGGAATTGGGAGCTCTTGCCAGCCCTTACCTCTGTTATTGGGCTTGTGGCCTCGGAGCTGTGAGCTGTGCTTTCTCTGTCGCTGGAGTGGCACCTGCTTTGATGAGAAGAAATGCCATCCTTGTGCTTCTAGCACCCTCTGCCCACTCAAGTGTAATTAGCCTCCTCTTCTTTTAGGGGACAGTTTTAAGTTGGCATGGTCCAGGCAGGAACATGAGCTCTCAGGTAGCCTCAAGTGCACCTTGTATCAGTAGATAACTGCTCTGCCTCCCCTTTGGGGAATTTTCTGAGTCCCTAGGCTCTTGGTGGTTCAAGCAGCACACCCAGGCAGTGCCCACCCTTCTACAGGGCTGGGCATCTCATGCCACTCCTTACTGTGAGCATTTGAGCACTTTTGTGTCCACCCTTTATTCTGGTCCTGCAGTACTTAAAGGGGCTTCAGCCACTATGGCCCAACACATCCCTGTAGCTGCCTGTGAGACTAGGTATGCTCCAGCAGCCAGGGTTACTGTACTCTCCCACCTCAGCCTCCGCTCTGTATTTGTAGTCAGCTCTGAGCGCTGGGGTCTGCAGGAAGGAGCCCTGTGCTCATGGCAGTGTTTCAAATGTCTTCGCACATTAATGTGGTAGGCCCTCATGGTGAGTGGCCTATCGGCCTTTTTCATAGCCTCCTGAGTCAGGATAGCAGAGCTGAGTTTTCTGGCAGGGGTCTCGGAAGCTGTGCTTCGGTAGCTGTTTTAGGAGCAGCCGGCCTGCCTACCACAGCCTGCTGCTCCGAGGGAGTCGTGTTGAGCCAGGCCTTCCCAATCCAAACACTCCCTTCTCTCCTGTGCTGTTTCAGGAATCCAGAGGGAAATGTCGCCATTAATCTCCTCTGTGAGCAGAGATTGAATTCTTTTGAAAATTTCAACAGTTCCCTTCAGGTGTTGGGGAAAGCACCTCTCATTTCCACAATACTGATAGAAATACGCAAGACTAGTAGTGGCTATGTGTTTGTGTTCTGAGAAACTTAGGGTGGCTTGTCTTCATAGTCTGCACGTGTGAGTGCACAGGTGTGTGTGTGGTGCAGCTAATGCTTGGTAGGTATGTACATCTGTGCATTGAGGTCAGAGGTCAACCTCAGGTATTCCTCAGGAGCCACTCACCTTGTTTTTGAGACAGTCTCTTACCTGGCCTGTAAACTGACCTCATGGTCTAGACTGGGTAGCCAGTAAGCCTCAGGGTCCACCTGTTTCCTGGCCTGGGATTAGAAGCATGTGCCACTGTGACAGCCTTTTCACATGGGTTCTAGGGACAGAGCTGTGGTCCTTGTGTATGTGGGACAAGCACTTTACAGACTGAGCCATCTCTTCAGCCCTGTATTTATGTTCTCGCTCATTTAGTGCAGAGCCTCAGTGGGTCAGAAGGCTTTGCCGCCTTATAAAGTGAGGGCTCTAGGGCTGCCATAACAGGCCCAGAGACAGCGGGCTCTAAGCCCTTTCCCCCTGGCTTATGAAGGGCCCATTCCTTCTGCGCCCACATCCCTAGGGGCTCCTTGAGCTTACATTTTCTCTTCTCATCAGGACACCCTTAGGTTGGATTAGGCCCTGTACTCAAGACTTCATTCCAACTGAACCATCAGTTCCCAAGGCCTGATCATCTATGGAGGCTCCACCCTGAGGTGCTGGGTTAGGAGCTGAGAGACATCTGAATTTGGGAAGACAAAACTCATTTCCTGGTAGGAGTGGGAGTCAGATGTAATCATGAGCTAGATCCTCCAGTGTGCAGACAAAGCCTTTGTACATGGCAGGTGCATAGCCTGTACCACCAAATCAGAAAACAGGTAAAGGCTAGTCCACTCCAGAATGAAGGAAGGCTCGTTGCTGCACACACAGGCCTTTCTGTGCAGTGGTTTCCATGTGGAGAATGGCATAGGGATTTCTTACTCCACTGATTTCTCAGATGACTAGCAAGTAAATGAACAGGATGAAAACCACAGCAGACTTGTAATGGTTTCTGTTAGGCCTTGCTTGGTGTGTGTGTTGACCTACTGTGCTGTCAACATACCTGATGACTAGCCCTTCTGGGGAGCTGTCCTTTCCCTTTCCTGTCTAGTGTACAAGGCACAGGAAGGACAAAATGCTGCATATGTTGTCAGTCAGGACCAGGCAGTCAGCTTTCCAGCACAGGCTCGCCTCCACTTCCAGGTGCCCCGATACAACATCTGTCTCCCTGGAGTGTCGATACTGCAGTGTAATTTTCAGGATCTGTTTTCGGCTCATGATGGCAAAATAAGCAACTATGCTAATGACTCACATCAATTCCCAGGCTCCTCTTTAAAATCAATAAAGGCAGTTAGGAGAGTGCTTTCTCTTAAAGAGGATCCTGGGTATAACAGTTTAGTTGTCTGCAGTAAACAGTTCCTTTTCAGTTTATGTATGTTATGGTCGTGTTGTCCATTCAGGAGAGCCAGATGGGCTTTTCGGTTCTGTTAAAGTTAGGATGCAAGCTGAATACCAGTGTGAGGTCAAGCATATGTATCTTCCTAGGGCAGCTTTCTGCTAACCGTACCTGTTTACCTCTAACTTCCCAGGGCCAGGGGCTCACAGGTAACGTACCCAGTCTGAGTTGGGGTCCTGTGCATTTCTTCCTCTTAGTTGCGGATGTCCAGTGGATGCCCTGTGTTCGCACATTTCAGTGCTGTTAGATCTAAGTGGGTTGGGGCAAAACTTCTCAGGCTTCCTTTGCTTATGTGGAGTTTTTGGCTCCTTTGTGGTGTGAGAAAAATAGGAGACTGGGCCAAGCTGCTTCCAAGGCAAACCTCATTCTCTGTGACAACCATAGCCCCTTGTAGAGGCTCTGTGAAGGGTCCCAGTTCAACCAGGCAGATTAAGTGCTAGGGTTCCTGAAACTATAGTCACTTATTTTATGCACAAAACAGCCTTGCTTTTTGATGTGTTCTACTGAACATAAAATGCCTAAGAATGTTAGGTGTGGTGGCACATGCGTATAGTCCCAGCACTTGGTGAGGCCAGCCTGGTCTACAAATCGAGTCCAGGACAGCCAAGGCTACACAGAGAAACCCTGTCTTGCTAAAAAAAAAAAAAAAAAAAAGGAAAAAAATGCCTAAAGAACATCAACATCATTAATTATAAAGTATATTTTGCCCATATTTATCTTAAAATGACATAACTGGTTTCTCTTTGTTTCTGTTGTAGGTGCTGGAGATCAGAATTTATTTACCTCTATTTATCCGACACTTTCCCAGCAGCTTCCACGAGAACCAATGGAATGGAGAAGGTAGGGGGTCTGTGTTTTGGCTGGACTCTCATTGTAGTTCAGGTGTTTGAGACAGTAAACGCCTCTGTTCTGAAGTGCAGGCTGGTGGGCAGAGTGGCTCCTCTGAATGGTAGGGCTTGCCTCAGGGTTGTTGTTTGTCATGTTCTTGGTGCTGGGGGTCATATCCAGGCCTTTACTTTCCTAACCTCATCATTAATTTGTTCTGTTGAGATAGAATCTTGATATGTAGTTCATGCGGGCCTTGAACTTGCTTTGTAGCCCAGCCTGGCCTCAAACTTGCAATGCCCCTGCCTCTCCTTAATGAGTAGTACAGGCTGGACCACCACTCCAGGCTCTTGATTTCTGTGTGTGTGGGGTACTGCACCTGTGCCTAGGGACTTTCACACAGGTGAGCACTCTTGTACGGAGTGGCAGCCCAGCCTCTTTCTACTTTTTTTCTTGCTGAATTTCCCAGGATGACCTTGAACTTGTTTTGTAACCTAGATAGGCCTTGTGATCCTCCTGTCTTACACAATTGAGTACATGAGCTACCTGGCCTGTCTACCCCATTTGTCCCAGACAGAATTTGTTGCTGTTGTTTTAGGTATTAGATGATAGGTTTTTGAGGTAAAGATCTATTTTGTAGAAATGATATTTTTTTCCCTAGTTAATCAGTGCCTTGAAAGGTATGTACAGAGGCAGCAATACTTTTAGTATCTGTAGGGAGATTGGGTACAGCTGTGTTACTAGAGCCTCTCTGCCCCTGAACCCCTTTATGTCCCTTAGCCCCTTTCCCCCCTCTCCAGATTACAGGTATGTAACTGGCTTCATGCTAGTTTGTTTGTTTGTTTGTTTATTTATTTATTTGGTTTTAGTTTTTCCCAAGACAGGGTTTCTCTGTGTAATCACTTTGCCTATCTTGGACTCACTTTGTAGACTAGGCTGTCCTCAAGTTCACAGTGATCTGCCTGCCTCTGCCTTCCCCAGTGCTGGGATTAAAGGGATGCACCACTATGCCTGGCTCAAACTGTTTTTAAGGATGAGAAACCATAGAGAAAGATCTTACTTGGAAATTTGTATGAAAAATAAAGAAGGCAGAAGCTAGGTTGAAGCTAGTTGCTTTGTTTTATCCACTCCTACCTGTGGTGTGTTGGGGTGGAGCAGACAGACAGAAAAATAGATATGTGTTGCCTAGTGACTTGCTGAGACGTAATCATTGATTAGGAAGTTGTGCTGATAAACTAGTATCACTTGTGGAAAATGTGTGGATTTTGACTGAGTCCAGGTGACCAGATTTTATTCAGAGTACTTGAAGTTTCCCATTGGTGTGCATATTGTGTGGTTCTGATTCCTGCGGTTCTCTTATGTCAGACTACACACTTTGTCCTACTAGCATGAAAGATTACTGTGCTGGGTGTCTCTTGGCCTCTCTAGTGTGTGTCTAGTCTTTTTGTGCCTAGAGTGGTGTCTCATTTAGTCACGAATAATATAACAAATGCTCAGTGCTGGAAAGTGCTCATTGAGAAAATTATTCAACATCTGAAAAGAACTGGTGCTGTTAAAAAAAGAAAACACTTGAGTAGATTGACGTGGGGAAGGGGGTGGTTAATCCTTGTAGAAATGGTGTAATCTATAAAGGATGTCAGATAAGCACATTACTAAACATCTCTGAAGACACAAGAAGACAAATGTTCATGAAGCAAAAGAGGAGATCATGGGGAAAAACAAAATACAGAAACAACATGTATTTATTTCTTCCCTTTTCTGGAGCCCCAGTCAGAGAGTGTGAAGGACTAACTAGGCTTTTAAAGAGCACTACAGGCTGAGGTATTTATGTGAACAGAAATTTAGTTGACATGTGGTTCTGAAGGCAGGAAGTCTGGGACTGCAGGATAGCTTCTGATGCGGGTCCTTAGCATAAGTATGCTCCGCAGTGGCAGCTTATTCCATTTCTGAAATGGGGCCATCATACATGCTGCTTCACAGAGGGCTGTCTTAGCACCAGTGAAGTGTGGACTAATACAGAGGACTCATAAGAGCAGCAACAGATAGAGAGGGAAACAGCAGTAGCAGTTACAGAATGTGGACCTAGTTTGGGGAGAAGAAAGACAGATGGAGAAGTTGAGAAAGAAACTCTAAGAACATTGGATCTACCTGTTCTATCAGAAAGACAAGTCTACCACAAGTGACAAAATGTAGAACTTGGAAGGCAAGGGAGAAAGCAGGGCTGGTGAGGTTGCTGGAGTACAGACAAGGAGCTCTTGTACCTAGGAGTCCCACCTCCTCTGGACAGTGAGGTGTGTTCCTGGTCACCTCTGTTGAAGCCTGGAGGTTCCTTCTGTGCAGAGTTCTAGGGCCTCAAGTCCAGGCACGTGAACAAGAGCTACCACAGTCAGGGTCCTGTGCTCCTGGGCCTTGGGGCAGCCATGTGGTACCTGTTGGATTTGGTCTTCCCTGCAGGAAGCAGAAATGTCTCTAGACTGTTAGGAGACCAGAAGCAGCAGCCTCTCAGGGGGTAACTGAAAGAGGAATTCCAGCAAAGCTTCAGTCTCTGAATAAAAGATGTGATATATGTAGCTCGGAGGATTTTGAGGTAAAAATGAAAATCAATAGCAGAATGGAAATAGATCATAAACTTTGAAGCCAGCAGAACAAAACATTGCAAAAAGGAAATGTGATTACTCACAGAAGACAGGTAGTAGAGAGTTTATGAATAGAAAGCCCACAGTGTGAGTGTAAGCACAATCCTGGTTAATGTAGACAGCCTCAGTTTGTTAAACACAGAGCATCATGGGAAAGATGTGTTACAGAGAGCAAAAGGGACTCCTTATATGTAGATGAGCTGCAGGTGGCCTGTGGGGTTCGTGGCTGTTTTCTTGGGTTGAAAGGGAGGCTTGTGTCACTCCCTAATTTGAGCTCTGCAAACAAAACTCTGTTCTTTTCCACCAAAAATTCAGTAGGTAACAAAAGTGTTAGGGCTCTTGAGAGTGTGAATACCTTTCTGTACTTTTGACACTTGGGACAGGAGTCTTCCCTGTTAGAGTGAGCCTGGGGTAGGGGTACCCTGCAAGGGTACTACTGTTCTCCCAAGTGCATGGCAGCCTTGCTCAGGTTGACCCTTGAGCTTCTATGCCTTGTGTTCTTGAGTAAATGAAAGGCGTTCTGGCGAGGGGGCTGTGGTGTGAGAGCCGTTTGTAATAATCCATGCAGGGATTCTGGCCAGTTTTAATTCATGACTAGCATGGTTTTGAGCTCCTAGATATGAATGGATTCTGTATTGTCACAGCTCTAGTTTTCACTGTGTTGTTCAGTTGTCTTCTCGGTGACTTTTAAAAACTGTTTTAGGTCCTATGGCCGGGCTCCAAAGATGATTCACCTGGAATCCAACTTTGTTCAGTTCAAGGAGGAGCTGCTGCCCAAAGAAGGGAACAAAGCCCTGCTCACCTTCCCCTTCCTCCACATCTACTGGACGGAGTGCTGTGTAAGTACTAGCTGGGGCAGAAAGCCTGTCAGAGTGGGAGTCAATCATGATGTAGTGTATGGGGCTGTGCTCTCTTTTGGTGTTTCGTTGTCTGGGTTCCTCTGTCAGACAGGTGGTTTTGCTCCGGGGTTTCTGCATCACCTGATTGGGGATCCTAGAGTACAGCATGGTTCTGGCTGTGAGCCTTGGCAGCCGTAGGGTTAATCAGCTTGAACTTGTTCACCTTGTGCTGTCATGACCTCCTCCCCACCCTACCTCCCCGCCTCCCAACCTTAGAACTTGCTCTATTTAGTAGGCCCCATTCTTTACTGTGCTTAGCATTATAGCTTTCATTTGTGTTTTGTAAGTGTGTATTCATGGACCCAGATAGGATTCTCCTGCCGTGAACTAAGGGGAAGTTCTGAGGGTTATTTCTTCCGGTCTAAGTAATAAAATAAGCACTTAGCAGCATTCGAAGTACAAAAGTCACTTCCTCTGGGATTTCAGCTTGCCTTTGAGGCTGTGGCGGTGTTTTGTGACTTGAATAAGACAGACTCTGGAGGCCTGGGCCTGGTTGCAGCTGGACTCTGTTCCATGTATTGTTTCACAGGAGGTCACAGGATATGGGGGATGAGTGCGAGGTGTTGTCTACCAGGCAAGCTTCCTAGAGCTGGCCACCTCTACCTGGCATGTTCCAAAGT
The DNA here is from genome assembly GCF_030254825.1 of Meriones unguiculatus. Lineage (NCBI taxonomy): Eukaryota > Metazoa > Chordata > Mammalia > Rodentia > Muridae > Meriones > Meriones unguiculatus. The sequence continues at coordinate 8,094,266 of NC_083363.1, forward strand.
TTGAAATGAAAAGCAGATGTCTTATTAGCCACATATACCTACAGTATAGACCTAATAGAATACTGGGTGCCCTCCCTGCATTCAAACCCCAGGTGTAATGGGAAGCTGCTTCATAGGCAGGATGGCCATGCCAGATATGTCCTATGAACTTTTCTCTCTTCATCCACAGTGTCAGATTATTTTTATTTATTTTTTATAGTGCTGAAAATCAAATCCAGGGCTTTGCATGTGCTAGGCAAATAATACTGAGATGCATCCCAGTCCAAGTACATTACTTTTTTTGGACTGTGAATAAAGCTTTCATTCCATGTGTTTTCATATAACTTTTTTGTGTGTAGGAAGCCAATTAATATTCATATTAACCTTGGTGAACTCTTTGATTGTATGTGCTAGAGTGAGAGAGAGAGAGAGAACGTCTCTGCTTTTTCAGAACTTAACTGGAAAAATTGTTTTCTCTGGCGTTAAGAGGTCATGGCCACCTCTGCCCTCATTGACCTTCTTTGTGGGGCGTTCCTAGCCTTCCTCCATTACTGTGGATGAGGTACAAGCTCACATGAAGGAAACGGCGTCCACTCCCATTTTTCTCAAGAGTCTACACTAGGACTGCAGGTTAATTTTCCTAACGGCCTCTTAGACACAGCAGAAGTAGCCCCACAATTTCCAGCGTGTATCTGTGAGGGCACTGAGCTCTAGTCATGTTCTGTCAACACGGACCTGCAGTCCTGCTGTAGGTACCTCTTGGCAGTCTTGTTTTCTCAACATGATACTGGAGAGTACTCAGTGGAGTCCCTGGGATTTTCTGCTCTCTGTTCACATGAGAACAGAGGTTGGTCTATAATTTTTGTTTTGTGCTATCTTTATGAGGCTTAAGTATTGATACCATTTATTTTTATTTTATGCGTTTGAGTATTTTGCCTGCATGTATGTATGTGTACCACATGCATGCTTGGTGCCCACTGAGGACAGGAGAGTGGGCATTGGGTGCCTTGGAACTTGAATTAAGGATGGTTGTGGGTTGCCATGAGGGTTCTGGGAAACCAACCCAGGTCTTCTCTGAGATATTTCTTGAGCCCCTCAATATTATCTTTGAGCCATAAAACGAATTTGGAAGTTTCCATTTTTTTCTTTCTTTAACTGTTGATGTTGCATTGGAACTGCTGACTGTGAGGTTTGGGTGTTCTGTGAGAAGTGGCTATCTTCCTGGGAGTGCTACCTTGGAAACTTCCTGATCCCTTCTATGAAACAGGTCTGTTTCAGCCATTGTTAATTTTGATAGACTGTACTTTGTGCTTAGAAGTTGTACCTCTATCTGGGCTTGGTCGCGCATGCCTTTAATCCCAGCACTCAGGGAGAAAGAGTCAGGTAGACTGTTGTGAGTTCGAGGCCAGCATGATGTGTAAAGCCAGTCTAGGACAGCCAAGACTACACAGAGAAACCATGAGAGAGAGAGAGAGAGAGAGAGAAGGAGTTGCTCATCTTTTAGCGTTGTTTCCATTGAGCTGTACCAAATAGTTCATCTTGACCTACACTCCTGGTCCTCAGCCCTTACTTTGTGTGTCTGCTTTCTTTTTTCGATTAAATGAATTTGTCAGAGATTCACAATTTTAATTTATTAATCTGATTTACTATTAACCTGTTCATTCATTTCTGCTTTCATTTTCATATAGTTTGTTTTTCTGGTGTTTTTTTTTTTAAGTTTCTGAATGGATATATTCTTATTCTTAAAATTTTTATTCATAGCAGGTCTTTTAAAGTTATGAATTTTCCTCTGGTTATTATTTTAAATGCATCTTGGCATCTTGTTTTTCAGACATAGCCATTATTATTGTTGTTATTATTATTTTGTGTGGGAGGTCCTGGGTCTCACACATTATAGGCAAACGCTGTACCATTGACCTAGTTGCCTAGCCCATTACATTCTCTATTTTCTGTTTGTATTTATTTCTCCTTTAGCCAGTTCTTATTTATATATATTTTCTTTAAGGACAGAGTCCCACGGTGTGTAGCCCTAGCTGGCCTGAAAGTTGCTATATAGACCAAGCTGACTTTGAACTCACAGAGATTCTCCTGCTGCTGCCTCTTGAGTGCTAGGATTAAAGATGAGGGCCACCACACCTAGCTTTTTCTAGGATTCCTTAGAAAGTATTTTTTTTCCAGAAATGGTTTTTTCAAAAGCTGTTTTTAGAAATAGTTAAATAGTTTGGTTGTGTTTTATTCACAGAGAATTGTTTATATAGTATCTGCTTTGTGTTACTTCATCTTTCCCTGTGACGCCATTTTTCAGATTGGGATATTAAAATGTGGGTCCAAAAGAGTTTTAGAGTCCCTTGCGTTGTGGCGTCCTGTCTTTACGTGGTCTTGTGGTGGCATGTTTCTGATCCCCTGGCATGCTCCTTAAGATAGGTGTGTAGGCGGTGTCAGGCACATATATCTGTAGTTAACCTAAGTGAAGCATGTAATTTGCCAAAAACGGTTTCTAGATGTGTCCTACTCAGGAAGGTCCTGTGTCTGAAATAAGAGTTGATCTTCCCTTAATTGCCTTTGGTAACTTTGTACCGTGTCACTTGTGTTTGGTCTGTAAACTACAAGTTATTTTTCTGCAGGTGGGAACTGTGGTTTGAGGGTCTAGACATCCAGCCTTGTTTAAATGGACAGCAACTTGGCATGGCGCCACTTTCCTAATACTCTCCCCTTTTCCATTTATTAGACAACCTCAGCTCTGTTTAAACCATGTTCTGTGTACACAGCAGTGTGGGTGCTTCAGCTGTGTTGACTGTTGTCTGTTGTGGGTCAGAGTCAGTCTTTTCTTACATATTGTATAGTCTGTTCTTTTAAAATAAACCTTTGCTGACACACATTCTCTCTTCTCTGTCAAGTGTGTAAGTTGTGTTTTTTGAAAATGTTTATTCCAGTATGCCCTGTCCCACATGCTCTTCTCTGCATGCTGGGAACTTTCCTGTGTGAGTTTTAAAGCATTCTATATCTTCTGCTGACTAGACCCCAGTCATTGTTGTGGGAAGCCTTGTGTTCTCAGAATGCCATGAAGAGGGGCCCAGGTCATTTAGAGACTCATCTCTTTCAGGTTCTCTCTTCCAACCTGAAACCCCGCAGCTGCCCCCACCTCATCTTCTGCCTTCTATGAGCACAGTAGTGCTAGAACTCATTGCCATTTGCAGTAGGTTGTTTCAGTGGGAGAGAGAGACAGGAAGAAGGAAGAGAAAGGGAGGGAGAAAGGAGACATGGGAGTTTTGATTGAATTTGTCTTGTTTAATTCATTACTGATTCAAGATTTTAAAGTGGTAAGTTTTCTTGAATTTAGGACCATGATTTGAGTCTGTATTCCTTTGTACCTTGTTAGGGCCTTAGTCACAATTCCATAGAGGCTTTGCATTATCCAACTCCTCACTCCTGCTTAGTTTATCTTGTGATCATTGTAAATGATATTTTTTCTTCATTTTAATAAGGAGCATGCTTTTTGGTGTGGGTTTTTTTTTCCTCTTCCTGTTTTGGGTTTTGTTGTTGTTTGAGATAGGGTTTCTCTGTGTAGCCCTGGCTGTCCTGGAACTCGCGGTATAGACCAGGCTGACCTTGAACTCAGAGATCCTCCTGCCTCTACCTCCCCAGTGCTGAGATCAAAGTTGTGCACCACCACCGCCAGGCTGTGTTTTGTTTTTTGAGTCAGGCCTTTTTTCTGTGCTGCTCATGTTATGTTAACCTCAAACTTGCGGTCTTGCCTTAGGCTCCATGGTACCAGGGTTGCAGTATGCACTAGCATGCTTGACTCACTCTTTCTTTCTTCTTTTTTCTTTCTTTCTTTCTTTTTTTCCCTGTGGTGTGGTGGTGGTGGTGTGTGTTATGCATGGTATGCATGTTCCATGTCACATAATGTGGAGGCAAGAGGACAGCTTTTGGGCCTCAGTTCTCTCATCTTACCTTGGGGGTCTTAGGGATCTAACTCAGGCTGTCAGGGCTGGTACAGGTAGCACCATTTCCACCCGAATCTTGCTTCTTTATTGTAAGAGGTTGTCTGGAGCAAGCTGGCAGAAGGTAGCAATGACTTCAAAGCCTTCCTTTAGACTAGTCTTGAAGGGAAAGCTGTATGTAGAACAGGACTCCCAGTCCCAGTCCTGGTCCCCACTTCCTAGGAACCTCACCGTACTTTGTTACTGTTTCTATTTTAAATAGTCCAGGGTGGTTAAAAACAAGGAGACTGTCCTTCACCTTTCTTAGGCAGGTTTCCACTGAGCTTAGTAGCTTTGATTGTGTTCATTTCCTCTGCCTGGCGGGTTTCTTCAACTGTGTTTTCACACTGCAGAGCCCTATGTGGTCAGTTTTTTCAGCTTTTATGTATGAAAAGGTCATTATTTTACCTTTGTTTTCAAGGCTATTTTCACAGGGTAGGACATTGTAGTTTGACAGTTGTCTGTCTTTCTTTCCAGAGCTGATGCATCTTTATTTTATTCCTTGTGTATGTGTTAGTGTATGTATGTGCACCCCCATGTGCAGGAGCCTGCAGAGGTTAGAAGCACGGATCCCCGGAACTGGAGTTACAGGCGCTTGTGAGCTGCCACGTGGGTGCTGGGAGCAAATGCAGACCCTGTACAAGAACAGTAAAGACTTAGCTACTGAGCTGTCTCTGCAGCTCCTTTCTCAGAGCTTCTTGAAGATGCCTTATGGTGAATCAACAAAATCAACATGTGTCCGCATCAGCATTAAGAGTGGCTGAAAATCCAAAGAGCCAAAGTGAGACAGTGAGGAGGAACTGTTAAAGGAGAGGGGAGAGCCTGTAGAGGTAGCTCAGCCATTAAGAGTACTGGTTGCTCTTCAGGATCTGATGCTCTCTTATGGTCTTCATGGGTACCAGATACATATGTACTACAACGGCAAACATGTAAACAAAACACCCATCCATTCATATAAAATAAAACCAAATAAATTGTATACATTAGAAAGTGTGTGTATATTTAAACAATGGCTGTTTCTAAAAGTGTTAAGTTTATTTAAATTGTGGTAAGTATCTTTTGTTGTTGTTATTGTTAAACCCAAGGCATATGCTAGACAAGTGCTTCAAACCCAAGCCCAGTCTTGTGTCTTGGTTTTAGATTTTCTAAGTGTAAATGGAATTGTAAGTATGGTACATGGGGGCACTAGACATGAAGAACAGCCAGCAAGAGTCTTGGCTTTATTAGGGAGTGGTGCTTTCTCTGACCATTGCTCTGTGGGGGGGAGAGGGTGGCATTCTTTCTGATTACTTGGGTTCGTCTTGGGAAAGAGAAGTGGGACAGAGTTTGAGATGAACAGCTTCCTGCTAGCTCCTGTGAGCTGGGACAGCATGAGCGAGCTAAGGTGATCTTCTCTCCTGGCTCTTATCTGGAGAATTCAAGGGGCATTGAGGTTAGATCAATGGACCCTAAGGCTTCTAGAGAACTGAGGGCTACAGGGCAGCTGTCAGGAAGCTAGACTCCTGGCTGACTATGACATTGTCAGTGTTATGGGGCTTGGGCACAGAACCCTGACTGAAGCGCCTCCTCAGCTCATGGACAGTGTCACCGTGGGTAACCCTTTCAGCTCTTCAGTTCTTGGTGCTGGATCTTAGGCCTTTGGGTGCCAGAATGTGCTGGGGCTGAGACAGGCATGAAAATGAGCATGGCACTCAGGCTCAGGCATCTGGGCTTCTCCCCACTCCTGTTCATCCCCGGCTGCCTCGTGCTGTGGCTAGTGCCTCTTTGTTATTGACACTCAGGCCTGGAAACAAAAGGGCATTGGGGAGCTCACCTCACAGTGACTTATTTATTTTTAGGACACTGAAGTGTACAAAGCTACAGTAAAAGACGACCTCACCAAGTGGCAGAATGTTCTGAAAGCTCATAGCTCTGTGGACTGGTTAATAGTGGTAATTGAAAATGATGCCAAGAAAAAAAACAAAACCAACATCCTTCCCCGAACTTCTATTGTGGACAAAATAAGAAATGACTTTTGTAATAAACAGAGTGACAGGTAAGTGTCTTAGATTTTACCCACTTTGATGTCAGTGATAATTGTTGACTCGGCCAATCTAGAAAGCTACAGAGGGATGCCAGAGCCCTCCCCAAACCCATCATCTGCAGTTCCTGGCCTAGCATGTCATCTCCTAGGGGGATGTGTATGCAGCCTAAAGGGAGAAGCTTCTGGCCAGTGGCCCTAGGGGAGATCAGTCCTTGAATAGTGTAGAAGTCCCTAAACAGCCTTTTAATGGTGGGACACATATTTCTCTGTTTATAGGCCAGTTGTTAAAAGTTCCAGGAAGGAAATTGCAAAACACCAGTTCCGTCCCTTCATTGCACTGGCTTACTGCTCATCTGTGCATGCTCGGACTTCCTCTCCTTAACAGCCAACTGCCATGCCCAGTTGATCAGTTGGCTGCATGCTGACTTGTGCGCTGGTAGCTGGGTCTCAGAGATTGGCACTGGAGCCGCACCCTGCCCTGGTGTGCCAGGTTGTCATTCCCATGGTCATTACCACCAGTAACGACCCATGCTGCAAGAGCCTCTGAGTGCTGCCAGCCTCCTTGGGGGCCTGTGGGAGGTGCCCTGGGGACAGGGATGGGCCAGGAAGTACAGGATGTATGAAGTAGGTGGGAAAGCAGCCTAGAGTGGAGTGTTTTCATCTGTGTATCTTTAGAGCATTGTCAAACTGCAAAATTGACACCTGCTGTTGTCACTTAGTACATTGTGAGTTTTCCACAAACATTGTATCCCTGTCCCATTATTGCTAGTGAGAACACAATAGTGCATCAGATTAATAGGGTGTATGTTATTTATAGAAACCTCAAGGACTGTTGGGTTCTGTTGTCTTACTGTTATTATAGACAACATTGTACTTGTCTTTCCAGCTCAGATGTTGTGTTATGTCCTTAACTAGTTTCTTAGGATAAACTCCTTAAAGGAAAATTGCTTGGTTACAGGTTCTGTGTATTCTTCAAACCTTTGACAAAATACTGCTGAGTCAGATGTTGACTCAGTGATTGAGGTAGTTAGTGGTAGCATTAGTGTTTCTCTGAGGCCCTCCTTGGAAATCCCCCTCACATGTACACTTGTTAGCAGCTGCTCTGGTCTTCTGTGCCCTGGGAGACACTCATCAGTGTCCATTCCTCACGTCAGTAACTGTGCTGGGCTCTTTTTTTTTTTTTTAATTAATGCAAGCAGATGATAACCTAGAGACTGTACGAGTTGAAAGGCCTAACAAGGACTAAGAGAATGATGATGTAATATAGCATGGGAAATGATGGGTAGGCAAGCGGGCTGATGAAGGAGAGCCATGCCTCATGAGTGGTGGTGTAGGTCTCCATCCTGCAGTATGGAGATTACAGGAGACCATGCAAGAGTTTTGTTGGCAATTGCAGCTCCTGAGAGTGCCATAGGATAAGTGCTGAACTGGCAGATAGCAGCTCCTATTGGGAGGCGACCTCAGGGGTGCCTAGCCCTGGGCTCTGCCCTTCTGGGAGGGATCAGCCTACTGGGTGGGCGATGAGGGCTGTCTCTTTTGTGCTACCTCACCTTTTTGGTGGTTGCATGGAGGCTGCTGTCCCATGTTGGAGCACCGAGTTGGTTCATCTTGCTGTTTGCTAGCAGCTTAATAAAAATATTTATTAAAGAGAACTGTTGATACCCCTTGCATCAAGATTTTAAGATCATTTCTGAGTTTCGGTTTATTTGCATCATGGACACAGCCTCCTTGCAATTAAATTGCATCACACCCATCTGTCAGCTGTATTTGTCCTGTTTCTTAATGTTGTCTTTACAGAGTTGGAGTGTGGTGGTAGAGGCATATCTATGGAGAGGGCGGGGGCTCCCTGCAGGGGCCTCCCAGGATGTACTGCAGGGATCAGTGGAGTGGGTTTAGTGTGGAGAGGTGTCAGGTGAGCAAGAGGGTGCTGGAGGAAAGAGAAGGGTATGGCATGCTCGGTGACCCAGACTGGAGTGAGAGGAGTTGAAGCCAGGTGCTGCAGCTGGGCCCTGGTTCTCCCATGCTGAATTGAGGTATCTTGGTTTCATTCTGTCAGTGTAAGAAGCTGGTAGAGTCTGTGAGGCCTGTGAGAAAGGGGATTGGGAACTGAGGGTGGCATGGCTTCTGCAACACAATCGACCCTGCAAGTTACTCCTTTTTAGTCTCCCTCTAACTCCTGTCCATTCTTCTGCCCACTTTCCTTGAAACTTTTTCAGTGCTTCCTGCCCCAGCAGCAGTGAACAGCTTGGGCCCCTCCATGACGGTTTTCATTGATTGGAGACAGGAGAGGCAGTGGGGAATCTGGGAAGGAGGCTCAGCCAAGCAGGTGTTTCGTGCCTCAAGGTTTTCCCAGACTGCCCTTTATGTCTTTGTAGGTGTGTTGTGCTCTCTGACCCCTTGAAGGACTCTTCTCGAACTCAGGAATCCTGGAATGCCTTCCTGACCAAACTCAGGACTCTGCTGCTCATGTCTTTTACCAAAAACCTTGGCAAATTTGAGGATGACATGCGGACCTTGAGGGAAAAGAGGACAGAGCCAGGCTGGAGCTTCTGTGAATACTTCATGGTTCAGGTACTGGCCTCCTTCTGACTGTGTGAGGCATCTCTCAGGCTCGTTCCTGCTGGCTTTTGGAGCCAACCAGTAGCTGCCAGAGTGGCTATTCCTCTTCCTCTGCTGTAAGCAGATGATGACTGTGATTCCTGAAGGTCTCCTGCTGCTTCAAGCTCAACATCGCCCCACTTAGTTCTGGTCACTGGACTCATCTTGGTGTTGTTTGCACACAGGGACTTCTAAAGTCTGCTGTGGGTTAGGCAGAGGTGCCCAGCATTGGGAAATGACTGATATGGCCATACTGGTTCACTATTGTCCAGACACTGGGGTCGAGGCATGGGTTTCTGGGAACATTCCTCCTAAGAATGGATTGTGTTAAGCTGGTTCTTTACTAGAATTCACTAAATTATTTAGGCTTTTAAGTTGTTTAAAATCAGCCTTTTGTTTCTGAAGAGGAAAATTTTGGGGTGCACAGGAGTGTGGGTATGGGGATTCAGGTGATGCAGAGCAGTAGTAGTACAGGGACAGGAGTCTTGCTTTTAGGGTTCCTTGCTTTTTTTCACCACCTTTTGCCTGGGAAAGTGTAAGCTTCATGTTTACATATCAGTCATGTAGCAATAGCATATTTTGAATAAATGGAAGATCCATTCTGATTAGACATTTGATTTTATGTCTTATTCTGAAGCCTCTGTCTAAGGGATATCAAGAAGGTTTGGTCCAGGTGAGAAGATTTGAGTGTGTTAATCATTCTCTGTGTAGTTGCACACACCTTTCTAAGGCCCTGTCTCCTCACTTTTGAAGCTTATTAAGCATAGTCTGGGAATTACAGAGAAGGAAGACATGGCCAGCTGAAGACCACTGCTGGATTAGGGTGGAGGTCATTTTGCACCTGTACAAGATGGATGGGTGAGAGGTGGACAAATAGATGGCTACATGGATGGATGGGTACACGGCTAGATGGACTGCATAGATAGGTGGTGGATAGGTGGGAGGATGGATGCATAGTTGGTTGGATAAATAGATCAATAGATGGCTAGAAAAGTGGATGAATGGAGAGTCAGATACAGGGGCTGAAGAGATGGCTTAGCAGTTAAGAGCACTGGATGCTCTTGCAGAGGACCTTGCTTTGATTTTCACCATCAGTACGGTAGCTCACAACTGTCTGTAACTCCACCTTCAAGAGGAAACTGACACCTTCATTTTTGGCCTCCTTGAGCAAAACACCCATACACAGAAAATCAGAGTTAGATGCATGGATGGATTTTGAAAAATTCATGTAAGGCTATCTGGCTAATAGTATTGTAACAAGCAGTGATTTCAAGAGTCTGAGAATGGTACTACAGTTTCATGAGATGCTAATGTAGCAGGAGCTAAGACCTCCATACAAATCACTGTTTTCCTGGCAACAGTTTTCGAAGTCTAAAAGTAATATGGATTAAAAGTAAGAAAGCAATGTAAAGTGAATAAGGAGAGAACCCAGCAAATGCAATGACGTGGCACGACCTGAGGACATTGTGCTCAGTGAAAGGAGCCTGCCTAGGACATTGTTGCATTGTTGCCTAGGCAAATTTCTTGGAGTGGCCTGTTTCACAGACGGACTGGGAACAGAGGTTACACAGGCTGTGGAGGAGGTGGTCAAGTCATGTAGTAGCAACAGATTTATAGCTTCAGGGGAGGGAAAGGTTGTAGATGGTGCTTCTACAAAAGTATGGATGTACTTTACATTGCTACATAGTGAACTGATGCAGACCAGCTAGGCATGTAATCCTAGTATTAGAGACTGGAGGCAGGATGATCACCAGTCTGAAGCCAGCATGGGCTACATAGTGAGAGGCTATCTTAAAAGGAAAAACCAAATAGCACAATTGAGAAAGGATTAATTTATTGCAGTGTTCAGCCTGCAAAGCACTTGATTTAAAAAAAAGTGGGGAGGGGGTCCTGGTTGGAGGGACGGAACAAGAGGAGAAGTCAGGAGAATCCAACAGTGTGTGTGTGTGTGTGTGTGACACTGTCCAGTAGTGTTTGTAGAGGCAGCAGAAAACAGAACAGATAACTGAAGGCGGCTCTGGGCTTCAAAGGTTAAGCCCGCTGCTTCCCTGCAGCTTCTCTCTGGGTTCTGGGTAATAGCTGAACTCACAGCCTAGCCAGTGCAGGGAACTTTATCATCCAGATACAGAACCAGGTGAGGAACCCGAAGTCTGGGCAGACTTCTGGTCAGCCCAGATGCAACTGGGAGAGATGATGAGGCTGGAATCTGGATCCAAAGTGGGCTGTGGGTTTCAGCTATGTTCCTGATCCCTTTCTAGTGAGCGCTGTCTGGGGCTTCAGGCTGTAGGATCAGAGACTGAAGCCACATCAGGATCTGAGTGTATTGGAGTAGATTTACACAGATGTGTTTGTCCCCCTGGCTTTTGCTTTAATGTGTAGTGATGGAAATCAGAACGCTATGGCCATCTCTGTTCAGTATTTCATTCAACAGATACTAAGCAGCTATTTGTGCTGCACACTTCAATGCCAGAGTGATGACCACACATCACTTTCATGAGGTTACTGTCAGAGTGGAGAAGGAAGGTATCAACAGCCAGGGGTCAGGAGAGCAGAAAGAAGCCTCACTGAACAGGGGACACAGACAGCCTGGGAGAGGCCAAAGAGTAAGCTATGTGGAGATCAGGAGGAAGAGTGAGCATTCTAGCTCAAGAGAAGAGGCAGCTGTGTGTCTGGGAGAGCGAGAGGCTAGGTTATGAGGTAACACTGGGAAGGGGTACCACTGTGACCAGCTGTGCCCAGTGCTGCTGGAAGGCTAGCCCTGGCCTTGCTTTTTGCCTTCTCCTTTCTGTTCTCCATCCTCCTTTGTGGGTTCTGATGTGGAGTCATGGAGGCTGGGTGATCACTGGCTGAGTGAGTCTCTTTCACAGCACTGTCTGCCCTCCATGGCTGATATGGCTTCCGGTGCTAACTGGTGTCTTCCGCTCACAGGAGGAGCTTGCCTTTGTCTTTGAGATGCTGCAGCAGTTTGAAGATGCTCTGGTACAGTACGACGAGCTGGATGCCCTGTTCTCACAGTATGTGGTCAACTTTGGAGCTGGGGGTAAGTAGATGTCTCAGCAGTTCCCCCACTTTTCATTTCAGCTAGTCTGTTCTGCAATTAATAGTTTATTGTTGTTTTATGCAGATTGTAAAGGGTATTCTCATTCCTGTTGGAAATAAAATGAGAGGTAATTAAGAATTAGTCACTGTCACTTTCAGAAGAAGTCTCAAGTAGTAAAAAAAAAAAAAAAAAAAAGCTGCTTTCAGGTTCTGTAGCTTCTGACTCAGAGTAGATGTCCTTACCCTCTGTCTGCAGTCCTCAGAGATCCTTCTGTGAGTTTACTATGGCACTGTTGCAGTAGCACCGTTGATCTTTCAAGCACTTAAGTAGTATTTTAAATCCTTTTACAGTTGCAGAATTAGCACAATGAAAACACACACAGAGAAGACGGTTGAAAGCTGGGAAGTAAGTCCGTGGGTAAAGTGGCTGCACTAGGGTAGCATGCACATCTGGTTGAGCACAAGGACCTGACTTTGAGTCCCAGAACTCATCTGAAGTAGTGCTTGCTTCTAGTCTGTAACAGGGCCTCACTGGTCAGCCATGCTACCTAGTCAGCAAGCTCTGGGTCAGTGAGAGACTTTGTCCTAAGACCTAAGAGAACAAGTGAAGAAGATTCCCTAGCATTGGTCTCTGGCCTCCATGTGTACATGCATACATGTTTACACATACCAACAGGTACACAAAAAGGAAAGAATTAAGCCAGGTGTGGTGGTGCATACCTTTAATACCAGCACTCTGGGAGGCAGAAGCAGGCGGATCTCTGTGAGTTTGAGGCCAGCCTGGTCTACAAAGTGAGTCCAGACCAGCAAAGGCTACATAGATAAACCCTGTCTCAAAAAACCAAACCAAATCAAATCAAAACAAACAAACAAACAAAAATACCCACCCAGTATCATATTATTGAGACACTTAGGAAATTTTAATTTATGTGTCTTGTCTCTGCATGTATGCATATGTCTAGGTACCTAAGAAAGCCAGAATGAAGGATCTCCTGGAGCTGTTACAGACAGTTGTGAGCTAACCTGATGTGGATGCTGGGGACTGAACTCAGTCTGAAAAGTAGCAAGTGCTCTTGACTGCTGAGCCATCTCTCCTTATTGAGACATTTTTCCCTTTCTTTCTTGTTAGCACTGTCATGGAATCTCTCCAAGCTGCCCAGTCAAATGCCAAGCTCTTTTTGTTAATAGATGCACAGTACGTCAGCTGCCTCCCGAGAGTCTTTTCAGATATCCCCTGGTGCTAGAGTCTGGGTTGTTTTCTCCTTCCCACCCAGTCCCTGGGCTAAGCTACACATGTTGTTAAGAACCTTGTCACTGTGTCTGAAGGAAGCAGTGATGTTCATGGACTGTGGCACCAGTTGAGAACCTACAGAATTACTAGTTACTAGACAGTTGCCACACCTGGGCTTGCCCTAGTCCTGAGATGGGCCTCACTCCTTGACCTCCACTCTAGAGCAGTCCTTATGTAATAGTTGGGATGTCTCATTCTGCTAATATCCAGATATCAGTGTGGAACCAAAGTAAAACATTTGCTAATTAAACTATAGAAATTAGAAAGGTAAAAGTGGTTCTCATATTTTTTTTTAAGATTTATTTTTTTATGTGCATTATGTGGGACTCAGAGTCAGATCCTTGTGCTCAACCATGTGCATGCTACCCTAGTGCAGCCACTTTACCCACGGACTTACTTCCCAGCTTTCAACCGTCTTCTCTCTGTGTGTGTTTTCATTGTGCTAATTCTGCAATTGTAAAAGGATTTAAAATACTACTTAAGTGCTTGAAAGATCAACGGTGCTACTGCAACAGTGCCACAGTTTTGTCTGCATGTATGTCTGTGTGGAGATGTCAGATCCCCTGGACTGGAGTTACAGTTTAGAGCTGCCATCTGGGTGCTGGGAATTGAATCTGGGTCCTCTGGAAGAGCAGCCAATGCTCTTAGCTGCTGAGCCAAATCTCTGGCCCCTTCACATTTATTTTTGTTACATATCCGTATAATATACACACCTCACTTGAATATAAGATTGTTCTTATATTTCACCAATTTCTTTGGTTTTCCTCAATTTAAAAATAAATGTGGGGCAATTTAAAATCTAAAAATAAACCAGGCCAAGTTTTTGTAGTTGAATGAAAGGATTTCTTCAGTGTAAACTGGGCCACCTGGTGCCAGGCATGGCTGTAGATGCAGTTAGGAGCAAGGCCCTCATGGACCACCATTGTGAATGGAGATGAACTCAGCTTCATTTGCAGCAGTAGTCATGGGCAATGAAGGGGATTTGGGAAAAGCAATGGCTGAGACCACCCCTCCTTGAGAGGTGTCATCTCGCCAGGGGCCTGAGTAGAACAGGACAGTGACCCTAAAGCACCCAGTCTGACAAAGGGAACTGCCTGTGTGGCATCACCCAGGCTTGATGCAGCAGCTCCACCTAGATGGTTACAGCGGTTGTGGTCAGGGAGGCCACAAGCTGCAGTTGACATGCCAGCTGAGGAATGTCAGTCACCAGGTTGTACATGGAGTGGTCATAAGGGTAAATGATTTTTTTTAACTACAGATGAAATGACTTGTTATTATAGATTGTTATTTTAAGATCAAATTTAGTACCAAGGCTGTAATTTAGATGCGGGGAGTTTGTTGGGAAGCTGACAAGAAGTGCTCCTCTGGCTATTGCACCTTCCTCCCTGTGCCTTCATCACGCCCTCTGGTACCTCTGGTACCTCTACTCAGGGGTCTGATGGGGACGAAGTGAGTAAGGCAACTACCAGGATGGTCAGGCAGTCACTGGGCTCACTGACATGGAACTGCGGTGCCCCAGCTCCACAGCCTGAGCATCAAGGTGGCTGCCTTACACACTGTATACGTGCACAGGACCTCCTGGGCATGGTAGGATGGCATGTACTGTGTTCAGCCACAGATAACATGATCCAAACGGGTATGCCTGCAGGGGCCGCCCCATCTCAAAGCAGTAGCTGATTGTTGGGGCAGTGGCCTATAGTGTCTGGTTGGAAAGCTGCTTGCTCCTGCATGAGACCTTGAAGTCCTGGGCAGGAGTTTTAGTTAGGTGAGGCACCTGCAGTCAGCATCTTTCATGATGTGTGTTTGTTTAGATGGTGCCAACTGGCTGACTTTTTTCTGCCAGCCGGTGAAGAGCTGGAATGGACTGGTGCTCCGCAAGCCCATAGACATGGAGAAGCGTGAGCTGATACAGAAACAAGAGGCCACTCTGCTGGACCTGCGAAGCTACCTGTTCTCCCGCCAGTGCACCTTGCTCCTCTTCCTCCAGCGGCCGTGGGAGGTGGCTCAGCGCGCCTTGGAGCTGCTGCACAGCTGTGTGCAGGAGCTGAAGCTCTTAGAAGTGAGTTGGTTCCTCCCCTCGGTTACCTTGTCCTGGGAGGTGTGGGAACTGTGGGTGTGTGAAGAAGCCAGTGAGTGGGGGGAGCGGTTGAATTGTTAGCTGTAGTGATAGAAATATCTTAATCCTTTAGAGAAGAATGCACCTAGGGGATACTGACCCCTTCACAGCCTGGGGTATGCACACTTTAGTAAGGTAGTGTTTCAGGGACTTCTGCACCCAGGATATTCACATGTGCATACATAGGATATCAGGTCCGTGGCACCATTTCTCAGTTGAGACCTCCGAAATGTTTTAACCAGAGCCATAGAATATTGTTATAGAACTGTCATTATCTGCACCCAGGGCCACGTAATCCCCTGGTGTGCTGCAGGCTTACCAAGGCATTGTCATGGTGAGGCCTTGATAACATGTAGACAGTCATAGAAGTCATGGTGTCCTGGCTGTGACCACACGAACTCACTGAATCGGCTCACAGGAAACACTTTTGGCTCACGGCCTTAGAGATTTTCAGTCCTTCCTGACAATGAGAGTGTATGGTGGAGGCTCCTTACATCTCAGAGGATCAGGAAATAGAGAACAAGCCAGAACTGAGAGCCAGTTTGTCCCTAGTGACCTATCCCAGCAGCTGTTACCTATTCCAGAGGCAACATAGTCTCGAAGATGGTGCTGCCAGCTGGAGGATAGTTTAAAACATGAGCCCGTGGGAGATGCTTCAGCGTCAAGACATAGGTATAATTTACCCAGTTAGCTGAAATGTTGGCAAGAGGGTATTTAATAATACAGTAACATTTTTGTATACCTCATAATCTGAATGATAGGCCCAACATGTTTTTGAAGTAATCTTAAAAGATTCATCCATTTTGTGGATGTGTGTGAGGAGAATGCGTGCTTGCAGTTGTGCACTTATTGCTTTCCACCGTATTCCTTTCAAACAGTCTCTTGGGGCTGGAGAGATGATGGCTCAGCAGTTAAAAGCACTGGCTGCTCTTCAGAAGGCACAGGTTTGAGTCTCAGCACCTACATGGCAACTCTTAACCATTTATAAGGCTAGTCCCAAGAGATCTGATGATCTCGTTGAGCACCAAGCACAGATGTGGTTTATAGACATACATACAAACAGAGCAAAACACTCATTCACATAATGCAATTAAGACAATTAAAAAGAAAAAAAAGACACGGTCTCTCACTGAATGGGAAACTCACCATTATGCTTATGCGGCTGGTTAGTGAGCTCCAGCATCTCTCTACACGTCTTCACCCCACACCCTCCTGTCGCTGAGATTACATTATGCACAGCCATACCTGGCTTTTTATGTGGATATGGAGTAGAGGGGTGGGGGTTTGAATTCAGGTCCTCATGCTTGCATTGGAAGCCATCTCCATGGTACTCCCCCTGCCTCCTCTTTCTCTTCCTTCTCCTTCTCGTCTTCCTTTTCTTTTAACCCAATTATTTTAGTTACCTAAAATATATAATCAAGTAAGTAGGAGAAATAATCACCCACAGTGAAGCATGGTTCTCCTGGACCCTGTGGTGACCCTGGCGGGGAGACTCCACTTTAGTGGCTCTTTGTACTGCCCCGCTGCATCTATCTTTCCTTCCCCCAGGAGGTCCTTCTTCCCCTAGTGTGGACGGGGGCGGGGCGGGAAGATAATGGCATGTTCATCTCAGCTCACACACTTTTCCAGTGATGCTGCTTAGTGGAGAGCATCCCAGTTCACCCCAGCGTGGTAGCTGAGGGTCCTACCCCTTCCCCCTGCACAGGGGCATGCTCTTTTGGGGGTCTTAGTCCTGATCCCTTGGCGTGGCCTGCTTCTGATGAAAGCTGTGCCACTGTGAAGGGGGCTTTTTCTGTTTGGGGATGCAAGTGAGTAACTTGACCCTTCAGAAACTGGTCATGCAATCATCTAAAGCAACACCAAAGGCGCCTTGGTTCTTATAGCCTCTTCTTTGCTATCAGGTCTCAGGGTATCTGTAAGAAGGCTGTTGGGAGCCTGTCTCATGAGCACAAGGTGGCCTTCGCATGCCAATTGTACAGATGTCACTTCTGTTTCACTTTATGTAGCAATAGTAGCTTGTTTCACCAAAACTAAGATATCAGCTGCAAGGTAAGCCATGTTAGTCATCAATGGTGGGCGTGTTTGATTCACAGATTGAAAAAGGTGTACGTAGGTTGATTGTAAAAGGTATGTATTTTTGTGATTCAGAGACCTTCTCAAAACTGTCATCAGCTATGGTGGCAGTAACTGCTTTTTCCCTGCTTACTTTTCTGGGTGTTGTTCTAAGCAAACTTGGGATGTTGTATAGAATCTGTTGTGCATGTTCTACTACACATTTGCCTAAGCTACAGGAACTCTTTAATTCTAATGCCACTTTGATCTGGTGTTAAGCATTTAGCTGTCATTGTTGAATGTCACTGATGTTCTTTCTACTTTATTGAATGGTCTGTTCTTAGTGTGACCATGAAGACCTGGGACTCCCCTCCTCACTTCTAGACAGCATAGCTAGGCCTCATGCTAAGCCAGGTAATAATTAGCTTTTCATAGGCGCGTGCGTGTGTATGTGTGTGTGTGTGTGTGTGTGTGTGTGTGTCTGTATGATATATATGCATATAGTATATGTATGTGTGTGCACTACATCTGTGCGTTTGGTGCTGTTGGAGGCCAGAGAAGAACATTGGATGCCTGGGACTGGGTTATGGATGGACAGGAGCTACCGTGTGAGTTCTGGGAGTTGAGCCTGGATCCTCTGAAAGAGCAGTAAGTGCTCTTAATCTCTGAGCCAACTCTGAGCCAACTCTCGAGTTCTTATAGGCTTTACTTAATAAGGTTTTAAAATTATGTAACTGAACACTGTATGCTAGCCGAGTCCTTTATAATCACCAAACACGTGACTCAAAGATGCATTTGACAGAGGCCGAGCCTGTCTCTGGCTTGTGATAGGTTACCCTTCTGTAGCTTTGTGGTAACATATTGTAACATGTCCCTGTTACACTGTCAGATCGCTGGAAACTATAGATTTGTGTTTACGGCATTCTCATTTGCCCATCCTTGTGCCCTCATAGGTCTCTGTCCCTCCTGGTGCTCTGGATTGCTGGGTATTTCTGAGCTGTCTGGAGGTGTTGCAGAGGATAGAAGGCTGCTGTGACCGGGCACAGATAGACTCAAACATTGCCCACATGGTGGGACTGTGGAGCTATGCAATGGAAAAGGTACCTGCTATTATGTGTGAAGTGCTCGCATGTCTATGGGTGCCTGTGTGGCAGGCAGCATGGGCTGTTTGGAGAAATCTAGCTTAGACTACCGTGGATACTCTCGTGTCCTCACAGTCTGCGTCAGAGTTTCCTAGTTCTTGACAGCTTCGTCAGCAGATGGCAAGTGAGACAGTGTCAGTGTCAAGGAGGGGCAAGTAGGAAGGTGCAGTGGGCAGCAATGTGAGGAGTGTAGATGTGAGCCTGTGTGTGCAGGGGCAGGGTGCACATAGAGCAGCAGGCAAAGAGTGGGCACAGTAGGCTGAATGGCAGAGAGAGGATTCACAAGCTCAGCTCCCTCCCAGAACCAACCAAAAAAGTTGTGAGCTTGCAGCCAGCCCATAAAGGGATCACTTAGATAAGAAATCTGTTTCTTCCACAACGAGCGGAATTGGGGTTATGTATTTACTGCATTCGTGGGTTGCCTACTGACGTAGGGCAAATGAACTGAAATTATGGATTTTGTTCAACAGCTAAAGTCCTTAGGGTACCTTTGTGGACTTGTGTCAGAAAAAGGACCCAACTCAGAAGATCTCAACAGGACGGTTGATCTTTTGGCAGGATTAGGAGCTGAGAGACCCGAAACAGGTATGGTTGCTGTTGAAGCCTAGTGGAGATTGCCAGAACCGATAGCACCCCCTGCCAGGTGGAGCTCAGGGCAAGGGCGTGGATCTGTATTGCCCCAGTCATACGTCCTTTCTCCATTTGAGAAGTCTCGTCTCAGAGATTAGGGTTTTTGGTTGGTTGGTTGGTTGTTTTGTTTTTTGTTTCAAGACAGGGTTTCTCTGTATAGCCTTGGCTGTCCTGGACTCACTTAGTAAACCAGGCTGGCCTGGAACTCACAGAGATCCACCTGCCTCTGCCTCCCTGAGTGCTGGGTTCACAAGCATGCACCACCATGCCTGGCCATCAGAGAACAGTTTTATGGAATGGTCTTGAGCTGTTTCATGAAGTGGAGAGGAATAGACGTCATAATATGGTCACACTGGCAAGGCTGTGTTTTCACGATTCCCATGAGTGTCCTGTGAGATCATCACCCTGAGGTCTAAAAGTGAGCGTGACACATACAACTGTTCATGCTGCTGCTGAGAAAGATGCTTCCTTCCATTGTCTTTCAGCCAACACAGCTCAGAGTCCTTATAAGAAACTCCAGGAAGCGCTGTCCTCAGTAGAGGCCTTTGAGAAGCACTACTTGGTGAGTGTGGTAGTGGCCCTCTGGCCACTCAGCCTCGACTGGCTTTGTTCTGGCCTTCTGAATTGGATGAGCTGATATTTCAACCCCTCATTGTTGGCCCTAGTCGTTTATTTGGTACACTGGGGAGAGGTGTATGGAAACTGGGTAGTTATTTACATGTGGATTAGTACCTCTCAGACCGTGATTAGGTACAAACACAACAATGAAATACTTACAATTTTGTTCAGCATAGGTTTTTCCCTTTAGGAAGTAGATAATGAATACTTTTCTTTGTCAAAAGTGCCCATTTGTGCTTGGGCAGAGCTATGGTGCTTGATTTTAAAGGTTAAATTAGCAAGATTCCAGGAAGTAATGACAGGTGGGTGTCAGCTCAGTTCCCGACCCTGAAGTGGGAAGGGCTGTAAATCTACTGTGTTCCCATTTCATACGCTGCTAGGAAGAGTGCCAGGAAGGGTGTGTTCAGACAGAAGCAGTGAGAGAGTTACACAAGCTATGCTGTGTGAGTTTGTGACTGTCTTATATAATGTGCTTCATAACACACGTACAAGTTACTGGCTTTGTACGGAAATTACGGTGTGTCATGTGACACTGTGAAAGTAGCAGATACCAAGTGAAAACTGTTAATCACAGTGTGTTCTTTGGTAAAGTAAATGCGAGGCGTGCCCTAAAATTTCAAGCACAGGTCCAGAAGAGGTCGTGGGGGTTAAGGACATGTGGTGCTTGTGCAGAAGTTCTGAGCGCTTTCCCTGGGACCCACGTCGAGAGGCTTGTAACTCTAGTTCCAGGTGATCCGATGCCTGTGGCCTCGTGTGCACGTACCCTCATCTCCACATACACATAATTAAAGATAAACTCACGGACATAATTGTGCTTTTTCACTTTTTCACAGGACTTGTCCCATGCCACCATTGAGATGTACACAAGCATTGGGAGGATCCGATCTGCCAAGCTCGTTGGGAAAGACCTGGCAGAATTTTACATGTAATTGATGGTGAACTTGGATTTAAGCATTTCACATATATATGAAAAGATTTATACACAGAATTACTGTAAAGTCTGCATGACTTGGTAGATGGAGATAAGTAGACCCCATTAGCCAGTCATCATCTTGTGTAGAGTTTCTTCCAGAATCACATGGGGAGGTTTTTGGCTTATTACTTTAGTGGTTGTTACTGATCTTTGACCCTCTATATTTAATTAATGTTAGGGATCCAGACCCAGATATACATGCATAAAACAGATCTTAACTTTTAGGTTAACTAATTAACTTAGATGAACAATGAGAGTATTTTGGAGCCTACCTTCCAGGATAGGTAAGCAGCATTTGGTCATGTAGTCTAGAGTTCATCACAAACCCACCAGATGCAAGTGGGAGGGACGCCCTGGGCGTGAGCATGGAAACCTGCTCTAGCTCTGGGGTTTGTGAGAAAACTGGTCTGCTGAAAGAAAGCAAACTTGGCCTGCCACAGTGGGATTCCGCTTCAAAGCTCTGCAAGGAGATGTCACTTATAAATGGGAGAGGAAGCTTGTGTACTTGAAACAAAGTTTTGAAATTTGTACTTAAGGTAATTTTAGTACATGAAACAAAACTGGTGTGGATTGTTGGATAGGGCCTTTTAGACACCTAAGTGACTCCAGGTTTTCTGGCGCAGCCGTCCCTCACCTACCTTCTTCACAGTGGGGCTGGAACTGTGAACAAGCTCAAGGAGTCGTGATCCACTCCTGCAGTCAGGGGAAGCTATGTCTAGGGGTGCTGTGAGCTTAATGCACTTGACCACTGTAGAGTCCAGGGGCACAGAGTCCCAGTGCCAGGCACTGGCCTTTCCTTTAGGACCCAGAGACCCAGTTCAGCTTGGCCACATACTAGCCGAATGACAAGTAGCCTCCCTCTTCGTAAGGTTCCCCAGACTCTGTAAACTCATTGGATACTTAGAGTGCTGTAGAGATGGTAAATGAAGAGGTAGGAAGGTTCTAATCCCTTTAAAAAACTGGGGTTTGTAGGAGAACCAAAAGAATGCAGAAAAACTAGTGTACTTTGATAAGTTTAAATTTTACTTAATTTGAGAAACATTTAATTTGGGACTTATGAACTCTGATTGTGTCTGAAATAGTGGAAATGGGGATTCTGCCCCAAGGATGCCCTGGAGAGCTTAGCTGTATTGCCCTCTGGGGAAGGCATGGGAGCCCCAGTCTCTCTGAGGTATAACAGGTGCTGGTGAATTTGTGCTGAAAACTTAACTTAGTTTATTCTGAGCGTCTTTGTGGTTTCCTTGGACCTAGGAAGGCTTTCTCTTGGTATTGCTTGTCTAATCTTTGGTGCCCTCAGTCTCTGGAACCAGCTTGTATGTATATGCCTGGTTGTAACTGACCTCAGCTCTAGTATAGAGACTGTTGGCATGGGCCCAGCATGGTATGGCAACATGTCCCAGCTGTGACTAGTCACTAGGAATTTGGACAAATCCTTCCCTTCTCCCAGCCTTTGCTGCCCCACCTGCCAGTAAGAAAGTATTTTTGGGCTGGAGAGATGGCTCAGAGGTTAAGAGCACTTACTGCTCTTCCAGAAGTCAATTCCCAGTAACTACATGGTGGCTCACAACCATCTAGCATGAGATCTGGCACCCTATTCTGGTGTGCAGGTGTACATGCAGACAGAACATTGTATACATGATAAATAAATCTGAAAAATAAAATACTTTTTTAAATTTAATTTTAATTTTTATATTGATTACAGTTTATTTTGTATTCCAGCTGTAGCCCTCTCCCTCATTCCCTCCCAATCCCACCCTCCCTCACTTATCTTCTCCCTGCCCCTCTCTAAGTCCACTGATAGGGGAGGTCCTCCTCCCCTTCCATCTGACCCTAGCTTATCAGGTCTCATCAGGACTGGCTGCATTGTCCTCCTCTGTGGCCTAGCAAGGCTGCTCCTCCCTTCAGGGGGAGAGTGGGAGGGAGGCTAAAAAGTATTCTTACCTACTGACCTGAGATCTAGCTAGGAAGTGTGAACAATGCTAGTGACAGATGCCAGAGCAACAGCATAGTATCACCCTGAATCCACTGCTCAGATGGTACCCCAGTAGTCCTTTGTGGCTTCCTCACAGGAGGAGTGGTGAGGAGGAGTGTGGGAGGACTGTAAAAGCATCCAAGTGTCATGTGGAGGTCTGCTTGCCCTTGTGAGGACTAACAAGCTTCTGTTTGCTAACTTTGCAAGGAAGAAAAGGTCACCACAGAAGGCAGAAATGTATCTTCAGGGAGCTTTAAAAAATTACCTGGCTGAGGGCTGGGCCCTGCCTGTCACACATACAAGGAAGCAGCTAGCCGAGTGCCAAAAACACCTTGGACAAATGGAAAAGTATCCTTTGAATCCAATGACGTCATAACACAAGTCACTGTCTGATTATATGGTGTCACTGCTCACAACTGAGTGTGTTGGCTGCTCCTAGTTATAGGGGAAAGAGGCTCTGCCTTACTGGGAGGGTGGGGGACCATAGAGCATAGACCAAGTATCCACTCTTTTTTAAAATCTTAACTTTGAGTTTCTAATAATGTTAAAAAAAAATACTCTCCTTTGGGCCATTCTTTGAAGGCAAGCGAGGACATTTGAAGCCCTTTTGTCCCAGCATCCTCCCCAGGAGGTCCTCCCTGGCCCTTAACTCACACTTTAGCTACTTGCAGACCAGCAGCCTTTTGGCCAGTGACCATCACCTGATGGAGGAAGAGCGGAAGTACTTCTGCCAGGAGATCCTCAGCTTTGCTAGCCAGCAAGAGGACAACCCAGGTGAGGCTGGTGGCCAGTCCTGTGTCACAGGATTTTCAATACAGTACGAAAGGAGGAGGAGGAACAGAGCCATACTGCTGGCCTGTGAAGCAGCCGTGGGTCTTTGTCTTTCTCAGTCTCTTTCTCTTTGCTGAACTTGAGTGAAGCTCTGGACTGCACCCAAACCAGATAGCATGCTTCTGTGATGCAGAAGAATGTTCCAGACTCACAAGAGGCATTCATAGGTACCTGCCCAGACTCAGGTCTCTCTGATTACCTCAAGAGTGCTTCCATGAATTGCTGTAATTTTTATGTTGTATGTTTTGAGACATGTTCTCATGATGTGGTCCTGGCTAGTCTGAAACTTACTATGTAGACCCAGCTGGGTCTATAAGGCCTTGAAATAGTCCTTCTGCATCTGACTCTCAAGTGCTAAGCATGCATTACTGTGTGTGTGTGTGTGTGTGTGTGTGTGTGTGTGTGTGTGTGTGTTGATGTCAGGATGTCTTTCTTAATCACCTCTCCACTTACTTTTGGAGATAAGGGATTCCTCTGAACTTGTTTCTAGGCTGGCCAGAGAGCTGTGGAATGTGCCTCTTCTCCTCTCCAGTGCTGCAGTAGCAGATGCTCGGCTTCTCTGTGGATGCCGAGGTTCCAAACTGAGATACACATGCACACATGCCAAACCCTGAACCTATTAACCATCTCTGCAGACCCACATAAATCATTTTTAGTGGAGTCCAATGAAGAGCCACATATCACTTAATTCTTGGCACATACATTATATGAAAGGAGGAGAAGGAGCAGAACCATACTACTGGCCTGTGAAACAGCTGTGGGTCTTTGTCTTTCTCTTCATCTCTTTCCCTGCTGAACTCGAGTGAAGGTCTGGACTTCACCCAAATAGGATATATGTCTCAGTTCTCTTTTGAATTAGAACATTGACTCTCATGTCTTTTTTTTTTTTAAGACACTATTTCCTTTTAAATGTAATATCTTTTCTGAGATAGAACTTACACATCATGGATTCCCACTTGAAGCACACAATTCAGTGGCTTTTAGTGTATGCACAGATGTGCGGACCCACCACCATGTTCCGCTCTGTTACCCAGAACAAAACCCTGGACCTACCTTCCAGCCCCTGCAGCCACCTCTCTGCTCTCTGTAGACTTGCATTATATGAAGTCTCTAGTGACTGGCTTCTTTGACTCCAATGTCTTCAAGGCTCATGGTGTGTGGCATGTGTCGCTACACCATTTCGTTTGTCTTTATTTCCAGAACACTGAGCCAGGTGTCATTCAGGTCAGTCCAACTCCCGGAATCTGTTCCTGGGCTTCTGCCTGGGAGCTTCCGAGTTACAGCCTCCAAGTTAGATTCAGGTTAAATGTTTGGGGGAATACACCTGATGATTTTGTGTGGCCAGATGAAACTTACAAAGTTTTGCTCCTTGTGTGTTGTTGATTGAGAGCCTTAAGAGAAATACCTTCAGGCTGCCACTATAAGACACTGTGGCGCAGGGACTCAACAGTAGGCATTTGTTCGGAGTTCTAGAGGCACAAGTCCAAGGGCAGGTAGAGTAGGGTCATGTTCTGGGGAGGGCCCCTTCCTTATACATAATTCAGAAGACAGAAGGCACTTGGGATGTCTTTCTGTGAGTGCCGCTTGACCTCATTTACCTCCTGTCCAAGAACTGTTGTTCTGGGGTGCTAGGGCTTTATCCACCACAAGATGTGCATGGGTCGAGTTGCATAGACCAGTCAGTCTGTAGCAGGTGCACATTCTCCACGAGGTTCTGGCTCCTTATGTGATCACAGGCTGCAGAAATGGATTTGCCCTCCATGATGTTCTCAGCAGCATTAGGACAGTGGTTTGATTTACAAACTCTAGTGTGCCTTCTCTGCTTGCTCCTGTGTGGGACATGATGGGAGTGCTCCTTGGTCCCTCTATGTGAGTACAAGTTCCAAAAGCGTTTGTCTGTTTCTTAGGTCAGTTGTGGCAAGTCTGCTCTAACTTCTGAACGGACTGGTTGGTTTGGTGGTTGGTTTTTGGATGGGCCAACCCACAGCCATAGCCACAGCCTCAGCTTCGCCCCTGCTAAGCACACTTCCTCTGAGTCCACCTCAACCTCTTTAGTTCATCAGTACTGTTCAGTGGTTCTTCAGCACTGTGCCTTCTCTACCTGCAGTTAAGGTATTCGAGGAAAAGAAGGGAACAGGGAACACTGTGGGTTCTCATCCATCTTCAGTGTCTGCAGAGCGCCCTGCTCCCCCCACCCCCCACGATGGGCAGCTGTCTTTCTACTATCTCCATAGACTGTGAAGTGCCAGGACTAACTTTCAGGGGCACAGTGGAGTATTAGCTTCTTTACTTGGGAGGGTATTTGAGGCCCCTGTGGATGACTCTAGGAATTGGACTGCTGACCAGTTTTATTGTGAAATTGAGGCAGCATTTGTTCTTTATTCCTCCTAAATTTGCCAAAACAGCCATGGAAGTCTTTGCTGCTGTTGATTTTTCTCATTCCCAGAGTTTTAGAAATATTTCTTAAATCTGATTTTGTGACGTAAGAAATGCAGGAGGTTGGGAAGCTCGCAATCTTTATTCTTTGTTTAAGCATCCATGTTCCTGAGCTGCTAGTACACTGCCTCCCAGTGCCAGCAGGAGATGTGGCTCAAGTGTGGGACATGGAGTGTGTGTTTGCAGGTTACAAGGTGGTGCTACCCATGCACTCCTTTGCGCGGCTAAAGGATCTCCATTTTGACCCTCCCAACGCTGTGGTCCATGCGGGTGGCATCCTGACTGTGGAGATAACGGTGTGTAGCCAGATGCCTGTCCCTGTCCATGTGGACCAGATTACTGTCAACGTTCACTTCAGCATCGAGAAAAACAACTACCGGAAGACAGCTGAGTGGCTGACCAAGCACAAGACTTCCAATGGAATCATCACCTTTCCAGCCGAGGCCTCCCTGTTTCCTGCATCTCAGAATAGCCTTCCTGCCCTGGAGTTGTCGGAGATGTTGGAGAGAAGCCCGTCTGATAACTCCTTGAACACCACAGGCATTATTTGTAGGAACGTCCACATGCTCCTACGGAGACAGGAGAGCAGCTCCTCTCTAGAGACATCCTCGGGGCTGGCCCTGGAGGACGGGGCCCATGTGCTGAGGTGCAACAGTGTGACTCTGCAGCCAGGAGCCAACAAGATATCGTTCAGGACCCAGGTACGGGCTGGGCTCGGGACATGGCTCCCAAGCTGTGGAGGCCGGGAAGGAGTCTGAGAGTGCTGTGAGGCCCTCTGCTGCTTCTGGGTTTTGTCTTCATCCTAGAGAAGATTCAACTTTTTGTATTTAAAGTGGCTTGGCTGGTGATAAGTTTTTGAATGAAGTCTGTTCTTGGTTTTGTTATGATTTAATTTTGAGACAGGCTGGTCTCATGCTCATGGCAGTCCTCCTGCCCCAGCTTCTCCACAGGCATGAGCCACTATCCCCAGCTGCTGTATGAAGATCTTTGTTTGGACTTTTAGTCAGCTTTTTAACTGGCTGAGCTGTGGGGATTTTCTTAGCTGTTTCCTGTGTGTATGAAGATGCCCTCTTACTTGTTAAGGGGATTTTGAAGGTGACTGCCCTATCAGCTGTCTCCCATTGTACACTTGGCTCTGATGGAGCGTACCCTGTTTGTTTCGCCTCATGTGAGGACAGGGTCTGAGGAAGACAGTTTTGTCCCCCATGGATATAATTTGCACCTGACCTCACTCTGAGTCTACTTCATCAGAGGCTAAAGCTGAGCCAGAAACATCAGGTGCTTAGAAAGGACTGGAGAGCTAGCAGGTTCTTGGAGCAGTCTAGGTGCATGTGTGATGCACAGGATATAGGGCTGTAGGGAAGACGAAGATGGTAGCTTTTGAGTCAGAGGACAGTCACCTTTGCCTTGGGAACATGTAACCCACAGAGTGCCTTGTTTTGCCCCTAGGCCAAAGAACCTGGAACATACACGCTGCGACAGCTGCGGGCCTCAGTGGGCCCTGTGTGGTTTGTCCTTGCACACATCCACCCCGTTGTACAGTATGATGTGTACTCTCAGGAGCCTCAGCTGCTTGTGGAACCCCTGGCTGGTGAGTGGAGCCTGCAGCCACACAGGAAGCCAAGAGGGCTCGAGGGAGGGCCTCAGATACCACCTTCCACAGCATCTTGCTCCTCTGCTGTCTACCTGCAGGGGACACTGAGAAAGGGTCGTGGAAGCCACTGGCTGCAGATTTGTCCATGGGGATGCTCATTGTCCTGTGATTGTAGCCATCATGTTTAGGAACCGTGGTGTATCTGAAAGTAAGACACAGAGCTGTTCTGCAGGGAACTTGTGGAGCTGGCTCTTTTTTTGGTGGCAGCACGTGGAGTGTGGCTCATGCTCTGATCAGGTTTTGTCTTTGAAATTCTGAGTGCGCCTGATTCCACAGCATGGCCCAGAGAAACCTAGTGATTCTGTCCTGCTGGTAAGCTTTCAGAGTAGAAGGAGCTGGCATTCAGAGATGACTGCAGCCATGTGGCATGTTCTAGAACATCAGAAAGGCAAGGTCTTAGACTAGTAACACCTTTACTTGCTGTCTTCTTTCGTTGAGAAATATCAGTGACTGCAGTTTTCAGATGCACATTCAGACACACAAGTGCACACGTGAACCACACGCACTGACTCCCCATGCGAGGCCCTGGCTGCCTCAGGAGGCCATCACCAGATGCAGGTCTCTGACTCTAGCCCCTAGCTCTGAGCCATACCAGACTGCTTTTATTTAAAACAAAATGAAAAACACAGAAAGGAAAGCATTTTCCAGTTAAATTTCCTCAGTTCTGTTTATGTCTTTATTTTGCAGCTTCTGCCAGGGCCACCAGCAGATGCCCTTGAGTGTCAGGCCAGCACCCTGTCTCTAGAGGTTCTCGTATGGGGGTGAACTAGGAACAGCCTGAGCTCTGCTCCTAGCCTCCTCCCCTTCCTGCCATGGCCTTGCCTCCGTCTTCTGCCTTGCCTCTTTGTCCCTTGCCTGTCACCTGCTCTTCCTGTGCTGCTTCTCACCTGATCCCCTGCGCCATTCTCCTGAGCAAGCCCAGTGCCCACTCCTTATTTTGTCCTAGAGTCGCTGACTGCCTTGAATAACTTATGAATACCAGACTCTCGCTCTGCCAGCCCAGGTGACATTCCCCTCCCTCAGGTTCATGTGTCCTTTGTTCTCAGTGAGTAAAAGGCGAGGCAGGAGGGAATGGTGCCCAGGGATAACAGACTCTAGAGTAAAAGAAAGAAAAGCTTTTTCTCTTTCACCTTTCCGTGAGCTCCTGTGACAGCTCTCCCTGGGACAGTGATATTAATTGCTGTCTTGTTTCATTTAGATAGCCTTTTGGCTGGCATTCCTCAGAAGGTCAAGTTTACTGTCACTACTGGCCATTATACAGTAAAAAATGGAGACAGCCTCCAGCTCAGCAATGTTGAAGCCATGCTCATCCTGTGCCAGGCGGAAAACAGAGCCGTGGTTTATTCTAACTCAAGAGGTAAGACAGGCAGGTGGCTGGTGCATGTGTGTTCACACACTTCAAGGATGGAAGAATAACCAGGCATCGCTGCCCTGACACTTATTGTGGCACCTTGTCTCGTCCTCTGGGGTCAGCATTTGTAGGTGACCTGAGCCAGCGTCTGTGTTGGGCATACTTTTAGGGATATATACTGAGCATGGCGTGTTCATTAGGTGCCACGTGCTGCCAGGCTTGCCAGGCACTCAGTGCAGTTTCATAGCTGGACTGTGTTCCACAGGGGTGCTTCTCTAGGCCCATCACTTCACCTACCACTAAAGAGCAAAAGCAGATCACCCTTTTAGGCACCAATCCCTAGCCCTCATCTTCTTTTTCCATGAGGCAGGCGTTGGTCTGCAATAAGACAGAACATGCAGGCATGTGGGTGCTGCCCCGACCTGTCTGCACTTTGAGCAGTGCCTGGCCTGCCAGCCTCCTGTGGAGCCTCTGTCTTGGGTCCTGGATTGCCCTGCCTCTCCCCTAGCTCTGTCCTCATTCCTGCACATAGGAGAGCAAGAGCTTGGCAGCACCTCCCATTATGCCTGTTCCCAGCTGACAGGGGAACAAGACAAGGAGTCACGTCTGAGGTGACTTTCTGTCTCCCACAGAAGAATGCTCCTCTGCCTTGCTCCGGATCCAGTCCTCTGACAAGGTCACAAGCATCGCTCTTCCCAGTGCACCTGCATACCACGTGATCGAGTTTGAGCTGGAGGTTCTGTCTTTACCTTCAGCTCCTGCAGCTGAGGGGGATGCCAGTATTCTGGGGACCCCAGAGCCCCACAGGAAACAGAAAGACACGCAGAGAGCTGGCCATTGCATGGTCACCACAGATCACAAGGTAGAGAGGGTCTTGGGTTGTGCGGCCAGGCAGCTGCCTCTTCCTGTCTGGGTAGGGTCCTCCTGTGCTCTTCTGTGTGCTCATCTGGGCTGCAGCCACCACAGGAGAATAGAGGCTGTAACATCACTGCAGCTAGAGTGATGTCACCATGGCACCGGGAGAAAGAGTAGATCCATGCATCCTATGACCCAGCTGCACAAGCTTGTGTCACACAAGGCCTGGAACTACTCAGCCAGGAACAGCTCCCTTGAAGTAGGCCTTTGGGCTGGTGTTTGTTGACAGGTACTCAGAAAGATGGTTGCTCAGGTCACAGGAACATGTGACCTCAGCTCAGGGAGTATTGCCAGGTGTGTCCACCTCCTGTGACACGACTGCCAATTCTGAGGCCCTTTTTGAGCCTCCCATGTTGTGCAGTGGGTACAGGAGTAGTAGGGTAGACCTCAGACAGCAGTCACTCTAAATGCATGTCGTCTTTGGTATAAGATAGTCAATCTCTGTAGAAGAGATTTTCCTTTTCAGTTGTCCACCCTGTCACTGTGATAAAGCACCATAACTCAGACAGCTTATAGAAGAAAGCTTTAACTTGGGGCTTGTGGTTTCAGAGGGTGAGTCTATGACCACCATGGTAGGGAGCATGGCAGCAGGTAGCAGGCATGGCACTAGAGCAGTGGCTGAAAGCTCACATCTTGATCTACAAACATGAGACAGAGAGAGCTAACTGGCCATGGTGTGCTTTGGAAACCTTGTCAAAGCCTGCCTCCATTGACACACCTCCTCAAGAAGGCCACATGTAATCCTTCCCTGAGAGTTCCATCAATGAGGGACCATTTATTCAAACATGAGCTGATGGGGCCCATTCTCATTCAAACCTCTATACAGTCTCTCAAGAGTAGTTAGGAAATTGCTCCCTGCACCTTGTGCAGAGAATACAGGGCAGAAAGACGAGGTCTTCTTCAGTGGGAGATGTGGTTTGCTCCCAGTAGATTTGTCTGTTCTGTATTGGGATAAAACCAAACTCAAAACCTGCGCCTCTCCTGCCCCTGGGGAGTATCTCTTTGTCTACACCATACCCTCACTTTGTTTGGCCTTTAGCTAGGTTCTGTCAGACAGGTGACATAACTGGATGTTGCTTGCTTTCCAGTGGTTCATGGCTGCTCAGAGGCTTTGGGCACATGCATCACTGTGAGGTGCATTTGGCATCTTGGCCCTAGGTGAATGACACACTGGTGGCCTTGCCCTTTCTTGCCATTATGCCTGTGCTGTGGGCTGAACTAGCATTCTGGGATTGTTTCCAATTCTTGTCTCCATATCCTGTTGTTTCTGTGGCTCCTTGTTTTTCACATGTTCATGTGATAATATGTTTAATAGAATTTCCTCTGGGGACAGTGATGGTGAGCCACAATAAAGCCACTGTGCATCTGGGTGCAAGGTGACAGTGTTGTGTTGTTGGACAGTGGCTTACAGGTGTCCTGTATTTCTCCCCAGGTGTCCATTGATTGCCCGTGGTCTATCTACTCTACTGTCATTGCACTGACATTCAGTGTTCCCTTCAGGACCACGCATTCTCTGCTCTCTGCCGGAACCCGGTAAGGATGGGGATGGGGGCAAGCTCTGCTTCTTCTCTGGAATGGACAGGGTGTCAGCTTGTCCCTGTGTGTCACTAGGGTTTTTATACATTAGGAGTAGTTCCCTGTGTCCTGGATACCCAGGCCGTGTTCCCAGTCTCCCTTCTGCTCACAGTTGACATGTCAGTATAAAGTTTTAGGTGAAGTACAAACCAGATCTTTAACTGATCACCAGTCTCATTCTACCCCTCATCTCTGTTTTAAGCTCCCGATTACTGGCAGGTTCCAATTGTTCAATTTCTACAAAGTGTTATGTGGGCTGCCCACTGCATCTTCATAGGTTTGTGTAGCTAGTTCTCTGTCACTGCACCTTTGGTACCTAGCTACCTCCCAGGTTAGAGGTTTTAAAACACTAATATCTGGGGCTTGGTGCTTCCTGGCTAGATGCTCTGTTGTATACTCTGCAACGTGCTCAGCAGCGCCTCAGGGTGCTCTCACTGCAGCAGTATCACAGCCCCAGGTGCCCCACTTCGGTATGCCGAAGTCTTCTGGGAGGAGCCAAGTTGCCTAGTTGAGCACTCCTGCTCTAGAGGTGTTATCAAACCTACTGGGGGTGTTTAGAGGTGACAGCACAGTGTTGGGGCCACACAGTATCTGCTCTTCCTGCTTTAAATGACAACTCTGGCAACCCTGACTTACCTCTCACTGTACCAGTCCCTCTTTCTGGTGGACTAATAGGATTTGGGTAAGTTATAAATGAAATGTTATGCTATTTTTTTTTTTCCTCTTCCTATCACCTGCAGCAGGGAAACAGTACATGTAAAGGTTGAAAACCTCCGTCATCTCTGAAAGAACCCGGGCTGCTCTATTAAAGCAGCTAAGACAACATCTGCATTAACTACCTGTCTTGTTGCTGTGGCAAAAGCAACTTCAGGAAGGGCTAAGAGTTGTGGGAGACACAGTCTGACAAAACAGGGAAGGATGGCAAGGGAGCAGTGGGCAGCTGGCCACACTGTTTCCACAGTCGGGAAGCAGAGAGCGATGAATGTTAACGTCCCACTTGCTCTTTCCTTTGCATCAGGCTGGGATGCCAGCCCATGGAGGGACACTACCGTCTTTCGGGTGTGTCTTCCACCCGGTTCACCTAGTCCAGATAATCATCTTGGGCATGTGCATAGAGGAGACCCAGGAGTGAGAGCCCTGGGTATTGGAGTGACCCACTTTGTTTCTGTGCCGTAGGAAATATGTGCAAGTCTGTGTCCAGAACCTGTCAGAACTGGACTTTGAGCTGTCGGATAGTAATCTGGAAGACATGGGTCATGCTTCCGACCTGAGGCTGGCACCCCTGAACACACAATCCCAGCAGGTAACTGTCCTCTCACCTGAGCACCAGATTCTCAGCAGGTCAGGGAGGAGGACCAGAGTGAGTGGCTGGAGCCGAGCAGATCCTGCTGCTGATTGGGATTAGCTTCTGGGCACCAAGGAGGGCCTGGGCAGAGCTGCACCCGTGCCTGCCATGTTCACTTGCAGAACAGGTGGGTGGGCTTAGACAGCTGAGGGGGCAGCAAATTGCACAGGAATGTCTTTGCCATTTTAGAATTAACCCTAGAGCTTACCCTGCTCTATGTGTGATTTGTGTGTGATCTCTTAACTGTGTGTGTGCTGTCACCCTGAGACAGAGTGGTCCTGTGCTACTGTAGGCCTACTGTGCTGTTGCTGTAAGAAGCTCACATCTGGGCCCTCACTCCTTGCCATTTTCCTCCCTTTGTGTCTGTACTTTTGGACAGTAAGTGTTGCTGGCTGTTGATCGGAGGATTTCTGGTGGTGCCTGCAGCTTCAGTATTTTAAGCCTTTCCCACTAATATTTATTTGGCCATTGTGACATTTTTGTGAAACCTGACCCTGATTCTGCAGGTATGGACGCTGGTGTTTAGGCCATGTGTCTGCCTGGACTTGTTCCTAAGTTATTTTATGTTAATAGGAAGTGATTGACATGGATGTAAACTGGGTGATGGTCTTTAACCCTCTGTCACTGTGATACAGTGCTTGAGAGAAATCACCTGAAGGAAGAAAGGTGTCTTTGGCTCATGGTCTAATCCATGGTTTTAGTCCATGGCCATTTTGCCTGGTTAATTTTGTGCCTGTGCAGAGGGAGCATATCCTGGAGAGGAGTGCATGGTTGAGCAGAGCTGCTGTTGTCATTACCTTATGGGAGCTGGGGAGGAAAGCGGGGAGGGAGGGGTGATATTCTTTTCACACCCCGGTGACTCCTTCCTCAGTTACTAGCTCACCTCCTGAAGTTTCTACCGTCTCCAGGCAGGGCCATTGGTCCAACTGTGATAGTGGTATTCCCCATTATGGAGCCATGGAGGGGGTTTGCTATGTACTAATAATGGTATGGAAAACTACTTTTCGTGATCTTTGATGCTGTGAAGCTTATGCAGTCATAAAGTGGACTCTTTTTACCAGCTGGGGCCGGGTTCTGTGCCAGGCCAGCCAGGCAGGAGTGAGGCAGTTGTAGGTGCTGCTGAGCCACAGGGACCCACTGGCTCTCAGCGGACACTGCCTGACACATGCCTGTTTGCATAAAGTGGAGGCTCCCAGCACTGTGACCAAAGTCGTGCCTCTCATTACAGCTCATCCACAGCAAGCAGTCTGTGTTCTTTGTCTGGGAGTTGACGTGGACCCAGGAGCCTCCCCCTCCGCTGCACTGCCAGTTCTCTGTGGGATTTTCCCCAGCTTCTGAAGAGCGGCTGACTGTCTCCTTGAAGCCCTACACTTACGAATTTCACGTGGAGAACTTTTTTGTATGTAATATGTTATTGGGAAACCGGGTGTGGGACGGGAGCACAGAGCACTTCAAGTTCTTGGTACTCTGGGGGTTTGGGTGAATCCTTTCAATATACTGGAGCCAGCTCAAGGAAGGTCATGACCTCTGAGCAGGTGAGTCAGTGCCTGCCCAGTTTGTGGCACTGTGTCCTTCCTGAGGTGCTGACAATGCTGATGATCCGTGACTTAGACCCCTGCGCTGCTCTTCCTGTCATCATAACAATCTGGGGTACATGTTAGAGTCGTTAGAGTCATTTCATCTCTACCCTGAGCTCCTGCTCCCCAGCGCTGCTGTCAAACCCAAAACAGGAGAGTGCCACAGGAGGACGTTCCTACTTTCTCATAATCCGCCTCTTACTGAAGTGTGCTCCTCTGAATGGCTGTGAGCTGGGCACACAGGCCTCATTGGGTCTGGTTCAGTCAGCACGTCCCTTGACCTTACGGCAGTTGAGAAACAGCCGTGTGTCTCAGGGAAGGTTTATGTTTGTGGTTCTTGACACTAACTGCTTCTTTTTTCTGCCTCCCTCTAGCCATATAAGACTAGTACTGTGTGTGTGTGTGTGTGTGTGTGTGTGTGTGGTCGTGGTGGTTTTTGTTTGTTTATTTGGTTTGATTTGGTTTTATTAAGGGGGTTTTCTCTGTGTAGTCCTAGCTGCCTTCCTGTCACACCCAATGTGCAGAGCCTCCTGAAGTGCAGGTGTAGTCATAGGCCTTTTAATGGGCTGCTCTTTCTGAAATGTGTTCTTGAGACTAGGACTCGGACAGGACCACTGTATGGAAAGCTGCCAAGGAGTCTTTGTGTGCCACAATGCTCAACTTTTTTAAAGTGTGCATTTCCACATGCTCTTGAATTCAGTTATGTGACCATTGTTCTGATCTTTTGGGGAAATACTTGTGTTCCAAAGGAACCTCTACCAAATCCACAGCTACTCATTTCCTCCTGACCCAGGAGAATCTGCAAGCTGCAAGCAGGTCTGCCTGTGGGTCTATATTTTCTCAGCATTTCCCACCCCTAATATGTGACTTGTGACTAGCATCCTTTATTTAGGAGTGTCATCAAGACTCAGCATTTGGAAACACGTCAGGACCTCATTCCTTTAGGTGGACGCTGTTCCACTGCAGATGGGCCATGTGTCTTCCATTTGTTCTCAGTGGCCAGAATCGTGCATGTTGATAATGTGCTATTGTGATACTGGTGCTAGGGAAGTTGGCTTATGACTTCTTTTCTTTTTTTTTTAATTCAAGTTTATTTATTTACTATGTATATAATGTTTTGCTTGCACGTACAAGCCAGAAAAGGGTATCAGATCTCACGATAGGTGGTTGTGAGCCACCACGTGGTTGCTGGGAATTGAACTTGGGACCTTTGGTAGAACAGCCAGTGCTCTTAACCTCTGAGCCATCTCTCTAGCCCCAGCTTACGACTTCTTATGTAGACATATAGGACACATACCAGGTTCTCTTGAATAAATACCCCCAAGCGGAGTCTGGGTAGGCTTTGAGAAGCTGCTGGATTCTATTATTTCTCCAGGGGTCCTGGTTCTGCACTCTCACAGCACTACAGCTGCTGCTGCTTTAATTACAGCTATCCCAGTGGTTGTAGAGGATGTGTCACCGTCTTGCAGAGGGTGGAGGGATTTCCATGCTGTCTACTAAGATGGAGTGTTGGGTTTTCATTACTTGGTTTTCCTTTCCTGGTATCAGTCCCTGTGTGTAATTTGTAAACATTGACCTTTCTGTAGTTGGCATTTACTGTTTTGATGACATGCATGGAATACAAGTTTTTTCTTTTGTTGAAATCTCACTTTTCTCCCTTCATCACTTTAATTCTCTAGTTCAGATCTAAGAATCTGAAAGTCAAGGTCAGAAAGGTTTCTAAGAGCTTGACAGTCTTGGTGCTTGTGTTGTAGTTTTGTGTGTGCTACTCTGTTCTGTGACTCATCAGTTGTCCTTATGCTGTTTGAGAAGACTGTAGCACGCAGTAGTTTGACACCACTGTCAACTGGCCATCACTGGTAGTTTTTCACTGGAAAAACCTGGTTCTCGTCACAGACATGCTGTGTCAGCAGTCTAGTGAGACTGCCGGTCTACCTGCAGTCGTTGGCTTTTCTCCAAAAGAGCATGGAGAGACTAACTGGAGATCAAACCCACCACCACTATTGATGCACCTTTGAGCCTTTAGGAAACGTGTCCTTCGCTAGTGTGTCCACCTAGTGTCCCACTGATGCGCGGTGCACGATGTGTGAATGGGCAACCTTGTATCTCTGTTAAATGCCCATAGCTGGCCTGTATGAATGGGCTACTCTGGGTTCTCTAGCACCCCTGGCCCCCCAACCCCGCCCCATTCAGAGGGCTGGGTGTGTGTTCTCATGTCTGCATATGCCTCATAATGGGAGAGCAGCAAGAGACAGCCCATCAGATTGGTGGCTGTTTGCCTTTCTCTGAGCAGACTTAACTGAGTGTGTGGTAAGAAAGTCATTACCAAGGCTGTCAGAGAACTGGTTTATACCCAGAGAACTTTTCATTTTCCCATGGGTCTTTAGGAGAACACGAGTCTAGATCTCGATTTCTCCTTTAATAGCAATGCATTGTATTCTAATGAGATAGGCTAGGTTGCTCTTCATGTACCAGGTGAAGAGCACTGGCTTCTGAGCTGGAACTGCCCGTGTGTGGGTGAGCCACTGTGTGTGGGTGAGCAGCAGGCCAGTTGACACTCTTGGTTTGTGCTAAGTGCTGATAAAATACTGGTTTGTGTGAAAAGCCATTGAGAATGAGGCCGATACAGAGAAAAGGGGCGGGGGGTTACACACAGAATTGGATGACACCCAGGGGTTTGTATTAATTGTACTAGTTTTGGAAATTGTGTTTACTTTGGCAAGAAAATGTCTATTTTTTTTTTTTAATAATATTCAGTGTTAACAGAAGAGGTGAAATGGCAGGTTGTCTGGGATTTGCTTCAGAGTATTTTAGGCAGGTTTAGAAACCCTAATGAAGACTTAGATCAAGCAGATGAAGCAGATATTAATAACCCTGATATGGGGGAAGCACATGGAGTGCTGTTCCACTGCCCATGCTCCCATGTTTGAAAACACCTGTAATTTAAAAGACACCTGAGAGACCAGTGAGATGGCTGTGCAGGTAAAGGTGCTTATTGCAAAAATCTTGCATTTGATCCCTGGAAGCTGAGTAAAGGTGGAAGGAGAGAACCAATCCCACAGAGTGGCCTCTTGAGTTCTGCACACACACATGGCATGTGCCCACTTTCCTCTCAACAAGAATAGTAACGTAAAAAGAAGAGAAAGAGCCTAAGGCCATGGGGTTGGGGTTGTGTCTGTAAGAACCAGCTGCCAAGGTGGCTGTCACCATGGCCCTCAGTAGCCTTTCTTCCAGCCACTCAGGTCAGCTGTCCTTTATCCTCTCTGTCCCCTCCTTACAGACACTGTACAATGTGAGAGCTGAGATCCTTCCTGCTTCTGGAGCTGAGTACTGTAGGACAGGCTCGCTCTGCTCCTTAGAGGTATCTATCACGCGGCTCGCCGACCTCCTGGATGTGGACAAGGATGAAGCACTTGTTGAGTCTGAGGACTATTTTTCCACAAAGCTTATGTATGAAGGTAGGTCTCTTCCTGATGGTGTGATGGCCCAGTCTTCAGTGAGATGCAGCCTCCTAGAACCGAGTTCTAGAATCACAGCACTTGCCTGATAAGAGTCATGATGCAGCACAGTCCTGGGCTCACTAAGCACAGCTCTGTTATTACAGTGCATTCTAACAAGCAGCAGCCTGGGCACTCAGGACCATGGATGCGTCTGTGGAGGGTTGAGTCCAACCATTGCCCTAGAGCTGTATCACTGTGTTCTCAGTAGCTGAAGCCCCTGACCACACACTATCCTCTTACTCTCCCCAGGCCCAGCCTTTCTCAGAATCACTCTAAATGTGACTGATGAACCAACTATTTATCATTTTTAAAACAACAGTGGGGCTGACAGAATGGCTCAGTGGGTGAAAGCATGTATCATGAAACACCTACTTGATGGCCTAAGTTTGACCCCTCGAGCCCACAGTGAAAAGAGAGAACCAATTCCCAAACGTCCTCTGACTTCCACACACATGCCATGACATGCACACACATGCACATATATTAATACCAATGTAAAGAAACACCCATGGGGGTAGGTGTGGTGGCACATGCCTGTAACACCAGGATTTGGAGAGTAGATACACATGAATCAGGAGTTTAAGGCTAGCCTCAGTTACTAAGTAATTCTTAGGCTACTTGAGATTCCATTTTAAAAACAGGGTTGGAAAAGTGGCACAGTCATTAAGTGTAAGCACAAGGACCTAAGTTCAGTCTCCAGACCCTTCAGTAAAAAGCGGGTGGTGGTGGTGCACGCCTTTGATCCCAGCACTCGGGAGGCAGAGGCAAGCAGATCTTTGTAAGTTCAAGGTGTACATATTGAGTTCTAGGACAGCCAAGGCTACACAGAAAAACCCTGTCTTGAAGAAGGGGAGAGCTGAGTATGGTGATATATACTTGTAATCCTAGTGCTTCTTGTCAGCCAGGCTAGTCGACTTAGCAAGATCTAGGCCAGTGAAAGACCGTGTCTCAAAACAAAATGAATGGTGCCTGAGAAATTGCAGCAAAGTTGACCTCTGACCTCCACATGTGTATACATATGAACAGTACACAAATACATGAAATAAAACAGAGCTGGCAGAATGGCCTGGCGAGTAAAAGTGTGCTGCTGCACAAAGCCTCACAGCTAAGTGCAGCCCTGAAACCCACGCTGTCTGACTCACACAGTACACCGTTGTGAACATACAGTAATAGGTTAAAAACAGTAAACACATGACCTTTCATGAAAGATAACTGTTGCTAAGTAGAAAAAATATAGTACATGTGATGTTCTGGGGTCTATCTTATCTTTGCTGTCTAGCCTAATCATAGGTAACCAAATTTTGTGCTCATCTGCGTCCGTTCTGGAGAAGCTGTGCTAGTTGAAGGACGTGAGGAGGCATTTAGAGGCCACACTGCTGGGGTCTAAAGTTGCTCTTTGCATGCCCTCCTGTTTTGAGTGCACATTTGGTCAGGTGTCATTTTGTAGCACCAGGAGTTGGCCGCTGAGAAGTCTGATTTGCCAAGTTTGCACAGCGTCCAGCCGTAGACATGTTTCATCTCAGCGTCGGAACCCACGTCTGAGCACCTCACCTGCACAGTGGGCACTGGGGCAGCCAAGCATGGGGGGCAAATGCAAGTTTTGTGAACTCTAGTTTTCTTTTCTTTTCTTTTTTTAAGTCTCAGATTTTGTCAGTCATGACAAAGTCTGTTGGCTGTGGGGTTTGAGGGAGAGTGGTAAGGGGGGCTGAGACAGGGTCTTACTCTGTACACAGCCCAGGCTGGTCTGCAACTCATGGAAATTCTCCTTCCCCAGCCTCTGAAGTTCTGGGGTGACAGGTATGGGTCGCCATACCTTGTTCTAGGCTGTTTTCTGACATAACATGTCAGCCTCCCATAGTCCAGTTTCAAGAACACATTTGCTAGATGGTAGCACTGATTACCATAGTTTGCCAGTCATTACCTCAAGAATTCAGCTGTTGTGGAGATGGCCTGGCTCAGCACACAGTGCCTAAGCTCTGCACATTTCTTGCTGCTCGAAGCTTCCATTCTGCAGCTGAGAATGTGAGAAGCCTGAAGCACCAGACGGAAGTAGCTCATATGTCCTCAGCTGCTGACTAGTGAAGTAAAACAGTGGACTCTGGTTACACAGGGTGTCTTGGCTGGGCATCTTGACCCCTCTTCTGAAGAGGTTACTAACACATTGGGATGGGACAGCCTCAAGAGACAGCATTACAGGAAGGGGAAGTGGTTCATAGGTTGCCAAGAGTCAGAGTGAGGGCAGACAGCCTGTGGTTCTGTGGAATTATACCAGAAGAAATGCCTGACCCAGGTGTCTTTGAATGTGGTGGGCCTTTGAAGACTGCTGCCTAGTGGCCATGCTGTGCCAGTGCAAGTTCTATCATCATTTGAGACTGTACAGTAGGGAAGGCTGGGTGCATGCAGCCTCTGTAACCATCCAGATACACTTCACTGTTTAAAGATGCTTCTGGACTTGCAGGATGGCGCAATGCACCAAGATGCTTGCCACCAAGCCTGACCACCTGAGTTTGATCCCTGAGACCCACATGTACTCCATGGCGCGTGCACACACAAACACACATATGAAAGAAAAGAAAAGAAAAAATAAGGCTTCTTTGGGAGATGAACTGAACGATAGATAACTGTGACTGTTTTTTGGACATCCTTAAGTCCAGCTGTCCATTCCCAGAAAGTCCATACTAGTGAAGAATGTGAGAGATATGGTGGTAAGGACGGTGCCTTTATCAGGACCAACATGAATGTGGCATAGAGGCAGCAGCCTGGAGCTCCCTCAGAGATCAGGGTACCCTCAGCCATATCTGAGACCTGCCTCCCTGCCTGTTCTGCAGTACTGCCTGACCTCACAGCCATGCTACCTGCTTCTGTTGCTCCTGGCCTTTGAGTCACACGTATGTAGGCTGCTGCTGCTGCTGTCATGGCATAGGAGGCTGTGACTGCCTTGCTGCTTGTCTGCTTCTTGTGGAAGAGACTCTTCCTGCTCACCACCCTGGTCCCTGCTGGCCTTGTTCACTGTACTGACCTTGGGCTGGGTCACCGTGGGTCAGTGGGGGTGGTTATAAGAAGCCTGTTGATCAGTGGGGGGTGGGGGGTTGCATGCCTTTAGTCCCAGCACTCCAGAGGCAGAGGCAGGCATATCTCTTGTGAGTTTGAGGCCAACCTGGTCCCCATAATATTCAAGACAGCCAGACCTGTCTCAAAGCAGCAACAAGAAAATAATGTTGATGACAGCTGCCACATGCTAAGGCCCTGCTGTGCCCAAGTTGGGTCTCAGTGATGCAATGTACACCATCTTTTTACATCCATGAGAAGCACCTGAAGGCTGATGGCTCTATTCTCCGTGAGTGGTCAGCGGCAGGATCCAGACCGTGCTGGCTAGCTCTCCATCACTGTGACAGACGCTATGAAACCAAAGAACAGATCTTCTTTGGCTTATGATTTCAGAGGGTTCTACTCACCGTCAGCTGGCCCTGTTGCTTTGGGACTGAGGCAGGACTGAAACATGATAGTTGCACAGTATGGTGAATGAGTCTGCTCACTTCGTGACGCCCAGGCAGCAGAGAAGAAGAAGGATCGGGGGCGAGGCAGACCCTTCAAAGGCACATCTCCAGAGAGACCTTCCTCCAACCAGGCTCACCTCCTAGTAGCCATTTGCCTGGACTCATCACTG
The DNA here is from genome assembly GCF_030254825.1 of Meriones unguiculatus. Taxonomy (NCBI): domain Eukaryota; kingdom Metazoa; phylum Chordata; class Mammalia; order Rodentia; family Muridae; genus Meriones; species Meriones unguiculatus. The sequence continues at coordinate 8,135,533 of NC_083363.1, forward strand.
GAAACCACTGATGAAGCTGTCATTCTTGTGATGTCATCCTGCAGTGCTGCCACCATCGGAGGGCCAAGCTTTCAACACAGGAGCCTTTGGGAGTTTTTATATCCAACACTCAGCCCAGATCATTGGTCTCAATGCCACTCCACACAGATAGATATGCCTCTGGCCTCCAAACAGCCTAGTATAACACTTTTTTTTTTTTTTATCTGATGGAAAAGGTAGTTTTTCTGTCTGCATCTAGTGTGATCCAGTCAAAGGAGAAGTAATTTGAGTGCTGTACTGAAGCAGTGGTGTGCTGTGATGATTAAAGCACCACTCATTGTAAGGTGGACTTAGGAGAGACCTGTGTCCTTTAGCAGGGTCTCCATTGTGACTGAGGGTTGGAAGGGGAAGGTCTCGCTTTGCTGTCTGTATGAATGGTGTGTCCTCCTCATTTCAGTTGTGGACAACAGCAGCAACTGGGCTGTATGTGGGAAGAGCTGTGGTGTCATCTCCATGCCTGTGGCTGCCCAGGCCACTCACAGAGTCCACATGGAAGTGATGCCTCTGTTTGCTGGTTACCTCCCCTTGCCTGATGTCCGACTGTTTAAGTACCTCCCCCACCACTCTGCTCATGCCTCTCAACTGGATGCTGGTAAGGAGTTTACAGAGGGCAGGCTCCCCCTCCCCCATTACATAAAGTGGGTCGTGACCTGATAACCCATCCCATGTAGGAAGTACTGCAAATTAGTTCACTCACTGCCCAGACCCACCGAGCATCTGAGCATAGTGTCACCCCTCACAGAACCATTAGCACAGAGCTTGTTTTAAAAGTACAGATGTAGATGTGAGGGATCTAAAACAAAGCACAGGATCCCCACCCTGTGGGCTGCACAGTATACTCACGGGGGAGGCTGACCGGGGCACTGCCTGGCATCTTGAGAGGAATAAATCATGCTGCTAGTTCAGAGTCAAAATCTGAAGTTTGGTTTCTACTGAACATAGTGTGAAATCTGTAGGCAGAGCCCTCATAGAATTGATGGTAAATTCTGTATTTGAATAGGGATATAGCTTCATGTGGCTACACACTGAAAAATTAAAGCATATTTTCATGGCCAGTGGCCAGTAGAAAATAACACCCAAAACCCAGTTGCTCTAGTTTCAAAAACCACAGTAATTTGGGGCTGGAGAGATGGCTCAGAGGTTAAGAGCACTGGCTGCTTTTCCTTCAATTCCCAGCAACCACATGGTGGCTTACAACAATCATATAATGATATCTGGTGCCCTCTTCTGATGTGCAGGTGTACATGCGGGCAGAACATTGTATATACAATAAATAAATAAATCTTAAAAACAAAAAACAAAACAGTAATTCTATAACAGTTTGACACTGCCCAGACCCACTGAGCATCCGAGTATCGCCTCACCCCTCACAGAACCATTAGCCCAGAGCTTGTTTTAAAAGTACAGATGTAGGGCTGGAGAGATGGCTCAGTGGTTAAGAGCACTGTCTGCTCTTCCAAAGGTCATGAGTTCAATTCCCAGCAACCGGATGGTGGCTCATAACCATCTATAATGTGAACCGATTCCCTCTTCTGGCAGGTGTAAATGCAGATAGAACACACATATACATAAAATAAATAAATCTTAAAAAAAAAAAAGTACAGATGTAGATAGGCTGGGCTGGCCTCCCCCTCCCCAGGCTCACCCTGCAGTGCCTTGGTCTGACTTCCTATGTGTTCCACAGACAGCTGGATAGAAAATGACAGCCTGTCAGTGGACAAGCACCTAGATGACCAGCTGGACTGCAGCAGCGTACGGAGTAGAGGCAGCACACACTCAGCTTCCAGCAGCGAGCACAAAGGCTTGCCCATGCCCCGGCTTCAGGCACTGCCCGCTGGCCAGGTCTTCAACTCCAGCACTGGCATGCAGATCCTGGTCATTCCCAGTCAAGATGACCACGTCCTGGAAGTCAGTGTTACCTGACCCTGCCATGGGCCAGCGAAGCCACAGAGTGGCCATGAGTGCACTTTAGGGATTGTGGCTGGATTGTGGTCTGTGGTAACACACTAGCTCTAACCAGACTCTGGCAGTCCTGCCTAGCTACAGACACAGCAGAGAACAGTGTCCTTCAGCTGCTCAGTGGAGTAGAGCATCACCTCATGTTGTCTATGACGCAAGATTTGTTTTCTGTTTTCATCCCTGACGCTGTCCCCGTGCTGGTCTCCCTAACTCATCATCCCCTTCCCACAAGACTGGTCTCCTCCCACAGCCTTTGTCCTGGTGGCTTCCCCATCCCCATTTCGTGTCTTTCAGGTGGACCTTCAGCAGACTCTGCAGTCTTCTTATGGCACTGTGTGCCCTTCTGCTCACACAGCCCAGTCCCTGGGCGATTTGTGGGCCTCCTGAGGGAGGAAACCCTGTCCTACACTCCAGATTCCCCCATTGTGGTTTTCTAGTAACAGCTTTTGGGGCTAGGGGGTGGGGGGAGGAAACACAACCCCTTCTGTGCCTTGGGATGCCCGGCAGACCACAAGGTCCATCTGTAAGAGCCACGTGAAAGACTGCAGAGAGACGACCAGAGCACAGGAAGTGCGCTGTGGAAATGGCTTAGGCTAAATGTTCTGGATCCCTGATTCCCTCTAATACTGATTGAATATCATATGCACTTGGAATTAAATCTATATTTATTATAATTGTTGGATGTGGGGGTGAAATGTTTTCTCTCACTTTAAAGTCTGCTCATGTATTCTAGCTGTATAATCGACATCTTTTGCACCTTAAGTCTTGGAACTGAAGATGCTCCATCTGGAGTGAAGAAGAGAGGGACCTCTCTTGTGCTCTGGTCAGCCGTAAGGACTCAGGGCCTGGAGGAGCCTCTGCTGGTCCACTGGGTTGCAGTCATACCGCACCAACGGGTTCATTTACTTTTGGTTGTAAATTTGATTGTACATATTGTTGATTTATTATTTTTAAAAGTACAGACTAACTGATGTAATGTTTGTGTATAAGTTGCACCAAAAATCAAGGACAAAATAAATGTGTGTTTGTTTTTACTGGTGTGGAATTCATAGCTTGTAAATACATGCTGTATGTATTAAACATTTTCAGTCCTCCAAAGTGATGTATTTTTGTACATTTGAGAGAGTGCGCTCTGGGTTCACTGGCATGGTTAAAGTAAGTGGAACCTGAGATACAAAGCTGGAAGAGGAAGGAGCCATCTTTGATAGTGGCTAAATCGCAGAGAATGAGCTTGGGCACAGGGAGTCAGGAGCACAGGCAGAAGCCAGGAGCAACAAGCCGACACTTTCAGTATTAAGTGTATTTGATTTTAACTCAGAAAGGATGTTGTGGCTCTCCCTACCCCAATCCTTTTCATTTGCAGGTGTTGGAGGAATGCAGAAAGAAAATAAACATTTATTGAAACCTTTATGTTTGGTTTAAAACTAATAAACTTGGGCTATGCAAATTAGAACTTCATATATAAGGAATGTTTACAGCCCTGTGAAATCTGTTTGCTGTCAAACTTGACAGTTGCCCTGCAGACGTCAAGTTCATGTAGGTCTTTGAGCCTGTGAGAAAAGCTTTCACCTGGCACTGTTAGCCTCCCATGTGTGGTGTACTGCTCACATTAGAGAGTGGAGTCTAATTCTGAGTTAGCCACTCCTTGACTTTCATATTTTAGAGTTCTCTGAGGTTTTCTAATTACATGTATTTAGAATAAAACAAAGGGGAAATTGAAAATGTTGATGGTACTTTCTGTTGTTGGGAAATGTTGAAAATCAAATCTCTATCTGCTAGCTACCCAGAAACTACATGTGTGTGCTTGTTTTCAACATGTGCGGTACAAAGTCATCCTTGTTTCTTCTATTTGTAGAGGAGCTAGGAGACTACCACTAGATTTTGTTGTAAGGGTTTGTGTGGTCTGATGAAGATGCCCCGGGTGTTAGACATTGTGAAGCCAGAGAGTGTCTCTCAGAAGCAAGTGCACCAATGTTTACAGACAGCTGCTACCCCTCAGATCCAGCAGCAGGAAAGAAAGGCAGTTAAAATTGTTGGGAGTTTTATGGGGTCTCCTGATACTGGAAGAACTGTAACTTCTGATTGTAACATGGGAATTGTATTTAAGGACTCTTACCTATGGCCCCATTGTACATCCTGGAGTGGGTGACTCTAAGTTTCAGACAAGAATAGAAATCCGTGAAGAGTAGATAACAAGGCTTCTTTTGGCTTTTTCTTTAGCATTTAAAACAAGGTTAAATCTTAAAATGAAATTAAACGTGCAGGTTTTAGCTAAAAATGAAAAGTTTTGCCACGTTTTATGAAAGAACCGGGCCGATCAGTGTTTCCCTTAAACCGTTGACTCCTACAATAAGCTCTACGTATTTTCACTTATGAAGACGCCCTTTCTCTGTATGACAGCTGGCAGCTGTTCTTTGGGACTGGGTCTAGGAAAGGTGACTGACTGCTGACCGTGACACTGCAGACTTTGGTTCCATTTTTCACTGTATTCTGTAATGTCAGAGTAAAGCCACTGTATTAAGATTATTTAAAGTGTAAGCATTAAAATTCTAAAAATACACATTTTAAGAAGAAACTCCGTTTGACCTTGGTTCTTTTGCGATGGCACGGTTACAGTCGAGTGTGCGGTGTCTGCCCGGGTGCCCGCAGCAGCTGCACGGCGCGGTACAGAGCTTACCTCGGCCTTCCACCGTCCCGGCGTTCAGCACGACCTAGGTCACAGCCGTGCTGCGCCTGCGTACTGCGGGGTGGCGGCGCGGAGTGGGCGGGGCCTTGCCAGCTGCTGCCGTCGCTGTCCCGCCCCGGAAGTGCGCCTTCTGCGCGCCGGAGGTAGTTCGGATTCTGGAAGTGGTGCGGACGGGGCACCGCACGTGTGGCTGCGGGATGAAGTTCGCCTACCGGGTGAGCGGCGGGCCAGCCGTGGGCAGCGGGAGGGCGAGTGGAAGGCTCCGAGGACGTGGGAGAGCCCGAGGTCGTTGGCATCTCGGCTGCCTGTGGGTCGGCCCGTCGCAAGCTGTTGCTCCCTGTTCCTTTCCCAGCCACACTGAAGCTCCGGCTTCCTCCAGGCTGGGTCTCTAAGGCTGTACCTAGCCCTGTCCTCTACTCACCCTGTCAGACAATACAGCAGTGGCTGCAGAAAGGCCCCTGACAGCAAACCTCAAGCCACATCCAGCTCCCTACAGGGCCGCCAGTCCTTGGAGCAGTGTCAGTAGCACGCCACGGGCCGCTTAGAACCAAGCTCTGGCTGGTATCGTTGCATCGCTGTCCACCTACAGCCCAGGCAATCCCTCTAAGCAGCTACCTGCCTGCACCGCTGGCCTTTGCTTTGTTTGGACATCAGTCCTATTGCCTATGTGGACATTAGACCACAAGGTAGACACTGAGCTGAGTCTAATGGATGGCAATGCTTGCGTTTGATAATTGAATGGATAAACTGGGGCGCTGATACATAGCACTGCGTACTGTGGTCAGCACCTCCTGGAGCCTTGCTCACTGATGCAGATTCTCTTTAAATGAGCGTTCTATGCCCTTCTGTGCCTCCTGTCTTGGGAGTTTCTTACCGTTAGTGGGAACCCTGGGCTCCCCAGAATGAGGCTGGATTCCGCTCCTGCTCAGGGGCAGGACACTGTCTATGGTCAGGTACTTTGCTGCTTCTGCCCAGATGCCTGCCCGTCACCTTTTCTGAGAGCTGACACTGATTTCTTTGTGTTAAGACTGATTCGATTTCTTTGCAGTTCTCGAATTTGTTGGGGACAGTTTATCGGTGTGGAAACTTAAATTTCACATGCGATGGAAATTCTGTTATCAGCCCTGTGGGAAATAGAGTCACTGTGTTTGACCTTAAGAAGTAAGTATGGAGAAGCAGTGTTAGCAGTGACAACTGTAGGATTGCTAGCCATCCTCTCTCAGGCTTGCAGAGCTACTAGATGTAGGAGGTTACTGTAGGTCATGGGAAAGTTGCTTGCTTTTTTCATTCTACGATACTAACATTACCCTTAAAGGAAAAGGAAAAAATTGTGTGCCTTTTGGCTATTGCCTGACAAGGGATCCTACCTCTCTCTGTGGAGGTGGTGGGAGGTAGAAAGGTGTAAGATTAATTAATTGGTTTGTTCTCTGTCCACTATTTCCCAGATAATGAGATGGAGACCTATTACATTTATTAATAAGCTTTAGAGCACTACAGCTGGACAGATGTTGATCTGTTCTAACCCATCTATACTATACTGGCTACTTCCCAGGCATGTGCCCCTAGTCTCCCGGGCTGCACCTGCTCCATCTCTGTCCTAATAGCAACTCCTCATCGCCCAGAGGCCTTCTCCTGGCCCAGCCTACTTCCTCATGGCCCAGCAACCTCTCTTCTCTCCTCTCCTCTCTTCTCCTCCCCTCCCTCCCTCTCCCCCCCTCTCTCTACCTGGGACGCCCAGACTGGGACCAGAAGTCTCGCCTTAACTCTCCTACCCACTATAGACCGTCCTGCTTCTTTATTAACCAATCAGAGATAATTGGAGAGTAATTTTTGCACCACATTGAGACAGGAGAGTCCTAAATAGCATTGACAATACCAGAATCTGTTAGCACATAGCTCTTTGCCAGTTCAGCATTTAACAATTGAATATACAGAGACACGCCTTAATACCAAGTGAGCATTTATTACCAGAGGAGCCCTCTGAGCGCCCCAGGCCAGGTAATTTGACGAGAACAGGGTGTTCTGGACCCTTGCTCAGTTGCCCAGTCAAACCCTGCTTTTTTCCTCCTTCTATCTGCTTTCTTTTCCTTTTCTCTCTCTCTCTCTCTCTCTCTCTCTCTCTCTCTCTCTCTCTTTTAAGAACATACACAGAAGGGTCAGTGCCAAGCTGACCTGGGAGGGCAAGGGATGAACTCTACTGTAAGGGCCCCTATGTCAGGAGAGCCAGCTGCTAGTCCAGGTCTAGCTCTGTCTTCTTGTCTCAGTGCACAAGACCAACTGTGCACTGGGGTTGTTTGTGTTTCTCAGCAATAGATCTGACACATTGCCCCTGGCCACTAAGTACAACATCAAGTGTGTGGGGCTGTCTCCAGATGGCCGCCTTGCAATCATCGTTGATGAAGGTACTCTCGGTCTTGGTGTGGGCGGGCACTGGGGTGGCCCTGCGGCCTCCGAGCTGTGTGACAAGGACGTCACCCAGGGTCAAGCCCAACTCCATAGCATGGGTCCGGGCAATCCATGTCCCAGGGGGGACCTGTGCAGCACCTTCCTGCACTTCAACAGTGCACAGTAAACAGGTGTGCTGCGTGAGGAGTCGGGTGGCCATAGTCTCTCTCGCCCTGACCTCTTGCAGGGGGCGACGCTCTGCTGGTCAGCTTGGTCTGCAGGTCTGTGCTGCACCATTTCCACTTCAAGGGTTCCGTGCACAGCGTCTCCTTCTCCCCTGATGGCAGGTGAGAACCTCTGGGTGCCGCCACGGGTGCCCCCCTGTGAAGAATACAGGGCACCAGTCTCAGGCCAGCTATCGTCGGTCCCCAGGATCACCTGTGACCCTGTTTCTTCTGCAGAAAATTTGTTGTTACGAAGGGCAACCTTGCTCAGATGTACCATGCCCCCGGAAAGAAGCGAGAATTCAACGCGTTTGTTCTGGACAAAACCTATTTTGGGCCCTATGATGAGACCACGTGCATCGACTGGACAGATGACTCCAAGTGAGGCTGGGGGCACGGCACCTTGGGTCATCTCTTCCTGGAGAATGCAGTCTCCTTCCCCTAAGCTTTGGCTGCATTTTAAAATGTGCCGTGAGCTCTCCTTAGAGTCTTGCACAGCCTCCAACAAACAGCAGGACTGAGCTCTGGCTCTGAGTGAGGTCTATAGTGTCCTCCCTTCTCCTGTTTACTCCTGGAAACCTGCTGATAGAGTGCAGATCTCCCAGTCAGTTTGTCAAGAACACACAAGCCGGCCATGGTGTCTGGGAGCTGAGGGCTGGGTCCTTTCTCCTGCACTAGCTAATTGTCGTTAGCCTGAAGGCATCTGTGGGGTGCTGGCTTGGCTTGGGTGCCGAACTCTGCCTTGTGAGGAGAGGTTGGTGGGAGTCACAGGACCGCTCTTGTTTCTCCAGCAAGCATAGAGCTGAAACTGCATTGTCAGTGCCCTGCCATAGCATGCTGCCTTCACACAGCAGCGGGGCCATCCCAAGCGTCTGACTGCGTGGTTAACAATGCACGTGCATTGGAGCCTCTGGTTGCAACCAGGATGGAAGGAGTCAGCTGCTGTACCCAGAGAGACCCCCAGTCATAGGCTCAGTTGTGCTCTAAGCCCCCTTCAGGGAGTCTCAGAGTTCATTCAGAGGGAGACCGTGAGTGGCTGCAAGGGTAGCAGCACTGTCGTGAGCCCTGAGCAAGTGTCTGCCTTCCAGGTGCTTTGCAGTCGGAAGCAAAGACATGTCCACCTGGGTGTTCGGAGCTGAGCGCTGGGACAACCTCATCTATTATGCCCTGAGTGGACACAAGGACGCCATCGTGGCCTGCTTCTTTGAGTCCAACAGCCTGGATGTACGTCCCTTGCCTGCACTTCCTAACCTGGCAGTCTGAGCCTCCATGAGGCTGCCTCTCGGTTGCTTGGGGATCGCTCAGCACTAGCCCTGGCCACTGCTGGGGATGGGGGTGAGGTGCAGGGCAGCACACCTCGGTGGAGCTGGAATCCAAATGGCAAACTGGAAGGGGCAGCTGGTCCTAGGGCCTGCCGTCAGGTGAGTGGCCTTCCTCCAGCCCTGGTGCTTCTCTTGCAGCTGTACTCGCTTAGCCAAGATGGAGCCCTATGTGTGTGGCAGTGTGACACGCCCCCTGAGGGCCTGAGGCTGAAGGCACCTAAGGGCTGGAAGGCAGACATACTTCAGAGGGACAAAGAAGAAGAGGAGGAAGAGGATGAAGAGGACAGAGATGGAGAAACCACCATCCGAGGGAAGGCAGTGCCAGCCGAGCAGGAGAAGGTTGGGAAAGTGAAGTACTCGCGGCTGGCCAAGTAGGTCTCCAAGGCTGAGCATCCTGGCTGTAGATTGCTCAAGTAGGGGAGTTCCTTAGCTTAAGGGAACAGGCCCATGTCTGTGAGCCTGGACTGAGGGCCTTACGTACTAGGTGTGAGACCCTGTTCCAAAGGCTGGAGAACCTGCTGCCTCATCATCTGACAGGAGGGGAGGCAGGCCTGGGGAAGACTGATGTTGTATACAGAGGCAGCTCACGGTTACCCGAGAGCTGAATCAGTGGCTGTCAGCAGCCGTGCATCTCCGTAGCCTGCGCAGTTGTGCCGTCCTGGCCTTCACCATTCACTTCGCTTGCTTGGCACTCACTGTGTGCTGGGCTCTGGCCTTGGCCCTGGGAGCATATCACCGGGTTTCCATTGAGAGATGTGCAGGGACTCGTGATGACACTGGCCATGTGGTGGGGCTACGCAAAGGAATAGCGCCCACGGTCAGCTCTGTTGGGAAGACACCTGGCTTTGGATGGGAGCCACTGTCCCGGGTAGAGAAGGACAGGACCTAGGAGGGAGGCCATCATGGCATCTAAAACGGAAGGTGACAGTGTGAGGGATGGGAAAGAGCTACTCTGCCTTGTCAGGCAGAGGTGAAAGAGAAGGTCTGGATGGTCTGGAGGTCCCTGTGAAGTCTGAGGATGTCACAGATAGAGTCGGGACATAAATCAGGATGGGGTGTGCTTGGCCTCATTTTAGTGGGAGGGCGCCCACCATGATTGTCGGCACGTGCCAGCGTAGAAGGAAGGAGTCTTATCTGTGGGCAGTGAGGAAAGGATTGAGGTGGAACCTGCGAAGAAGACTCAGGAAACAGGTCTGATCGCCTCACCCAAAGGTTGAGGTGCTTCCAGATAGAACTTTCACCTGTAGATAGGACCCGCTGCAGAAGGCAGGCAAGGCAGAAGGAACCGGAGGGCCTGGCAGCTGCACAGTGACACACCTTGCTCTCTGCATGCCTGTCCCAAGGTTCTGGGTGAGAGTGGAGGCCCCGACCTGCCCTGACCCCCCCACCCCGTGTCCTCCCCTGTGCTCTGTTAATCCAGGTACTTCTTGAATAAAGAAGGAGATTTTAACAACCTGACGGCCGCCGCTTATCATAAGAAGATTCACCTCTTGGTCACGGGTTTTGCTTCTGGAGTCTTCCATCTGCATGAGCTCCCGGAGTTCAACCTCATCCACTCCCTGAGGTGAGTGTGGCTCACTGGGGTGCCAGCATGCGGGGACCTGGGCTCCTGCAGGAGGGAGGAAGGGGCCGGATGGCCTCTCGTGTTCACCCTGCTCTCCCTGTGCCTTGTCTGCGCAGCATCTCCGACCAGAGGGTTGCATCGGTTGCCATCAACAGCTCTGGGGACTGGATCGCCTTTGGCTGCTCAGGTTGGTTTCCCTGCCCTGCTGTAGAGGGGAAGTTTCCACCAGAAAGCTGAACTTCAGTTGGGTCTTAGCAAAGAGCCTTGTGAGGCCCCAGAGGGCCACGCTGTGCCTTCTGTAGTAGAAGACAGCTACTCTGGGGAGAGGGCCTTCCCACAGCCCATTCAGAGCAAAAACACACCGGCTCTAGATGGAATGTGGGGCGGGAGTCACTGAAGGCTACAGAACGGTCGATCTTCTGAGGCCCCGGGCTCTCTTACTTAAATTTCAGCCTTCAGTGGCCCTTTGGTCTTGGCCTACAGCAGGTGCCCACATCCCTGCCTATTAGTCCTGGACCAGGCCTCCGCTCCAGTCCAGCCACCTGCGGGGCTGCAGATGGTGGGGCCACTGCCTGTGCCCTGGGCTGCCTTAGGCCTGTGTTCTTAGTGAATGCTCAAGCTGAGTCTAGACCTGGCTGACTGCACTGCAGGAGATGTTGGGGGTACCCTGCCCTGTGCCGTGCGGAGAGGCTGGGGGTAGGTGTCCAGGTAGTATGTCTAGCTTTCCTGCACCCACAGGCCTGGGCCAGCTGCTGGTGTGGGAATGGCAGAGTGAATCCTACGTGCTCAAGCAGCAGGGCCACTTCAACAGCATGGTGTCGCTGGCCTACTCCCCCGACGGGCAGTATATCGTCACCGGTGGGGACGATGGCAAGGTGGGCACTGGGCTTCCTCAGGCTGAGGTGGGTGGAGGTTTGGCCTTGACTTTTCAGATTAAAAGCCCCAATGGGTCCCTGTATGACTTTAAGCATTTAGTGGGCTTTGAATGGAGAGGGTCCGGGTGTTCCTGTTTTTGCAAACATTGCAGTGCCAGCAGCCAACATCTGAAGTGGCGGACGCTTGCTGGGCCTGCCTCGGGCCACATTTGCCCTTAATTAGAACTCTCACTGCAAGCCCTGTCTTTGCCCGGAGGTGACAGGAGCTGTGGGAGGCAGGTGGCCTCTCCAGGCATCACCTGGCATTGCCACTATGCCTGTGTGTGGGGCTGCATGGACAGGGTCTGGGGTGGTTGTATTTATGGCTTCCATGTGCTCCCACTGTAGGTCAAGGTGTGGAACACCCTCAGTGGCTTCTGCTTTGTCACTTTTACGGAGCACTCCAGCGGGATCACTGGCGTCACCTTTACTGCCACCGGCCATGTTGTCATCACCTCCTCCTTGGACGGCACTGTGAGAGCCTTTGACCTTCACAGGTGAGTTCCCGTCTCCAAGCACTAGGGCTCCAGTTCCTTTATGGACAGAACATTCAAGAGGTGGAGTCTACCTTGACCGTATTTTTGTTCAGGTACCGGAATTTCCGCACCTTCACTTCTCCACGCCCCACCCAGTTCTCCTGCGTGGCTGTTGACTCAAGTGGGGAAATCGTCTCTGCAGGGGCGCAGGACTCCTTTGAGATCTTTGTGTGGTCCATGCAGACAGGCAGGCTTCTTGACGTAAGAGCAGTCTGGTCCCCTAGACCACGTACTTAGGTCCTGGGTGGCAGGTGGGCAAGGCTATCCCATTTTCTGCCTTGAAAAATCAATGCAGTGGCGGGGGCTCTGGGGCCTGAGTGCAGAGCAGGCTCAAAACTCCATGTAACAAGCAACAACAATTAAGGCCTGGCCTTCCATTGCTTCACATGCTCTCACTGCAGCCTGTGTTGGTACTACGGCCCCTCCCACATCTCGCTCTGATCCTGTGCCTCTGTAGGTTCTGTCTGGCCATGAGGGGCCCATCAGTGGTATTTGCTTTAACCCAATGAAGTCCATCCTGGCGAGTGCCTCTTGGGACAAGACAGTGCGCCTGTGGGACATGTTCGACAGTTGGAGAACCAAAGAGACCTTGGTTTTGACTTCTGATGGTGAGCTGTGGCTGGGATGTGCAGGCAGGGGCCGGGGCACCAGGCCCCTTCACTTCTCCTATCAAAGTCCACCCTTAGTCTTCTCTAGTGTGCCTCTGTCTCCTTGTATGTTTGACATGAGCTCAGTTGGAGGTGAGAATGATGCCAGACCCCCAGACCCAGCAGCTCAGCAGCCCCCAAGGTTGGTGGCCTGACCAGAGAGAACTGGTCATTTAGTCCACGGTCGAGCTGCATCAGGCTGGGAGCCCTGGGGCTTTTCAGGGCTGCTTTGAGCTAAGCCACTGAGTCCATGGGAGTGCCAGGAGCAGACTGTTGCACAGGGAGACCTATGTGCCCCGCTTGCCCCAGATCTGGCCTTAGGTTCTGTCACACGCAGGAAGAGCACACTACAGGCCTGAGGCTGGCACCCTGTGCTGCCTCGGGTACTCTTAGTTGTGACTCTCCTCCAGCCTGGTTTCCCTTCTGTTACTCCTCCGTGTCCGGGTGTCACCAAGCCCCCTGTGCATCGTCAGTGAGGTGGACAGTGGTGCTGCTTTGTTCCCGGCTGGGCTGTACAGCGCTCTTGCTTCTGGGATTGGTGCCACTCTCCAGGAGCTCCCTGTGCACCTCAGGGTTCCCTGGTCTCCTGGGCCTGATGTTTGTTTCTCTCTAGCCCTGGCTGTGACTTTTCGGCCTGATGGTGCAGAGCTGGCTGTGGCCACGCTGAATTCACAGATCACCTTCTGGGACCCTGAGAATGCTGTACAGATGGGCTCCATCGAGGGCAGGCATGACCTCAAGACAGGCAGGAAGGAACTGGACAAGATCACAGCCAAACATTCAGCCAAGGGCAAGTGAGTATTAGCTCTTCCGGCAGGGTTGGGGCACGGCCCAGCACAAGGCACAGAGCCCCCTGTACTAGCCTGTTTGCTAAATAGGTTCTGAGGTTGCCTAGTCCCTGGTGGAGGGAGGTGGGCCTGAGCCTCTACAGGAAAGAGGGTGCTCCTGTGGTGTATGCAATGCCAGCTTGCATCGAACAAGGAGGTGCTGTGGATCTGCTGAGTTTAACGTGTGCAGGAAAAGAGTGTTCCGCTTGGCAAGCCATTGCCATCAACATGGCGTGTAATGAGCCCCACAGAAAAGCCAAGGCTGACAGCACGAGCGCTGCTTCTTATGCCCTCTTGGACCTATGTAGCTCTGAACTGATTGTGGGCTGTCGTGGGTAGGCTCCTCAGGTGGCACCATCTAAGAAGGAAAGGGGTGCGTATGTGCTGTTTTGGGGGTTGCACATGTGCCTTCTTTGCTGAGGTTGGTCAGGGAACCTCGATCATCCCTAGTGTGAGAAGTGTTTGCCTCCCCAGATGTTACTGTGGGGACCCTACCTGATCCAGGTGGCTCTTGAGACCATATGTCAAAGTGCTTGGTACTTAAGAAACTGTGTCTCTCACCCAGGGCCTTTACCACCCTGTGTTACTCTGCGGACGGGCAGAACATCCTGGCAGGGGGCATGTCCAAGTTTGTGTGCCTTTACCACGTCCGGGAACAGATCTTGGTGAAGAGGTTTGAGCTTTCCTGCAACCTGTCTCTGGATGCCATGGAGGTAAGCAGTGGTGCAGGCCTTTTAGCGGGTGATTTGAGTGGGCCTTGAGCCAAGGTGTCTGCCCATGGGCTGTGGCTATGGCAAAGCAGGAAGGCTATACTGTCCTGACTGCCCAGAAGAGCCTACACTCCCAAGGCCTGGCATCTTCCCCACCTTTGGAAGTGATACTAGCTGGTTTGGTTGCTTGGACAGGAACATTCAGTGTAAACTGCTAGTTTTACAGGCTCCTTCAGAGCCTTGTTCAGGCATGGAACAGCATTACAGGGCTGTGTGTTCTCACTACCCCTCAGGTATCTGCCCTTCTTGTTTACCAGTCTGTGGCCTAAGCCTTCCTCATACTCACTTTGCCTTAGGAATATGGGTGAGGCAGGCCTCTGAGCAGGCTGCAGCTGGCCTCATGCGTGTGTGTGTGTGTGTGTGTGTGTGATAGCACCACATTGCCAGTATACATCCTTGGACCCTCTTCCTCCCCGCATGAGTGGCAGTCCCTGAGGGAAGGTTCTGTGGGTAGGGTCCACGTGTCAGGCCCTTGTTAAGGCACAGTTGGTGTTATGGGCAAGAGCGAGACGAGAGCAGCTTCTACTCTTCTATTCTATTACTATTCTAGGAATTCCTGAACCGAAGAAAGATGACAGAGTTTGGCAACTTGGCACTCATTGATCAAGATGCTGGGGAAGAGAATGGGGTTGCAATTCCACTGCCGGGTGTAAGGAAAGGTGAGCAGAAGTCCCCTGACTGCCCGCCACCCAATTTCCTTGGTGGCACTGCGACTCCCTCCATGGGGCTGCAGTGAGGAGTCTGGCCATTTCTGCATTGTGGCATTTTTGCCTGAACCTGGAATGCCTGTCCTGCTTCAGACGGGAGAGGCCCCCTGTGTTTGCTCCAGAGGCTCAATGCTAGGGCCCCCCCAGAACCCAGTAGACTGTCCCAGTAAAGACAGAAAGCTGGAATGCCTTCATGTAGGCTTTCCCTGGCCCAGCCAGACCCACCTGGGCGGGGCAGAGAGCTCTGAGCCAGAAGAGCCATCTGCTGGCCCGCGGATGAACTCAGGAGCTCATGCTCTCAGGCCTGTCACTGATGCCCAGCTCCAAGAGGCCACAAGGCCACAGCACTGGTGACCGAGTTCTCTGGCTGCTGGCATTTGGTTGGAAGAGCTGCTTTCCTCCTGTACTCAGGGAAAACTGTTCTTTGTGGGTCCCTGTGGCTGCCCTTGGGCAGCACAGTGGGCCTGAAGGCTGGCCTCAGGGTACACAGTCAAGTAAGTACAGTTGTTTTTCCTCCCCAGGTGATATGAGTTCTAGACACTTCAAACCTGAAATCAGGGTAACTTCTCTGCGCTTCTCTCCCACTGGTGAGCCTGGGTAACCCTCCTTAGCAGGTGTCAGCTCTAATAGGTGGCAGGGCCTCTGTTCCCAGGGGTAAGGGTGGTATTGAGCTGCTGGCAGGCTCTGGGCATTGCTGTCCCGTGAGGAGGAAATGACTAGCCATGTGTTTGCCCTGGTTCTTGAGGCGTATAGCTGTGAAATTCCATCCCCATCATGCTGAGCTATAGTTGGAGCCTGGGCCCTGCTCTTGGCAGGGACGGTCCATGTGTCTCCTAGGAGGCAGACTCTCAGCACCTCAGCTATTGATAGTGCCTTTTCTGCCCTGCATGTATCCCTCAGTGTATTCAGAGGTCTGCCTAGGCCTGAGGCTCACTAGATATATGTGTTCCATTATGGTAGAGCAAGATGCAGGGTCCTGAGCAGCACTGCAGCACTAGTGTGTTGTGGTCCTATATCAGACACATTCGGAGAGGATCACCCCTACACCCCACTTCCCACTGTGAAAGGTAGACCAAAAACCACAGCCTGAGGCCCAGATCTGTCCCACCTGCCCTGTCACAGTATGTTGTAGCTTTGGTTTTTCTGGGGTAGAGACACTGTTTATTATGCCCGGGGTATGGGTGGCTTGAGCAGCTGTGGCAGAAACTATGGCCGTCAAGGCTGCAGGTCTCCCCTTGCAGCCCTGGAAAGATACCTGCCAGCAGTCTCTTGCAACCTGCTGTGAAGTGGGGCACAAATGAGCTTTCGGGTTTTGAGGAAGCCCTTTTGCTGCTTGCTCCACAGGGCGCTGTTGGGCAGCCACCAGCACAGAGGGGCTTCTTATCTTCTCCCTGGATTCCCAGATGCTCTTCGACCCATTTGAGCTGGACACCAGTGTGACCCCTGCGCGGATCCGTGAGGCACTACGGCAGAGGGAGTTTACCCGGGCCATCCTTATGGCCTTCCGGCTCAATGAGAAAAAACTGGCACAGGAGGCCCTGGAGGCTGTGCCACACAGTGAGAGTAAGCCAGGCCACTAGCCACGTTCTGCTAGCACAGAAAAGCCCTAGGTGTCTCCACTCTTCCTGGTAGTTCCTTTGCAAACTGAGCATGGCTTGCTTTCTTCTTTGCAGTTGATGTGGTCAGCGCTTCCCTTCCTGAGCTGTATGTAGAGAAAGTGCTGGAGTTCTTAGCTGCCTCCTTTGAAGTATCCAGGCACCTTGAATTCTACCTTATATGGACACAGAAGTTACTTATGTCACATGGACAGCGGCTAAAGTCCAGGTATAGAATGGGTTCCCCCCTTGCTTGTATCCTGCGGGCCAAGTAACCTGGCCATTTGGTCATGGCCATGGGGAAGCTTTCCGTATATGTATGCTCACTGACAGTGTCTCCTTCCCAGGGCAGGACAGTTGCTGCCTGTGGTCCAGTTTCTTCAGAAGGGCCTCCAGCGGCATCTGGATGACGTTTCCAAGCTGTATGTGCCTTGGGGTCGGTGGGCAGGGTAGGGCTCAGGCGGCTGGTTCTGATCAGGATTGGTCCCTGTGGTGTCTGATTTGGGGACAGACTATTCTGGTGTCAGAGAGGCGTGTTATGCTGTCTGCTGGGTGAACTGGGTTCATCTGCCATGGGTGTGATGATCACCGATCGATGGGGCTGACTCTAAAGTGAGGACACCATGAACTCATGCCACAGTTGGACAGGTGGAGGTGGAACATGCCTGAGGCACAGTGGGAGCCCTTCACCCCGGGCAGGATGCTTCACAATTACAGGACCAGGCAGCCTGGCCTGGATTTGCACGTCACTTGTGTGGGCAGTGAGGTGGCCACAGGTCTTGGGGGCAGGTGGGCTGGATTCCTGGGACCTGGCCAGTATGTGCAGGGCTTTCCCTCATGTGACAGTGATGAGAGTATAACTGCAGTGCTTGGGACAGTGCTTGCTAGAAAGATCCCGATTGCATCCTCCCCCTCCTTAGCCTCCTCCCCCAGGTAGTATTTGGTGGTCTGTGTACATGTCCCAGATCATCTATCACTAAGCAGTTGCCACGTGTCCCAGCCAGGCTTATAATATCCCTTTCTACTAGACTCTGCATAAAAGGTCCCCGAGAGAGGCTGGCACTGCAGTCCCTGTAGTCCTCTTGGTTATAATGCTTCTCCCAATCTAGAGCAAGCCCTTCCTCCTTGTGCCCTTCCTCCCTCGAATCCTGCCTGGCTGCAGGAAGATGGTGTTAGAGGTGGCTGTGCAAAGGCATGGGTCTACTTAGCAAGGTGTACAGTGCCTAGCCTCTCCTGGCTGGTGCATCCATGACTCAGCAGCTCCACAAGATAGTGCTCTTACCACTCCACCACCTCCTCTGAAACTTGCTCCTGGTCTGGTTTTGTGGCCAACGCATTGGCATGACTGGCTCTGTGTAAGTATGTGAGGCAGGCGTGTATAGATAGCCATGGCACCCACAGCTTCGCGGTGCAGCTGCTTCGTTCTCCTGGCTTCTGCCCTCACCCATGACTCTGGGAGGTGAGGTCTGAGATTTCCCCTTTGTCCTGGGAATGTGGAGAGTCAGTCCCCTGGCTCTGTAAATGGCTGTAATGGAAGGGCCAGGAAGGGAGGGCAGGCCAGATGCTGCCCCTGTACCTGGTGGAGCGGGAACTAAATCAGCCTGAGAAAGGGGGAGATACTTTTTGGAGACAGCTGCATCCAATCCTGCTGGTGGCAGCTGGGTGGGTGCCTGTGCTGACCCAATGTCCTCTGTCCCCAGCTGTGAGTGGAACCGCTACAACATCCAGTATGCTTTGGCAGTTTCCAAGCAGCGGGGTGTGAAACGCACCCTGGAGCCTTCAGACACAGAGGAGGACACAGATGCGTCTGATGAGGACAGTCTACACCTACTCAGGGAAGCTGCAGATGAAGAAGAGGAAGGGATGCTGGAGTAGAACGATGCCCTGCACAGCTGGATTGGCTGATTGGAGATGGAACCACTGTGCCCCTGGGGCCAGGAACTGAGAGATGCCAGAAGCTCCAGGACTCTGCCGCCAGGACTCTTCCTGCCAGAGGCAGCAAGCTAACCTTTCGGGTCCAGGACCGGGATGGATATAATGGTCACATGTATGCTATAGGCCCAGAGTGCTGCCGTGTAGGTGATCCCTGCACATCACCTTCCTGAGAAGTGGGCAGTTTTAGAATGTGGACTTGCAGACTTCCTATCAGAGTTATTTATATTTTTAATATGAAGATCTAAGAATGAACTTTGGGCTGGGAAATGAGCTTTTTAAAAAAATGTGAGGACTTCGCCTCTCAACTTTGAGTTTGTGATGTTTATAATGGGTGAGCCACTGTCTTCAAGTAAGCAGGGTAGATCAGAGTGGCTG
Source organism: Meriones unguiculatus (assembly GCF_030254825.1). NCBI lineage: Eukaryota > Metazoa > Chordata > Mammalia > Rodentia > Muridae > Meriones > Meriones unguiculatus. The sequence goes on from NC_083363.1 coordinate 8,154,018, forward strand.
ACTGCTCAGGCCTGTGGCCCTGGTCATCTGTATGTGGACAAAAGACAACATGTGCTGGGCTGATCCAGGAGGGCAGGTGTGACAGCCCAAGGCTGGCCAGGGAAGCTTGTAGAGATCTTTGCCAGTATGTTCAGGTTATGTGGGAGAGGGGACAGTCCCTCCCTGCCAGGGTGATGCTTTACGGATACTTTCTGTGCGTGTGGTTGACTGGGCATGTCACTCCAGTGAAGTGGCCCACAGGTGCCAGCTCTCATGCTGATAACTGCCCATTGTCTTCTATGTCCAGGCCACAGGAGTAGATCTGTGTGACACCTGGGGCACTGAGAGCCATTGCTATTATGCCATCATCACACTCAGGGTGCGCCATGGCCTGATAACGGTCATGTCGCAGAATCCTGGTCACCCAGACAGGGCCTGTCTTGTAGTGCCATCTTGTGATTCCCATCTGCAGTAGTCAGTGTAACTTTATGAAGCCTTAACGCTGAGTGCGCGCACTGACCCCCTCCTACTGTTGTCAGCTGAAACTGGATCATGCCCTGACTCCCAAGAAAGGTGTTGGTCCACTAAGCCCTGGCTTACACATATGCTATTCATCCCAGGCCTCTTTCTATCACGTGTCTCCTAAATGTGAAAGGGCTGCCATCTCAAAGAGGGAAACAACCAGCAGCTGATTTCCGGAACGCCACGCTAAGGGTCAGCACGAGGAACTGAGAGAAGCCAGGCCACCTTTGACAGCTTTCGCAGTGGCAAGGGAGAGGCAGTGAAACTTTGGGAGCTGTGTGGGTATTACCCCCGTGGACACTGAACTGCAGCTACACCACCACATCCCGTTAAAATGAGAAAAGGAAAGCGCGGTTCTTGCTGTGATCCCGTTATTTGGGGAACTACACTTAAAATTAGTTTAGGGGCATTTTAGTGATTGCATACTGGAGCTTCAGTAGGCCGTGGCCTTAGCCAAGATGAGCGCCCTTCAAGCACTCACGAGGCAGGCTGAGGCGTGGCCACAGGGCGATCGCGGGAAAGTCCCACAGGCTGGTCCCTTAGGTCAGAGGGCCATGTTCTGAGCTCTGCAGCCCCCGCTCACCAACCGGTTTTTTCGGGAACCAAACGCGGTAGTTAGCAAACTCTGCCGGTCACTGCGCAGGCGCGGTTCCGCCCGCCAGAGGTCCGGCTGCGCGCTCTTCCATTGGCCAGGCGCGACTCCGCCCTACTGCGCACAGCAACCGGGCGCTGCGCAGGGCTCTCGGGACACCGCTGTCTGCCCTTCGCTATGGCTGCCGTCAGGACTCTGCTGGCGCCGAGACTGGCCTCTGCGCTCTCGGGGCGCCACCGGGCTCCCTCCCAGCGCGCAGCCCTTCACAGCTCCGCGCCGCGGCCCGGGGCCAGGGTGGCGTTGGTAAGTGCAGGGTCCGAGGCCCAGTACCTGTCCTTGCTGGTCCCTCGCTGTCTGGGGTCGACCAGCAGTCCGCCCAAGGTCGGCCCCTGCAGGGGTTCAGCCTTCCTCTCCCCTTGGTAATTCCGTGTTGGGTCCTTCGCCCTCGTCAGCGCCTCTCTTCCTGCAGGTGCTGTCGGGCTGCGGAGTCTATGACGGAACCGAGATCCACGAGGCCTCCGCGTAAGTCCTCAAAGTTTGTAACGTAAACACTCTTCTTGGTTGAAAAGGCAGACATGGCGAGAGCGTATCCAAATACAGTGGGTTCACATCGTGAGAAATTCAAAGCCAAAATTAGCACAGCATGACACAAAAGTTGCCCTAAGAAATCCTGGGTGAAGGGAGTGCTCCTGGCAGCAGCCTGGGGCCCTGAATATAGCTAAAATGCAATGCCTGCGGAGTCCACAGCCACCGCACATCACCACTCCGTAAAAGGAATTGTAGGGACGGCTTGAAGCACCTGCCTGTGTGCGCTGGTTCCGCCCTTACCCGGCGGAGATCTGTGAGCGGTAGGTATTAGATTGGAGCCAGCTGTGGCTTCATAAAAGCTACAAGACATCCTACAAATGAGGAATTCCCCGAGCAAAGCACTTAGTGAAAGTCTGTTTGTAAAATTGTCTTGACATGAGTCTGGAGGACACATTTGGAAGTGACCACTTTTTTTATGCGGATTTTCTCCACATAGGATCCTGGTGCACCTGAGCCGAGGTGGGGCCGAGGTCCAGATCTTTGCTCCTGATGTCCCTCAGATGCATGTGATTGACCACACCAAGGGGCAGCCTTCTGAGAGCGATCGCAGGTAATAGCAGGGGGAGGGCCTTGCAGGAGCCCTGATCCCATGTGCCGCTGTTGCAGTGTAGCCTCCCTGATTATGCCATCAACCACTTGTCCTTCAAAGCAGCTGTCTCCAGCTGTTCAGGAAATAGACTGCCACGGGCAGGCAGAATGTTTCTGACCTCCCAGGGAGCGGTAGTCATTGTCCTCCCTTTGGGCGTGAGGTGGTCACGGTCTACGCTTGCTATTCGCTGTGTGGAATACTGTTCCCTTTATCTAGTTGCAACTACATTTCTTTCTTTTCTTTTTTTTTTTTTTTATTTGGTTTGAGGGTTTTGTTTTGGTTTTGGTTTTGGTTTTTTTTTTTTTCCCAGAGTTCCTGGCTGTCCTATAACTCACTCTGTACACCAGGCTGGCCTCGAACGCAGAGATCCTTCTACCTGCCCCTGCCTCCTGAATGTTAGGATAAAAGGCATGCAACCACCACTGCCTGAGGTTTTTGGGTTTTTTGAGACAGGTTTATTTGGCCCTGATGGTCCTGGAACTTACTATGTAGACCAGGCTGGCCTTGAATTCATAGACATTTGCTTACCTCTTCCTCCAAAGGGCTGGGGTCAAAGGCATACTACCCCATGTCCAGCACAACTACTTTTTTTATCTGAGCCCTAAAGGCTGTCCTGGGGCCTGAGACTGACAGGGTAAGGGAGAGGAACTGCAATTTTAGCTGTCAAGGGCTGTCTGTTGGCATCCCTGCCATTTTCTTCTGCCCAGGACCCCTCCTCCCTGTCGTGCAAGCCTGGATGAGGTTGCATCTACGTCTGATGTTCAGGGGGCTGCAGGCATCCTAGAAAGGGCTTCCTAGGCAGCCCCTTCCTGGTGAGGAGCACTGGATTCTGCCTGCTGTGGATGCTTGCTGGGCCTCCAGTTGCTGCTGGCCCCTGACCCCTGGTAACCTGGTGTTGGTCCTGAGGCCAGCGTGCAACGCTTGTACACTGATCCATCCCTGCGTGCTCTTTCCAGGAACGTTCTGACAGAGTCGGCAAGGATCGCCCGAGGCAAGATCACCAACCTGGCTCAGCTCAGTGCTGCCAACCATGATGCCGCCATTTTCCCTGGAGGCTTTGGAGCTGCCAAAAACCTGTGCGTGTCCAAGTGTAAGGCTCCAGACCACACGTGTGCCTGCTCTTTTACCGGGGGTGGGGTGGGGTGGGGGTGGGCTGGGGCACTTTAGCAAGATCAGCTGGGTGGCCTTTGCTCCCTCCTCTGAGCATCCCAGTGCCTGGAAGCTGTCAGGGCGGGCGGGGCGGTCTTAGTGACCTCCACGTTGGGAGTCAGGTCCCAGCAAACTCCATCTGCTTGTCCTTGCACAGAGCTGTTCTGCCTCTGAGGGGGTATGAGTGAGGCTGGCCGCCATAGGTTCAAATGTTTGAATGTTTGGTCCTTATTCAGTGGAACACTTTTAGGATTAGGAGGGGTGGCCTTGTTGGAGAAGGTATGTCAGGGGGCAGTTTCTTGAGGTTTCAAAAGTCCACACTAGATCCAGTCAGTCTCTGTCTCAGTATCTCTCTCTCTGCCTCCAACTTGCAAATCAGAATTAAGCTCTGAGCTACTGCCCCAGCCCCATGCCTGCCTGCCCACCAGCTGCCATGCTTCATGCCATGAGCCAACCCTCTGAAACCATAAAAATGCCTTCTTAGCCAAGTTGCTTTGCTCACAGTGTCTCTTCACAGCAGCGGAGCAGTAAGTAGAGTGCCCTCTCACTCCGTGTGGCAAAAGGAAAGAGGCAGGCGCTTAGTGCTTTGCCATTTAAGCGTTTGCTGTGGGAAGCAGCGGATAAATTCCAGACAGCCTCTTAGCTGGGGCCCTTTTCACAGCTCCTGTTGGTTCTTTGCTGAGTATTCATGGGAGCCTTTGTGGTACTAGCTTCAGCATGACCCTGCCTGGGAGGTGGTCAGCCAGCTAGTTGTCAGAGCCTTGAGGAGTCTCTGCAATATCCCCAGGCATTTTACTGAGTGTCCTGCTCCCTGAAGGGAGAGACACAGGGCTTCATGTTCTGAAGTACCACCAGTCCACCTTTTTTTTTTTTAATTATTTATTTTACGTTCATTGGTATTTTGCCTACGTGTGTGCCTGTATGAAAGTGTCAGGTCTTGGACTTACAGTTGTGAGCTGCCACATGGGTGCTGGGAATTGAACCCGGCTCCTCTGGAACAGCAGTCAGCGCTCTTAACCCACTGAGCCATCTCTGCAAACCGCAGTCCGCCTATCTTAATCCGAACCCACTGACTACCTTGCTGGGCCATCAAAATGTTGCTTTCTCAGACTGTGCACACCTAGAGCTCCTTTGGTAGCACCCACCCACGCCCTGGCTTGATACCCACTGATGTGGCGGTGCCCAGCCCTAAGCAAGGCCCGTGAGGCCCATCCTCACAGCAGCACAGCGGGGCAGGGTACCCTGGATTTTCCCTTCTGCCGGGGCCTCCGTTTCTTGGAAGGCCGAGCTCTGTTCATCACTTCTGCCTGTCAGCTCCTGCCTAGTGGAAGACTGTCGAGAAGCCATGTCTTCCAGCTTGGCTGTCTGGTTCACTTAGGAGCGTAGGCTCAGATTCTTGGTGTTGAGTCTCTGTGGCATTTAAGGAGTCTGTGAGCCTCTGCGCCCTTGTCCAAGCCCACTAGCCCCTGTGGGGAAGCTGCCATCTTCATTCTTTCTGACCTTTGCAGAAGAATGGCAGGCCCTCATTGACAGGTTGCTCTTGAAACTGTGAAACCACCATGCTTGTTGGTGATTGCTACTGTTGGTAAAATGCAGCATGCAGCAGTTGGCTAAGGCTTCCGTAGTGAAAGGTGACCTTGGCTTAGCATTTATGAGGTAGTGCATGGCTGGGGCTTCATGCGTGCATATTTGTCAGGGTAGGTGAGTAGTGTCAGGCTCATTATGGAAAGCCAGTTGCTCCAGGCACTGGCCGTCTTTGTGTATCTTCTAGAGAAGCCCCAAGTATACAGGCATGTTCGTCGCTGCCAACATTGCGCTCTTGCTTTGCCTGCTGTGGTTTGCAGCTGGGTCGAGAACTGTTCAACAGTGGTGTAGACTCCACACAGTGCCCAGGGTACTGTGAGTCATGATACTTGTCACCCTCGTGGCTAAGATGACTTCTGGTAGCCTTGCTTGTTTTTAACAGCGTGCTAAAGAGAGCGAGTGTGTGTGTGTGTGTGTGTGTGTGTTAGAGTTTAAAGGATGGAAGGATTTGGTGAATTTGGCTGACAAAAGTCAACACCCAGTGGTGAACCTGGTTCCTCAGTGCCAGACCTCCAGGCCACAGCACAGGAGGGCCCAGAAGCTGCATTCTGACAGAAAGTCGCACATATATGTGAAGTGCTGGGCTCTGCCAGGTTGCTTTCTCTAAGGATAGGCAACTCCCTACCTGCTCAGCTGCCCTTCCCTGGAAGAAAAGGAAGACAAGGCAGACACTCCTCCCTGCCGTCTCATTCACCATCAGCGTACCAACGGCTGCTACTCTTAGGCTAATTGTGTTTCTTTGTCTAGAACCCTCTTTTTGAGGTTTTATTTCTCGTTCTGCCGTCCCCTGGCTTCCGAAGGTAGAGTGCCATCACAGACCGGCCATCCACCTCGTGCTTTCCACCCTGCGGCTGGTAAATGAAAAGCTAGGCACACAATTCCGCATTCGGCGTGATAGCCAGCTGTCCACCTGGCCTGTGGCCACACTGTGGGCAGCTCCTCTGGTGTCCAGTGGACCACTCAGATGGTGGGGACACTGCTGAGGACAGCCTCTCCTCTCGTGGCAGGAGCACATTCGCCGTGGACGGGAAGGACTGCAAGGTTAACAAGGAAGTAGAGCGTGTCCTGAAGGAGTTCCACGGGGCCAGCAAGCCCATTGGGTAGGTGACGCGCTGGGGTTCAAGAGGACAGCAGGGATTCGTGAGGGCTCCTGACTAGACCGTGAGCTCTCAGTGTGGCGGCTTCCCCAGCGCTGGAGCCCAGTAAGACCAGCAGCAGCCTGTGAAGGGTGGTGGTGTGGGAAAATGTGGTGGGTGCAGCGGAGGCAGGATTGGCAGCTCCAGCCCATGGCCCAAAGCCGAAGCACTGGGCACAGCCGCCTGCCTCCTGTGTGTCAGAGCAGCTCGCTGCTGTTTTTGAGTCTTCCTATGTAGCTTTGGCTGGCCTGGAACTCACAGATCCATCTGTGGCCCGAGTTCCGGGATAATCATTTGTTCCACCATGCCCAGCCAGGGCAGCTCGCTTCCAAGGGTCATGGTGCAGGCCAGGGGTCATGCAGGGCTGTGTCCTGAGATGACATCCTAAACCAGTGGCTCTCGACTGACCACGGTAATGCCGTGACCCCTTAATACAGTTCCTCATGTTGTGGTCACCCCAAGTCATAAGATTTCGCTACTATATAACTATTGCTACTGTTATGAATGGTAGTGCAAATATGTGATATACAGGATATCTGCTATGCAGCCCCTGTGAAAGAATCATTTGTCTCCCGCCTCCCCCCCCCCCCCCCCCCCGCACCGAGGGCTCGCAACCCACAGGTTGAGAGCCGCTACTCTAGACAGGGGACGGTGAGGTGGCAGTGTAGACTTTGGTTTCCAAGGCCCCTCAGCTTCCTTCACAGCCATCTCTGTCCAGGGCTGTTCAAGTCCTGATGCCCGTGTGCCCGCGTGCCCGGTGCCGTGAGGCTGGGGCCAGACTCCCAGGCCTCACTGTCTGAGGCCTAGGCTGTTCCCGGTCCTCCCCCTCGGTGTGCACCCTGTGCTGATAACAGCTCTTGTGACTTTTCAGCTTATGCTGCATCGCTCCGGTCCTCGCTGCCAAAGTGATCAAAGGTGTCGAGGTCACGGTGGGCCACGAGCAGGAGGAGGGCGGCAAGTGGCCGTACGCTGGGACTGCGGAAGCCATCAAAGCCCTGGGCGCCAAGCACTGTGCGAAGGGTGTGACCATATCCTCTCTGGCGGCTGGTCGGTGTGGTGTCAGGCAGCACATTAGGTTTACCCTTCTTTGGCCGTCCAGGGTATCCGTGGCCAGCAGCCTTCTCCACAAGAATTATATTGGCTGGTCTTACTTCCCTGGGCAAAAAGGACAGGGCCAGCCAGCATCTTGGGGTGCCGCTAGCCTGGTGTGGCGCAGGCAGGCTGGTGGAAGGCTGTCTTCCTTCCGCACTTGGCCGGGGACGATCTGTGTTCCCGCACCTATTGAGACCCCTCAGCCCGGAGCACACAGCTGGGACGCCTGGTCCCCACAAGGACAGGTGACCTGTGACGAGTGCAGGCTAGAACAGGGTTCAGGGGCCTGGAAGACCAGGAGCTGCTTGCTGGTGACCGGAGAAGGCAACAGGACCAGTGTGGGAGAGGTGGGCGGGGCTCCTGTCTTGCTCTAGTGGACCCTCAGTCCCCAAGTGGGGCTAGCGCACAGGCCGCCATCGGGCACTGCTCCACCGCACCTCACCTTTCCCTCCCCCTGACCACCTGTGAGTCAGCAGCTAGTTCCTCCTGTTTAATTGGGTGACGAGCCATACAGCAGGTGCAGACCTGTTCAGTGTGATGTCCTCAGGCAGCCAAGGACCTGCAAGACTGAGGGCGGGCGGGGCTTTTCCCCTGCGATGCATGCCCTCGGTCCCGCCCGGTGCTGGGTTCTCCTTAACATCTCCTCACGAAGCTCATGTAGACCAGAAAAACAAGGTGGTCACAACCCCGGCCTTCATGTGTGAGACCGCTCTCCACCACATCCACGACGGGATTGGGGCCATGGTGAAGAAGGTGCTGGAACTCACGGGAAAGTGACGCTGCCCGGGCCACACTTGGCCTCCTTTGCTGTGGAGCACTCAGCCCTTCCGGGCACCAGCCAGCCAGGACACAGGAGTTGCTTTTCTTTTAGGAGCATTGACGTTTTCTGCCTCAAGAGTTTTGCCTTCGGCCGTCCATCCTGAGCTTGAGCCAGCTCCTCCTACCAGCGGGAAGCTCAGAGGTCCTCCCTGGGCCTCAGGTAGCAGCAGGAGCTTCATCGGGGATGCTTATGTCACTGTGTGTCCCCGTTGGGAGGCCTGTGCCGCCTTTCCAGAGAGCACTTAAGTTCTGCAGTCCTAGGTCTGATGGATCGGGGCACTTAAGCCTTAAAAGAAGACATTTTACGTTCTAAGTCCCCTGGTAATCAGAGTTACGTTGTTGATGGTTAAAGGAAAGTCCGCTGATCCAGAGTAAACATGGTCAACCAAAGGCAGGGAAACTTTGGAGCAGGCAGCCCCCATGCCCACAGAATAAACTCCTTTCCACACTGGGAACTGCCTTTAGCTGTATCGAGGGCCTTCTGAAACTAGTGAGTGGCACCCCGTAACTCGAGGTATCGGTGAGCCTGAGTTCACTGAGCTCTCACGAAAAGGGGGAAGTCAGCAGTAGTGGGCCTCTGGACTGGCCTCCTGCTGGGCACTGGGTAGGGGGCCCAGGCCGTAAGATTGTGTGGCCTAGGTAAAGAAGGGAAAGTAAAGGACACTGGTGCCCCAGTCCCTGTGGAAAGGTGCCGGGCTGGTCTGACAGAGGTCTGCACACACCTCATCTGTTCCGGGGGGCCAGGCAACCTGAGGGTCCCCTGGCCCTGTGGCAGCTACTGCAGCACTGGGCTGTGAGACAGGTGCTCCTTATGTCAGGTGCTGAGCAGAAGCAGGATTAGACGAGGCTGGGAGCCTCTGTACCTGGATGTCTGCCACCTTGCAGTGCACACGTGTGTAGACACACACAGTCACGGTAAAGAAACGGGCCTACAGGCCATGGAGAGAATGGCTCTTGCTATTTCTCGGACCGATTACATGTTGCTCTGGGCCTCTAGGCCTCTTACCGGGGCCTATGACATGGCACTACTGGTCAGATGGCCCCTTCCGGGGCATCTGAAGGGCTAACTAAAGTGGGGAGGCCAACCCTGGGTGTGCCCTCCTCAGGCCCCAGAAGTGGGGCCCAGTGAAGCTTCATGTATGTGTACAACTTCACTGAAGTGAGTTTCCACAGTGAAACTACAGGGCCAGCACAGTCACACACGCATGCACAAAGCCCTGCTACCTGCCTTGCTCCAGTCCACCCGAGGCCATCAGACTGACAGCTCCTGCCCTGTGGTGTGCATTGCTCTGCTGGCTGGGCTTTTTCGGGACTCTCCAGCGGTGCCCGGAGTCCACTCGGCAGCCCTCCCGCCAGCCATTCATGTTCGCATCATGCAGCACTCACCAGCACTGGGTGATCTCGGCTGGTGGTGGGGATGGTGAGGGGTGGCAACCCCTGAGGTGTTCGATATCAGTAGTCGCCTCTCCCCTCTGGCCTTCTGGCCAGCCCCTGGCCACAGTACCTGTTGATGTCGCTGCTCCATCTGAGCCTTTTCTCTGGCTGGAGCTACACAGTCCACTTACAAACCCTTTCTCTGGTAAGCAACTCCCCTGGGTTTTCTATCCGCTCTCCCTGAGGGTCTGGTGGGCAGGCGTGTTCCTGTTTGCTTCTAAGAAGGGAGCGTTCACCCCATCCCATCCACACCGGCAGCCACTTGTTCACCTGCACTCTGCCAGCTGAGCAGAAAGGGGCACAGGGGCCCCTGAACACTCCGAAGGGTCCTGGCACCCCCTGGCCCTGCGCCCACTTCAGGCCCACCCACGTGCCCTGGGTAGGTGTGGGACTGTAAGGTGCTGCAAGTGGAACCCAAGTTTAGGAATGACCGGCTGCCTGGATTTTGTCCTTTGTCATATCTGCCACCTACCACAGGTCACTGAGAGGGAAATGAACTCACAAGAGACCCCCCCCCCCCCAGGGAAAGGTCGGTGCTGTTAGCTACTCGCCCTGGGTCCCTGTGGACAGTCTCTGTCATGTGCTGACATCACGAGCAGCACAGTGGGCTTCTGCAGCGCTCGCCAGCATAAACCCCATCCTTTTGGTGTTGACTGTGACAGTCCCAGCTTCACGGGCGATGGGGACCACAGGTGTGCTCAGCTGATGCCAGGTAGAGCCATGCTAGGCTATGTTTTAGGATGGTTGGGAAGCCCTGAGCGGGGTCAGGAAGTCAGCTGTTGGCTCCTGGAGATGACTGTCCCCACTGTATGCCAGGCACGTTCCATGTGACAAAGAGGCCGTCATCCCTGCCCTCATGAGGCTAGTATGGGCGGGTTGGCAGATAGCCTGGAGGGTGTGAGTGGACACACCAACAGGGAGGTCAGGGAATGGGGTCAGAGGCCAACCAAGAAAGGAAACGAGCCAGGGTGTGCCTCTGACAGTCAGCCCGTAGCAAGGCTGTGATTTGTAAGTATCGCCACCAGGGGGCGCAGTGGACCAACCTTGGAGCCTTCCGCAGGTTCCCAGAGCTGACCAAGGCCAAGGGCCTGCTGAGCTGCCCCTGCTTACACGCTACACACTACCATCTTCAGAAGCAAACCCCACTGCGGGGACCCCCACAGCCCCTGCCTCCCAGCTCTACCTCACAGACAGCTCCCTCTACGTCAGCCAGTCTCAAAATGAGGGTGTGCTGTGCTGAATTCCCAGGGCCCACACTGCCTCTACCCACTGCGCCTGCTCCAGTTCCTCTTCCTAACCCCCACCTGCCCCGGCCATCCTGAGCACCTACCTCTTCCTCGCTCCCTCCGCCCCTTTCAGCATCCTTGCACCGTGGGCCCTGGAGCCGTGACTAGGGGGTGGCCAGGGAAGGAAGGGCAAACAGCTGGGGTCCAGTGTGGGTGCGCACACTTTGATAAAGGCCATCTTCTGCAGCCAGCAGCCTGAAACCTCTTCTTGTTTATTGTGTACAGCCCAGGGGGGAAGGGTCAGCTCTAGTCCCGGTAGGAGGTCTCTGTAGGGAGGCAGCCTCAGCGTAAACACCTGCGAGGAGGAGGCTGCATTTGCTAGTTTTTGTATCTTCTGATTGATCATCAACACTCCAAGAGGTTTGCCAGCCTTCTTGAGCCTCACCTGGGTAAGGCTTAGCCATTCCTGTGGAGCTAAGGCTCTGGCCATGCCCACATCAGCAATGCACGTTCTCTCAGGGCTTCCTGAGGACTCTCTACAGGACCCTTTCCCATCAAGTCCTCCTTACCATCCTTTCTTGACTATGGATCCATCACTCACACCCACCTGACATCACACCTGTAGCGACATCTACACCAGGTGTGCGAGCGCATGCCTGAAATCCCAGCACTCAGGCGGTCAGAAGAATCAGAAATTTCAGGTCATCTTCAGCTACGGAGTGAACTGGAGGCCAGCCTGGACTACATGAGACTGTCAAAAAAAAAAAAAAAAAAAAATCATCTAGCTTTCCTCTTCAGAGACCAGCTGGGGCTTTCCAAGTTTTGCATTTAGGTTTGTGATCAGATTTAAACTAACATTGTAAAGGGTGAAAGATCTGTGCTATATTCTTGTGTGTGTGTTTTTTTTCTTTTGCTTGTTTTGCATGTATGTGGTAGGTTTTGTTTTTCATTTTTATTTCATGTGCATGGGTGTTTTGCCTGCGCATATGTCTGTGTGAGGATGTCAGATCCCCCGGAACAGGAGTTACAGATAGTTGTGAGCTGCCGTGTGGGTGCTGGGAATTGAACCCGGGTCCTCTGGAAGAGCAGCCAGTGCCCTTAACCACTGAGCCGTCTCTCCATCCCCATAGGGGGTGGTTTGAATGAAACATTCCCTATAGTCTCAGGTATAGTCTAGGTGCTGGTGGTGTTGGGGAGATTATAGAACCTTTAGGAGGTGCAGCCTTGCAGGGGAAGTACATCGATGGGGGTGGGCTTTGAGGATGTATAGCTTCACCCCACTTCCTGTTTTCTCAGCCTCATGAGTGTGGGCCCAAAGTGACCAGCCAGTCTTCTGCTTGGGCTGCCTACTGCCATGCCTTCCGCTCTGGACTGATGAGCCAAAATAATCTCTCTCATAAGAACTTTTGGTCATGGTGTTATATCCAGAAACAAACTTAACTATTTGGATATCCACAAATAACCACTTTTGGAAAGGCTCTCTTTGCCTCCCTCCATTGCCTCTGGCCTGTGGTCACGGTCTGCTGGTCTGTTACTGACTGCCAGGGCTTTACCACGGCTCTCTGTCTGTAGCAATCACCACACCATCACTTCAACCAGACCTCAGAGCAAGATTCCAATTCAGGTCCTGTTGCTCCCTCTGGTTCCTTCTTCAGCAACATGTACACATTTGAGTACACACTTCAGAACAGAGCCAGTTCGTTGTAAAATAACCTGCTGGGATTCCAGCTGGGATTGTGCCAAGCCCACAGATGAGTCAGCAGAATCCTCACCCTGACAGTGCAGCCTTTGTGTCCACAAGCATGGACTAGCTCAGGTTCCACAGAGGTTTGATTGTTTTTACCAGAGTTTTGTGGTTTTTTCCACAGGTCTCGTACATATATTGTTAGGTTTATACCTGTGTCTTTCTGTCAGTACTAGAGTCAATGCTGCTGTAGTTTAAATTTCAAATTCTAGCTGTTTGTTGTTGGCAGTTCACTTTGTATTCAGCAACCTTTCTATATTGCTTATGAGTTCCATGAGACGTAGGTAGGGGAGTGTGTGTGTATGCGTGTGTGTGCGTGTGTGTGTGTACTTTGATTTTCTATATAGACAGTCATTTCATCTACAAAGAGTTCCCAATCAGTATCTTTTTTTTTTTCCTTTTCTTGTCTTATTACATTGGCTAGGATTTCCAGTGTGATATTGAAAGGAAGCAACAAGAGGGTTATCTCACCATTAAGTGATATTAGCTGACTGTGCTCTTCAAATGCCTTTGCTGGGTTGAGGAAAGTCCCCTCTAGAACTCATATAGAAATTATTTTCTTTTTGTTTGTTTGTTTATTTTTGAACCAGGGTTTATCTCTATATAGCCCTGGCTGTCCTGGAATCACTCTGTAGACCAGGCTGCCCTCAAACTCAGAGAGATCCACCTGCCTCTGCCACCTGAGTGCTGGGATCAGAGGTGTGCACCACCACTGCCCGGCATTTTTTTTTTTTCCTTTATCCTCTGATGTGGATGATAGACCTCAGAGTCTGGCATTGAAGCAGCTTTTTACATCTGGGCAGTCTCACTCGGTCACGATGTATGATTCCTTTCATACATTGTTGACTTGTATTCGCTAACACTGCTGAGGATCTTTGCCATCTGTTTTTGTGAGAGATGATGAGACGCAATTTCTTCTTCTGAAATGTCTGACTGGTTTTGCTATTAGGGAAACGCGTGCCTCCCAGATGAGCTAGGAGACATTTCTTCTGCTTTTGGCTTCCAAAAGATACAGTAAAAAAAAAAAACTGCATAATGTCTCTATAAGTGCTGAACTGACTAGTGAGCTTCTGAGCCTGGATCTTTCAGTTTGGAAGGCTGATAATACCTTCAGTTTCATAGATCCATAGATACCTAGATAGGTAGATACACGCATAGATAGATAGATAAATGATAGCTAGATAGATACAGGTGGACAGAACCTTCGTGGACTGTCTCTTCCGTGTGAGTTTTGGCAGGCTGTGTCTTTCAAGAGGTTGGTCCATTTCACCTGTTTTATGCAATTTGTGGGTTCAATGTTCACAATCCATTGTGACCCCTCTTCTATTCCTGATGTTGTCATCAGCTTGTCTAGAAACTAAACCGATCTTTTCAGAGAGCCAGCTTTAGGCTTTATTGATTCCGCTTTTAATTTCTTTCTTTCTTTCTTTCTTTCTTTCTTTCTTTCTTTCTTTCTTTCTTTTTTTCTCTCTTTCTCTCTTTCTCCTCTCACTTTAGATGTAATTTACTCTTTATCCAGTGTTCTTAGGCATCAGCTTAAGTTCTCTGGTACACATATTCCAAGTCACACATTTTCCCCAGCCACAGTTAGCCCTGCATCCCACAATTGTCATTAAAGTTTTATTTTCATTTTCATTTAGTTCAAAATGTTTTTAAAATTCTCTCCAGATCCTTCGACCTATGTTTTTGTTATTTATAAGCATATTGTTTAATCTGCAAGTGTTGGGGGATTTTCCAGCTATGAAACTTAATTCCATTGTGGTCATTTGAGGATGTATCATGAATTATTTCTGTCTCTTTCAGCCGGGGATGTTCACAGCCCAGAATGTGGTCTGTACCGATGGATATTCCTTGAGAGCTGGAGAAAAATGCATACTTTGCTATACTGGGCACAGTCCCCAGGGCTCTCCATCGTGGTTGATGGTGCCACTGACTTCAGTGCTGCCCTTACTGACTTCCTGGAAAAGGGTACTAAAATCCTGACTGGAATCCTGGGTGTATCTGCATCTCCGTGTGGTCCAGTCAGCTTCCCCTCATGTCTTGACACCATTGTGCACATGTCTGTCCTTCTAGCATGCTAAGGGCTTCTATATCTTTGCGGAACTGACTTAAGCCTAACTTGTTAGGAGTTATGGAGGGTCACTCTATCCCTGATATATTCTTGCTGTGATGTTGGCTCTCTCTGAAGGAACTCACATCACTACGGGAGGAAGGGTCATGTGTGTTAGAGTGAGCATTCGAAGCTCTCAGTTCGTGCTTGTCTGGCTGTACTTACTCCTGGTGTTGCAGGACTATAGGCCACTGCTTCTTCTCCACCCTTAATGTGTTCCCCGCCACTGTGCCCCTGGCAGGATATCGAGGGCCCCCTGCTGATTTTCACCTGGTGGGAAGAGCTGTTTTTATGGCTTCAGCTCCTGGCATGCCTCGTGTCTCCCTGTGGACCTTCTTTCCTGAGACTGCTCTTAACTGACCCCAGTCCAGGCCAGCTCTTTCAGTTCTCAGATGGGGCCCTGGTCTTTGCTGCCTGGAGCTGCCTTGGGGCTACAGAATGGAGCTCCCCCCCCCTTGGGGCTCTGGTTCTCTCAGGGTTCACTTCTGGGCCTGCGCTCCTCTCCTGGGGTCAGCTGCCCTGGGGAGGAAGATGGGAATCGGGTCAAGGCAGGCTCTGTAGGGTGGGGCAGAGCCTCAGTCTCCCTAGGCATTCCCAGCCATGTCTTCAATCTCCTTCATTCCCACTCTGACCCTGTGAACTGCTGGTTGCTTTAGAGACAAGGCCCTGGGATCCCAAGGCCCCACTGTGACCAAAGGCTGGAGTGTGCCATTGCCAAGGACGGATGGCTGTAGAGCCTAGGTGGCTGGGGAAAGCTGGCACCTTGCAATATGTTATACAGCAGAAGGCAACCTAGACAAGAAACCTGTGAGCTTCCTCTGCTGCTGCTGGTCTGTGCCTCGGGCCCCAGCACAGCACGTGCCATTCAGCCTGCACCGAAGCTGCATCTGTGGAATGAGTGAGCAGCCGCTGCAGCTGGCCATGCAGCTGGTTGCTTGTTCCAGACACCCCAAGCCAAGTGTCAGCGGGTTCCCCAGACACCTGCCCATCCAGGAAGGTGATGAGAGGAAAAGGGATGGCGACTTGGAGAGCAGAGGCATCAGGCTGGGCAGAGCCCTGAGAACTCAAGGTACCCAGGTGAGACAGGGCACCTGCCCACCGACTACCATGGGTGCTAAGGATCAGGAGGAGGGAGGAACAGAGGAGGGGCCAGCTATGGGATTCCTGGTTAGAGATAGCTTATGGGGTAGGGGCCATTTCCTCACTGACCAGTGCCCTGAACAGGACCTTGAGCTGGACTGATGAACCATGGGACCTCACGGCATGTGACCAGGAAGAGAGTGGGGGTGGGCCGCAGCATGAGGCCGACGGATGTTTGAGACAGCTTCTGGGAGCCGTGTTTATGTTAAGACCCTGCGCACAGTCTGTTGGTTAGAGAAGCAGGCGGGGTGGGGGTGGGGGTCCTCTGTGTCCTTCCCTGTGCATGGGGGAAAAGCAAGACAGAAGAGGGTCACAGCTGTCAGGGAAGGCCTCCCCAGATGCTGTGCCTCCTAGGAACAACTTTGCAGGCAGAGCAGAACAGCCCTCCTCCCAGTGGCCTGGGGGCTGTCTGTGGTAGGGAATAGGGCTATGATGGGAAGGTCTCCAGCTCCGCCAGCAGAATCAGCTTGTCAGAACCTAGAAGCCAGTGAAGGTTGTGTTCTTGGTGATTGCCACTGTTACTTGTGATACTGGAGGGGCAGGAGAAGACCCGGCCATGAGGATTTGATGAGCTCCTGAAAACAGACATTTTGGGGACACCATCCTTGGGTGAACCCGGGTGTGAGGGCTAATCCGGTTATCAATTTGACACATCTGGGAAGAGGGAGCCTCAGCTGAGCAATTGCCTCCTGTCAGCTTGACCTGTAGTCGTGCCCGTGGGGCATTTTCTTGATTGCTAATTGATGTAGGAGGACCCAGCCCCTGTGGGTCGGACCCGGCACCAGTCAGGTGGTTCCAGGCTGTGTAAAAAAGGTAGCTGGACATGAGCCTGGGAGCAGTCCAGTAAGCAGCATCCCTCCACGCTCTGCTTCAGTCCTTGCCTGACTTCCCTCAGTGAAGTCGACTGTTCCTTGAAGAAATGTTGGATAACATAACCCTTTCTTTACCCCAGTTATTTTTGACCACGATGCCTATCACAGCAACAGAAAGCAAATTAAGACACACAGGAGCTGGGCGGTGGTGGCGCATACCTTTAATCCCAGTTCTCAGGAGGCAGAGGCAATCAGATCTCTGTGAGTTCAAGGCCAGCTTGGTCTACAGAGCGATTTCTAGGACAGCCAGGGCTGCACAGAGAAACCCTGTCTCAAAATGAAAAAAAAAAAAAAAAAAAAAAAAAAGAATGAAACAAAACAAAAGACACACAGGAAAGACATCCTACTAGCCAAGGCCAGCAGACATTAGGTACCTAGCACCATATCACAAGGCACTTTAGTCATGAAAACATGGGTGAGTGGCTTGGAGGATGTAAACAGAGCGTGTGCCTGATCTTAGGGGGGCCATAGGATGGGGTATGGCACACAGTGATGAGGCTGTCTCCTGTCCCAGAACCATTTGTCTATGGCCCAGTGGTGGGAATCATCAGCTATACGAAAGCCAGGACTACAAGGCTGTACAGCTCCCACGAGGACTGGGAGAGGGTGAGCGGAGACAGGAGTGCAGAGAGCACGGCCTCTGGGCTCAGCTTGTACTTGATGCCGTCCTGGTAATGAGCAGGCAGGGCTCTCACAAGCCTCTCTCCACTGTGCACTGAGAAGGCAGGAGAACCAGAGGTCGACAGGGAGTTAGTGGCTGCTATTTGTGGTGAGTGATGGCCTGCTGCTCTGTGCCCTGGGTTGGTGGTGGCAGAGCTCCTGCTCCTCAGGCCCCTCCTGGCAGGAGCTGAAGCGAGCGGGTGTGGCAGCTTGTGCAGCCCATTGCAGGCCATGGGGCATCTCCATCTTGAGTGCCGTCTGGCATGTGTCCACAGAGAACCGACGGCATACATAGCAGCAGCTCATTTCAGACTTGTTTCCACGTGGAGGGGGTTGGGTCTAACTCGTGTGGGCTGTCTTCTGGACATGCGTATGAGGCACTTGGGGAAAGCAGACTCCAGGGACTGTGTGTCAACCACAGAACCCACTTCTAGATTTCTGAGGGTCAAGCAAAATCACACATAAGCAGTACTGTAGAAATGGCACGTCCTCTCCTTAACTGCCAGCTTCAAAACCCAATGTTGGCTCCTTGATGCAAGTGATATGGGAATGTTCCATAAAGTTATGGAGGACCGACTGGGACCAAGGGGTTGCCCACTTGGGACCCTCTGGGCTAGCTCCTACCTCTTCCACCCCAGCTGCTAGGTCTGTCCTTAGTCTCTTGATTACACTTAAAGCTTAGCTCACATTCTAATCTGCTCCTTTAGGCTCTTTGGAATCTGCCAGTCCCCCATTGCTCATAGCCAGCAGATAGTTTTTTTTTTTTTTTAATTCATTTAGTCACTCAGGGATGAGTCACAACAAAAATGAGCATGTTGGCATGATAGGGTGCTAATATATTATGGACTGATTCTCCTAAAAGAAGGCTCATTGCAAGGCTCTGTGGAGAATCCACCCCAGTGACTGCAAGGCATCCTGGGTATCTCTAAGTATGGAGCAGCACTGCCCAGACTGTGGCCTCCACTCCTCATGATCCTTAGCTCATGGCCTCTATCATCTCATGTTGTCTGTAATCTCTGGTCTCTATCATCTCCTGGTCTCCATCACCTCACAGTTTGTCTCCTTATGGCCTTTACCTCATAATCTCTCTCATGATCTCTAGCTCTTCATGGCCTCTAATTTTTCTCAGGACCTCTGCTTCATGAGGTTTCTCTCACCATGTCTATTTCCTCACCATGTCTATTTCCTCATCATCTCCATCTCATCATCTCCATTTCCTCATCATCTCTATCTCACATCACTGTCTCCTCACCATCTCTATCTATCTCCTCATGGCCACACTTTCCTCTTAGAAGACTCTAGTCCTAAATAACCTAATTTTATTTTTATTACTAATGCTGCTACTACTACCCCTTAATATTTTAGTTTTCCGAGACAGGGTTTCTCTGTGTAGCCCTGGCTGTACCGGAACTTGCTCTCTAGAGCAGGCTGGCCTTGAACTCAGAGCTCCACCTGCCTCTGCCTCCCGAGTGCTGATATTAAAGGCGTGCACCACCATGCCTTTCTAAATAGCCTAACTTTAGTCACACCTGCCTTTAGAGAAGGTCACATTCGCAGCGTTTGACATGAAGCTTCTAAGAAGAATTCCGTGAGGACACGGATGAGTTCACAGATGTGTTAGGAGGAACTGAGGCATGAGTGGGGTACACATCAAGGACATACTGGCTCCGAGGAGGAACCTCAGTGTGGTCCCCATCTATACCTACCTCGAGTGCCTGGGTCTTCACAGGCTGGGCTTGTATTCTGTCTGCCACCTGGCAGTCATTATCCCTGGACTCTGGCGGCACGGCAGTGGTTTCGGGTGCTTCAAAGGGCAGACACTGCCAAGAATACCGTTGATGCCAGGTCATGTCCTTAATTTTAGTTTCCCAGGAGCCCCTGGAGCCCCTAGATTGTGCGGACCTATCTATGGACAGATTTACCAGATGACATAATAACACCCCACAGCTGACGTGGTCCAGGCCGCAGCTCTGTGACAGGGCCAGCCAGCACTTCCTGAAGGAAACCAACACACAGCAGGGCCTTTGGCCCTCTCACTCTTCCACCCTGCTTGCAGCTTCCTTAGAGACCTGGGCACTCATGTATGCCCTTAGCTCCTGGCCGTGAAAGAGAAGGGTGTTGACGTTCTGGTCAAGAAAGGGAATTCATGGAACTGCTTTCAGACCACAGCATCTCTCCACTGCTTTTAAAATGGTCTGTTAATGTCTGTCTTGTGTCATGCATCCCTGAACTTCCTGGTTTGAGCCAAATAGCAGAAGTTCTAAAATATTTCACATTAAGCATCTTTTGGTGTTTCTGACATGGCCCCAAACAGGAAGTTCCAGAGGTCTGTCACAAAAGTCTGTGTTCTGGCCTCCATGGGTGCCCTAGGACGACAGACGGTGCTCAGGAGATACCACTGAATCTGTTTGAACCAAAAAGTGACATGGAAAACTTGATTTGTCTGGATTAAAGTTCCAGATTAATTTGTTATGCTACCATAGTAAAGCATACACAGTGGGGCTTCATTGGCCCCCTGCCAATCAAGGTGCCCAGGCCTCACACCCAGATCTACACATGTCTATATGGCTTGGCCTGCTTCAGTTTACTCTTCTGTACAGGGAAATTAAGAAACCAGAGAGAGCTGGGCATGGTGGCCCACACCTGTACTCCCAGCACTCATGGAGGCAGAGGCAGGCGGATTGCTGTGAGTTCCAGGTCAGCCTGGTCTACAAAGCAAGTCCAGGACAGCCAAGGCTATGCAGAGAAACCCTGTCTTGAAAAAAATAAAAAAGAAACCAGAGATGTGAGTATGTTCAGGAAAGGTTTCAGTGTTCTTGAGCAGAAGCCATCTCTGTAAGGTCCGCAGGTGGCCACAGGGATTCTCTCATGAGAGCCTTGATCCCAGGCAAGGTGACAGACAGGTCTACTGGCCATCTGTACCCGCTCTTTAGAAGTCGAGAGAGGTGAGGGATTGCCAGTGCACATGATAGGATTACAGAGGAAAGATAGGCAGTGCAGAGGAATGGGAAGGAGGGGTCAGGTAAGCTTAGCCAGGACAGATCCCACAGGGGACCTGAGGCAAGTTAGCAAAGTGGGCAGGGCCCCCATCTTTATCCTACCCCCCAGTCCTGCAGAAAGTGACACTCCCTAAGGAAGTCCTGGTGGCCTCGGCATTGCCTGTTAGATGCCGGTGATGGGTCAAGGACAGGGAAACAGAAAGCTCCTGGGAAGGGAAGTCACTCCCCCAGTAGCCTTTACAGAGGGGTAGCAGAGTGGTCGACTATGGGAAGGCCAGGGTTACGTGCTTTGCTGGGACGCTGGGATGGCAATGTGCAGGGCAAAACCTTATGCTTTCAGGAGCCTCCCATTGCTCCTGACCCACAACCTGATCAAGAAGTTCCTATGAAGGGCCAGCACAGGGCAGGTGCCACCTAACCACGGAGCAGGTGACAGGGAGACAACCACAGTCACCACAGTCTGGAGAGGAAGTTGATCTTTTCAGGGGATTCCCAGCCAGGGGCTCTTTTTATTGGGGACAAGAGTGAAAGGCTGGTTCTTTTATCAAATGAGTCACCGGAGAGAGACACTGTTGACAATGAGCGAACAGAGCCAGGGACCAGATTCCCACGTTGGAGACAGTTATTCCAGAAATATCGAAATCAGTATCGTTTGTGTCTTTACACAATGTCAGAATTTATCAAAAAACCATAAAGGAGCAAGCTAGACTGGCTTAATTTAGCTTCAGTTTGCCAAACAGACCTGATTTCCATTGATGGCAGTTGGCAAACAGATCCTTTCATTCCTCCTGTTAACTTTCAGATTACAGTTACACATCACACAGCGATTCTCTCCACATACAGATACATGATCTACAGGGCTACAGAGGGTTAAAGCAGCAGCAGCAGCTGACTTCAGGGAGTTTGCAGAGGTTACGTGGAAGCAGAGGCGGATACAGATATGAAGAATCTTGCCAGTCAAACACTGCATTAACGCTCCCTTTGTAGGGAGTGGTCATGGGGTCATGAGGTTGAACTTAGCCTTGGAGGCAAGGTATAGAACCAGGTCCAATGGCCAAACTGATGGACAGGGAGCTGGAGAGATGGCTCTGTGGTTAAGAGCACTGGCTGTTTTTCCACAGGACCCAGGTTCCCGTTCGATTCCCAGCTCCTATGTGCCTGCTGACAACCAACTGTAACTCCAGCCCCAGGGGATCCAATGCCCTCTTCTGCCCTCTGAGGGCATGGCACACATGTGATGCACAGACATACATTTAGGCAAAACACCCATGAAATAAAATGAAGAAACAAACAAACAAACCTGAAACGAATGGAGAGAGTCAGTTTGAGTAGGCTGGGACAAACAACGAGGGCCAGGAACAGCCAGGAACTTTCTGTCCTTTTCCCCTGCAGTCTCCTTCACAGTGTTGTGCCTTCCTTGTGGGATCCAAGTGAAGGCATTGGCACCCTTCCTCCTCAGAGGCTTTTAACACAATCATGTGCTTAGATGCTCCCAACCTGTTTGTAAGTATTTAGGTATTGTCGGAGGGGGGGGAGGAGGGGTTGATCTGATGTTTGTTTTTGATGCTACTTAAGCCCTCAAGATCTGGTTACTGCCTGGATACTCATATCCTTCTTATGTAAACCTGCTTAAGACATTATACCTGATTGGTTGATTAAAAGGCCTAAAATCTGGGCAGGGCAGAATGGGGTAGGTGTAGCTAAGGTTCCCAGGCTTTGGGAAGAGGAGAATCATGGGAAGACAGGCAGACAGATGGGAAGAAAGGAGGAAGGAGGACAGCAGAATGGGTTAGCATAGAGAAGAAACCCTGTGGGCCAGGAGGAAGGACTCCAAGGAGGGCACGGATGGAAAAAAACCCACCAAATACGAATACAATCTGCTGAGTCCATTTAGTGTTGCTTATTCCATAGAAGCATATACACTGTGAGCTGACTGACGGCTGACCAGATGAGATTAGATAGCCAGTTAAGGGGATAATCTCCGGGGAAGATGAATTCTCTTACTGTCGGCATTTTTTTAGTTGTCTGTGGTACTTTGTCTGGGGTTGGGGCCCTGTGTGATTTCACCCTTTTAGGCTAGCATGTCTCTTGGTGTTGTTCTCGTTCAGGGCTTGTTTAGGTGGCCATATTGTTGTTGTGTCATGAATGCAGTTTCCCCGTCAGTTCCAGAAGACATGATCCCTCAACAAATTTCGAGGTCCTGTGTCTCTTACATACCATCTTTCTGCCCCTCCTCAGTCATGTTCTTTAAGCCTTAGATGTATCCTTTGAGGTTGGACACCTCATGAGTAGCAAGCTCTGCGTTTGGATCAGTGGTTTTATTTTATTTTTTTTAACAATGGTCTCCATCTATTACAAAAAGAAGCATCTTCGATGCAGGGTGGGAACTACACGTATGGCCGTTATGACGGTATTTAGAATTCAGCGAGGAATCACACTGGTTTAATAAAGTGGCAGTGGTAGGTTCTCCTCTATGATCCACCACCTCTCCAGCCCCAGGCAGCTGGACAGATTTCTAGTATCAGCCATGATTTCTCTCTAGTTGAGCAAGCCTTAAGGCTAACTAGAGAGTATTGGTTACCACCAGAATATGTGCGCCACTATTGTACCCTTATGGCTAGCTTACCAGGCTGGTCATTGTTGTCGCCCCATAGCTACTTAGGACTGTTGGTTTCTTCCTTCCCTTGGCAGTATGCATAGCCTATTCTGGAACTATGAAAGCTAGCCTTCAGGGAGAAGGACTTTAGGTCAAATCTGTCTTGGATCCTCCAAGTCCTGTGTCTGAAATGCATAGTGTTCTCAGCAACAGGGAGTTAGTTACCTTCAACCTCCGGAAGGCAGCCAAGGGCAGCAGCAATAGCCTGTATTGTTTTGGGAAGTATCTTAGACTCTTTCCAGCCAACAACTTAAAAAGAGGTTTCTCATGCCTGGTTCTGAGTTTCTTTAGGTGATCTGTGTTCTTGGGAGGACCTTTTTGTGACAAGCTCTCACATGTCAGAGGTTCCCAGGCACGCTCCCACCATGATAACTTGCAGTAGTTTCTCTTTGGGGAGCCCCTGAAGACAGGTACCTAATCTCCCTTACTGCCCGCCTAGTGTCACTGTTCTGCTCCTGCATGTTTCCTACTTTGCCGCAGGGACAGGTCTTCATAGCATTAGGTAGCTTTATACTGTAACCAAGTGACTTGCTTGACAAAGGTGCTGCAGCACAGGCTCTGCGCCCTCTTCCTAAGGAAGTCTGGATTTGGGGTCTCTGCATGTGACCTCATAGCATAGAAATCACAAGACAACTGCTGGATCAGCTTAGAGAGAGCCCTGGCCTCAGAATGAGACCCTCAAGAGATGACTAACTCCCACCCACCAACCCTGGATGTCCATTTCCATGACCCACCTTCAGCACAGATACCTATTCCAGACTCCACTGTTGGTACTCTCTTCAGCAGCCCCCAGCCCCCTGTTGTAATCCCCCTTTGCTGTATTGAAGTTGATTCATCTTTGATCCTAAGTAAAGCACCCCGCACAATGGACACCCTGAGCCCAAGCAAGGAGAGGCCCAGGCTCGTCAACTCAATACATAGCCAATGGTGGACACATCAAAGTCCCTTCTGTTGGCAGCCAGGCCCGCATACATCTGTCTATAGCGCACAACAGTAGGCAGGAATCCTTGTCCCTGAATATTGAACTTAGACCACATGCTTGCTTTTCTGTTGTGAAACACAGACCACGGCTGCCTGCGCCTGCCCAGAAACACCAGCCTTACTCTGGGAGGCCCACTCACAGGAGCCTCCGGAAGCTACTCTAGCCATTCTCCCAGAAGTGCCTTTGAACGTAAGGCTTTGATAGTCCTATCACAAGGTTCACCTCAGAGGAAAATGAGCTGTTGCCTGCCTGCTCACCAGAGGCTGCACAGCACCCATCTGCCACAGAGCTGGAGTAAGGGACCTCTGGTGAACTATTAAGGCAATCTATGCATGCCTCACTCTCTTCATCTTCCAACAAGAAGGGGAATTCCCCAGACGGTAGATACAAAAACATGTCCCATCTCTGAAGCCAAGATGTCTGCATTGGCACTGAAGGCCATCCCAAGTCACTCACCAGAGAGCACATGGCAGGATGGCTACATAATACTGTCACTGTTCCCTTGTTCCCATGTGGCTGACTCAAAGCAAGGATTCCCCCAAAAGGCCAGGCAAAAGGACACTTTGGCCTCCTAGCTCCCAAGGTTCGCTCAGCCCCACCCCCCACCCCCGACCTCTGCAGCTCCGAACCCTGGGCATGTGGAATCGGTGCACATCTAGGCTCCTCAGCGGTGCTTCAGGGCTGATTTGACCACGGCCTCCCAACGACAGGCCACAGCTCGGTCTACGCAGCTTCCTCCTGCTGCCCTGCTGTTGGGCACCTGCAGGAGGGGCGGGCTTACGGTGATAGAGTCAGCCTGTGCAGGGGTGAACCGGTGTCAACCGACACCCAAACTCTTCTCGTAGGCCTGAGGCTGCAGAAGGAACTCTGCTTCCCTCCCTCGCAGAGATGCGTGGAGGGAAGATTCGGAGGGGTGCACCAGGGGAAAGGCTCCATTCTGCTCCATTCCACCTCCCTTGCAGGTAGCTATGCCAAGGTGGAGTCCCATGGGGTAAGGTGGGCAGAGATACCGAGTGCCCATATTCCCTGACTAAGCCACACTCCTATGGGTTCCAGGGTGGGCACAGACAGAACCTGTAAAGATATTGGTGGATGAGGCATCTGCTCCCAGGAAAGCAGTGGAGAGAAAACCCCAGAACACCCAGATGCTGGGCTCTCATGTTACTGGCCAAGTGTCATGTGCCACTGGAAGGCTGATCCCTCGTCTCGGGACCGTTTAGGAAATGGTAAGTGCCTGAGTGTGGGTGTGAATTTCAAGATGACTGGGTAGCAGTAAAAACTGTCTAGCCAATGGCCCAGGACAAAAGTGGTTCCTGTTTCCCGGGAGCCCCCAACATCTTGTCAGGAACCCACATAAGCAAAGTCAGCAAGAGATGGAGATCAGCACTGAAAAAACATTGTCCTTCAAGTCAGCCATTTTAAAGATTGTGATGACAGATATATGACAATATGCGTGCCTAGTACAACTCTTTGGGGGTGTATACAGTTTGGTGGCATTGATCCTTAGCATGTCTGCGTAGCCATTCCAGAACTTTCTTATCTCCCTATAGGAAAACCCTGAGTTCCTACCCCTGCACTACTGTTTTACTTCCTGTGTCCAAAGTTGCCTCTGGGGGGCCACAGCAAGTGCAGTCTTGGGTGGAACTGGGCCAGAAAGCCTCTGGTGTTGAATTCTTCCCCTCTTCAGCAGTGTTAAGAAGAGCCTGAACCTGTCAGGAACTCTTGTCCTGCCTTGGCTTCCGTGAGCATTGCTTCCTGGTACTTACAGATGTACTTTGGACCCCTGGGCAGTCTACAGATAGGAACACGTTCAGGTACGTAGTGAAAACAGCCGAGAGGCTGCCTTTGCACCCCTGCCTCGCTCCTAAGCACACTCCAATTCCATGACACAACCCCACCCACCCAGACTCTCCCATCAGCCCCCCAGTGCAGACTTGCTTCTCAGTCTCCAACATAGCTAGAGGGGACTCGGGGGGGGGGGGGAGTAGGGTGGCATTTTGAACTGTGTTTGGCCTCAGGCTCTTGGTATCTGTCATGCTGGAAATGATGAGCACAAGACATGGGGGTAAAAGTAGTCACCAGAACAGAATAGATATAAAAATTTTAGTGAAGGATAGATATTTTGGTTGAAACACAGAAAGTGATGTGTGTGTATGTGTGTATGTGTGTGTGTGTGAGAGAGAGAGAGAGAGAGAGAGAGAGAGAGAGAGAGAGAGAGAGAGAGAGGAGGAGAACGGGGGTGAGAGATTGCCTCCCTGAGAGGGAATGTGGTCCTTTTACAGTAGTTAGAAATTTCCTTTTCTCACTTCCTGGGCCATATTTGTGGCATCATAGGACAGAGGTCTAGAGGGCAGCTCAGTCCTGAGGTAGTAAGTCTTGGTTATTTGGGGTCAGCTGCCAGGGCGGTTAGGAGTTGCACTTAATTTTTTTTATTTTTATTTTTTGTGGGAGGTATTGAAGTTACTATGTTGGGATCTAAGCAGCCAGGGCCTGACAGTTAAAGAGTGGGGGGGGGGGGTCCTTATATTTAGCCTTTTGTTTTTTACTTTTTCATCTGTTTTGAGAGCCTGATGTCTGGCCTTATAACCCCATCTCTCCGTGTACCCCTTTTCACTTTGACCACTCTTGACCTGCTATTCCTGGCTCAACCCTGGCTACATTCTGACATCGGGATGGGGAGGGGAAACAGCTCTGCCCTCTCAGCGAACTATAGAGGTCAAAAGCCACTGTGAAATGGGCTGGAGGCTGTCATCAGATTGTCTTTCTATCTGAGGTCCTAGGTAAGACTCCTCCTATAGGGTAGGGGGTGGGGCCTCACATCCTCTTCTGCCTCGTGGGTTCTAACGGCATCTCCTGACTTCATGCAAAAGCCTATTACCAACCCATAAGGTCCATTCCGTTCCTGCCAGGAGGCAAGAGCACATACCTCCTTCCCCCTCACCAATCCCAATGAGTGATACCCTCTGTGGCCACTGCAGGGTCTGTGTGGGCAGAGGCTGCCCAAGTCCCTGGTCCCTGCCTCTCAGTTTCCCCTGGTACCACCCTCCTCACCCACCTGTCCTTCTGAAGGACAGGGGACACCTCTCTTACTTCCCTCCCCTTCGCATCACCCCAGGTCTCAGGGAGCCGCTGCCTCTGGCCCTCCAGCTGTGGATCGCACCCCTCCCCAGTCAACTGGTGGAAAGGACCTTTAGAAGGCTGCTGAGCACATTCAGGGTGGGTATGTGAGAGGAAGGAATGTTATCCTGGGGCCCTGTGTCCCCAGGGAGAGGCATAGCATCTGGCGACCACAGGCCACCCTGGTGAGCCTAGATGGGAGCAGCGATTAGCTCAAGCCTAACAATGCACACTCAAGCTGACCACAGACTGGCCTGAACTTTCCTTGTTGGCTATTGGCTCTGGGGACTTTCCTAGACACACTCCTTGCCACCAAGACAATCCCGGGGAAACCCCGAGTGTGAAAGTTGAGCCTCCAGGGCAGCCGGGAGGCACGGGACAACAGTAGGCAGCAGGAATGTTGCCTCAGAAGGAGACCTGCCCATGTCAGAGGCTTCGTGTGCATTGGGTGGCACCTCCAACACCCGGCTCAGGCCCTATTCCAAGAGTGTGCCGCCCCAGCTCTGCCCTGGCCCGACCTACGGGTCTGAACACCTCTGCCTGGGGCCTTCATACTGTCATTCCCTCTGCCTTAGAGGGTCTCTTCTGAGTTACGATACAGGCAGCTCCCGGCTCCTCCCATCCCCCCTCTGGTGTTACCCACACTGCTTAGTGTCTTTCCCACCGCCCCGTCCCCCTTTCTTCCACACTTGGTTTGTTGGAGTAACCCCTGGCCAAGGCTCCGTGGGGTCTCCCTTGTCTATCCCTGATGCTCCAGGGGTCCAGGGACATCCTTCTTGCACACCCCTTGAATAGGAGCCAGGATTCTTGGGGTTGGTAAGACAGAGCAGAAGTGGAGGGACAGGACCTTCGGGGCAGCAGAGGATGCCAGATTCAGGAAGGGAGGAGCAGGCTCCCTCCTGGCTGTCTTTCATTGGCCTTGATGAAGGATGCAGAGCACCAGGAAACTCTGTGACCTTCAAGATCACCTATGGGTGTATCGAAGCTCCTGCATTGCTGCTATCCAGAGGGGTCTGCCCCTGATCCTAAGATGGCTCGTGTTATGTGCTGTCTCCCCAGACGGCTTGCTCCTGGCCTTGCCTTCCTGTTATAGGAGCTGGTAGTCAGAAGGGTGTGGGCCTTGCTCTGGGAGGCAATACTGCTCTGGTATCCTCAGACAGGTGGAGTAGAGGCACAATGGCGAGCTGGCCGGAGATAAGTAGGGTTCACAGTTCAGGTTAACCCAGAACTCAGCACGTGACCTCAACCTCTTAAGTGCTGGGATTGCAGGTGTAAGCCACCATTCACCCCTAGGGAAGGGTTCTACTGCCACTTAATCATGGGCACTAGCCTAGGGGGTGGCCAGTTGGTTCTACACATGCATACTCTATCACATAGTCTGTTTGTGGGCTCTGTGCCAAACCTTCCCACTGCCTGGAGGGATGTCGGCACCACTCATGGACAACAGCCAGAGAGCCGGCTGAGGACATGTGAGGGACACAGAGTGCCCTGCAGTCTCTCAAGGTAAAGAAAACCCCTTTCCCACTAGGGCTAAAGTTACCCACACTGGGCAGGAATGGGGACTTTGCTGGGACTTCCCTGGGATGCAGCAGGGACTTGCCTGACTTCTGTTGCTCCAGATTGGAGCCTGAGCCCTGAGGGCAAAGCCAGAGGGAGGAAGTGAGCCTGCTGCCGAGCCTGCTGCCAAAGGGTTTCCGTAGCAGTACTCCAGCCTGGGAGTGCCCCACCCAGCAGAGCAAACTGGGCACTGCCCACAGCCCCGGTGCTGGGGAAGGGGTGGCCACACTCAGTACAGTTCATAGAGAATAACGGTACCACACCAACTGTAGCCCCTATGTGTGTGGGGGGAGGGGAGGCTGGCACCAGGGCCCAGGGCTCAGCCTCAGCTCTCTCCGCTTCTGCTCTTGCTTCCGGCTGCTGGATCTGGGGCCAACTCTCCTACCTGGCTGGCCTCAGTTTCCTTAGCGTCTCACTGAGGGTGTTCAAGGAGCCTCCAGCCCAGAATTGCTGTGGCGACGTGGAGCTCAGATGGATGAAGTCCGCTACGCTGGCCATCATTACACCTGCATGCAGGCTGGTCGGTCCCTCATTCCCTGTGGGATATGCCAGTCACACCTCCACCTCCCCAAGCACCAGAGGTGGATCCAGTATCCTCCTGCCTCAGACAAGGAGGAAGCTAGAGGAGAGGCCGATACTTCTGGGGGCATCTCAGACAGGAAGACATCCCCAACCAGGCTCCAGTGGGGAGGGTGGAATCAGCTAGCCCTCCTAGCGTTGCTCCTGCAGGGATGGACTGTTATATTTGGCTTTCTATGACATCAGCCACATGTGGGGGTGGGGTGACACACCTAAACATCGGGAGCATCCGCGTGGTTCCCTGGGGTGTGCCTCAAGGAAAGGTAGGCTTCACTAGCGTCTCCGCTGCCCAGCCCCGGCTCTCTACAGTGCCTTGGCCAGCCATGCCCAGGTTGCTCCTGTCATAGGCACAAAATAATGTAGCTTTACTGTCATATTGGTCTCCCATTTCCCCTTTAAATTCCAGAAGGATTGTAGCATGACTAGATGCAGGATCTCTGTAAGCCAGCTCCTCCTGCTTGTGCCAGGGCATGAGGTGAATCACCCACACCTGGCTATGCCAGAATGATGATTCAGCTGTTCTCCCGTTCCTGCATGTTGAGCAAGCAGCCTGAGCTAGGCTGGAAGGCTAGGTTAAAAATCCATCCAGGTCAACATTTCTCAACGCGTGGGTTGAAACCCTTTTGGGGGTCAAATGACCCTTTCACAGGAGCCACATCTGGGATATTTATGTTACGATTCGTAACTAGTAAAACTACAGTTATGAAGTAACAATGGAATAAGTTTATGGTTGGGGGTCACCACATCATTGGGAACTGTCTTAAAGGGATGTATGTAGCATTAGGGAGATTGAGAACCACTGATCTAGGTGTTGGCATGTTTCCATTTACGAATCCAGTTTCCATTCACAAATCTCTTGCCCAATTAAAATGTCACTTACAAAAAGAAATCATCTTTTATAAGCTAAAACTACTTGATTGGTGGAGGTTGTCAGTTTTTTTTTTTTTTTCCTAGTTTGACACAAACATTATAAAAACCATATGGCTTAAGATGTGAAGACAAATCTTTAGGATGAAACAAAGGGTGAATTAACTCTGCCTTTAACTTAAAGTCACTTCTTCCTTGTGCTTCATTCAGACGTGGTGACGTGGTACAGTGGTTTATGATACGGAAACACTGGGGATGATGGGTAAGTGTCTTGGGGTTCTGGGGGCGCTAGTGAGGTTGGGTTAGGTGTAAGGATACAGGAGGCACTTGTGGGTCAGTGCAGTGTCAGTGTACAAGCAAGAGAGAGAGACCATGGTATCTCTGGGAAGGTGATCCTTGTGGGTTGAACTGAGAGGGATAGGGGAAATAGCATTGTAAGGTCAGACCCTTTGGGGACCAAGGAGCTCTCAACCTGTGGGTCATGAGCCCTCTGGGGTTCACATATCAGATATCCTGTATATCAGGTATCTACGTTACAACTCAGAACCGTAGCAAAATTACAGTTATAAAGTAGCTACAAAATAATTTTGGAGTTGGGGTCACCACAACATGAGGGACTGTATGACAGGATGGCCCCACTGGGAAAGCTGAGGACCACTGCCATAGATGGGGCTCCCTACGAGGGTCCTGACGGACCAGCCTGGGGTCTACAGGCTGCCTCAGGGTCTGTGGGGGGGAGCAGAAAGTTAGTGAGGGATCCCCCATAAACTAGGCTATCTGACCTCTCTACTGCATGTTCCTCCTGGACCAGAAACATAGATGGGGCCCTGAATCAAATATCCTATCCTTGTCTCTACCGCTGGCAGCCCTCACCTTCGCTGCTTCATTAGGACCTTGTCCCCAACCCCCAGGTCTGTTCTGACACCAGAGCCTACACAGAGCCCAGTGGAGCATCCTTGCTGGGCATCATTTGCCAGAACTGATCCCGGGAGCTGGAACTTCTTTTTAAACCTGGAAAGGTTGACGAGTTGGGCACCTTTTCAATGTTCCCAAGCAGCTTAGCGCTTTCTGTGAGACGGCTGTGTGTTTAGCAGTTGGAGGTGTGCACAGGATATGTCTTCAGGATAAGCTCTCAGGGAGCAGCATAGGGAGCTGCTCCCTTCCGGGTTATGACAGAGACAGAGGAGGTTCCCAGAGTCCTCATGGGATGGCTGGCATGCACTCCCACGGCTACCTCCAACTCTCGTGAAACAGTGACGCTTTGCCACAACACAGAATTCGGGTGAGGTTGGGAGCCGGGGCCTGCTCTGTGCAGCACCACAACAGTGGAAAAACAGGCCTGTCAGATGAGGGAGTGGCGGGTGACAGATTGTGGTATTTCCAGTGACTGTTGGGCTGAGAGAAGGTTCCAGACGAGAGCTTCCTGAGAGGCCTGGAGGAATTGAAACCTCACCCATTCTTGGCTGGTGAGAAGTACACCCTGATGTCCCCCAGGCTAGCTCCTGCCTCTAGACCCAGGAGTTTCACCTTCACCCTCACCTCCCTGCTGGCTGTGCTGAGGCAGGAGGCTGCACCGCAGCACCAAGTCTGGAAGGATGCAGCTATGGCTCCCAGGTCACAGGTGAACGGTGACAGAATCGTCCAGGGAGTGCAGCCTCCCCGTGGGCTCCTATCACCACAGGTCTCCCCTCCAGGGAGAAGTCAGGAACAAACTGTCGCCCCCACTCTGGAGAACTCCCAAAGCGGATACCAGCTATGACCCGCCCCACCCCCACCTCTCCTATCCCAGTGCTCAGGCAGGAGACCTGCAGCTCTGAGGTCCTAGATCAGGAGCTGGGAAGATGTCACCTTGCCAGTTGCTAGACCCAGGAACGGTGGGCACAGGGAGAGGCCACCCCTCCCTCGCTTCTCTGTGCCAGCCAGGCTGATGATGCAATAATGTTTCTGCAAGTGGTATCCAGACCAGTGCTGGAGTTTCCAGGGGCAGGGAGAAAGTCAGGCCAGGGTCGCCAGGAGGAAACTAAAGTGTGAGGAGAGGCTGTGGAGCTGCTGGGGACTCCAGGCCCCCCCCAACACCACTTTCTCCAAGGAGGCAGAGGAGTTCCCCCGTCCTGAAGTGCTTCCCACCCCACCTCTCCCACCCCCATTGGCCAGAGCATGATATCCTAGCCCAGCCTCTGGGCAATGGAGGGTACCCGCTGCAGCAGGAGTCTGGGTCATAGCGTTGGTGGGACCTGATGCTTCTCCTTCCACCCCCTTTTAGCAGGCTCCAGATACCCCAGAATCCCCCCAGTTCCCTGAGCCTTGTACACGGCCAGCCATTTTTCCTGTGCTTTGAGCCTCCTTGATGGGACTAAGCATGGGGTCCTAACTTCCCTGGGTGGACTTCATGGTAACTCTTAGCTAATCCACTGAAAGTCCTATTTTTGAACGCCTGTAATTCCAGCACTTGGGAGTCAGAGGCAAGTGGATTTCTGAGTGTTCAATGTCAGCCTGGTCTACAAAGTAAGTCCAGGGCTGGGCATGATGGCGCACGCCTTTAGTCCCAGCACTCAGGGAGTCAGGGGCAGGCAGATCTCTGTGAGTTCAAGGCCAGCCTGGTCTACAAACCCTGCCTCAAAACAAAACAAAACAAAGCAAGCCCAGGACAGCCAAGGCTACACAGAGAAACCCTGTCTCCAAAGGGGGGACAGGGGAAAGAAAAGAAAAGAAAACCCTATTTTCTTTTTTTTTTTTTCTTTTTGTTTCTTGGTTTCTTTCTTCTTTTCAAGAAAGGGTTTCTCTATGTAGCCCTGGCTGTCCTGGACATGCTTGGTAGACCAGGCTGGCCTCAAACTCACAGCGATCTGTCTGCCTCTGCCCCTCCCTGAGTGCTACTACACCCGGCTTTATCTTTATTTATTTTTATTTTTTTTATTTTTTTATATAAGTCCTATTTTTAAACACAGTCACTTTCCCAGCTCTGAGTCTCAGCACCTCTCAATAGGCAAACAGGTTGTGCTGCGCCCTTCTGCCAGCTTCCACCCGGCCAGGCTCCGCCTTCCTCCACACCTGTGAGGACAGGTCACCCATGCCTTTCAGCAGGAGCAGAGCCTGGAGCCAGAGACACTTACAGAAGACTCCCCAGGTGTCTAGGAACAGCCCTGGCTCCCTCCTTCCTGTTCCCATGGGACCACATCGTTGTGCTGAGGTGTAGAATGCAGTCCCCCAGAGCAAAGCAGCTGCCATTCTCCTCAGGTCACCCGTGCCTGCACACAAGCGCCCATCTCAGTTAGGCTTGTTGACTGGGAGGAGGCGGTTGGGAGGGCCTTTTTGACCCTCACCTGAGGTTCCAGCTACTCAGTCCCCGCCATTTGTATGCAATTTGCCCTAATTGCATGGTGTTCTTGGGAGGCTTTAAAGTCTAGGGCTGGGGAGGTTATTGGAAAGGAGCTAGCTCTCTGTGAAGCCACGGGGAAGCCAGCATCCATGATGGGCATGACTTTCCAGTGTTCCTGCTTTGGGGTCACCCATGTTCTGTAAGTGAGTCCAAAAACCGCATTGACTCCCCAGGGTGACTGTGGTGGAATTGTACTTTGCTTTGTTGTTGGGGCCTTTGAAGGAGAGGGTAAGTGTTTTGTTTGGTTTGAGACAGGGTGGCGCTATGTAGCCCTGGCTGTCCTGAAACTCACCATGTAGACCAGGCTGGCTTGGGTTTCTTTGCCAATTTCTTGATCAGTCCACAGTGGAAACCACTCAGGGGCTGGTGGTCTGGAAACCCCAGAACCAGAATCAGGAGGAAAGCCCCAGACCAGGTGGCCAGGAGAGGGAAATGGAGAAGGAGGGACACATGGGCAGTCCTTCCAGTGTGTGGCTGGTTATTCGATTATGCAACCACTTTCTTTGAAAAGGTCTTCCTCCCTTCCTCTCTCCCTCCCTCCCTTTCCTCCCTCCCATCCTTCCTTCCTCCCTCCCTCCCTTCCTTTGTCCCTCTCTCCCTCCCTTCCTTCCTCCCTTCCTTCATTTCCTCCTTCCTTCCCTTCCTCCCTCCCTCCCTTCCTTCCCTCATTCCCTCCTTCCTTCCTTCTTTCCCTTTCATCATTGGCCACATAAAATCTTGCCACATTTCAATGTACTAGTTAATTTTGTATGTACGTAGGCACACACACAATGCGCTTGCAAACATGGGAAGACAGGACACCTCATATGTATTCGGGTGAATGAAAAAATAAAAAGGAAAATGACTGGTCCTGGGTTTGGTGGAGGAGACGGTTTATTGTAGATATGTGGGAGAGCATAGCCAGAGGCAGGGAAATCCAGAAGAGTCTAGACATGACCCTGAGCTGTGCCACGTCGGGGAGGGGGAGGAAGAGGGGAGACAAGGGACCCAGGTGCAGCAGCTAGGAGGCTCAAAGGTACAAAGGGGGTGATTAGCCGCAATGGTTGGATTATAACAGGGAAGAGCATCCCCGGCCCCCTAGGCTGGAGAAGTTTAGGGAGGGGGTGGGGTATGCCAGCCAGGAGGGCCCTAACCTCATGGCCACACAGCCCACAGAGCACCATTGCGAGCAAGACAAGAGAAGGCCCTATCTCTGCTGATAGTCCCTCTGCCAAGTTAGTCCAACAAGACCCACCCACCCTTCCTGCCCCTGGTCCTTTCTCTGAGTCACCACCAGCCTGATGTCATCAATCCTGACTTACCCGATCAGGAAGGAAGGAAGGGTCACACAGCTCGGAGTCTCACGGGTCACAAGGCTGAGTGTGTTTTTCTCTGTTGCCTGGACAACCGTAACACACTGGACCTTCAGAACCAGAAGTCTGGCTTTTGCGGGACCTCTGGACCGTCCTTGCAGCAGCTGCTACCAGACCAGGATGAAGGGGACTCTCACTGGCTGTGTTGGCCGCTTTTCTCTGATTACCTAAGAAAAGCGAGTTCAAGCAGGAAGGGTTTGCTCTTCTAAAGTCTTGGCTCATTCTGAGGGTGTGGTCTATCCTGGGAAGGCTTGGTAGTGGGAGAGGGAGGTGGTTGGTCATGTCACCCCGAGTCGGGGAGCAGAGAGATGAAGGCTGGTGCTCAGGCCCCTTTCTCTCTTTTTATTCAGTCTGAAAACCCAGCCCGTGGAATGGTACCACACGCATTCAGGATAGGTCTTCCCACCTCTTTAAATCTTTCTGGGAAAGCCCTCACACAGACACGCAGAGGTGTGTGTCCATGGTCAGTCTAAATCTCACTAAGTTGACAATGAGATTGGTCAACACAACTGGATCCCTTGCCAGTCACCTTAACTTCTATTTACTTTCTGTGTGTGGGTGTTTTGCCTGCATGTATGTCTGTGTACCTCGTGTGTGCTGTGCCTGTGGAGGCCAAGGGGTCATAGACAGTTGTGAGCCCCCATGTGCATACTGGGAACTGAACATCGGTCCTCTGTAAGAACAGCCAGCCCTTCTTAACCACTGAGGCATCTCTCCGGCCCACACAGCACTTTAAATCATAGCATTCCACCTGGCCCCTAGAATCTCCATCACATAGTGTGAAATATATTTAGCTCAACTTTAGAAGTCACTGGGGTCTTTAATAATTCCAACAATGATCAAAAGTCCGAAGTCTCTTCTGTAAGAGCCTATAAAACGCATGTTTTCAAAGTTTCAGGCTTCAGCCATGCAAGGAGCACTCTGGGAGGCAGAGGCAGGCTGATGGCTGTGAGTTCAAGGTCAGCCTGGTCTACACAGAGAAACTCTGTCTCAGATAGATAAATAGATAGATAGTAGATAGATAGATAGTAGATAGATAGATAGATAGATAGATAGATAGATAGATAGATTATAGGCTTCCATTGTCAATGGCACAGAATAAATATTCCCATTGCAAAGGACAAGACTGGGATGGGAGACCATAGTATGAAATGATAGCCCCAAAACAAGACCTGTACCCAGCAAGGGGACCCTCATCTCCACAGCCAGCTCTGTTCCTGATAGGATCAGGTGTGTTCAGAAGGGTGACCATTCTGGCAGAAATGAAGGTGTTCTGAGGTCCTTCTTCACTGTGCCCTTCCCTTTGGCCACCAGACATTGAGACAAAGACACCAAGAAATGGAATTTCCCCAGGAGTCTCATGTTGAAGCCTGGTGCCAGCCAGAAGGGAATTTGTCTGCCGGGAAGAGATTTTCACACCTTGTTGAAAACTTCTTAGACAACCTTTCCGGAAAGGTTGGAGCCCAGACGATGATGATGACAATGGGCTGGACCAGGACTGGTTGGCTGTCTCACCTTCTATGTAAACCTAAACATTATGTCAGATCCCAAAGATAGAGTATGGAGGGAGGGTCATTAGACCTCTCTCTCTTTGCAATGTGGTCACACTGATTAAATCAATCTCTCTCTCTCTCTCTCTCTCTCTCTGCCCTTCACTGTGACTTTGTCTCTTTCCTTGGCCTGTGGAGGATGAGTGGCCAATGCTGGTTTATGAGAAACTGTGACCCTAACAAGTCTGATAACAATTTGAGGAGTCATAGCTGGGAGAAAGACTTATTTTATCAGCAAGTTGACCCATGTAGAGAGGAGAGATTTGAGAGTCAGAGTGAAGAGTCCCACACAGTTGCTGCCTCACTTTATCCCAAGGACTTATCCCATCTTCCCACTCTCTGCCTCCTGAAGGAGATGAGATTTTGAGCTATATACTGGACTCTTAAGAAAGTCTGACTCTTGGTAAGTTTTCCCCATCAGCACACCTCCTGCCTTGCCTTCCATTTGTTTGGAGCTTTTTCTCAGGATTACTTCAGTGCTTTGAATTCGATTTTCTAGGAGAAAGGCAGAACATAGCCTGAAGAGGCAGCCTGAGACTAGTACGGCTTTGAGCTGTATATCTTCTTTTCCAGCCATTGTTAGAGACTGCCATTTGGTTCCTAGCTTTGTCTTTCAGAATCCTGCTTGGCCATCTCTGGTTCTGTTGAGCCATTTGAGCTGTTACACCATGTGTGACAGACCTTGTCAATTTGGAAGGCTTTGCAGGACTTTGAGCCCTTGGGGATGCTAAGCAGTAGGAGTTTGGGGATGTCTGCTGTGAATCATGTGACCATGAGGAATACCATGTGCATGATCTTGGTGCCTTTGGTACCCCAGGAGAAAATTCTAGCTGACAAGCCTTTTGTAAACTCAGAACAGTGTCTGAAGCAACACAGGGAAACACTGAACTGTTCCTGGACCTCCTGAAAACAAACCTGTGGCCATCTCAGTTTTGCATTTCTATTTTAACACGTTGCTCGTTATTTTTGACACGCCTCATTAAAAATATGTGTGTGTGATGTGAGTATTTGGAAGGTGATTTTTTTTGACCACCTCAATATCTAGTAGCCATTACCTCTGTCTTCATTTGTCCTCATTTGAAAAAGTAATTAGATAAAATATAGAAAATTAAAGAATTTCATTATGAGACTTTTAATAAGATTCCACTGAAGACCTAACTGTATAAACTGAAAACATGGCTGCTCTATGGTATGGTTAAGCGGAAGGTTTTTTACTGTAGATATGAAAGAAAGAAGTAGACTGAACATGGCAGTGGATTGGACAAGGTCAGGAGCACCTTTGAGAGAGGGCAGAGAATAGCAGGGGATAGAGAACAGAGAGAACTTAGCAAGAGCAGGAGCTGAGAATAGTGAGACTAGCCAGGCACACGCTACCTCTAATCCCAGCAGAGGCAGGCAGATCTCTGTGAGTTCGAGGTCAGCTTTGTCTACAAAAGCGAAACCCAGTCTCCAGGGTAAAAATGGTGTGGGGGTTTTGAAATGTGTGACAAGTACAATGAGTAGGGGCTGAGGAAGCCTGGAGGCTTACATGGACCTTGATATGGTGATAGGCACCACCGCTGTGTTAATTGGAGAGCCTTACGTCCCTTTTGCCAGAGGTAAGGGAAATGACTCCTGAGGATTGCTGGATTCTATCTAACCACAAAAAAAAAAAAAAAAAAAAAAAAAAAAAATCCCCCTATAGTCCAAGCTGCACTGGGCCTAGACTCAATTTCAGATGAGTCAGTGGGCCTGCCCCTTGTGGTGGTGGTGTTGGTGTACCCTTTGGACCTGACACTAAGTAAAATCTAAACTCATTAAGGCAGTTCTTTTTGGAGACCCCCTTCCTGCTACAGGGAATTGTTACTGTTCCTCTTAATAAAACTTCGACTTCCTAAAAATACATAAATAGCCTGGTGTGGTGGCACATCTTTAATCTGGGCACACAGGAGGATTACTGTGAGTTTGAGGATGGCCTGGTTTACATGGTAAATTCCAGGACAACCAAGATCACAAAGGGAAACACTTTCAGGAAGGAAGGAAGTGTTATGCCCAATTCTCGAGACCCCCAAAAGACCACCACCAGGAGTCAAGTCTTGTAAAACATATGAGGGTCTTTTATTACAAGCTACAGCTTGGGCTCACACACACTCACCCCCGAATCGGTGCTCAGGTTAGTTGGGTGATTTAAAGAGTCCGGTCCCTCCCAGCATGCCCAAAGCAGGGGGATTCCTGCCTGGCAAGTGTCTATTGGTTGAAACACAATAGGAGATGCTGCATTTTGAATTGATTAGCTATAGGAAGGTCCCCAAAACCATTAATTGTCTAGCTTCCCTTGTTTTGGCTGCCCCAGGGGAGAGGGGCCAGTTTCCTAGCAACTGTATCTCTAGTGGGCAGGAAAGAATGCAGTAAGGCTGGTTCTTCCCCGCAGGTGGCTGAACATGTCTCTACCTAGCCAGCCTTAGTTCAGGCTTGTGCTTTAAACTTTAAAACAATAGCCACTGATTTTTAATCCTTTGGTCTCTTGGAAGGAAGGAAGGAAGGAAGGAAGGAAGGAAGGAAGGAAGGAAGGAAGGAGCGAGCCTAGGGCTCAGTGAGATGGTTCAGTTAATAAAGGTGTTTACTCCCAAGCCTACGAACCTGAATTTGATCCCCAGAACCCACATGGTGAGCGAGAAAACCAACTCTCACAAGTTGTTCTCTGACTTCCACAGGCGTGCTGTGGCACATACATGTATGTGCACACAAAATAAACAAGTATTAACTTTTGTTGTTGTTGTTTTGTTTTGTTTTTGAGACAGGGTTTTTCTGTGCAACCCTGGCTGTGCTGGAACTTATTCTGTAGACCAGGTTGACCTTGTACTCAGAGATCCACCTGCTTCTGTTTTCTGAGTGCTGGGATTAAAGGCGTGTGCCGCCACCGCCCGGCTAAAATTAACTTTTTAAAGGTAAAACCAACAGTATTCACAGTGAGGTATTATGAGATTCAGGTACTCTGACATCTATGTATTGTGACAGGGCAGAGGTTTCCCCATCTTTTATTCTGGCTGAGGCCATTTCATGTTCAACTGTAATGGGCCGCTGGACTGTGGTTATGCCATCTTGTGAAAGTATTCATAAGAATACTTTAATTGCTAAAACTATCTTGGGCAAACTGGTCCTCTAAACCAGACATGAATTCATTGGTTATATAGTCCAGCCATAAATTCCTAAGGTAAACTGATCTCTGGACCAGCCATACATTCCTTTACAGTGTGACCCTGACCTAAAGGTTAACTGCCTGAACA
The DNA here is from genome assembly GCF_030254825.1 of Meriones unguiculatus. Classification (NCBI taxonomy): domain Eukaryota; kingdom Metazoa; phylum Chordata; class Mammalia; order Rodentia; family Muridae; genus Meriones; species Meriones unguiculatus. Next base: position 8,193,558 of record NC_083363.1, read on the forward strand.
TTTAACTGCTCTCTCTCTCTCTCTCTCTCTCTCTCTCTCTCTGCTTCTGTAAATAACTGCTTGCTGCAAATTGGGGGGTCATGACTGCTTCCTGGTGCTCTGCCTGGCACAGCTCTGCCAGCAGTGAAAGGCTCCATGTAATTGAACTTCTTCAGGCTTCAGTTTTGTTTTTTGTTTTTTGTTTTTTTTTTTTCTTTTCTTCAAGAGCACCATAACAAAACTAGAATTTGATCTCCTTGATGAAAAATCCCATGGAAGGGTAGCCAACTCTATTCTAGGACCCCAGGCCAAGATGTCCCAGATAACTTATCTTCTCTTAAACGCTTGCTTGTGCAAACCTCCCTGCAGCTGCAGAGCAGCATTCCAAGATGTGGTTTTTGCCTTTAAATGCCCCTTGGTCTAAATGTTTAGGGCTACACCTGTGTGTCCAATATTCTATCCTATTATAGTCCTAGCTGGCTGGAAGAAAGCCTTTCTGTTATGTTTTTTTGAGACAGGGTTTCTTTGTGTAGCCCTGGCTGTCCTGGAATCAGCACTGTAGATCAGGCTAGCCTCAGATTCACAGAGATCTGCCTGCCTCTGTCTCAGGAATACAGGGATTAAAGGTGTGTGACACCACTGCCTGATAAAATAAAGACTTTCAATTGACTATAAACTGTGTCTGAGCGATCGTGTCTGGTGGGCTCCCTATAACAGCTTGTAACAAAATGTTCTATCATCCATGTGTAACTGTCAGATTTAGCATGATGAAGACACGGTTAAAGGTGTCACTTCTTTTTATTTTCCGGGTATGTTCTTGATGAATGTAATGATTACATCTGTAAATGCCCACTATGATGTAAGCAAGGACACAGAGAAATCACTGAACTGACTAATCCATGGGTGGGAAGAAGGTCTTTATTAGATAGATAGATAGATAGATAGATAGATAGAAAGAAAGATGGAGATGGATGTATAGATGTATGTATGTATGTATGGATGGATGGATGGATGGATACATGGATGGAACATCCTGGAAGTTCAGGGTAATGGGGAAGAGGAGGCACACAAGGTGTGGGGGGGATGGCTTTGGTATATATCATAGATACATGTTACTAGGGATCAGAGGAGCCTGGATGTTAGGATTGGCTTTGGTATGCACCACAGCTACAACTCAATAATGGTTCTTCCTGGTAGGCAGAAACCCATTTCATGGGTTCCGGGGGAGTGGGCGAGGGTGAATGTTGATCTTTCCACCAGCAATCCTATAGTCCAGCTTGAGCTGAGCCAAGACCACATTAGTGGGCCTGCCCTTTTTTGGAGCCCTTTGAACCTAACAAATGACCTGTCTGGATTGGAAGGTATAAATGTATAAGACAGCAAAAAAATAGATCTCATAAGAAAAAATTTTATAAGCTAATCATGGTAGCATACACCTGTAATCCCAGCACTCAGAGAGGCAGAGCCAAGGGGATCTGAGCCTGGTCTACAGAGCAAGTCCAGGACTGCCAAGGCTACACAGGGAAACCCTGTCTCGACGAAAAAAAAATATGTAATACACCTTACCATAACTAAAATCTTTTCAAGGGTTTTTATGATTAAGTTTTCTGAGGATTTCGATATGAGAGACAAGGAGTTAGACTCCCTGGTATACAGATAGGCAGGGAGAAGGGCCAAGGCCAGGTAATAAAGGTGTTGGATTTCTGAGACTCGAGAGGGCCAGCTCTCTTCATCACACTCCTGACTTGAGATAAAAGCCCGACTGCTTATCACAAAGGCCTTGTAGACTTCTATCTCCCACTAGCAGGGCCCCTGCCGATGGCCTGGCTCAACAAGTTTAAGGGTGGACCCCCGGACATGACACACTACAGTTCTGGGCCAACTGACCACCTCTAGATTAGGGGAGAAGGACTCCACAGAGGTTTAAAAAACCCCTTAGCCCTCTGCACCTGTTCAGTCAGTTGCTGGGTGAAGCCTCTCATGACAACTGAACTAGACACCAGTCTATGAGTACAGCAGAATATCATTAGGAATCATATCATTGACTTTTTTTTTGCTAGTTGTGTTTGGCTCTATTCTGTCTCTGGGCTAACCAGTCTCTGGTTCCTGGACCTCCAGCCAGTGTCAGGGATGTCAAGGTTGGGCTCCCTCTCATGACAGTGGATCTCAAGCTGGACCAGTCATTGGTTGGCCACTTCCATGATCCCTGAGCCACCTTTACCCCAGAATGTCTTGTAGACAGGACGAATTGTAGGTGGGAGCTTGGGGAATCCTGTAAGACAGGGAAAGAAAGGATTGTAGGAGCCAGAGGGGTCCAAGACACCACAAGGAAACCCACAGAATCAACTCACTTGTGTTCATAAGAGCTCACAGAGACTGAACCACCAACCAGGGAGCCTGCATGGGACTGACCTATGCTTACGCTGGGCTGGAGTAGCTTGGTCTTCTTGTGGGACTCCTTGCTGTGGGAGCAGAGGCTGTCTCTGACTCTGTTGCCTGCCTTTGGGACACTTTCCTTCTACTGGGTTGCCTCATCTAGCCTCCATAGGAAAAGAGGTGCCTAGTCTTACTGCAACTTGATATGCTGAGGCTGGTTGATATCCATGGGAGGGCTGCCCTTTTCTGAAGAGAAAAGAAGGAGGAGCGGATGAGGGGGCAAGGAGGAGGGATGGGGGCAGGGAGCTGGGAGAGGAGAGGAGGCAGGAAAACTACAGTTGGGATACAAAATCCAGCCTTCTCAACAAAATAATAAAATAAAAATTTAAAAGCCAAACACCTGTAATCCCAGCACTTAGAGAGGCAGAGGCAAGTGGATCTCTGTGAGTTCAAGGCCAGCCTAGGACAGCCAAGGCTTCACAGAGAAACCCTTTCTCAAAACAAACAAACAAACAAACAAAACACCAGAATTTAACACTATGTTTCTTGTTACTTTTGGTTTTAACGGAATCCAGGATCATTTGAATGTCTGTGTAGGCTGCAGTCCGTTAATAACAGCCCTGTTTAAGAACTGTCACATGTGTGGCGTGTGCTTACACATCAGGTGCACTATGAGGGCACCTGTTGGATAACAGTTTCCTCTAAGATTAAAACATCCGGTCCTGCAGGATGTCTAACCAGCCTCTCCTTCCTGGCCCTCCAGGCAGTGTCAGGGATGTCACTTACACAGGAAGGTGAACAAGTCAAACCAGTTTCAGGAACTCCCTGAAACCAAACAGATTAAGTAGGCCCCTCCCTGCTAAGTAAACAATAAAAGCTGAGCGTCCCTCTCAGACAAAGGGAAGCTGAGCTGAAAAGAAGACTCCTGGAAAAAGCAGAAACCATCCATGTTGCCCAGAAGAGGTTTAGATCAGAATCACTGGGAAGAGGTGCTCTCCAGCCTGTTGAGCTGTCTGCAGACTGGGCAGTGTGCTCCAGGTCCCCCAGCTTTGTGAGCTGTCACCCACATCGAGGTGAACTTTGGTGATGCAGCTACCTTTGAGTCATTTCTGCTCCTGTAAGTAACCCCTCTCCCACCCTACTATAGGTAACCCCAATAAAACTCATTGGCTCACCAAGCTGGACTTTGATGGCATCCGTACTTTGGTCTGCCATGGGATCCCTGTCTAACGTGAGGGGATGAGTGTGTTGTGCCTTCCCCTGGAAGTTTGCTACACACCAGCAAAGGCTTGCCGCCTTAAGAGGCTGGTCACTAAGAGATCAGATACAGCCACACCCTTCTGCCTTTCAGCACTTGAGACAGTCCCGGCTGACAACATACATATCTCTACTAGCTGAGGGGAACAAACCCAGTCCCCAAAAGATACAAAAATCAGAATATCTCTTTGTTGAGGGGTCTCTGAAAGCCCCCCAAATACCTGGCCATCATGGATTTCTACCCTACTCTTTTCCTTTAGTCTGCTTCTCAAAATGGTCTTACCATGCGTATACACACACACACACACACACACACACACACACACACATACATATATGAGAGAGCTTGTTAGAGTGGCTTTCTGGCTGTGGTCCAGTTAATCCAACGCTGATTGTCTATCAATGACAGTCTAAGGCTCCAGCCGTTGTTCAGTGAAGGAGGCTGGATGTTTCAGCTGGTCTTCAGTATGCACCAGAATCCTGAAGGAGTTGGCTCTAATACCCGTGAAGGAATTGTCAGCAAGAGCAAAGTCCTTTATATAGTCTGCTAAGCAGAAGCTGTGGCCCAGATTAAAGGCAGATCTTCCCACCTCAAAAGATCTGGATTGAGGGGCTGGAGAGATGGCTCAGTGGTTGGGGGTACTGTCTGCTCTTCCAGAGGTCCTGAGTTCAGTTCCCAGCAACCACATGTTGGCTCACAACCATCTATACTGGGATCTGATGCCCTCTTCTGGCATGTGAGTGACCTACAGATAGAGCACTCATCTACGTAGAATAATTCTTCCCTTTTTCATATTTATTCATTTCATTATTATAATTTATTCACTTTGTATCCTGGCTGTAGCCTCCTCCATCTCACCACACCTGCTGCTGTTTTCAGAAGGTGACGGGTCTGGTGTGGTCACTGATGCCATTTCCACAATCTGTTGCAAGGTCTTCAGAATGTGCGTTTGAAAGTTTGCTTTTTCTTTCTCTGTTTTTTTTTTTTTTTTTTTATATTATTAACGATTTCATCAGTGTGGAGAGTCAAGAGATGCCGAGAGACTAGCTGCTCAGGTGCCTGACTCCAGAAGCTTGTGGGGGTTTGAGTAGTGTTTTGTGGCTTGGTACAGTGTTTGGAGAGCTGTGAAAACAGTAGCTTCAGAGCTCGCTCACCGACCAGACCTCTCCTGGGTCTCGGCAGAGCCACGCCTCTGTACTGTCCTGTGGCCCTCTGTGGTTTGTGCTGGGCTGGTACCCCAGTATGGAGGGGAGGGGACAGCCTCCCAGCTTTGCTCTGTGGCAGAATCTTACTCAGCATTCTGTCGCTGTGACAAGACACGGTGGCCATGGCAATTCCTATAAAGAAAAGCATTTAACTGGGCTTTTAAAAACGCTTACGTTTTCAGAGGTTTAGCCTGTTACCGTCGTGGCATAGAGAAAGATGGCATGAAGGCAGACATTGCTGGAGGAATGGTTGAGAGTTCTACATATGGAGCTGCAGGCAGCAGGAAGGCTCAGGGCTTGGCAGGAGCTTTTAAAACCTCAACGCCCACCCTGAGAGAAACGCTTTCTCTAACAAGGCCACATTTGTATTCAAGGACATGAGCCTACAGGGGGTGGGTCGTGTCTGCAGATGGCTTTGGCCAGTTTGGTGTTGCAGCTGCCTAGAGGAACTGGAGCAAAAGGCCAGGAAATTCCACCAAAAACTGGTGTTTTCTCTGTAAAGTGTATTCTTGATCTAGCCAGACTCAGCTGTTAATGCCGTCCTCATCTTCCATCCTGGGCATAGGCCCTTCTTGACTTCACCTTTGCCTCTTTGGGTAGCTCCTGCATCCACAAATCCATCCCTGTGCCTTGCCAACAGTAGAAGCCTCTACTGGTTGCCTGGCCAGATGCCTTCTGCCCCATGTGTGCTACTGAGGCTCCATCCCAGACTCTCCTCTTTGGTCACTCCTTATTTCCCTGAGGACACCCGGGACACTAGTGGGCAGATGGGATGGGCTTGTGTTTTGGAGGCCTTAGAAAAGAGACAGGTCCAGAAGATGTCAGAGCATGGTGACCAGTGGGCCAGCATGCCCCAAGTGTCCCTATCCTAACACCTGTCTGCTGCAGTCCCTGCCCTGGGGCCTAGGTCAAGGAGGGTAAGAGGAGAGGAGACCAGCTCCAGAGAAGAGTAAGGAGGTCAGCAGACACACCAGGTGGGGACCTGCCTGCCGCCCAGTGGTCCTTATCTGAGCTGGTGACATGGATCACCCTGCTGACATTGCCCTGCCTATACTTCATGTTGGAGGAGTAGCTATCAACTGTAGTCCACATTCCTGGTCAAGAACATACCCTTCTAATTTTCTGGGCTTCCAACAGCTTGGGCGGCATGTTCTGGTACCTTGGACTTTCACCCCAAGAAGCTGCCAGGGAGCCCTTGTGGCATGCCACACAGGGAGAAGCCCTGAGCAGCGGAGACGCTTTACTCTGGGAACTCCCTAGACTCTGTGCTCCTGGTGGTTCTTATTCCCTGGGCCAGAGCCCTCTGTGGGTCCTCAGACCAGCCGTAGGTGTAAGGGTTTCTGTCTCCTGAATAGCACTGCCTGCTCCTCTCTGTCTCCTTCACTTTCGTTTGCTCCCAAACCACTCTGCATTCCTCAGTAGATCCTGCCTGGGGGTGGTTTGTGTGGTAGCTTCGACACTGGGAGAATCTTTTTTTCTTTTTTAATATATATTTTATTTATTTATCATGAATACAATGTTCTATCTGCATATACACTTGCACGCCAGAAGAAGACACTAGATCTTATTATAGATGGTTGTGAGCCACCATGTGGTTGCTGGGAATTGAATTCAGGACCTCTGGAAGAGCAGGCAGTGCTCTTAACCTCTGAGCCATCTCCCTAGCCCCCTGGAAAAATCTTTCTAATACCTTATTTAGAATGTTCACAGCTAGAGTGTGCATTGAAGAAGCCTCAGCTGGATAGGAGATGTGTGAGCTAATAGAAGCCAAGTGCCTAGAAAGCTGGACTTCTGCAGACCAAGAAACCCGAGTTTTCTAGGAACTCAGGAGGCTGAGGCAAGAGGATCACAAGTTTGAGGTCAGCTGAGATCACACAGCAGTGAGGCTCTGTCTTAGGACAAACTGGAATAGATATCTATATATCTCTATAAAGAGAGATATATAAATATATCTCTATAGAGCATATATTTTCAAGTCAAATTATCTTGGGCTATCTCCAGATCTTATAGTAATAACTATTAACCCTCAACCCTGTCATCCTTGTAGCAGCCAGATACAACAGATAAGGACTCCTGGAATGTATGCTAAGCCAAACAGGCTCTGGCCCTTACCAACCCTCCAGCTAAGAAAGCAATAACACCCAGATCCTGTAAAACACTTCTGCCCCGTGAGAGACAGCACCCAGTCTTTAAGAATATTCTGGCTACTTGATGGAGCTTCCTCTGAGACCAGAGACTTCCACTTCCTTTCAAACCACTGAGACCATTGATTATAAAGAAGGAAGGGCTGGGTCCGTGGACAGCTGACATGTACAAAGAAGCACATTAGGGTCAGAGGGAGTGGTAGAGCAAGATGGCTCACCTCATAACCAGGGAAGCCAAGAAAAGGAAGAGGCCAGGACTCCTCAGAGAGCTCTGACCTCTCACTAGGCTTCACCTCTTAGAAGTTCCATCACCAGCACTCAGGAGGCAGAGGCAGGCAGATCTCTGTGAGTTCAAGGCCAGCCTGGTCTACATACTGAGTTGTAGGACAGCCAGGGCTACACAGAGACCCAAAACAAAACAAAAGAAGTTCCATCACCTTCCAATAGCACCAGGCCTTCAACACTGCAGCACATGGTATAAACAGAAATTGTGCTATCATAGGTCAATAAATGCTTCTTGTCTTTTTAATGCCTAGAAAATGTCAAAGAAGATGAAAAATATCAATTTAAAAGGCAAACGTCAGCCTGGGAATGTAGCTTAGCAGAGTGCTCACTTAGAATGCACTAGATCCTGAATTTGGTCTCCAGAGCCTCGTGAAACTGGACATGGTGACTCATATTTGCGATCCCAGTACTTAGGACATGGTGGCAGGAGGGTCAGTGTCATTCTTGGCTAGACAGAGTTGAAAGCAAGGCTGGCCTTCATGAGACCCTGTATCTAAATGCACACATACATGTATAAAGGCTAAAAGTCCAGAGGTATGGTCATTAAAGACAGGCTTTGATCGCCTCTGTGGATGCTGGACTATTTTCATGTTCCTGTTTTTTGTAGGTCGGTCTGGTCATTTCTATGTCTCTGTTGTGTTTCTGTAGGGTGATCTCAGCCATCATTACCAAGGTCCCAAGATTAGCCTGGGTTAGACTGGGAGCTGTGCTCCTCAGCCTCCTGTTAGATCAGGTAAGTCATTAGCTGTTCTTTTGCAAAGGGTGACCTCACAGGCTAGGATGGTGTCCTGGTGGTGGCCAGGGGATCAGGTGGTGTCTGGCTTATCAATTGCTCACCTTTCCCTCAGTGTGTCCATATTGTTACATGTAAGATTCAGCCAGAAACATCCTAGCTCGCATCACACACACAAGCATGGTTTGTGGATGGCTAGAGAACATTAGCATAAATTTGCTACGGTTGTTTTAGTTTAGTTTCCCATTGCCACGACAAAACACTCTGACAAAAGCAGCTTAAAGAAGAAAGGGCTTATCTTGGCTCACAGTTTAAGGTTGCACAGTCCAACGTGATGGAGAAGTCAAGGCAGCAGGAGCTTGAGGCAGCTGGTCACATATTGTCCACAGTCAAGAAACAGAGTGTGATGAATGAAAGCCTCTGATGGATCCCTAAATGAATGGCCCATGGGGAGTTGGCAAGAGTTTCCAGAGGCAATACGTCACCGTTGTATGCTCTGGAGCATATTTTGTCCTGGGCCCTCTCCCTCCTCCCACCTCTCCCCTCCCTCCCTACTTGAGTTTATCCCCAGCATCCACTTGTAATCCCAGCAAGGAGAGGCTGAGACAGGAGGATCACTGGGGCTTGCTGGCCAAATGGCTGTGCAGTGGGAGATCCTGTCTCAGAAAACTAGGTGGAGAGAAATCCAGGAAGTCACTGGACATCAACATCTGGCCTCTACATGCACCCACATGCACCCACACCCAGCACTCACACACACACACACACCCACCCACCCACCCACCCACATACACACACACACCCACCCACCCACCCACCCACATACACACACACGAATGGTTTGAAGAAAATAATCCCATATTGTCAGAGGCACTGGGACAGCCTTTGAAGACATACACACCTATGATCCTAGCACTTGGAAGGCTGAGGCAGGAAGATTGCCATGAGTTCTGGGCCAGCCTGGGCTACAGAGTGAGACCCTGTCTACCATGTGGAATTCAGCAGCAGCTAGCTGAGCAGCTCTGAGCCACACCTCCAGCTACCGCTGTCCTCTGGGTTCACTACTGTCACCGTCATGACGAAATTGCAGGTGTGGTTGCAGAGTGAAGGAGCAATGACTGGGGTTTTACAGGAACAAAGATTCAGAGCCCTGTGACCTAGGAAGCAGAGGCCAGTCGCCTGATTCCGGTTAGGGAAAAATGCAGGGTTTGGAGACAGTAACTCGTTACAATTAACAACAGATGAGCAACATTTAAAAAATCAGATATAATGCTGGAAACATGAGAGTTGATGTCCTTGAGGTAACAAAGGGAAAGATCAGACCCCTGACATTAGAGATTTACAAATGTGTTTACAGGGATGGATGAGAGGGCAGGCTCGGCTAAAGCCACGAACTCTCATGGAAGGATTCTCTGCTTTGGACTTGAACTAGCTCCTTTTCCACCATGGCTTACACTAGCAATTACCCGCCTGCTATTTTAATAGAATTTGAAGCCCGAAATCTTATTTTTTTCTCCCTTCCTATGTTACTGGCTCAGGAATGCAAATGCGGACATTAACTGCTTTTCACATCTGCAAGGCTTCCTCACTCATGAACATTCACACAGCCCTTGTGTGAAGCCCCAACTACACCCAGGGTCTTGTGTGCTGGGCAAACACTTTACCAACTACGTCATATCCCCAGCCCTCACTGCTGATGGTTCTGTCACACACATTTTTTTAAGGCCCACAGGACAGTCAAGACAGTTCTGCGTCCTCACCATCACCACCCCACCACACACACATTCTGGAATGTTCTTCAACTTATTGTTTGAGCCACGCTCAGCCGGTCAGGCGAGTTCAGGGCAGTTGTCTCAGAGTCTCCGGGTTCTTTGCCTTTTTGCTTGTCAGTAGGCTTTCCTGTAATGTTTCATATTCCTTCATATGTTCATTTCTCAAGAATTCCAAATAGCTAACAGGAAACAGTGAGCAAGCAAACCGGTCTCCTCAGACACTAACTGATCCTGTAAACCACTTGAAGTTCACTTTGACATCCTAATGCGGCCCCACAAACAAATTATTTAGCCTCCTTCAGTTCAAAGCCGCAACAGTAAGAAACGATAGACAATTCCTCAACTTGGTTTTAGCAGAATGCAGAAGGGTCGGCGCATTCTCCGTCACGGTGCAGTTGTCTGTCTGTTTCAGGATGGCGCAGTTTATGCCGGCTTTGCATGCCTGCAAGAATCCTTTGTTGTTAAGATCTTAGTTTTTATTTCCCTGGAAATGGAGTCACGGACAGTTGTGAGCTGCCGTGTGGGTGTTGGGAATCGAAACTGGATCCTTTGGAAGAATAGCCAGTGTGTGTGTGTGTGTGTGTGTGTGTGTGTGTGTGTGTGTGTGTATGGAAACTTAGCATCTTAGAGCTCATAGTTCAGCGGCATCAAATACACTACCTCTAACCATCCACTTTTAAAACGTCCCATTTTCTCACCTGAGGCCTCTCCCTTCAAAACAAAAAGGTTTTTATTGCCCACCCCCCACCCCCTCCCCCTCCCCCTCTAAATGTCCTTCATGTAAGTGGAGCCCCAGAACGTTCGTCCTCTCCTGCCTGTCTTAAGTCTGGTTCATCTATGCCAGGTGGTTCTTAACCTGTGTCGTGACCCCCCTCCCCCAATGGCCATCAGAAAAGACAGACATTTACATTGTGAGCCAATGACAGTAGCAAGATCACAGTTACGAAGTAGCAACGAAAATAAGTTTATGGTTGAGGGTCACTATGACACGAGAGGAAACTGTGTTAAAGGGTCTCAGCGTTAGAAGGGTCGAGAGCCACCGATCCGTGTCGTGGCGTGTCAGAATTCCAGGCTGGCTAGTATTCCGCCTGTGCCTGTTCCGCATCGGGCCCGCTCACTCACCCGTAAGGGGCACCTGGGCTTCTTGCCAGCCTCCGGCTCTTGTGAACAGTGTTGCTGTGAGTGAGGGCTACAGGCGACCGCTCTGAGCGCCTGCTTTCCATGTCTCCGGGTCTGTAGGTGGAAGTGGAAGTGGAAGTGGATCATGCGGGTCTATTTTTATTTTTTTAGGAACTCTCCGCTTTTCACAATGGCTGAGCCGCTCACGCGTCCGCGGGGAATGGAGCTTCCCCCTGCTCCCACCAGCTCTTGTTTTCAGTTTACTAAGCTCCCCCATACTCCTGCCAACGCTTACTCTTGTTTTCGGTTTGCTAGCTTCCTCATGGCCCTGCCAACGCTCGCTCTTGTTCTAGGTTTACTGATTTCCATTGTTTGGCCACACTCACTGTGGCTGCAGTTTACGTTTCCCTAAAAATGACTCCCGGTGTGGGATTTTTCGGCCCGTTCTTGGCTATGCATCTAGCACCTTTGGAGACATTTCCAATCAAGTCCTCCACCAAGTTTTAAAATGATACTCTGCGTGTTAACTCCTTATCACATACGCGATTCACGAGCATTTCTTCCGTTCTACAAGATGCCGTTTCTCTCCATCGGTGTGTTCCCTGATGAACAGGAATCTAACTTTACAGGAGTCCAGTTTATCTCCTGTACAGCTTGTCCTTTCTGTGTCTTATCCAGAATCACTGCCAAGTCCAACTGCATGAAGTTTTTCCTATGCTTTTCCCAGTATCCCTTTTCCTCCATTTAAAAGGTTTTTGTGGTTGTTCTGTTTCGGGTAGGGGTGTATGTGTGTGTTTGTTTTGGTTTTGGTTTTTCACACGTGGCCTCATGTATCCCAGGCTGGCCTCGAGTCTCTGTGTTGCCAAGGTTGACCTTAAGTTGACCCTCCTGCTTTTGCCCCCTGAGTGTTGGCATTCCTAGTGTGTGTGACCATGTGTGCCGCCATGTTCAGTTTGTGTGTTGCTGGGTTTGAATTCAGAGTTTGGTGCTTGCTAGGAGAGCAACTCAATAATGTCTCCATCCCTCTGTCCAAGTGTGGTACTGCTTTATCCCGTGCATGGAGGATTTAAGTCCATTTTGCCTTCATTTCTGTGTGTGATAGACAGAGGTCCTATCCCTTTGCCTCTCTGAAGGGCTTGCCAAGCTGAAGAGCTAGCCATGTCCCTCCAACCCCAGCCTCCTCCCTAAGACTTTTCTGTGTTTTTATTTTTGTTTTATTCTGTCCCTGGTTGTAAGTTTCTGGCAAACTCTGGAGGTGAGATCCGATGAGTGCTTTGAGTCCATTTGAGTGAAGCTTGGATCTGCAAGTCAACTTATTCAGAGGCATGCCAGAAACAATAAGAATCCAAAGCAGATGGTTATTATCCACCCTGGTGCTGTCTCTTCAGCTCTTACCATCCTCAATGAAGATTAGAAAAATGGGAAAACTTCGCCAGCTTGGAATTTTATTGTCTTTTGTAGATTCCACTCATTCTTAGTGTGAAGCCAGCTGGCTCCTTCTTCATAGCGTCCTACTTTTCCATCCCTTTCTGGACAGCTGGCAGCACTATGTGTGTGTCCTGTTCTGTTATTGTAGTTGTCTTGTCACGTCAATGTGTGTGTGTCTTTGTGGTTCTTGCTGAGGAGGGGAGCCAGGCGTTCATGAATCTCCACACTCCCATCCCTTGTATTAGGTGCAACAATGGTTATCACAGGAAGGAGGATGGAATCTCAGGCCTGGAAACACACACACACACACACACACACACACACACACCTGTCTGGGTAGAAAACTATCAGGATCTAGAAGGTGGAGCCTAAAGTCCCAAAGGCTTCCTGGAGCTGACAAGGTGGACTGGACTGGGTAGCTGAGAGATAAGCCCGTATTGGCCAAGCCAATAATGGTTTCCTTGGGGATGTTCTGTGCTGGTCACTGATGGTGGCTATTGGTCTTGGAGGCCAGCAGAAGACATTGGATCCCCTAGAGCAGCAAGAAGAGCAGCAAGTGCTTTCAACTGCACTCCAGCCCCTCTCCTCAGTTTTATATTTGGAAACGAGAAGAGTTTCATAGAAGCAAAAGAACTGAACAACAGGAAATATGGAGCCCCTGAAGTCTTCGCTTGCTACGCCTAGAAATCACATGAGGCTGTGCTAGAATCTTCCTCTCACATTACCTCTGGAAGCTCCTGGTTTGCTGAGGATCCTCTTAGCAAATGCACGCAGGGGTGATGGCTGGCTTTGCAGCTGGGAGGCCAACTAGAAGGCTCCGTTGAACTGTCTGTCAGGAGCTCCCTGTGTACGTGGAGGGACAGACACAGAAGATCCCAAATGGAATTCCAACCTGAGTGATCTGCTCTGCCTCATCTCTCTACTCGGTGTCTCGTACAAGGCCATCATTTCACTCTGTGCCTCAAACATGGATATATGTGTGTGGCTACATATAAATATATACCCACACATATATTCATAGAATATCCTAGATGAAAAGAGCTTCACCACATTGCCTCACAAGGAGGGGATGCTTCCATGTGACTAAAGTCAAATCAAGGGTCATGACAGAGAAACGTCAGATCAGCTTGTCCATTTGTGTCTACATGGGTACCTGAACCTCCAGAAATATAAGCACAGGTCTCCAAACAGCCCAGCAGCACTCAGTGAACACGGCCTTTGTTTGCTAAGCTGCATGCACACATGCACACATGCGCACATGCATGCACATTTGTACTGAGCTGTAGCCCAGGACAGGGGCATAACTGTCTCTCTTTGGGGCTGGAGAGATGGCTCAGTGGTTAAGAGCGCTAGTTGTTCTTCCAGAGGTCCTGAGTTCAATTCCCAGCAACCACACGGTGGCTCACAACCATCTATACCGGGATCAAATGCCCTCTTCCGCTGTGCAGATGTACACGAAGGCAGAGCATACATAAAATACCTAAGTAAATAAATGTTGAAAATGGCAGTGGTAGCGCATACCTTTAATCCAAGAGCCCGGGAGGCAGAGGCAAGTGTATCTCTGTGAGTTTGAGGCCAGTTTGAGGCAAGTCCAGGACTGCCAGGGCTGTTGCACAGAGAAACCCTATCACAAAACAAAACAAAACAAAACAAACAAACAAACAAACAAAACAAAACAAAAAATTGCATTGCTTTGGCTTTTAATAATGCAAAACAAAAAATTCTGACACCTTCTGCTGAATTCCGAAGGTGCACGTATCCACACACAGACATTCGTACATAAACATAATCCAAAATAATCTCTTTAGAAGTGTACAGCGCACGTTTTAGAAGTGTACAGCGCACGTGCGCACACGTTCACACACGCAGGAGTTTGAGTATCTGCAGAGTCCAGAGGAGAGTGAGAGATCCCTGGAGCTGGAGCTACAGGCAGTTGTGAGCTGCCAACATGGGTTCTAGGGACCAAATCTGAGTCATCTGCAAGAACAGCAAGACTCTTAATCACTGACCCATGTCCTTGGCCTCTGCATTTTCTTTTCCTAACACAAAAAGCAATCTGAAGCTCTTACAGGGACCATGTGCTCCGTATCTGAGCACCTCCTGCCCTAGCCCTGAAGCAACAATAAATGTGTGCACCGCACCTCCGCCTTTTCCCACTTCTCTCTCATTCTCGCTTCAGATGTCACTGGGAAACATGGCTGACAGTTGACGGTGGGATTTATTTGTAGCAGGTGAGTCCAGCTACACCTTCTCCCCAGAATCTGGGACCCTACAAAAGATAAGGGCGCTGTAGATAGCATTTTCTGGAGGTTTGGGGATGGACGTTAGCTGGGTGATAGAGGTGGCCGATGTCCTCACAGGAGGCGGGCAGGGAGAGAGGCTCAGAGCCAGAAAAAATACACGAGGAGGAAAAAGAGCAGAGGATGCTGTGATGCTGTGCTTGGGGGAGGAGAAAAGGCCAGAGCCATGGGACACAGGGGATTTGTACATGCTGAGGAAGGCAGGGCAGTGCCTGGCCTGGAATCTGCGAGGGCCCAGTCCTGTCCACAGCATGACTCCCTAAGGTTGACTTTGGACATCTGCCCTAGAAGCTATTGAATGGTGGCCATTCTCTAAGGTTGCAACTAGAAGCTAAACTGTTACAATTTCCTCTAGATGCCCTTGAGCAGCCTGAGAAGGATGTCTATGGTGTAGTTAGAAACCCTGCATCTGGCTCTTAGCTGACAGCTCTTTTTTAGGAATCTGCTCTGCAAAAACAGTGGCTTCCAGCCCAAGCTTGCAGTCCTGTTTATTTGGCCACTTGAAAGGTTGAGAGGTTATCTCTGGCCTCTAGCTATAGAGGATCTTTGTACATTGTATTCCTGGTGGCTACTATTAAAAACCTCTCCTGGAGCGCAGGCACTGCACCGGTCTCCTTCCTTGAAACATTTGTAACATGTTTCCTCGGCTTGGTCACTGCTAAAGGACCTGAAAACAGGGTTGCTCAGAGGTCCAGGCCACCCCCGTGGGGGGATTCCCCAGAGGGTAGGGAAAGCACACAAGGAACCTCAGGGACTGAGTGAGTGGACAGGAGCTGGCTCGTAGCCAAGCATCACCTGGTCCCCTCTGTGGTCCTGAGGGACGGGCTCTGCAGCATACAAGTCCCCAGCTCACAGCAGATGTGCTGGACCCTCTTAGCTGAGCAAATCCAACTCCCACACTCTTTTTTTCATGCACAGAATTCCTTGAAATGGTGATGGTAAGATCCAGTTCATTTGTTACCATTCCTGAGGCTGCGGCTTCTGCTTCTCCTTCTCCTTCTCCTCCTCCTCCTCCTCCTCCTTCTCCTTCTCCTTCTCCTCCTCCTCCTCCATCTTCTTCTTTTTCCTTCTTCTTTCTTCTTCTTACCAGAAAACAAAAGCAATTCATGTTGACCTATAAATAAAAGATAAAAACCTCCCACATGCACTTGATAAACAACTTTTCCAGCCCTGACTGGGACAGTCGCCACCCAGGATACCCTGCAGCGCTGATGCACTCAGCATGTTTCCCAGACAACACTAGGAACCCAGAGACAACCTCTCATGCCCCCCTCCCCCAAACACAGACATCTGCACCATCCAGAGAGCCTTCCAGAATTCTGGGCTTTCAGGGCAATGATCCTGTATGTGTGTCCCTTCTTCTTCCTATAAGGATCAGAGCCAACTCACCTCAGCCTGTAAAAACCCTACTTTAGGGGGCACAGTTCATCTCCAGCATCCCTTTCTTTCCTACCCTTTAGGTCTACTTCCCAGAGCCCCCCTCCTGCTCTTCTTTGGACTCCTCTAGCTGGAGACGGTGCCATCTGGCTTATCTTTCCTGTAGATGTCAGGGCTCATGGCAGTTGTGGTCCCCCTAGCTGTGCTGAACTGTGTCCTCAAGGGTTATTTAGAGGCATACAAAAGGGACATTTCTCCAGTTTGCTACTGGCTACACAGAGAAACCCTGTGGGGGGGGATGGATGGGGAAAGGGGCCTGAGAGGCCTTGGTCCTGTGTGGCTGACTTGATTGCCATCTCAATCCTGTCTTTACAAGGAGCTTCTGAAAGTGCCTCACTGCCTGAGGCTCCACAAGTTCTCTGTCCCCGTGAGGTGTCTACACTGCTAAAGGGGACACCTTAAGAGACTCTTGGGTGCCTTTGGGAGATCTGGAATGGAACACTGACCATGGCAGTAAAGGGCTCAGATCCTTCAGCCTTAAATGGGATAAAAGGGTGTCAGGGGTGTTCAGACCGCTGCTCCTTTGGTGATTGGCAGGCCTGTCAGTGCCTCTCAGCACCTGTAACAGATCCACCTAGAGTCCTGGTTCCAGAGATCTGTTGTCATCACAAGAGGCCAGAACACAGTTGGAGCCTCCAGGCCTCTGGGATGCTCAGGAAGAAGGGGCAGATGTGTGAGGCCTGAACACATAGGTGCTTTCCCTGCACTAAGCTGCACAGAGACCCTGTTATCATTATGAGGGCAGAGAGACCCACGCTCTTCTGCAGCCAGCTCCCTAATGCCTTCACGGGATTGTCCACCCCCACCCCTGCATTCCCTTCCCACCGTCTTCACTGGGCTCCAGCTGGTCTCTCCTGCTCCAGTCTGTGCCTCCTTTCCTGGGCCTATCCCTTCCCACTAGCCAGCTGGCTGCATGTCTCCTCCAGGGAGCAGAGACTTAGAGCCCTGCTCTCAGGCCCTCTGGCCCTTGCATAACAACCCATGCAAATGAGTCCACAATGATGCAAGCTGTCCCTCTGGGCATCGGGGACTGCTGTGGTGAGGTTGGAGGTGCTGAGACTTTTCCTGCTTGTGCTGGCAATAGACTTTCTTCCAGGACTCTGGGCTAGTTGTGGCCTCCCTGAACCAGAGATTACAAATACCTGCCTCTTGGTCTTCTGCCTAGCATGCAGTAGATGTTCAATAAATGCTTGTGGACAGATGGCCAAAGCAGCTAGAATCTATGTTAGGAGAGTTTTGGGCTTGGTGGAGACCAAGCTGTGCAGGGTGGGGGAAGGGTTTTCTGTTTTCTTTATTGGGAGCCATGGACACAAGGCCTTAATGGTCAGAAAAATCAAAAGTGCAGACTTGGAATGCCTTTCTCTGGGAAACAAATCTTTGGCTCCAGTACAAGGGCTTCTGGGATTAAGGAAGGTCACTTGCTCTCAACAGACTTCGCATCCTGGGACACACTCTGAGCTGCTGGCTCAATACATCCTGCAGTCCCTGATGTCTGAGTAAAGCTGCTCAGCACCTTGGGTCACACCCAGGCTGACCAGACTCTGCTCAGCCCTTGACCACACACAACAAAGACGTGGGGCTTAAGGTAGGAGCCTCAGAGAAGGGATCTGGGCACTGTCTGCTGTCCACTGAGCCTTAGGAGGGGTTGGTTCAAGGCCAAACTTGATTCTTGACTTAGGCCAGCCACAGTCAGGAGTCACAGCCCCCATGGACTGTCACTCACCTGCATTGCCTGCTGAAAAGCCGAAAAGCCGTGGAGAGTGGACTATGGTTTTCCAGCCCTTCAGGACAGGAGGTGCCTGTGCTAGTTGCTTTTCTTATTGCTATAACAAAATACCTGACAAGAACTGGCTTAAAGGAAGAAGGGTTTATTCTGGCTCACAGTTCAAGGGCACATAGTCCATCATGGAGGGACAGGCACAGTGGCAGGAGCGTAAGGCCACTGCAGTCAGGCAGCAGCCAGATGAATGCTGGCTCTTGGCTTGCTTGCTTTTTATGACGTCCAGGACCGCCAACTATAGAACGGTGGTGCTAGGGCAGGTGTGGGTCTTCCGACCTCAATTAACCTGATCTAGAAAATCCCTCACAGACATTCCCAAGACTCATCTACACATCTGTCAAGTGACAGTCAGCATAAACCATCGCAGAGCCCCAGAGCCAGGGGCCCTGCCCAGTCCAGCTGCCCACATCTGCCTGGTAGCTGCTACAGCACTGGCCACCCCACTCCCACCCACCCATGCAGTCTCTCCTCCCAGGCCTCTCTCAACCACACTATGCTTCCTGTCTGGCCTCTTCCACTCCCAGCCATATAAGCTTGGGTCCACTTCACTTTCATTAGCCTTCCATCATATGTGGGGAGGAGCCTGGTTCTGGGCTCCAGACGCCCTCACCCACAGGTCCATAAAAACGGCCTAGCCTAGAAGGGACAGGGCCAATAGTTCTGTCTACAAGGGCACAATGGGCTTGGGGGAGAGTTTCCCGCCTGTCTATGAATGCACTGTGGACAACGGTGGCTGCAGGAGGGTGGGAGTAAATGGGACAGAGTCCCAGCAAGCATAGGGTATTGTAGCTGTGGGTATCCCCGGAGAATCAGAAGCCTTTCCAGCTTGGGCGGAGAGGGGTGGGAAAGCATCTTCCCTGAGCTCTAAGCCACCCTTCCTAACGCCACGAGCCTTCAATATAGTTCTTCACATCCTGGTGACCCCCAACCATGAACTTAGTTCATTGCTACTTCATAACCGTAATTTTGCTACCATTGTTAATCACAGTGCAAATATCTAGCATGGAGGATATCTGATATTCAGTCCCTGTGGTGGCTGAAACCCACGGGTTGTAAACCAGCGCTCTAAGCAATGCCTGTGTTTCTTTACTCCGAGTGTAAAGTGTAAACTCTTTTCTGACCAGTTCCTTCCCTTAAATGAACCAAGCAAAGTCTTGGCCAAAGAAGCATCTCTAGTCTGTCTGTCCAACAGTTGTGATCCACTCTTTTCATCATCTGGTTGCTGGGAACTGAACTCAGGACCTTTGGAAGAGCAGCCAGTGCTCTTAACCTCTGAACCATCTCTCTACACCCCTCCCTCTCTTTAGTAGACATTCTTTTCTTTTTTAAAAACTTTTTGTTTATTTTATGTATATGAGTCCTCTATCTGCATGCCAGAAGAGGGCACCAGGTCCCAGTGTAGATGGCTGTGAGCTACCATGTGGTTTCCGGGAATTGAACTCGGGACCTCTGGCAGACAGTAAGTGCTCTTAACTGCTGAGCCATCCCTCCAGCCCCCTATGATCCACTCTTTTCAAAGGTTATCTTTTAGTGTGAATGACTTAGGGATGGTTAAGTGGGAACTCCTGAGTCTACATGTAACGGTTAACTTTATCAACTGACAGGGTCTAGAAGTGCTTGGGGACTTTCAAGATTGGGTTGTACTAGATTTTGCGACTTTGTGGGCTTTTCTTTCTTCTACCCATCTCCTTTTCTTCCACCCTTTCAACATCCTAACACTAGATAAGAGAAAAAAGAAGATAGAGAGGAAAGGAAAGAAATCCCTGAATAAGTCAGGGGTGAGAAAGGGGGCAATGTTATCATTAGATTACTTCCTTGATTAGGAGCCTTGAGTTCCTTGGGAAAAGCTTGATCTCAGGATATCTAATTTCTTCTTGTTGTTTCTTTGTGGACAATCTGAAGCAGCCCCATATCCGAAACCTGGGATTAAAATAAAACCATATAATATTTTTTATAATATTTGTGTTTAAAAACAAAACAAGACAAAAACAAAGACTCCAAAATTGTCACTACATTAAGTTAGTTGAGATGCAAAGAAATAACCTAAATGTGGGAGCAGTTCCACAAGAGATCCATGGGCTGGGATTCTGGACTGTAGTAGCTCACACCTTAAATCCCAGCACTTGGGAGGCAGATACAGGTAAATCTCTGAGTTCAAGGCCAGCCTGGTTTACAGTATGGGTTCCAGGACAGCCAGGGCTAAACAGAGAGACCCTATATTGAAAAATAATAATTAAAAGGGGAGGGGGGAAGAGATCTGCTTCACATTCTAGCTGCTACCTGTTCTCCACCATGAACATGAACTGTAAACCAAAAAAAAGAAAAAAAAAGTCCTTTTCTTTAAAATCAAGCAGGCAGACAAACAAAAAAACCCTTTCTTCCTTCAGTTGCTTTTGTCAGTTATTTTGTCACGTCCATTAAAAAGTAGCTAATGCATCACCCAGGCTTATCCTGACCTACCCACTGATGATATAAGCGAGTGAAACCAGTGTGCTCACGGGAGGTATGGCTCCCATGGGGACACATCAGCATTCAAACTGAAAGATACGGTCCTGTGAGCAAGTTGGTTCAGGTCTGGGGAAGCCCCTGGAAGTGTAGCCTCGGAGGAGACATGCACGAGTAATCTCAGGAAACAGCGGTGACAGGCATGACCAGGTGTGCGCTTAGACAGACAGGATCTTAACCCATCAGGTTCACCATACACTACCCGAGCCTCCTGATTGGCTGTGGGCCCTGGGCAGTGACCAGCAAAGGCTCTAACCACTGTGGCCCTCACAATAGGCCTTTGCCGTGTGCTCACAGCTGACTGACAGCTGTCTGTCCTCCGATGTTCAGAACCTGGCCCTTCTTCCCAGGAGGCTCAGTCTGCTCCAGGCCTTCTAACTTACTGCATCTCTGCACCTCCACAGGTGCTCACTGAGCACTTTCTTCATGCCTCCTAGAGCCTCGGGCAGAAACGTGCTGGCCACGCAACTGCCCTGCTGTTTGAGCTGCAAGCCGGCAACCCTTGGGAGGTTGCCCCAGTGTCTGGCTGGCCGCCCGCTCACAGATGCACCCACAGTTGTTTTCTGTTTCCTCTGAGTGCTTGGTGGCACCTGTGCCGTGTGGATGCCTTTGCATCAAGGTGGGAGGAGGCCTCTGCAATGAGAGCCTGAGGCAGATTCAGTCATTGTCCTCAAGAACCTACCATCCAAGGTCCCCCATCTTCCTGCCCTTCTCCTAAAGCCCAGGCTTGCTCTAATGGGCAAAGGGCTAAACTTCAGAGCATAAAATGCCTTGTCCACCGGGCCAGCTGCCCCATCTCTACACTGACTATTTGTTTTTTCCAGACATGGCTGTGTAGCCTTGGTGGTCCTGGACTCACTCTGTAGACTAGGCTGGCCTCGAACTCACAGAGATCTGCCTGCCTCTGCCTTGTTGAGGATCACAGGCGTGTGCCACCGAGCCTGGCTTCTACCTGGACGATTGTCTTGACCCTAAGACCATGAAAAATTTGAGGCCCGGGTGACCTACTGGGCCTGAGTAGAATCTGTCTCCTCCGATATAGTAAAGCTGGAGCCACAGGGAAGTTTTCCCAGGGGCCTTCAGGCCTGAAGGAGTGCATGGGTTCCTATAAGAAGGGCAGTCACAGAGCCAGTGAAGGGAAGAGACACCTAGCAGGTTAGGAAGAGGGACCCTTTGAGAGCAAGGGAAGGAATGAGTGGTAGGTGCTGATCACCTATGCTACCATGACAGGCTGGCCTTCCCTACAGGGGATAAGCATTTAGGATGGGAGCTAACTGAGGACAGGATGTGAAGATGTGAGGTGACAGTAGCAGACAGAAAGTGTGGCTCCCCAAGGCAGGAATGTCTGATACAACAATAGTCACATGAAGAGAGCTCTCCTGTGGACACGCCCTACTGCAGAATATGTACTTGTACACTTTCAGGTGCCCACCTGCACAGATGCCCACCTGCAGGATGCCCACCTGCAGGATGCCCGCCTACACAGATACCTATCCACGCAGGCACACAGTCTCACACCTGAGGCACCTGCAGGTGGTTTCTGAGCCTTGCCAGAACATCAAGAATCAACAGATTTGAGAGCATTCCCTGGGCCCTGGCGAGCTGGAGGCTCTGGCTGCCCACATGTTCTCCAGGAAAACAAAAGACAAAAACAAACGGTGGTTGGCTCAGAGCCCACCACTACCCACCATGCTGTAGTTCAGTACAGCCTCAGGTGGGGCAGACCTTAGACTAGGAGTGATCTGAGACTCTGAACTTTCCATCAGCTTGGTGTGATGACTTCAGAGACGAACCCAGAACCCCCAGCACTTCCGGTACCTGGCCAATGCCCTTCCAGAACACAGCACCCATTCCAGAATGCTCAGCAATCTGGAGCCTGTGTTGGCAGCAAAGACACAGGGAACCATCAGTCACTAAAAAGGAATAAAGTGGGTACAAGCTCACCCACAGTCAAGAACCTCATGTCATTGTACCTGAGAAGCCAGCAAAATGACACCTGCTCCAGGGACACAAACAGGGAGAGAGCAAGGAGTCCTTGGTGGGCAAGGACTATCAAGTTGGAGGAGTAGGCACTTTAGGTGTTCCTCAGCAGAACAGCCCCATGC
Organism: Meriones unguiculatus; assembly: GCF_030254825.1. Taxonomy (NCBI): domain Eukaryota; kingdom Metazoa; phylum Chordata; class Mammalia; order Rodentia; family Muridae; genus Meriones; species Meriones unguiculatus. The sequence continues at coordinate 8,215,984 of NC_083363.1, forward strand.
CAAGCCTGGGGTGTGGTTGATGGAGCAGATCCATCTGCATGGCTGAGGCTTCAGTCCCGGAAGTGCTGCCTCACCCGGCAGTCTCCCAGCCCCGTGTGAGAACTCGTGCTCCAGCCTCGCCATCAGGCCTGGCCAGCCGTCTGGGAGTCTGTCTCTTTTTGAGTCTCTTCTGAGATCTCTAACCAGGTACTTCTCCAAAGTGAAGGGTATGGTATGAATGTCAGACTCCTAGCACTTCTCATCCCAGGACAGAGTTGATGAATGAAGTTTCAGCCAACACCATCTCTCAGAAATCCCCGCAGAAAACAGCAATGCTCCAGGCTGGCCAGTCACTTTTTCTACCCTCTAGAGCTGCTGTTGCCCTGATGTTCCCTAGCTTACCTCCTATTTTCTGACTGACCTGACATCTGTATTTGTCCTACGTTTCCAATACACAGAACAACACTGAATGAAGAATGAATGAATGAATGAATGAATGAATGAATGGTTGGACATGCAAGAATGCTGAATGATGTGGACAGAAGCGTGCTGAGTGAGCAAATGAGCTGGTGTGATGAGCGATGAATGAACGGAATGTGAGTGAGTATTATATGAATGGATGACTTCTGGGTGAACTAATGACTGATTGATTAAAGAGTTAATGAGTGCTGGAGGAACAGATGACTGAATAGACAGAAGAGAAACATCCTGGATCTTGGGCTCACAAGAACAAACTTGGGGCCCTCAGGGGAGTGTCAACAGGAACTGTCAAAAACAAAAAGTGTGGGCTGGAAAGATGGCTCAGAGGTTAAGAACACTCTCTGTTCTTCCAAAGGTCCTGAGTTCAATTCCCAGCAACCACATGGTGGCTCACAACCATGTATAGTGAGATCTGGTGTGCAGGCAGAATGTTGTATAAATAATAAATAAAATCTTTAAAAAAAAAAGAATATTAAAAAAAAGTGCTGGATTTTTTTGTTTGTTAATTATTTTATTTTATTTTATTTTATGTCTATGTGTGGATGATCTGCATGTATGTGTGTGCACCACATGTATTCAGTGGCCATAGAGAAAAGGGTGTCGGATGCCCTGAAACTGGAGTTACAGACAGCTGTGAGCTGCCATGTGGGTGCTGGGAACTGAACTCAGGACAGGAACTGAACTCCAGAATGTCTGGAAGAACAGCCAGTGCTCCTAATTGCAGAGCCATCTCTCCAGCCCCACAGAAAAATTGGGGTTTTGGGGGGGGAGAGGTTGTTTTTTTTTTTTTAACCAAACTGATGAAAATTTTCTTTATCAAGTGAGGTGCTGTCATCCAGGCCACATAATTTGCATGTCCAGAGCCTAGGGCTGTTTCCTGAGAAAACAATAGCGTTTGAGGTTTTTCATCCAAGCAAGTGGCCACTTGCACAAGAACACAGGCATGCCTTTCAAAGCGGAGGGGGCTTTTGTACAGCACTGACTTAAAATCCATTCGTGCTCTTAACCTACAACCCCAAGTACAGGGTCATGACTTAGGAAGATGCCCTGGCCAATTGTACATGGGATTTAATAAATGAAGTTTCACAGGGAAGACAGTCAATGGGAAATGCCTAGAGGCATAGCTGGGGAAGTTCCCTAGCCCTGATGGACCTCAAAGATGAGGGAACACGGTGAGCTTGGGAGATCTGCTCCCCAAACCAAACTGAAGAGAACAGCCTGGTTTGCTGTGCCTGCCGACTGTTTCAATAGACTTTAGCACATTCCCGGAAGGCACATGGGAGCTGCCAGTCAGGCCAGAAGTCCTGCAGTCACTATTACCATGTCGTGCTAGGCTCAGAGGGGCTGAGGAGATGGGTCAGGCAGGTGCAGGGCCATGCTGAGCATCACTCAGGGTGACTCTAGTCTCACTTCTCCTCGGCCCTACTTAAGGACCGCTGCACTGGGGAGCAATGTGCAGTGGTTCTCAGCTGCATCGGGCCAAGGGCTAAGGTCAAGATTCTCCAAATTCAACCCTGCTGTCTTCCACCTGGGCAATCGTTTGTGACTAGAAGTTTGATCAGAACAACTCAACACCCCCCTGTAATATCAAGGTCTGGTGCTGTCACTGTCCGCAGGGTCCTGCAGGGTCCAGCATGGTGTGGATTCCTGGGAGGGCACCTGGCCTGGGCTGGATTTACTTACAAGGAGCTTCATTTTAATGCCTGATCCCTCTCAAGACATCTTCTAACTGCCTGGGGATGGAGCGGCTATGATCTCCTAGCCTTCTAATGCTAGGCATCCAGATAAGCCCATTCACACTGGCACACCTCAGGCAGAGTAAAGCTGGACTCTCTAGACAGTTGGCCTTTGGCCCCAAGCACCCGTGTTCTACAGGTTTCCTTGAAGACCCAGAAGAGCCTGGGTACTTTCATAATTTTGTCTCTCACTTTCAAGTTGGACATCTTGTCGCTTTTTTTGTCACCCGAGGGACTCAAGTCAAGGGATGCAGGAATGGCATATGACAAGAACCCATTCATCCATCTCCACATGCCGAACACTTTCAGAACACCTCCAAGGCTCATCTTTTGAGCCCCAGGACATGGAGTTGGTCTCCGCAGGTAACAGGTACCATTGTCCCCAGGACCCTCGGGGGGGGGGGATGTTCTCTGTACATCTTCCCCAGGGCCCAAGGTGAGGGCAGTCTCACCCCAGGCCAGGAAGCAGAGGAGGAGCTTTTGACATCCTCATCTAGGAGCGGTCCTGTGTCTATAAACTTTTCCTCATGGCTTCCCACAGAGAACGAACATTCTGGCCCAGCCCGGCCAGTGCTCTGACACAAACTGAGCATTTGATCACTTCCTAATCACCCTTCCAGGGATCCCCAGCTAGGCAAATGAGTACCACCTGCTCGTTCACACAAAGCCCATCTTCTGGTTTACCCAACCCCTTGCCATGTGCAGAAGAAACCTCAGACTTTTGCAGGAAATGAAACTCGGGAAATTGCCCCCACTACAGCAGCTCCGGTAGGCATGGAGACCTCGGCAGACAGATCTTGTCCGACGTGGATCCCGTGTTATTTAAAGTGCTACTTCCTCTTTCAGGCGGTACACTTAACATCTACTGCTCTCTCTCTCCGGAGCGACAGGTCCAGGCTCCGCCACTCACCCACCCATGCCTGTCCTCTGCCACCCGGTGAAGTCCTTGGTGAGGTGCCTCATGGAGACGGAGCGTGCTGGGTCAGGGTCCTTTTCCCGGTTCTTCAAAGAAGACGACTCCAGCCATCTCCTCCCGCAGTACAAAGGGGCTGCTCTCTGCCCTGTCCCCGAGGCATTACCCAGTGTTTTGCACACAGCCATTCTTCAGTGTGCCCTTCCGGTCTCATATCTACCTTGTCTTCGCTGGAGACCTTAGCGTGTCATGGGTGTTACAAGATACCTGTCCTATCCCAACAGGTGCTGCTTGGACCATCCCTGCCTGGGGGAGCCCGGGATGACTGCTTCCTCCTGACCAATGCAGAGCGTGGATGAAAGTGAAGCTTGCGAAACCAGCCTTTCCGGAACAGATTGCACTGAAGACTCAGAGGAAGTTGGTCTCCCTCTCCACCCCCCACCCCACCCCCCCCCCGCTTTCAAATTAATATCTGACAGAAGAAGCCGACCAGCTAACGAAACAAAAACAGAGCGTCCTGATCGGGCAGCCACTCAGGTCTAAACAGAAAGTGTGAGATGCTCAGCTCCTACAGCAACGCAGTCCCTCTGCCATTCAACCACTTGAAAAGTCCCTGCAGGTCTCCAGTGCTGGTTTTCAGGCCACAGCTCAGCAACACCGCGAAAACCATCTTCCAGGGCAGTAGCAGCCGACCTGAAGCCTTCTGAGCCACAGCCCAGGGCAGCAGGCTCACCACCCGTGGGGTCCAGCCTCATGGTGGTGGCTGTGGCCTGGGGTGTGGAGTGAGTTCACTGGTGTCACCTTGGCCCTGGAAGTTCATATCCAGGGGCACCATGAAGTCTGGGTCCGCATGAGATTGTCACAGAAGCCCCCCTCAACCCAGCTCCCCACAGGGTGTGAGGTGTCTCAAAGCGAGGCTGTTGTCTTCTGTCTTCCCTGGCTGCACTCACTACCCTAAGAAAGCCTGAGTACAGCCAGGTGGTGGTGGTGCATGCCTTTAATCCTGGCACTCCGGAGGCAGAGGCAGGCAGAGATCTCTGTGAGTACGAGGTGTTAGCCTACAAGAGCTTCAACTGGCCTGCCTTCAGGGTCCTAGCAATTGCTTACGTCGTCACCTCCCGCTGCCAGGTGCCCTAGGTGTGTGCCGGAAATGAGGACCCCAGCCATCCCCAGCTCTCACTCTCTTCCAGCTTCCCACTCTCTTTGTTCTAGGCGGCCCCTCTCTTGCTGCCCTCATGGTTATCTGCTCATGCCTGCTGCCTCTCCACCTTCCCCAGGCCCTGCTCGCCCTTTCCCCAATAAACTTCCTTACACCAGATCTGTTGTGTGGCACAATTCCTCAGGGTGTACACCTTGGCATGGGCCTGCCATCCACACCCTCCCACCCCACACCTCACTGCCTCATCATTACATATAAACAGGAGACCAGCCTGGTCTACAGAGTGAGTTCCAGGACAGCCAGGGCTACACAGAAATAAAACCTGTCTCAGAAAAAAAAAAAACAAAAAACAAAAAAACAAAAGCTCCCAGCACCCAGAGCCCTCCAACACCCAATGGCTATACTTCCCTAGCCTGGTTCTGATTCAGTTTCAAGACACCGAAGGGTCTGGTTAAACTCAAAGCCTCAAAAGTCAACAAGTACACCTTGCCATTAGGGAGTTGAAAGAGCGTTAGAAATACAGGTTGACAGGGAAAGCTAAAGCAGGCTCTCCAAGATGGCGGCTTCTTATTCCCAGAAGACATTGTGAGGAGAAACAGCTGGAAGGCATGGGGGTAGATTTCTAAACAGAACCAAGAGAAGCAGGGGGAGGACCCAGGTGTCCTATAAGAATACCAAGCCAGGGTCCATTTAACAGGTTCCCAGGCTCCTTCCGTGCCGAGGGGATAAAGCTGTTACTCTCCCATACTTCAGGGCTAGGTCTTTGGTCTTTCCTGGAGGACCAACTCCTTTTCCATCCCAGGGAACAAGCCTGGACCCCACTAGGCAGCCAGCAATACAAATCCTGTTGTATTTCTCAGGTCTCTCAGGTGGGATTTGAGAAGACTTCTACTCAAGTTTGTGTACCTGACTGAAAGTCACAGAGAAAGACTTGGAAGGGGCTGTGACCTTCCGGCACTCCAAGGTCCCATTTTTAGAGAAGGATACCCCCTCCTCCAGCCCCTGCCATAAAAACCCCAGCCAGCACACACCTCCACTGAGAGTGAAGAAGTGTAGGTGCTCAGGGCCTGATGGGTGCTTGGATCTCCTACAGCTGGATGGAGGTCTCTCTCATGAGTACCAGAGCAGAGGCTTATGCAGTCACTGCTGGGCCAAGGGACTTGGCAGACTGGACCGCAGGGAACCAGTCATCTCCTGGGTAGGTGGAGTGGGAGAGGGCAGGTTTCCCACTGGGTGAGGTCCACGAGGAAGTCAATCTAGCTCTCCTTTACCCCTCCCCGACTCTCGGACCCTTATGCTCTGATCAGCTAACTGTGGGCACCTGGGGGTGGAGTAGGGCCCTCGTTAGCTGTCTCCCATTTCTTCAGCCATTCTGTTCTAGCACAGGGCGAAACCTGTGGCCCGTCATGAGAGGATGCGTCATCCCAAGCCTGAAATTCACTGCGAGGCCACTCGAAGGGAAATGTCTGTTTCCATGTAGGAAATCTTCCTTGGGTACTGGTACAACCCCAACCCCCAGCGGCTTTGGCTGTTTATCTGGAACCTGTATGGCTGCTGGAGGCTTGTCCTTGCTCGAGAGGAGAGGTAGGAATGTTCTACCTCAAAGTGGCCTCCCCATGAGTGAATTCTGAGGGAGGGGCCGGGGTAGCAGGGACGGGGCTACCCAGGATGCTTTGCTATCTCTCCTGTCTTCCAAAAGGGCCGTCATATGCAGAGACGGCAGACGCCGGCGGGATTAAAAAGCGGCCTCAAGTAGGAAATGCCAACGGGATAGGCTGTCCCCTCCAGCTGTGACATCCTGGCGTGGGCTGAGAGCTAGATGGACCGGCTTCTTGCTGAGTGAAGCTTGAGGGGTGGATGCAGCTTATCCTGGGTTTCCTAAGCTCCTCACAATGTCTCCAAAGTGTTGCCAATAAAGGGAACACCTTCAGGGAAGCCTTTAGAGGCAAAAGAAGGGCACATTAGGTACAGCAGAAGCCACTCCAGAGTCAGAACAAGAAGGGGCTGGGACTCTGAAATCAGACCACCATGTTTGGGGCATCTGGGGATGAGTCCTCTCTAGATTCTAAGCTTCCCATGGCTAACAGGGAGTAAAGTTTCATCACTGCCCTATTCTCAGCGCTACTTTACGACCTCTGATACCACCCCCTTGGCCTGCCCCTGGCTTGACCATTTTGGCCAGGAACCCTGGGGAGGTCAGAGGACATTGTTATCCTAGTAACTACGAGATTCCTTGTGGATGTCCACCATTTGTGCCATGGACCCTTCTAGCCTGGTGATCTCTGTAGAAAACGTGAGGCAGACTCTGGCTCTTAACAGGCCAAAACCAGTTATTGGAACAGCAGGGGCCACAGCCTTTCCACTGGTTGAGTGCATTTAGCAGTCTGCAGGGCAGCTAAGTCCCAGCAGACCCAGGGCTGAGTCACAGGTTTGAGGCTTGTATACCCAGGAGCTGTCTCCCCAAAAGGACCCCAGCCTGTTCATCTGAGAACCACATCGGGATGGCATGCTGCAGAGACACACCTGTGAGGGAGAGCCACGCTCCTTACCCATCAGCTGTGCATGATAATGGGCTGATAATTCTTAAGTTCTAATTGTTTCTCCGGGATTTCTGCAAATGACTAATGCTAGGAGAATTTCTGAACTGATCGGTGGCTGGGGTCCCAGAATGAGGCAGAAGCCAAATTCTAGACTTCTTAGAAGCTATTCATGGTGAACTCGGCTCCATGGTCTCCCCAGTGGAGCCTCAGGTGTCTGTGCAATGGGCTAACGGGCTGGAACACACCTCCCTTTCTGCATCCGGCTTTATCTCCAATTCTGTGAACCTGGCTGGGTTAGTGGTCACTGGAAATGTCTTAACCCGGGGTTTGGGGACCCTGTGTGGCTGGAGCAGAGCAGAGCCATCACATAGCTTGTGCTCAGGAGACCCAGGGAGTGGGTCTGGCACCCACTGAGCTCCTGTGGTCCACAGAGATACAGACTTTGGCTTTTATGGCAAATGAAGTGTTCTGAGGAGTAGCAGCATCAAATATCTTGGATACAAATGGTCCCTGTATGTGACTTGGGTCCGTGTGTCTGTAGGGAGGGACAAAGGGCAACATTGCCCAACAAAAGACTAAACAAACACCAAGCAGGGCAAAAAATAATAATAATAATAATAATCCCCACTTCTGGGTGTGGTGGGGTAAGTCTTTAATCCCTTTAAGTACTTGGGAGGCAGAGACAGGCAGATCTCTTTGCAGATCTCTGGTCTACAAAGCAAGCCCAGGACAGCCAAGACTACACCGAGAAACCCTGTCTTTAAAAATAACCAAACAAAACCCCACTACTCAGTCCAGCCTCCACCAGCCTGCCCCAGACGGATGAGGGAATGTGGCTAGAGAAAGGCCGACCCTGACCCAAGACGTCTCTCCCTTTCCTCCTCCATTTCATGGTAGATGGGACAGACTGGTTCCAAGATCCCTCCAAAGTCAACATTCAGTAGCTTTCTTAAACACTGGACAGAATTAGACTATTAGACATTTTTTAAAAAAACAAAACACACCACCTGATTTCTTTTGTCAGGAAGTTTGGCTCCAGTATCCCCTGGGATATTTTCCTTGGAGGAGATGGTGGGAGAATTTTGATCCATCTTCATTCCACGGATCCTTCTGGTTAGAGCAGCCTAGAGAAACCTAGAGGGTTGAGTTGTTCAGGCTGTCTGCCTCCATTTGCAGGCATATACAAACCTGATTGTGGCTACAGGCTTTCAAGCTGTTGATCATCCCAAGCTAGGGAGGGTCTCAGGAGAGACACTGGTAAAGGCGGCTATTTCTGTTTGAGCCTCCTTGATCATGGGTGTTTGCTGCCACGCAACCATGAAATTAAGAAGAAAAAATTCTAAAGAAAAACTTGCCAATGAATTCCCAGTGCATGCTCCAATAGATAGTGGTTCTCAACCTCCCAATGGCTGTGACCCTTTAATACAGTTCCTCAAGCTGTGATGACCTCCAACCATAAAATTATTTCCTTTGCTACTTTGTAAGTGTAATTTTGCTACTGTTATGAGTTTCAAGTATCTGATATGCAGGATATCTGACATTAGACTCCTTCAACACCCAAAGGGGTTGTGACCCACAAGTTGAGAAGATAAGGCTCATCTGGACAGATCTATACTGTTTACTAAGAGGATGGGTGCTTTGGGTCCAGCCAGCATTTGATGGACTCAACAGCAAATCTCCTGTCCAGGGTAAAGCACTGGGTTCAGGTGTACAGATGAATAGCTTCTGTGAAAGCTGCCATGTGCTATTTAAGCTCACTGACTAGACGGGACTTGGCCATCCCACTTCAAACCCAAGCATGTTTGTTACCAGATGCTCTCCAAAGTCCCTTTTCTGAGTCAGGCTGGATTCTGCAACATGGAGAAAGGAGAACAAGGAAATGGCCAAAGAGTAAATGCACTGTGGTTGTTACTCTGGGCATAAAGAAAAGCAGGTAATGGTGTGGTGATAGGGGCGGTTAATACCACCACCAGAGTTTTCTACATCCATTCAAAACCAAAAGCATAATTATGATAGTGTACTCCGTTCTGTGTTTTCTGTAAGGTTTATCTGGGAACTTACTGACCCCCATCACTGAACAGTATATATATAGTATTTATTTATTTATTTAGTATTTATTTGGATTCAATATCTTTGATTAAGGTGGCATCACACAGCACTCTCTTCTAGGCCAACAACTGCTATGACATCAGCTACACCAACTTGTGAAAGAGAGTCACAGCTAGGCTGGTTGACTGTTTATGCCTCCCATGGGGTCTGGATGTTTTTCAAGAATAAAAAAGCAAACCAAAACACCTCAGCAAGTTACCAAGTTACAAAGGTATGATCCAGTTGTTTTTTTTTTGTTGTTGTTTTGTTTTGTTTTGTTTTTGTTTTTGTTTTGTTTTTTTTGTTTGTTTGTTTTAACCTCACTCTGTAGACCAGGTTGGTCTCAAACTCACAGAGATCTGCCTACTTCCACAGTTCAGGGATCAAAGGCAAGTGCCTCCACTGCATAGCTATTCTTTAAGAAGCCATTTGTGCCAGGAGGCAGTGGTATACACCTTTGATCCCAACACTCTGGAGATAGAGGCAAGCAGACCTCCGAGTTCAAGGCCAGCCTGGTCTATAGATTGAGTTCCAAGACATCGAGACAGCCAGGGTTACACAAAGAAACACCAAAAGGCAGAGCATTGTGTTGCATGCCTTTATACCAGAGAGGCAGAAGCAGGTGGATCACTGTGAATTTGAGGACAGTTTGGTCTATAAATAGAGTTCAGGACAGCCAAGGCTACACAAAGAAAGCCTGCCTTGAAGCCCCACCATCACCACCAAAGAAGTCTGAGCACAGTGATTCTAGCCACTCCTTGCCAATCTGGAGTGACATGCTTTTTTTTTTCCTCCGGAGGCAGGGTTTCTCTGTATAGCCTTGGCTGTCCTGGAATTTGCTATGTAGACCAGGTTGGCCTTGAATTCACAGAGATCCACCTGCCTCTGCCTCCCGAGTGTGCTGGGATCACAGGCGTGTGCCACCACCAGGCAGCTTTGGGTCACATAGTTCGGGATGAGACTGTGGGGAGAACCTAAGCTCTCAACAGGCCAAGTGGAAGACCTCGAGATGCCCTTCATCATCTGGACTTCAGTCCCCTGGACTGGCCCCAGGAGCCTGCCTCATAAGAGTCCCCTCTCTCTTGGACAGACAACCCATTAGCTTCTGCTCCTTCTTGGCACTAAGCAGCTATAGCAGGGCTCCATTCCCACACAGTCCGTGTCTTTCTCTGAGAGTGGGGGGCTGGAGTTGAGTTAAAGGGACATAGGTAGACAGGGAAAGCAAAAGCAGGCTACCACTCTGGACAGTGGTGGTACTCTGCCTTTAATCCCAGCACTTGGGAGACAGAGGCAGAAGATCTCTATCAGTTCGAGGCCAGCCTGGTCTACAGAGCGAGTTCCAGGACAGCCAGGGCTATGCAGAGAAAAACCCTGCCTCAAAAACAAAAACAAAGTGGGCTCCCTGAGGTGGTGGCTTCTTGTTCTGAGAAGACATTAAGAGAAGAAACAGCAGGAAGGCACAGGGGTAGGTATCCAAACAGAACCAATAGGGAAAAGGGAGGACCTAGGGGCCCTATAAAATACCCACACCCCAGACAGAGTCTGGTTAGCTGACTCCCAGCCTTCGAGCTCCTCCTAGCCCAAAGCGATAAAGCTGTTACTTTGTTACTTGCTGCTCACCATCTTTCCCAGACGTTTAGTTGAGTCCTTTGTTGGTTTCAGCTGGTTACAAAGTGATCTTTTTCAAGTACTCCTCCCACCAAATTCTAGTGTGGGGTGGAGGATTGTCTTGGCATTGTCTGTGTCTAAAGTCTTAGTTGGCATTTTTTTTTCCTGTGGGCCCTGGGAGATCATCAGAACACATCCCTCCTCCCCCCTCCACACGCATCTTCTGGGTCACATCTTGATGTCAACAAAGAGCTCCTACAAGTCTGCACTCTACCAAAAGGGCTGTCTTTTCTCCCTATGGCTTCCCCCAACACTCTGGTGGCCATGTCCATCATTTGTTGGGGCTATGGGGGCCATGTATATCGGTGTCCACCTATAGATAGAGCTGCTAAATGCACCTGAAGAAGTCTGACCCAAGACCATATTTCCATCCTAGTGCTGAGGACTAAGGCGCCGTCACAGTGCAGATGAAGCTCAGAGATGTAGTACAGGGCTGCTGAACAACAGAGCTCATGAGCTTTTGCTATGTGCAGCACTGGGAAAGGGGAGGAGTGATACTCAGGATAGAGCCATAGGGTCTGTTTGCATAAGTGACTTTCAGACCCCATTGCAAAAAGTGGAATTTTCTTACGTCCTTACCCCAGCCAGCAGCTTCCCAACTCAACAGTTAACCTGGGAGCAGTTGCGGGGAAGGGGAGGGGAGGATGTCCTAGTTCTTGGAGAAACCATTTCCCATAGCCTGCTTCCTACCCACAGCAGCTTGCTTGGATGAAAGAGGCCCTCCAAACTATTCACACCCTCAGAGGATGGGTGGAGCCCTTGGAAAGAGCTCCAAGGTCAGGGGTCTGGAAAAGGAGATCAGAGGAGGTGGGGATTGTTTAGCTCCTGCTTGTCAAGGGGAGGTGGGGACAAGCAGTATGTGGTGGCCACATGTGACTAAAGGCCTGCTGGAAAGGGGAGGGAGAAGGGGAAGGGAGATGGCGAAATCAGGAGCCCAGTTCTTCTGGGCTTGGGGTATGCTGTTTGAAGCCAACAGTCTACCAGTTCCCAGGAGCTCCGTGGGAATGTCTGAAGGGTGTGTTGGGGATTTTGGGGAGGGGACTATCTAGAAAGTGGTCAGCATGAAGCCCTCATCTCTAATTGCTGGAATAGGAGAGCCTCCCTACCAATGATCAGCCATGGGGTGGGAGCTTTGGGGTGGGCAGGGAGGCTTTTAGCCAGAGACTCCACAAGCCTACACTGCCTTGGACTCTTGGCATCTTCCAAGCTGTGGGTGGGACAAAGGACTTTGAAGGATGAAATCATTCCCAGATTGTCACAGCAGCTGCCTCATCAGATGCATGGGCTTGTCCTCTGCTTAAAAGGTTGGCCTGGAGATACAGCAGCCAAGCTGGTGCCGGACCCTGGCAGGGATGGGTACTCTGTAAGTGCCAGCTGAAACCTCCTCAGACCCCCCATAGAGTTCCCACAAGTCCACACTTCCTTGTGTGGCTGCAGTGGGGAGAAGCCACCTTCTCTTGAGGGTGGCCAGTCCAGAACCACAGCTGTCATCCCCAGGCCAGGGTCTCTATGAGGAATGTCTGAGCTAACCAGAGCAGGAGACAGACTCCATCTCCAGGTGTCTCACTTCCCAAAGAGGAAACTGAGGCACAGAACACAAGGAGATGAGTTCAAGCTGGGAGCTACCTGCCCTGTCCATCTACCAGGTGACTGCTGAGGTCAGGGCGTTTTTTCCCCTCTTGGGACACTTTTTGGGCTCTATGGGATGCTAAGAGATACCTCTGGCTTTTGAATCAGGGCTGTAACAAGCCCCAAGGGTGACTTTCCCTGTGGACAGCTGAACTGATGGGGCCAGACTGGCCACATTGACACAAGCCAGAAAGCACATCTTGTATTTATTCCCTTGTCAGGTTTCTGGACATCACTATGAGAACACTGAAACCCAGCCCATCCACAACCCAGAGAAAGAGTGACAGCAAGGTTCTGGGGCTGAAGGAGGCCGAGGTTACAGGGCAGGGCTCATGAATGCTGATGTGCTGGGGTGGGGTGTGCTCCCAGGATTCCAGGAGACCTGCTGGGATCAGCAGATGATGACTGTAGAGCCCATGGTCTATGCAGAGCCCACAGAGGCACAGTTGGGGGGAGTTCCCAATGTCTTCATAAACGATGGGAAGGCTTGCAGGGTCAGACCTCTTTCTGACCAGAAAACTGAAAATAGACTGGATCCTCCTGCTGAGTTCCCGGGATGCTTGGGACATTGCTGTGTCCTGGAACCATGGGCCTTGCCCAGGGAGGCACTAATTCCCCAATATATGTCCTGGGGTTACTGTACCCCAGTAGTCCTTGTGCGTCTTCGCTGTAGCTGCCAACTCAAGCCCCCATAATGACAATTGCTATTTTACAGATGTGTAATGCTTTGGAGGAAGAAGTGAAGTGGGTCTTTACATAAGTCCGTGTGAAGAACTGGTGGGCAGAAAAAAAAAATGGACAGGTCCTTATAATACTGGTCCGCTTGAGCCTGAGGCCAGGGTTCTCGCTCCTCATTGGGGCCTGAGATTTCACACACCCGTCAGCACTGAGCAGTGGCCATATAAGCAAGCAGGCTCTGGCTGTCCAACACTTCCAGGCCTCTGGGTTGGAAAGAGCTTGCCCACAACGAGGGTCAGATGCTGTGTCCCACTGTGGAGTCCTTGCCCCTAACTGCATTTCTCCTACGTTACCAAGCAGCCAAATTTGCAGAACCATCTAGAAACAAAACCTCCGAGCCCAGCCACTATCAGCCAACAGTAGTAGGTTTGCTGTAGACAAAACCCCATATTCCTGTAGGAGGCCCAAACAGATTAAGACCCAAACAAGCAAGGTTAGGTTTTCTCCATCACTGAAGATCCTGCAGGGAAACGGCATCCTGTGGGTTTTGCAGATGCTTTCAGAGTAGCTCAAAGGCCCTTTTACAAAGATTCACGTGCTCTGACGCTCCCGCTGGGCAAGGACCTCCTCCCAAGCTGCTCCCCTCGGTGCTGACGGCTCGGTGGGGGGTTCTCGCTGGGGCACCATATTCTGAGGTTGCTGCTGCTCACTGGAAAGGTCTCCCGCACGTTTCTGGGATGAACCCTCTGTGCCTCTGGAGGCCGAGGAGCCCTCTCCTCCATCACAGCACACAGCTCATAGTCCCCCTCTGCCACCGGGCCTGTGGGAGTCCATTCTGAAGCTGCCTGACATCCACCAGCTGGCATCTCACAGAGACCCTGTCCACATCCTGGGCAGAGGCCTGTCAGGCATGGTCTTGGAGGGAAAGGAGAGAGAGAGAGGAGGTGAAGGCAGGCCCTGCTTCCTCACCCTTGCCAGGCAAGCACTCACTGCTGAGCCATCTGCAGTGTTTTAATTCTGCGGACAATGAAATGATTCTTCCTGGGACTCAGACTGGTGAGGGAGAAGTGGGTTAAAAACTAGAAGCAGCAGGCTATAGGAGCCACGTGACTGGGTTAGGACCAGGTGGACTAAGTTTGTGTCAAAGCGGCCTGACACTAGCTTGTCCAGCCTGGAGTGGGGAGGCGGCATCAGCCATGAAAGCCTGTTCACCTCCGTAAGCAAACAGGTCCTGCAGCACATACCATCTCTAAGATAGAAAAGCCAGGTTCGGGGAGGTATAGTCACTTTGATTTGGCCAAAGTCCTTAAAGCCAGGGATATATCTCTTGGTGGTCAACCAATACCTCATGTAGCTGTTTTTACAAAACTGGGCTATGACCTCACACCTCAGGGGACTATGGAGTCTACCTGCCACTCTTCCCCAGACTACAGGATGCACAGAGACCATGGGTCCCACCGAGCAGAGGCAGGAGGGGCCCAGGGACCTATGTCAGACTCTGCTGTGGAAGGTCCAGAAGTTTCCATCACAGGACAGGGTTTCTGCAATCATCAGGTACTGAAAACTACCAACCAAAGGTGTGAAAAGTCACAGCGGCTCAGCCAACCCACTTTTCACCCAGGGCACACTTACCTTGGAGTTCCTGCTCTACGTGCCTGGGACCTGTGGGTCAAAGCAGAGAGAGAGGTTCAGGCTTTGTTGGAAGGTGGGCTCACAGTAGCATCACCCTTTCTGCCTACATCTTCCCGCTTCGGCTCCCATGGGGGATCTCCAGAAAACCCTGATTTTAAGGGAAGATGGATTTCAAGGAGCAAACGTGCAGGGAGATAGATGGCTCAGTGGTTAAGAGCACTTGCTGCTCTGGCAGAGGACCTGGGTTCAGTTCCTGGCACCCACATGGTGGCACACAACCAGGTATAACTCTAGTTCCGGGGGGTCCAATGCTCTTTTCTGCCCTCTGTGGGCTTCTACACAGGTGGTACATATACATATACTCACACATACAAGTAAAAATATTTTTTTATGAAAGAAAAAAAATGCCGTGTGTCACCAGATCAGCAAGGGGAACAATTCAGGCACCAGTGGTGGTGGCCACAAACTGGACCCACAAGGGTGGCTCATGGGAAAGGGAAGAAGGGTCTGTCAGGGGCCGGGCCAGGCTGTGAGCTAACACAGAGCTCCATTTAGGTTCATCCACTTCCTGAGTCCTGCGGCATTTCTGGGCTTCCTGGCCGCAGACCCTGCAGTGCTGGCCCATGCACAGGACATGTGACTTCGCCAGGTTCTGGGCCTGCCCTTAGAATGGCATCAGTTGGCTCCCACAGAACTAAACAAATCTGTTAGGGGAGAAGTGTGAGCCTGAGCCCTTAAAGGCCGAGTGCTCTCCAGCCCAGCTACCCCACCTAGATTTCAGCAGCCCGGAATGTGAGCTTCTCCACCAGCTCGGCTCTACCAAAAACACAGGGTCTTTTTCTTTTTGTGGTGGTAGTTCTATTTTGTTTTGTTTTTCCAGACAGGGTTTATCCAGACTGGCCTCAAACTCGGAGATCAGCCTCCCAGTGCCGGGATCAGAGGTGTGTGCCACCACTGCCTTACAAATTGGATGTTGAATGGAATTCTCTCAAAGGGTGTAGTAAGCTGTAAAAAGCAAAGCATTCACGCTCCTAGAGTACACGGTCAATGAGTCTCACGCAAACCTGCATAGCTTCTTCGGGGACACCGGCTTCTGCAAGCCCAGGAGGATACGGCACCTGCTACCACCAGTAGCACAGCAAGGAGGATTAAAAGGACGTTAGCATTCTGCTTGTCGGTTTCCTGTGGGTTCTTTGTGATCTTGTCGTTGTTTCCAGTGGACTTATCTGTAGGAAAGAGAAAGGTGATTGCTTAGCACACATTAGGCACTGTGCTCAACCCCAGCACCACATAAACTGGCCGTGCTCAAACACCTGCCATCCCGGCACACCAGAGGTGGAGGCAGAGAGGAACAGGAGTTCAAGGAGGTCACCTTGGCTACAAGGTGAATCTGAGAGCAACCTAGGCTACCCGAGACCCTGTCTAAAGAAAGGAAGTGGGGCCCAGGCGGTGCTGACATGTGGCTTTAATTCCAGCATTGGGAGGCAGAGGCCAGCCTGGTTTACAGAGTGAGTTCCAGGACAGCCAGGGCTACACAGAGAAACCCTTTCTCAATGCCCCACCCCCTTCCATAAAAAAGAAAAAGGAAATGGGAAAATGCCCAAGACTTAAAGGACCTTGCTGGGGGTGGGGGAGGGGCCTTTTACATGGAAAGAAAGGGACAGCAGGTTTTGAAAAGCTTCCTTACCATCACTGCACAAGTTTTAAAATCTCAGGCTGGCATAGGGTGCTCTCTCTGTGAAGATCCCCTGTCCTACTATAAGACTTAGAACCACGGCCCCAGGGCTTTATAAGGGAGAGCTATGTAAAACATACATGATGTTTTTTGATGTTTTCACAACGCCCAGGTGCCCACTGTGGGGCAACTCACGGGCACAAAGTATGCCAGTACAGTGCCATCACCAACTCCAAGGAAGACAACTACTCCCTGCCCCACCGCACCCCAGCTCCCGGCCTCTTCTCACCTGAATTCTCCCCGTGTGGTTCACCTAGTTGGGAGACTTCCTATTAATAGAATCACTCTTTTGCTACCTGTTGATTGGCTTGGTCCGTTACCCGGACTGGGGCAGCTACGGGGAGGGTCATGTCTTTGTGGTCCATAGAGGACCCAGCCAGCAGCCAAGTCCAGCCGAGTTCCCTGACTGGGGTGCAGGGCCCACATGTTCAAAGACAGAGAATGTGGGGGAGTGTCCTGATAGGGCACTCCATCCTGACCAAGTCCTGTGGCTGCTGAGGTGTACGGGGCCCTGCAGAGCCTCAGTCCTCACTGCTTCAAGAGTCCAAGAAACAGCCGCTGTGGGTGACAGGCATGCTAATCGTTTGCCTGGGCAGTGAGGATTGCTGTGACAGGCCAGAGCAGGAGTCTATACCGCTGGGCCTCTCCTATCCCACAACCTGGATGACCCCCCCCCACCCCTGAGTCCCTCAGCCCCGGCCTCACCTGCTTGGCTGACGCTGGTGAGGTTCTGATGGAGAACCACATTCTCTACCCAGCAGCTGACATCCACACTTGGCGTCCAAGGGATCCTTAAGACGCTGACCACGTTGTACAGGCCCCGCTCGTTCAAGTAGGCAGTGTCATTCTGCAGGGTCTCATCGATCAGGCTCTCGTCGGTCTTGTTGATCCAGTACAGGTTGGGTTTGGGGTAGCCATTGGTGGACTCGCAGGTGAAGGTGAGCTCCTGCCCTGGGGCGGAGGGTCCGTCTCTGCTGATGATGGGTGTGCTGAAGTTCGCTGAAGGGAGAGGGGGCAGTGGTGAGGGAGGGAGGCTCAGGCCTGTGGGGAAGGCTGACCAGAGCAAAGCTGGAGAGACTCACGCTGCTCCACAGATACGGACGGCTAAATCTCCACTGCCAACCTGACTGGACTGAAACCCACCTGTTCTTAGATGGGCCTCTAAGCCTGTCTATGCTGGGGTCCAGAGGATTAACTGACTTGACTCCCATCATGCACTGGGAGAAGGGATGAGAAAAAAGGGAGCGGGGAGGGGGCTGGAGGGATGGTTCAGAGCACTGGCTGCTCTTCCAGAGGACTTGGGTTTGATTCCCAGCACCCACCCAGAAGCTCACAACCAACTATCTGTAACTCTAGTCCCATGAGACTTGATCCCCTCTGTGGCCACCAGGCATGCATGTAGTATGCTATAGAGACGGACATGCGGACCAAACACCCATACACAGAACAGTTTTAAAAGAAGAGGAAGAAGAGCTGAGAGCCAGCCTGCCCCGGTCTCTGCATCCTGGTGTGCTGTGCGCTGAACAGCCCCTGCCACACACTCGCTCCTGCCATCGCTTATGCTGCCCTGTCATGCCTGTGCCCCTCCAGGGCTGTCCGAAACCTAAAACTGTGGGGCATCTCTATTCCCTTGTTGTGTAGATCAGGGATCTTGGTCCTAGCACTGTAAGAGTAATTAATGCAGCTGACGACAAAGACAGCTAGATGGGGCAATTCTCTGAAACCCGGGGCCATGGATTCGGCTCAGGTCAGAACTACCCGGATACACAGGAGCCTGTCGCCAAGCTAAGGCCGGACGGGGCTGTCCTCGGGACTTTCCCAGAGCATCACGCAGTTAGGTAAAGCCAGTTCTCCGCTGTGAGAGTCTCACCTGCCACGTGCAGCCTGACCACCACTTTCAAGTCCCCTCTGAACTCCGTGGACTCCCTAAACACCAGGCACGTGAACTCCTGGGTGTCCTGGGGGGTGACGTTCTGCAGGTTCAGAGAGAAGTCACCCTGCTCCATGCGGTCCTGTGACAGATGGGCCCTGTTCTTGTACAGGTCATCCACATGCACTACGGTGGGGCCTTTAGGCAGGTGGTAGGCCACCACCCTGCTTTGGTTATCGATTTGCCAATAGACAAACAGATCGGTCAGGTCGAAATGGCTTCCGGCGGGGTGAACACAGCTGAGCTCCACATCGCTGCCCACCATCGCATGAAGTTCCTCAACCTTCTCCTCTGCGGGAGATTCAAGAGTGGCAGGATTTATTTACTTGGGATATAAACACCAATCCTAACCCCATCCCCCACCCCCAGGCAGGAGAGAAATTTATTACTAAGGTTCATTGGGGGGCATGGGTGAGGGTCTGGCATCAACTCAGATGTGAGGTGCAAGCTTCCACCTATGTGCCAGCGCCCCACCCCCCACCCCAGCTCTCCTCAAAGGAGGCTTTTAGGGCTCACCACGCAGAGACCAGGAGGGACATTCCACTGACCCCAAGCAAGAAATACAACGAGGGGCAGAGAGTTTGGAAAACCACTCTCCTAATTATGACCTCCGACCCTGTATAACAAGCCTGGGTGTGGGGACCCAGCTCTCTCCAATGGGGAGGCTGAAGGGGCAGTGGTTAGGACGAGGGCTTCGGCATGAGGCACCCCAACTTACCAGCGTAGACGCTGATAAACAGCAGCAAGAGCAGACCGGGACTGGAAAAGAAGCCATCAGAAAGACAAATGAGACGGGGCTTCTTCCCAAACCGGTCCGGACACAAAACATCGACACCTGTGAGAACTGTGAACTCCCTGGCGGGAGGACCCTCAGCTGGGTTCTCCACGGAGACCTCAGGGACTCCAACCAGCCACTGCAAATCCCCAGGAACTGACAGCCACCTCCCCAAAACTCTAAAAGACGATTGATTTGTGTGCCCAGAAAGGGCAATGAGGGCCCCTGCTGAGATCTGCAGGAGTCCCCTCCCTGCGACCTAACTTTCCTGAAGAGAAACGCTGCATCTGAAGTTTTAAGGATGGCGACACGTGATGGCCCAAGGGAGGCAGGTGAGGGACACGACCGTCTGAAACCAAACGTGGTGGGAGCCCATAGTCCAGACCCTTGGAGACTCGGATGCTTCTCCCAGCCTCCCAAGAAAGTGTGTGCGTCTCAATCCAGCGGTCTTGTTGATGGGGCGAGGCTGAGGGGGGAGTGGGGGGAGGGGGGCACCTACTCTAAAAGCGGCTGTGGACACTTTAGCCAGCTCTTGCCCAGTCCTGAAACACACACACTCCCACTGTGAGGGAAGCCAAGTACGCGGAGGAGGTGACCCGTTCCCAAGCTGGCCTTTGAGGTAACACACACATCCTTCCTTCTTGGAAATCGGCAGGGAGCAGGGCGGTGGCGGGGCAGCCTGCGCCCGGGGCCGCCGCGAGCCTTCACCTCCTGCCTCCGCTCTGGCGCTTCCTCCTCCCACCAGCCGCCCACGCGCCCCGTCTGGTCCACGGGTGCCCCAGGTTGGCCCTGCGCCGCCCCCTGCCGTCCGCGCAGGCAGGTCCAGGTGTGGCCACTGGCCGCCGGGGACCGGGCAGGTCTGCGACAGTACCGGGCCGCTGCGCCGCCGCTGGGCGCCCTCGAGCCCACTCCGGGTGGATCCCGGCTCCAGCCCACGCCTCCCCAACCCCACCCCACTCACGGGACGCGACCGCGAACCAACTCACTTTAGCCTCATGGTTGTGCGGGCGCAGACTCCGGGCTGCTGGAGCGCGGGGCGGGTGCCGTAGCTGCCGGGGTCCCGGGACCCCTCCGGGAGCCACGGAGAAGCGGGGCCGTGAGGACCTGGGGCGCGGAGAGCCGGGGCCGCCGACGCTTCGGCCGCGGGAGACCGGCTGCAACTGCGCCCGCTCGCGCTGCGCGCCCGGGCGATTGGTTGCGGCCCGATCTCCCCGCCCTCGGCCCGTCCCTCCCGCCTCATCCTGGGGTCCCGCCCCCACCCAGGAGGCGGGGAGCTCCGCCCAGGCTCTCCGACTCCCGAGGGCTGCCCAGTCCCATCCCGGGCAGGGACGGGGACTTGGGGCTGACTAGCGGAGAACCTAAAGGCTAGGAAATGAAAAGTAGAAGGCAGGCAGGTGTGAGGGGAGAGGGGGCCGGCAGGAGGGAGAAAAGGGAGGGAAAGCGGGGGGCCCCACTCTGGTCCAGCTCTCCTATCACCCAATCTTCGAAAGCTTGGCGAGGGAAAAAGTTGAGAAGCCCGGGATGGGATTTCCGTGTTCTCCTCCAAGACCAGCCGGACTTGGCAATCTTGTTTCCAACCTTGTGCCCCCTGGCACTCGATCTAGGAGAGGCCTGAGGGTTCACAGGTGAGGCCTGAGTCTCAGGACTCCCTCCTCACTCCGTTCTAGGCTTTCGCCCTCTACCCCACCTGCTGGGGAGTTGAGAACGTGGAGCCCAGGAGGAGGCGGAGGCAGGTGGATCTCTGAGTTTGAGGCCACCCTCATCTGCAGAGTGAGTTCCAGGATGGGCAGGGCTACGCAGAGAAACCGTGACTCAAAACCCTTCCCAGAAAGAAAGAGAGAGAGAGAAAGGAAGGAAGGAAAAAAAGAAAACCACTGCCTCTTGGCAGTCAACATCCAGGAGCAGACAGGCCAGTGCAAGCACATGAGAACAGAAGAGGCGAAACGGAGCTTGTGAGCAGAGCTGCTGAGGGAAGCGGCCTGGGAGGGAGGTTTGGAGGCCTCCTGCAGGCTGGGGGCTGCCTTCTTTCCGGGCTAGGAGAAACACAAGTATCGGCGGCCTCGCTTGCTCCCATCTCCTCACTACGTTGGCAGCGGCTGAGGACTCAGCAGAAGACTGAGTTGGGGAGTCACCTCGGCATCACTGGGCAGATGGCGTGGATAGGGTACTAGGCCCTGTGTTCCAAGTCCTCGGGCCAGAGGTTCCCCAGCTCCGCTCCACTCCAGCGGTCCAACTCTGTCACTCATCTCGAGGCTCTCCCTGATTGGATAGGCCCGACTTGGCATCAATCTCTGGGCCTATCACTGACGTCCAGGGGTCTGAACAGCGACCCCCCACTGGCTGAGGCTTACACCTTGCCTCCACCTGCCTGACCGACCCTCACCCCTCTACCCATCAGTTCTTGCAGGCGGGCAGTAGGGAGGAATGGTTGAAGGGGCTTTTATGGCACAGCTGGGCCATACTATGGGCTGGCAAAGTGGCAGGGACTGGAGCTCTGCAAAACTCGGTGCTCCTACCCCCCAATCTGGAATCCTGGAAAGCCAAATGCTGCCCTCCAAGCAGAGGGATCTCAGCACAGCAAACACTGGGCAGACAATAGGCAAAGCTGTGGGCAGCTGCCAGGGAGGAGATCCTAGGAGAAGGGGACATCGGGACGGTGGCAGACGCATGGCTGGGTTCAAATCCCACCTTTGCTTCCTGGAAGCCGTGCACCACCAAGTAAGTTACTTAGCAGTGGTGAAACAGTGATGGTATGGGCCTTTAAAACAGTAGTTTGCGACCTGTGGGTCGCGACCCTGTGAACCTTTCATAGGAGTCTCCTAAGACCATTGGAAAACATAGACATTTACATTATAGTTGTGAGGTAGCAACGAAAATGATTTTATGGCTGGGGGTCACCACACTGCCAGGACTGCATTAAAGGGTTGCAGCATCAGGAAGGTCGAGAACCACTGCTCAATCAACGTACACCTGGCACAACATGGGTGGTCCATGCAGGCATGTGCTTTGGTTTGGTTTGGAGAAAGGATCACTCCCGGCTGGCGTCCACTCCTCAATCCTCCTCCTGCCTCCGTCTCCCCAGTGCTGGGATTCCAGGCATCCATCACCATGCCCTGCTTACACGCAGTGTTTTAAGGCAAACCAAGAGTTGGGGTTCTACAGCTGGAAGATAGCTTTGGCTTTGCCTTCGACGTTCTTGGCAAGCAGGGGGTGGGAAGGCCAATGGTTGGATGCGAGAACCAGTAAAAATCACGTTCCTGCAGACTTGGGCTCTAAGGTTTCCAAGTGTGATGGAAGCATCTAATGCGGGCTTCTAGCAAGGCAGCTTGGCCTTTACACATGGGAGGCCACATCCCTGGAGACTAGGACACCGACTGCCTTTAACCTCACTTGTGAATGCTGAGTGTGATTCCTGGCTAGAGGAAGTCGTTCTTTTCTCTTAGGGTCTGTCCATTTCCCAGGGCAGCAATAGCTAACACACACACACACACACACACACACTCACAACAGTTCTGGGTGCTGGAGAGATGTATCAGCAGTTTTTTCGTTCTTCCACAGAGGACCCGGGTTTGATTCTCAGCACCCACGTGGTGGCTCACAGCCATCTGTAACTCCGGTTCCAGAGGATTCAGTGCCCTGGTCTGGTCTCCAAAGCACCAAGGCAACACCATGGTACATAGACAGACATACATGCAAAGCATCCAAAACACAGCAAAAGCAGCCCTGCCTTGTGTGGAGAGGCCTTCTCCGGCTCCAGCTGTCCGTGGCTCCAGGTGCCCCTTGGCTGAGGCTCTCCTCAGTCCTAGCTCTGCCAGCTGTGCAGCTGACCCCTTGGCACAGTCAAGTCCCCTGCCGTAGGTTGTCTGTGAGTCACGCAGGCCCAGAGTGGTCCGGGAGAGCTTGGCCATCTAAGTGTATCAGCAAAGCCCCTGGCGGCACACTGGGTGATGTCACAGCCTCAGAGAGTCGATGGGGGGGGGGGTATCCTAGGGCAGGTGTCACTGTTCATCTAACCACAAGGGATAGTAAATGGGGACTGTGAGCAAGATTAGAAAATGGGGGGGGCGGGGAATCTCTCAATGTAGACCATGCCACTGTGTGTGTGTGTGTGTGAGAGAGAGAGAGAGAGAGAGAGAGAGAGAGAGAAGAAGGGCGAGATAGAGAGAGAGAGAGAGAGAGAGAGAGAGAGAAGAAGGGCGAGATAGAGGGCAGAAAAGACCCATACTGGTGGCTCTGGTCCCTGCTTGGAGGCTGACAGAAAGTAGACACTGGCCCGGCACAGCCATGTACGCCTGCAATCCTAACGTTTGGGAGGTAGGGATGAGAGGAGCCTCGGAAAAACAAGCCAGACACAACCAGTGAGATGGCTCAGCAGGCACTACCAAGCCTGACAATCTGAATTTGACCCCTAGCACCTACCTAGGTGGTAAAAGAAGAGATTCCCATGGGCTGTTTTTCTGACGTGTCCACTCACGAGCATCATGGCATATATATACATTACATTCACACACAAAATAGACAAATGTGTTTGTTTTGAAATTTTTTTTTTCTTCAAGATGGGGTTTCTCTGTTTAACAACCTGGGCCATCCTCCTGGAACTCTCTTTGGACCACGTTGGACTTAAACCCAAGAGATCCACCTGCCTCTGCTGGGATCAAAGACCTGTACCACCATCACCTGGCTGTTCCTGTCCCTCCCCCCACCCCTTTCTTTTCAAGACAGGGTTTCTCTGTGCAACAGCTGGAACTAGCTTAAGAGACAACCCTGGCCTCTGCCTCCCGAGCACTAGCTGGAAATAAAGGCATGCACCAAATCCACTCAGCTGTTTGTTAAGGAAAAAGAGAAAGAGCACTAATGTCAGGGAACCCATGGTGTTGAGACCTTGGATGGGAGTGGCTGCCACTCTGTCCGGAGATTTTGCCACCTACCTGGTCAGTGGTGGCATGGGCTCAGGCTTGGTGCTTCTGCTGCCTATCAGGTCGATTGGGTGGGCAGACCCTGGCCTAAGCAGTAATTCCTACATCATGTGCGCACACATACACACACCACAGTACTCGTGGAAAGTAGATGACTCACAGGAGTGCATTCTAAGAATCAAACGTATGTCATTAGGCTTGGGAACGAGCATCTGTGCACTGAACCACTTCCTGGCCCCGAGACAGCTCCTTTCCTACATCAGGCTCCAATGTTAGCCCAGCTTCCTTTCCAGAACACAGACATTGTCAGCAAAGACCCCAGTGGGTCCTGAGTCTCAGCTGTGGGGCCCAGGCCCAACAGTCTCTTCAATGCTGGACGGTCTCCATCTGAGATGTGTGTGTGTGTAAGGGGGTGGATAATCAGGATTCACCACATTTCCAGAGCTGGCCAGTCCCCACTTCCCAGTGGATTCAGCTTCAGTGGAACACCAACTGCCAAGGGCTGTTGGAAATCCACTTCTGCAAGCTCCCATGTGTTAGGAGAGCTATGGTCTGGGTCTGCTCACTAGGTGTGAGCTTTGGCAATGGCTTGGGGTGCTCTGTGTAGGGACAGGAGGGTGAGCGGTTTCACACAGCAGAGTCAATAGCAGGTGGTGAAGGCACAGGTGGTGAAGGCAATATGACCACAAGTGGCAGAACGGCAGGCACCCACCATCTTTGTGTCATTGGGAATGACACCACTTCGAAGTACAGAGGCCTTTCTTTAAAGGCCTCTCATACACCACACCAAAACACTGCTGGTAGCAATCCTATAATATATTTGAAAAACTTCACAACAGGTACACACACACACACACTTTTGGATATACCTACAGGATCTGGGCACCTCCCACCCCCACAGTGACCTGCCCCGGGGGGGGAATTTGCATCTTGGGACTCAAACAGGAGAAACCCAACAGCAAGCAAGCAAAGGGAAGAAAACTCTGCAGAGGGGATAAGGGCCATAGGAAGAAGGCTGCTGTGGTTCTAGGAAAGATTCTCCTTTTACTGTGCGGTGATTCATTTGTCAAGAGGAAGTGAGTTCTGAGAAAAAAACTTGAAGTACTCTCTCAGGGGAAGAAGGCAGTTTTTCACCAGAGGGTCAACTTTCTGGGCTGATAGCTTGGTTCTGGTTCCAGCCTGAGCTTCCAGAGATTGCTCCTCCTTTTCTGTCAGGGCCATGTGCTTGCTACAGAGGAGAGTCAGGAGATTCATCTGTTAGAAATGTGGCCTTGGCTGGGGTGGGGGTAGGGGCTGGGGGCTTTTGAGGTCCCCGAAGGGTGAAGGGTCACCTGTGGTTTCTAGGCTGAGTGTCTCCTCAGCTTGAAGCAGAGGGAGAAGTGGCCCCGCCTCTGGATGGATTGGAAACACCAAGCCTCTAATATCTCTCCCTACACGCAGCCTCTCTTTCAAGACAGCATCTCACTGTGTGGCCCTGGATGGCTGGGAACATACTATGTAGTCCAGGCTAGCCTGGAATGGCTGAGGTCTACCTGCTTCTGCTGGGATTAAAGGCAAAGGCGTGCGTGCCACCACAGAGGCCACCTCACCACCAGCCGAGGCCTTTGATCTTTGCTCCAGCCCAGCAGAACCCCTTTTAGGGGTGAAGAGGGAGCCTAGAAGTGACCAGGAGGGGCTGTGAGCCATTTCAGGCCATGACCCACACACAGTAAGGGGACACAGATCAGTGAGACCCTTCAAGTGTGCTCACTGTTCCCGGGAGGACTAACACAACAAACGCAGCTTACACTTAAGTGGTAAGCCCATGCCCCAGGGGCTCCTAACCTCGGGCTTCATCCTCAGTCCCCCAGCTTTGAAGATGTGAATCCTGGCACTCCCTTCCTGTGTGCCCAGCCCCGGTCCACCCCACCGGGCAGAAAAAAGGAAGGAACGGCGTGTCAGGATGCCCTGAGCTCTATTTTCCCTATACCCTGCTCTGTGTTCATGTACACCTCTTCCCCACCCCCACAGTAAATAGCTCATGAGCACCCATGAACTTGGCAAGACGGTTCCCGCTTCAGTGGGCAACTGTCTTTCACCTCACTGTGGAGTCACCCTGAAAGCAAACAGCCTCCAGTTTCCTCCAGGAGACAGGTGGCCCTAACTAAGTATTAGGCGCAGGTGCACTGAGCCCTCAGCTTCCTTTGCAGGGTCCTAACAGAAAGCAGGTACCTCAATCAGAAAAGAGCTGTGGCACTGGGGGTGGGGGTGGGGGTGGACATCTTTACTCCAAACACTTGGGATGCAGAAGCAGGCGGATCCCTGAGTTGGAGGAGAGCCTGGTCTACGGCACAAATTTCAGGATAGCCAGGGAGGCATACTGAGAGGCCCCTGTTTTGAGCACCTTCCTCCCCCAAAAAAGAAGTTGTCCCTCTAAGCTCAAACACAGTGGTTCCCATAGGGGGCCATCTTAAAAGAAGGGGTGCTGGTGCCTTTTATTCAGCATATGTGCTAGGATTGGCTGGACCATGCAATTACTTCTAAAGTACACTTGCTTGTTAGAAAAATGGATGGCCTGCATGACATGCCCGACAGGCCCACAGCTGGCAGGAGTAGAGCTTGGCTCCCTTTGCAGACATCTCTGCCCACACGCTGTCCCACTCCTGCTCTGCCCTATCAGGGAAGGACTGTACTCAGGAGAGTACCTCAGAAGCTTCCAAAAAGAATGGTTAGGAAAGTTATGTCCTCTCAGCTCCACCTCAACCAAAGTCCTGAAAGCTGGGAGCCAGGAGAATGATGGAATAGAGCAGGTGGGTGGGAAGTTTCCAGAAACTCACAGTAGGGCAGGAGAGGACAGGACTTAACAGCCTCAGAGGGCTCTGTTCAAACTAGCTCAATCCACACGCATGTCTGTGAGAAGTGGGTGTCTGTGTGTGGGTGTGTGAATGCACTAGGGAATTGAGTCAGTATATATGAATGAGTGTGTAAGTAGGAGCCTGAGTGTCCCTACGGCAGAGGCTTCAGAAGGCTGGGAGCAACTGGCCTGCCCCGTTTGAGAACGAGGCCTGAGGACGTTCTCCTGAGAATGGGGGAACTTTTATCTGGTCCTGAGGCAAGATCAGGAGGTATTGGGTGAGCATGGGGAGTGTCCCTACATACACAGGGACACCCTGAGCCACGTTGTGCCTGGGGCAGAGTTGTAGTGGATGAGAGGTCTCTCAAAAACAGCCAGGTAGAACAAGGGTCTATGCAGGCCTGGCTCCACCAGAAAGCATGGTGTTCTCTGCCTGAGCCTTTAAAGTTCTCCTACCCCGAGGAGATACCTTTTCACCCCTGGGATGTTGCTCCACACCCGCACAGCATTCTGAAGGACTCTGCCTCGGACGTCCTGGAGGGTCACAGCTTTCATCTGTGGAAGAAGTGGCTATGGGTTAGCAGGAAACAGACACACAGTCAACAGACCATCTAGGCCAGCGATGCTAGCACCGTATTCATTTTTCCTTTCTTTCTGTTCTTGATTTTTGTTTGTTTGTTTTAGACAGGGTTTCTCTGTGTAGCCTTGGCTGTCCTAGACTTGCTTTGTAGAGCAGGCTAGCCTTGAACCCACAGAGATCAGAGATCCGCCTGCCCCTGCCTTCCCAAGTGGTGGGATTACAGGCTTGTGCCACCATGCCCAGCTATTCATTTTTCCTTAATTAACTACAAAGAAGTGAAATCTAGAGATCTCTTTGATCAACTCTCTAAAACTGCTTTTTTAAACTTCATTTAAATGGCTTATATTCTAGGATAATAGACCTTCCCCAAACTCTGAAAAGTCGGGGAAATTGTTGGGCAGTAGTGATGCTCGCCCTTAATGCCAGTACTTGGGAAGTAGAAACAGGTAGATCTCTGAGTTGAAGGTTAGCCTGGTCTACAGAGTGAGTTTTAGAACAGTCGGGACTACACAGAGAAACCCTGTCTTAAAGAAACAATGAAAAAACAAACAAACAAACAAACAAAAAAACATTCTCATAGATGGGCTTTTATAGAATTAATTTCTTTCTTTCTTTTTTTCCTTTTCTTTTCTTTCTTTTTGAGACAGGGTCTCACCATGTAGCCTTGCTTACCTGGCACTTACTAGGTAGACCAGAGTGACCTCATATTCACAGAGATACACCTGCTTCTGCTAGGATTAAAAGCAAAAAGCATGTACCACCACATTCAACACAGATTTTTTTAAAGCTGCACAAAGCAGAAACAAAAACCGGACAAAGATCCTAAAAAAAAAGAGAGAAAGAAAGAAAACCTAAAAAAAAAAAGCTAACCTCCTTTTGCTCTCCATCAGTTCAAAATTCTTAGCTTTAATACTTTCAGCAGGCTTTAGCCACGTGTTAAAAGAATAACACACGGGGGCCAAGTGGGTTTTCCTGGGAATACAAGGATAGTTCATTCCCAGCAGCTCTAACCCAAAGAGCATAGATCATTTACACATTCAGAGGGGAAGAGGATCCATTCATCTCACAAATATGAAAAGGAATACAAGCGGCTGGGCATGGCGGAGCACACTTTTAGTCCCAGTTGTTGACAGGCAGTGCTTCTCATTCCTGATTGGTTTTGGTTTTTTTTTTTTTTTTTTTTCCTGTGAGGTACCCAGGGAAATGTCCTGGTGCCTATGGGTCCCCACCTTCTCTACACCCACAGTGGGTCAAACTGAGGGCCTAACAGCCTTGCTGTCTCTCATCTCCTGTATCCGTACCTCAGCTATCCCTCACACTGGCTGGCCCAAATCACCCCAGGAGGAAACTGCCCACTGGGCCCAGGCAGCTGTACCGATGGTCAGAGTTCAAGTGAAATGGGAAAGCAGACTGTTGAGTATGCATGTTCATGCATGTGTGAGTGCATGGAGCAGGCATGCATGCCCCATGGTTTGAGTGGATGTGTGCATGTGTGCAGGCTGAGAAGCGAAAGGAGGAGGACATGGATCTGGGTGGCCGTGCCTTGCATGCACAGGAGTGGTGGAGGAGGAGGGCGGGGTTGCCCTTCAAGGCTGTCCCTGGAGGTACCAGTGTCCTGAAAATCTGCAGTCCGTGTCCCAGGTGCCTGATGTCCCAGGGCAGTGTCTCAGGAGTGTCCCCTCCCCTAGTACTCCAGCGCTGGAAGCAGGCCGCGCCCCTCCCCCAGGGGCACCCACCTGAAGGAAGCGGTCTGCTGTGATTTGGTCGTCCTCGGTCATCAGCAGATTGTCCACAAACACCCAGAAGAAGGGCTGCTCACTCCCCGAGGGTGGCCGCGCATACTGCAGGATCCGGTGGAACTGGAACATGTACCAGGCTGCCAGGAACCCGGGGGAGGATGGGTTCAGACGGTGAGAGCCGGACGGAGGGTCAGGACACCACCTCTGTGGATGCCGGGTCCCTCCACTCTCCCTTTGTGGAGGTGGGAACACGCCCGCTTAGTTTAGAAGCCACCCCTATAGCACACTGGGCGTGAGCAAATCCATCCATTGGTTATACCCCCAGGGAAGCTGGTTTTAAAATATGGACTGTGTGATTCCTGCCCTTTCTGAAGGCTGAGGTGGTATGAGGCAGAAGAAGAAACAGAGTAGAGCAGGTGACTGGAGCTGAAAACAGCCCCATTTCAGCTGGGCGTGGTGGCATATGCCTATAATCCCAGAGGCAGGTGGATCTCTGTGGGTTCGAGGCCAGCCTGGTCTACAAAGTGAGTCCAGGACAGCTGAGGCCACATAGAGAAAGCCTGTCTCAAAAAAAGCAAACAAAACCAAGCCTTATTTCTTGAAACATACCAGGGCAGTGGTCACAAGAGGAGCCTCGGGGCCGTGTCGAGCCGTACACGAGGTCAAAGGGACCCCATTTCTCCACCTAGGGAACACACATGTGGTTACTTATGGGACAGAGAAAGCTGCAAGCCAAGTGCTCCCCCATTGGTGGCCAGCATCAAGGGCCCCTGCACCCCACTCATCTCCCCCGTGATGTACCTTGTTGATTGACCTACACATAACAGCCTGGCTGAACCTTGGGGCCCACTTAGATGCCTAGATGCCACTAGCTCTCAGAACAAGCCCAAACAGTGGCCTGAGGACAGTCCCCATCTGAGATTCTTCCTCTGCTAACTGTTGTACACACACTCAATCAGCCTAAGGGATTCCGCATCCTTCTGGGAAATCACTGGCTGTGCTGAGAGCCAAGCAGCTGGGAGCAGACAGCAGGGTGGACCTTGTCTGACGGCCATAAACAATCCCCACTTAGGACCAGACAGGGTCACTTCTTGGACAAGTAGGAAGAGGATGAAACAGCCAGCTCCAAGTGGGGGCAAACAAGGTCCCTTCTCCAGAGCCCAGAGAGCCCCTGCTTCGCCAATGGCCTCTCTATTCCTGGACATTCACATTCAATCCTCTCTCTCCCTCCCCTTTTTCAAGACAGGGATTTTCTGTGTAGCCCTGGCTTCTGTAGACCAGGCTGGCCTAGAACTCACAGATTCACCTGCTTCTGCTTCTGAGTACTGAGAATAAAGGCATGTGCCTCTACTATCTGGCTAGCCCTGGTCATTCTCTCTTTTAATTTTTTTATTATTAGTTACATTTTATTAACTCTGTATCCCAGTTGTATCATGCTCCCTCATTCCCTCCCAATCCTACCTTCCCTCCCTCATTTTCTCTCTGCCCCTTTCCAAATCCACTGATTGGGGAGGACCTCCTCCCCTTCCTCCCCTTTCATCTGACCCTGTTTTATCAGGTATCTTCAGGACTGGCTGCAAAGTCCTCCTCTGTGGCCTAGCAGGACTGCACCTCTCTTGGGGGGGTGGGGAGGTCAAAGAGCCTGCCATTGAGTTCCTGTCAGAAACAGTCACTGTTCCCCTTACTATGGGAAACCAATTGGTTACTGAGCTACCACAGGCTACATCTGAGCAGAGGTTCTAGGTTATATCCATACATGGTCCTTGGTGGAGTGTCAGAAAAGACCCCTGTGCCCAGATATATTTGGTCCTTGTGGAGCTCCTGTCCTCTCCAGGTCTTACTAACTCCCCCTTCTTTCATATGATTCCCTGCAGTCTGCCGAAGGTTTGGTTATGAGTCTTAGTATCTGCTTTGATACACTGCTAGGTAGAGTCTTTCAGGGGCCCTCTGCGGTAGGTTCCTGTCCTGTTACTTGTTTTCTCCTACGCCCAATGCACATCCCATTTGTCTTTCTAAGTGGGGATTGATCATCTAATCCGAGGGTCATTCTCATAAGAAAGAGTTCCTAAGATGTCCAAGCCTGAGTTCCTCAAACTAGAATAGTTTTTTTTTAAACTTTCCCATTTCTCTCGGTAATGGGTTGACTCCCAAATGAGGCCCCAACTCCTAGGCTAGACCCAGGACCCCATGCTGGTCTGGAGACCTCCAGCAATAAACTGCACCCTTCATTCTCCTCCCTACCCTTCCAGGGCTCTCTTCCTCTCATTCCTCCTTCCCCCACCCCCCAAACTCAACTCACATCTCTTCTCACGACATTTGTGACATCTTCCAAGTACTTCAGTCTTTCTTCTTCAGAACCAGAACCACTTTCCAAAAAGCCTAAATTCTTTAGCTCTGGAAGGGGGGGTGGGCAGAGGGGGAGGAGAGACAAGATGGATATAGCTGATGTGGGCTCTGTCCCAAGAGTGGAGATCCATGATAGTGCAACTTTCCTGCCATGGAGTAGCAGCTTGATCTTTTCAGTGACAGGAGCCCAAGGGCAAACTTCCTAAGCGTTGATTTATGAGAGGCAAGCAATTTGTTGCAAAATTCGGCATTTCTGAACCATGTTCTCACTTGCTGGCTTGAGGGTGAGCCAGGGTGGCAATCCACAAAGCAGGTGGATTTCCCCCAGACCCTGAGAATGAGAGTTTGGGCAAACCGAGCCCTTGCTGGGTGTCCTTAAGGTGCTACGTGGGGCCCCTGTGACACACTGTGGGTCATCGAACACTCTCTGGTACCCTAAGTAAGGTATGGACTTGGCCAGGGACCAGAGCACCTTCGGGGCTCTGTGCTTGCTGGGCACGGGGGCGGGGGGAGATTGGAGCAGCTTAAGGATGGGACCCCATAGCCAGGTTAAGAGATTCAGGTATAGAAAGAGAGTTTGAAAGTGGGGACACTGGGGGAGCCTGCCAGAACTCTCTTAACAGCAGCCATTGATTGCCATTTGCCTTTTCAGGCTTGCCCCTCTCCCAGTCCCTGCTTCCTCTTCTTGGGAAGCTGGGTCCCTATCTTGGTTCTGGTTCTCTGATCCCTTCACCATCCCTCCTGCTTGGGTACACAGTTGGGGCATTTTTCTGGCCATCACCTGCCTAGGTGGCTACGTAGGCAGGTAGGGCCAGGCCGGCCAGGTAGGTGGTTAGGGCTAAGGTAGGTAGGTAGGGCCAGGGTGGGCAGTAGGTGGGGAGGGCCAGGCCAGCCCAGGATGGGCAGGCAGCTGGGTAGGTAGGTGCTTTCCTGTGATACTCAGCTCTCTCAGCTCAAGAAGGAGTATGAGGAAGAGGTCGTTTGCTGTGACTATACTCACCTTTATCAATATTCTTAAAAAGGCTCAGCACCCTCATTGGTTTTCTCTTCCACGCAGACACTGTCTTGTACATCTCCAGAGGGCTTGCCTAGAAAAAAGGGAAGAGAGAAAAAGATAAGAGGATGTGTGCTGATTGCTCAGGGAGAGCGGGGGAGTTATAGTTTTAAGAGACTCCGATGATAACAGTCTCTCCCCAGACGAACAGGACGACACCCCAGGAGCCGTCTGGGACTTGCTTGCCAAGGCCCAGCCACCTCTGTTGTGATCAGTGCTGTTCATCCATCCCTCCCTGGAGGCCAACTCCAACCACTCCCCAGGTCTAGGTCTCTTGCCTGGGTCCCCACATATCTACCAAGGGAAACAGGGTATGGCTTCTCTGAAGTTAGAGGGTAGTGGAACCCAGCAGGGAAAAACTGCGGGTCTCAGGCTCCAAGAGCTCCAGGAGAGCAAAACCATTCCCACAGCCCACAATCCCAAAGCCTGAAATCCAGGGCTGGTAGCCTCCGAGGCTTCAGGGAACCATCCGAAGCAGAGCCCAGCAGCTGGCCACAGTGGCTCCTGCCAGCCTTGTGTTACCACTGCCTCCCCCACTACGCTGTCTTCTCCTGTGCATCTCAACCCCCCAAAACTCCTTCTTTTACAAGGGTATCCTCTTCTTCACCAAGTGACCACATCAATCCAAGCTGCTCTCACCTCAAGCTCAGCTAAGTGCCATCACTAAGACCCTACTTCCAAATCAGGTTGTGTTTGGTACCTCTTCTGGGGGAAGGAAGATGCCCAGTTCAGGCTTCTGCATCTTTGACTGATTTGCCACCTCCGTGCTCCACCCTTGGGGTGACAGCCATGGCTGCACAAGGGGATGCTGTGTTGCCTAAGTATTCAAGCCAATGTGATGGACTTAGGAGTCTGTGAAGAGGGCTCCTGTCCTACTTATGCCCAGTAATCATGCTCAGGCTTGTAAAAAACACCGGGATGATGAAGGATGTAACTCAGTTGTTAAAGAGTTGGTGAAACTAGGGGAGGTGATAGTTGCACGCTTTTGCTTTTAATCCCAGCACTCAGGAGGCAGAGGAAGGCAGATCTCTGGGAGTTCGAAGCCAAGCCTGGTCTACAGAGCTGGTCTCCAGGACAGCCAGAGCTACACACAGAAACCCTGTCTTGAAAGACCAAAAAAAAAAAAAAAAAAAAAAAAGAAAGAAAGAACTTTGTGGAGCCCACGGCCTTGGGTTCAGTCCTTATAAATGTGATGCCTATAATCCCAGCATTCAGTAGAAACAGAGGATCAAGAGTTCAAGGTCACCTTCAGCTACCTAGTAAGTTTGTGATTAGCCTGGGCTACCCGAGATCCTATCACAACAAAACATCAGTGATACCTGCTCTCTACTGGAAAAACGCCAATGGGCATTAAGGCGAAGGCCTCGGCCTTATCCAGTGATGTGCACACTTGATAGCCAGTCACGTGCAGTTGTGGGTCCAGCCCCCACACGGTCTGTGTCCTTACCCCCCCTTCATCAAAGAAGGCCTTCAGCTGGTGGCGCCACTTCCTCCGCCTCTGCAGCAGTCCACTCCGGGTGAAAGGCAGGCACAGGAAGCAGACCCAGCAGGGCATGGCATTGATCCGCTCTGAGGTCCCCGGGCCCACCAGGATATCCACACACTCAAAACAGTAGCATCTAGAGTCAAACCAAAAACAAAACAAAAAACCCACAGTGACCCAAGTCATACTGCCACCAGGGCCACAAGGCAGGCCAGCACCTCATTCTCGAGGGAACTGTCTGTTACTCTCTGGCTTTGCTCTCAGTGCTGGGTTGGTGGGCCTAGGTTGGTGTAGGTGGGAAGGAGGCTCAACAGAATATGTGAGGTGGATGTACCCACAATGACAGACCTCAATCCCCTCAGCCTTTCCACAACTCCGAAGCCTGTACACACTTTTTAAAATAATTCTTTTTCAAGACACGGTTTCTGTATGTAGCACTGGCTATTCTGGGCTCACTTTGTAGACCAGGCTGGCCCTGAACTCACAGAGATCTGCCAGCCTCGTCCTCTCCAGTGCTGGGATTAAAGGCATGCACCACCAGCGCCCAGAAATTTAATTTTTTTCCCCCCGTGCACTGGCATGAGGGTGTAAGATCCCATGGAACTGGAGTTACGGACAGTTGTGAGCTGCCATGTGGGTGCTGGGAAGTGAACCCAGGTCCTTTGGAAAAGCAGCCACCGCTGTTAATCACTGAGCCACTTCCTGAGCCTCTATACACACATTTTAAGGACTCTGAGAAAAACCATACTTGGGAGCAGCTGGCTGGGAAGAGGAAGATGTACAAAAGGACCAGGGCAGGGGACCGCCATGGATGGAGCTCAGGAGCAGGATTTAACAGCTAAAGGTGAATGTGCCGCCTGCGCCCTGGGTCCACCCCTCCTATTGTGTAAGGACAGAGGTGGTGGCTGTGTTCACGAAGAGACAGCACAGGCGTAGAGCTTCAGCACCCACTTCCCACGTGGCGCGTGACTCCTGTGGGAGGAGCAATGGGAAGTCGGGCCTCACCTGGTACAGTCTGGACTCTCACAGATGAACAGGGTACCCCCCGAGCAGCAGATGGAGCAGTAACTCTGGTGCCCATCCTCATCGTAAAGGAAGAAGGTTTCCAGGAACTTGTCCTGAGCAAGGAGCAAAGGCTGTGTGTGTGAGACCTCCCTCTACAGTGCCGAGTCAGGAAAGTTCCACCGCCTCCCAGCTTACCTTACATGGGGCGCATATTCCACCCTCAAACAAGGGGTGCTGCTTATACACCTGGAGAGTTCCACAACAGAGGCAGATGTCTAGAGAGAGCCAGAGGGAAAAGTGGGGGACAGACTTAGCAAAAGCAATCCAGGGAGATGAGAGAGGTGGAGAAAGACCCAGGAGGGATGTGTCAGGGTCATAGGTTGGAGGACTGAATGGGAAACCAAGACAGTCTGCCCAGTGAAGGACAGACTGTCTCCAAACTCCCAGATGGCCTTTGTGCAGACCTGAAATGATGATTCTAAAATGCCCATGAAAATCCAAATGGGCCAATCTGGAGAAATAGATCATTGACTGAGGCGCTCTGGAGTGGCCATTAATGGATACACTTTGTGCTTGTTTGTTTTCTAAGACATTCTAGACCAGGCTGGCCTCACAGAGATCTGCCTGCCTCTGCCGAGTGTACAGGCCTATGCCACCAGCCCAGCTGGGATAAACATCCCCGCCCCTTTCCCTTTCTTTTTCAAACAGGGTCACAAAGGATGACCTGGTTCTTCCAACTCTACTTCCAGAATCCTAAAATTACAGGGTGTGTCTGCACACCCAGTTTATAAGATACTGGGGAGAGAACCCAGGGCCTCTGTTGGAGATAAGTAGATGCTATCAAAAACTCGGCATAGTCTCAATTCAGACTATAGAATTGCTGATACAAACACAAATTTCTTTTGAGGGTGGAGGTAGGGGTGGAAGGTGGAGTAGGATTCCAGACAGTTTTCCTATTTAACCCTAGCTTTCCTGGAACTCTATAGACCAGGCTGGCCTCCAACTCCCAGATCCTCCTGCCTCTGCCTCCTGAGTGCTGGGATTAATGTTGTGCATACCACTAAGCCCAGCCCAGGTACACAATCAAACTACAGGCTTTGAGCTTTAAACAAATGTGGTACTGTACTGGGGGGGGGGAATGGGGAAAGGACATCCCATAGGCACCAGGATTGTTCCCCACTTTCTGGGACGGCTGACTGAGGCCGAAGCAAGCTTTTCTGGTGAGACTGGCACTGTTTTTTTCTGGGTCACAGGTAAATGTGCAAACTCACCTTCGATGTTACGTTGGTTCACAGAGATTTCATACCTGATGATTTCTGGAAGAGAAAAATAAATAGCCCCTTTCATCTCCTGGCTCCTCATTGGAATATGCGTGACAAACTTGTCCTCTGAGGAGCCTAGGACACAAGGAATTTCCCTCACACCCACTGACACCCACTGACTGTGTGGGTGTGTGTGTGTGTGTGTGGGTGGGTGGGTGGGTGGGTGGGTGGTGCTATCCTGGATGATACTGGCCTGAGTTAAAGTCCAGATCAAAGGGGTAAGTTTGTTGCCTCGATGGGACCTTACCTCTGCCTGATGGGGGTGAAGCTGAGGAAATCAGCTCCTTGGAGTCCTCCGGCTCCACGTCCTTGCTATGCTCGTCCTTCAGGTCCGGGGCTGCAGATCGAGAGAGTATCATTACAGGGATGCCTCAAAGGGGCACAAGATACATGCAGGTAAACAGTCAAAGGTACCTGTAGTCAACACAGCAGTGGAGGACCCACTAGACCACCCAGCCAAGCCATGATGACATCTACCCGCCCAGCTGGGTGATTAGGGACCAGAAAAACTGCAACATCAGCCAGACAGCGGTGGTGCACACCTTTAATCATAGCACTCAGGGAGGCAGAGGCAGGAGGATCTCTGTGAGTTTGAGGCCAGCCTGGTCTACAGAGCGAGCTTCAGGATAGCCAGGGCTACACAGAGAAAACCTGTCTTGAAAAAAAAAACAAAAAACAAAACAAAACAAAACAAACAAAAAACCAACTAAACTAAACTCAAAACAAAACAAAAGCAAAACCCTGCAACATCAGCTTTGAGATACCTGGTAGGAGAAGATGCCCTGTGGATGAAGGATGCCCTTCATCCATCAAGTCCCTGCCAACAATGTGTTTTCAGGGCGGAAAGGCCAGTTCCCCGCATCCTTGTGGCCCTGCCTCCCTCTGACCTGGCTGAGATCTCTAGGACCTATGGTCCTGCCTTAGCGAGACAGTCCTGAGCCCCTAAGGGTCCTGTGGAGTAAGAGGAGGTAAGGAAAGAAGAAGAGGGGAGAAGGAAAGGAAGAGAGAGGCCTGAGGATCTCACAGGAGTTGGCCCATTGCTCTTCCAGGTGGCCGAGAGATTCGGGGCTAGAGCTGTCGGTACTCTCCAGGTTCCAGGTTCCAGGGGTCTTGGCGCGGGTAGAGGGTGTCTCCTGGGAACCCATTGAGGTGTCTGTTAGAAGGATCTGCTAGAAGGGACGGCGGGCGGGCGTGTCAGCGGGGTCGTCAGAACCCTGCAAAGCAGAGAGATGATGAGAGGGGCCTGTAAGGGTTCTCTTGGAGTCTAGTGGGGAAAGTATGGGGAGGAAGAGAGAGGGAAGGTTAGAAGGGACATTAAGGTAAGTAGAGATAAGAGCGCAGTGCTGGGCCGAGCCAATTAAGGCCCGGGATGGTGGGGTTGAGGGTGTGGGGGCAGGCACTCAGGGGCGGGGCTTAAGGAGCCCAGCACGTGGGGGTATTGAGGGAAGGAGTGGGGGTGGGGTAGATGGGGGTGGGGCTGAAGCTTCTGAGGGAGCCTTGTGAGTGGGAGAAGGATTGGGGAAGGGTGGAGGAGGGAGAGACAAGGAGTTCAGAGGAGGGGTTAGGAAGTACTGTAGGGTTCAGAGGCTGAAATCAGGTGGGGTTGTGGGAAGGGACACTCTAGGCTTCCTACAGTTGAGGTTAGAGAGCTGGGAGGTAGGGTTCCTGATTGTGCCGAGGGGGATGGGTAAGGCAAAGGAGCAATGGTTGGAGTGAGGATGACAAAGGGTGGGGGAGGGGGAGAGCCTTAGGCTGAGACAAAGTCAACCAAGCAGGACTTATAGGACCACGGGGTGATGTCCTGCTGGTACCTGTGGGCGATGGGGAGGGGAGACCTGCAAACCTCTCACAGAACGCTTAATCAATTATTCTTCCTAGCTGCTCTAAAAGGTGAATTTATTCATGGCCAATAGACCCTTCAAGGATACCACGGTGGTTACAGTGGTTATAATGGAGAGCAAAGTTGTGGGGAGAACCGAGGAACACAGTTCCTGATGCCAGGCTTCACTGGGCGGGCCTGTGATAGATGCAAGGTTCAGTCTGGACCACTCACCTCAGCCCAGTGATCCGGGCCAGGGCCGTCGTGGCCAAGCCCTGTGGCATGAGGAGCTGATGAGAAAGTGGGCGGATTACAGGAGACGGCCAAGGCCCCTTGTCTGAATCTGGGCGTTAAGGAATAGGGGGCCCTGAGACCCCCCTGTCGAATTTGCTCGACTTGCCAAGTGTGTTAGGGATCTTGTCCTCATGTCCCCCACACCCTGATGAACACTTTGAAGCTGGAGAAACACCTGATCTGATATTTGGCATGAGCTACCTGTTTGCACAGATCAGCCTTCACCCAGAGGAGCCGGTGTGGCCACTGGCCTGCAGCTGAGGGCTGTGGGGTAAGGGAATTAAACCTGCTTCTTCCAGTGCTTTTACTTTTTATCTCTTTCCCTTTTCCCCTAGGGCCTCACTTATCTCTGGCTGGTCCGGAATTCGCTAGGTAATCAAGGTGGACCTTGAGTTTCCCATCTTCCTGCCCCAACTAATTAACGCTGAGATTACAGATGAGGGGCCGTGGATGTGTGTATTGAGGGTGTGTCGCTAGGGACCTCATGCCTCGGCTCTCCCGACGGAGCTGTCTCACCAGACTTCTGTTTCATTATTTTTTAACATTTGGGTTGTCTTTTTTTTTTTTTTTTTTTCCTCCTGAGACAAGGCTTCTCTGGGTAACCCTGGCTGGCTTGGCTGGCTTATGTAGTCCAGGATGGCCCCTCAGGGATCTGCCTGCCTCTGCCTTCTGAGCACTGGGATTAAGGGCATGCAATGCTACTGCCCAATATCATTTGGGTATTTTTTTTTAATGCCCTGCAAGAGGTTGGCGGCCCTCTCCATTGTCTTTTTCACTGACTTGAAGGTTCCTGTTTTTAAAGATACTAGGAAATTCTCATGTAAGGGTTAGAAACATTTTATTCATCTTATCAATGCCTTTTTTTTTTTTTTTATTTGAGACAAATTTCATTGTAGAAAACCAGACCAGACTGGCCTGGAATTCACAGAGATCCAGCTGCCTTAGCTTTCCAAATGCTGGAATTAAAAGTATGTGCTACCACACCCAGCCTTGTTTCCAGGTCTCACTCTGTAGCCCAGGCTATCCTTTAACTCGCTATGCAGCCTAGGCTGACCTCAAGCTCAGGGCAATCCTGCCTCTGCCTACTGGGTAATGGGAAAACAGGCTTGAGCCAACAAACCCAGTATTGTTAACGCATGTTAGTGTCTTGTGATATTTTATGTAGAAACATTTTGTATTAAGACAGGCCTATTGTTTTTTTAATTATTGTATTTATTTGAGTGCATACGCGCATGTGTGCACTTACCTGGCATGGCGTACATTATAATCAAATTCTGAAAAATAAAACAAACAAAAGGCCAAGCAAGATGGCTCAGTGGGGAAAGGCTTGCCGCTGAGCCTAATGGGCAGCCTATGGGCAGCCTGCTTCTGGGTTGCCTAGTAACCTGTGATGTCATCACGTGTTGCCCACCTGATGTGCCCACCAGCAGACAGGGTTCAGCTGCACATGCACAAGCTACGAAAGGACTAGCCTGGCACTTTGCCTTTCTCTTGCTTTCCTCTCTTGCTCTCTCTGCGTCATTTTCTCTCCTGAGGGGGGCACCATGCCTCTCTCTCTCTCTCTCTCTCTCTCTCTCTCTCCTTTTCCCCTCTATCTCTTCACCTCCATCCAATAAATCTCCCTAATAAAATATCTGTTGTATGCATGGCATCATTTTAAAATAAATATTAACACTAATGCCCTAAGTTCAGACCATGGAACCTTATGGTGGAAGGAGAGAACGAACTCCCACAGTTTGTCCTCTGACTTCCCAACACATACACACTTTAAAACCTTTTGTGTCGAAGCCCATCTTGGTGACCCATGCCTGCAATCCCAGCACCTAGGGAGGCAGAAGCAGGCAGATCTCTGTGAGTTCTAGGCCACCCTGGTCTACAAAGTGAGTCCAGGGCTACACAGAGAAACCCTGTCTCAGAAAACAAACAACATTTTTGTGTTGAGGCTGGGGGGATGGCTCAGCAGTTAAGAGCACTTACAGATCGAGTTCAGTGTTAATTTGACTGCAACTCTTTTATACTTCTAGGTTAAGAAATATCTGAGTTCTCAAGATGCTAAATCCAGGCAGTGGCATACCTTTCCATTTCTTTCTTCTTTTGTGAAAATGTAAGTTTTGGCCAGGCTCTGTCTACGATCGATCAGCTCCTGTAGTCCAGCTACATGGGGAGCACAGGCAGGGCCAAGGCTAGGAGGCTAGCCTGGTCTACACAGTGGTGTTCCACTGGAAACAATAGGACTTTGGATACAGCTCAGCTATGGATATCTATTAGGCAGCCGCCCTGGGTTCAATGCCCAGCACTGCCAAAAAAAAAAAAAAAAAAAAAAAAAAAAAAAAAAAAACAGGCATGGCAGCAAATGCCTACCCTCCAGAAGTGGAGGCAGGGAGATCAGAAATTCAAGGTCATCCTTGGCTACAAAGTGATGCTATTTTCAGGCCAACCCGGGTATTTTCAGGCCAACCCGGGCTATCGGAGAACCCACCAACAACAACAACAACAAAAAAAAAAAAAAACAAAAAAACAACCAAATAACAGCAACAACAACAAAAACAAAACAAAACAAAACAAAAAAAAACTAACAAGAAATCATCCCCTGGTTGTGAGAACTGCTGAGCTCCTTTTATCTTTTTTTGTTTTCCGACTATTTGATAGTTTTGTTGGTATTGTAAATATTTTCTACTATGTTACCAATTTTAACCTAGAGTTGACACATGGGATTCAAAACACGCGCTGGTGGACAGAGCTGGCCTGCCTGTAGCAGCTGGTCTCCACCCCTATCTGCATGACCAGCACCTGACTCCATCGCACCTCTGCTGTGAATGGTTTGGTACTTTCCATCTGTTTGCTCAGAACTGTCAGAGCCCCTACCAGCTGACCCTGGCCACCTTCTCTGTTCTCTGCACCTCTGTGGGCTGGAGTAGCCGCCCTGGGCCAGCCCCCATGCTGTGGTCAACCTCTTTGGGGGACAAGGACATTGAGGATCACAGATGCAGCCCACATATTGATTGAGGCATAGCCTACTCTGGGCTCCCGCGTGGTTACAGGCCACCTAGGCCACCTCCTCTAAGCCGAGTTCTACAGACCACCTGCAGGTGTGGACTGTCATGGAAACTCCCCAGTGTGATGGAAAGTCCAAAATTCTACAGGAGTCTCTCTGTTGCTCTCCCACAAGAGTCTGGGGGATGCCTGTCTGTAACAGTCAACCCTCAGCCAATGGTGGACGCTCTGGGATGAGATCAGGCTTAAA
The DNA here is from genome assembly GCF_030254825.1 of Meriones unguiculatus. Lineage (NCBI taxonomy): Eukaryota > Metazoa > Chordata > Mammalia > Rodentia > Muridae > Meriones > Meriones unguiculatus. The sequence continues at coordinate 8,257,561 of NC_083363.1, forward strand.
AAAAAAGTGTAGACTTTGGCCTTACAATGCAGTTTTTAGTTCTTTGTCCATTGCCTTTGGCAGAAGAATCCCCGTCTGCCCCTACACAGGGAGACTCTCCTAAGTGGAGAGAAAGCCCCGGGATGCAGGCATGACTTCAGAAGGATGGTAATTCTGCAAAGCTGAGCCAGCTACAGGATCAGCACTGATCACCCCAAGGTATACGCACTGCCTTGGGCATCCTGGGTGCTTAATGAATGTATTCTAGAGCTTGTGGACCCAGAGGCTCCATCAGTGCCCTTTGTGTTCTTGAGACCCTGGCAAGGTATGAGCACGGGAGCAAGGGACCAGGGCCTACGTCCACCCCGACATTTGTCAGTGAAGAGATCCTGTTCTGGATAGCAGGAGTCATATTTGTGCTGGGTTTACAGGGGACGGTGGGTTGGTGTTTCCATAGTAAATACATACGTGCAGAAGACAGCAGGAGAGGCCAGGGAGCAGGAGCCTCCTTCGGGGATGAGGGACAGGTGGTGCCTCTCAGGAAACACAAATCCATTTTGGCATCACCCAAGGCTTCCTTCTCAGTATCTGTGGAAGGCACAGTGAGGGGGTCATCAGCTCCAAAGCTGCATTCAGAGGTGCTGTGGTTATGGCTTGGAGCCTGGTGATGGATGGTAAGAAGGGTCTGTTCCCCACTCACAGCCCTTAGATCATTATCCTCCCCCACCTATCTTTTGACACACAGACCCTGGCTCTGAAGTGACTGATTCTTCATAATGAAGCTCTCCCCTCTTCTCCCAGCTCCTGGTCCTCATGCTGAACCACCTCACCCATTTTCAGCACCTATCCCCCCACCCCGTCCCCATTAACTGGGGAGCAATCTCAGAACATGCTGAACTCTCAGGGGGATCCTGAGTTAGGAAGTAGAAGAACCCAACAGAGACCAGGTCAGGGCAGATCACACATGGTTTTCTGCCCAGGCTTCCCTATGAGGCCGCCCCTAGGAGGGTGCTAAAGGAGTCATCCATGCCACTGAGCCCACCTCCCACTGTACCACATGGCCCCAGCCCAGTGCTGTGCTAACAGGTCTTACCCTTTGCTTCTATTCAACTGTCAATACTCATAGTGGCCGGGACCCCAGCATAGACCTGACTGTAACACTTTGCTCTAAGAATTTGTCACCTCTCAGGCCACTTCCAGATGTAGGCTCTCACCTAGCCGGGGGCACAATTTCCACTCATGTCCATCTCTGCATCCCTTTCCATCTGCCTCCAGGACACTTCTCTGATTTTCTTGGAGCCCCTGTCCTTCAGGGGTCACTACTCAAGTCCTGAGAATGCTCCTTGGACTATGAGGGGAACAAGACAGGAACTTGCATGGTCCAGGAAAATCTGTCTAGGGCAGTGATTCTCAACCTGTGGGTCACGACCCCTTTGAGGGGTCAAACAACCCTTTCACAGGGGTCACATATCAGGTATCCTGCATTTCAGATAATTATGTTACGATTTGTAACAGGCAAAACTACAGTTATGAAGTAGCAAATGAAATAATTTTATGGTTGGGGGGTCACCACAACATGGGAGCATTAAGGGGTCCCAGCACTCGTCTAGGGGCTCTCTGGCTTCTTGGCCCTCCCTGTTGCACTCTGCCTGATAGACCCTTAGTTCAATGAGCCGGCTACCTCTGAGTTTAGAGATGGGCCTTGGGTCCTTTCCACCCACCAGCACACAGGATGGACCATCTACCTCCTCCGTCCTGCCAGAGTCTTCCATCCCACTTCTCCAGCCCTGGGTCCAGGGCAGCTAGGGGAGTCCCATCCAAGTCTACTGTCCAGCCCGTTGCTGAGGCTTTTTATTGTGGCTACACAGAGGTGCCGGCACATCTGGGCAACCAGGGTGCGTCTGGAAGCACTGATTTGGCTCTTCCCTTCACCATTTATTTTATTCCGTTTTATTTTAGGCATGAGTGGCTTGTTTGCATGTATGTTTGCTCACCATGTACATCATGCAGGGCCAGTAGAAACCAAAAAGGGGTTTCAGATCCTCTGGAACTAGAGTTAAAGATGGTTGTAAGGCATCATACCATACGGGTGTCTGACAACCAAACCAGGGTCCTCTAAAAAAGCAACGAGTGCTCTTCTCTGCTTGCTGAGCCATCTCTCTTGCCCCCTTTTTAAATTCAGTGTGTGTGTGTGTGTGTGTGTGTGTGTGTGTGTGTGTGTACATGCTTGCTTGCATATGTACACGGGTATGGAGCTAGAGGTGAATATAGATGTTTTCTTCAATTGTTCTCCACCTATTTTTTCTTTTTTTTTTTTAAAGACAGGGTTTCTCTGTCTAGCCCTAGCTGTTCTGGAACTCACTTGCTGTAGACCAGGCTGGCCTCGAACTCACAGAGATCCGTCTGCTTCTCTCGCTGAACCTGGAGCTTATCATTCTGCTAGTTGCTTGGTCAGTGATCTTTCCAGCCCGTCCTGGTTTTTCTCCACAAACAGAACCCTCTGTAGAGAGTCTGGAGGGGTAACCTACAGCCTCCTCTACCCCCAACCGGGGCAGCTGCCCTGGATTCCACAGGAAAGGAATACCAGCTGCCGCCCTAGGGCCTCCTGAACCCAGCGGCAGGACACTCTTTGTTCCAGCCTGCAGAAGCTGGGCCCTGATTGGCTCCAGGGTGACCAGCAGCCAATGCTCTTTCTTGGTTGAAAGTATAACAGAGCCCTTGAGCAAGGCAAACGTCGCCTTTCCCCAGCTAGGGAGTAAGTATATACTCCCCGAGAGCACCCAGACACCCAAGGAAGGGAGAAGGGAACTCCAGCGCGCGCAGGCCGGCAGGGGGCGCGGACGCGAGGCCCTTGTGGAGAGCATGGCCGGCGGGGATGGGACGCTGCGCCGCCTGCTGAAGCTGCACCGCACCGATATCGCGGTGGCTATAGACAGCGCCTTTCCACTGCTGCACGCCCTGGCCGACCACGACGTGGTCCCCGAGGACAAGTTCCAGGTGGGCTTCAGGGCAGTGGCCTCTGGCGCCACTCAGTCTCCCCACTCCTCTACCCACAAACCTAGGTGATCCCTCCCAACCCCTGCCAACACCTATGCTATACCCACGCCCTCCCTCTACCAGCCAAGGAGTGGCCCCAGCCCTCCTCAGGAGACCTCTCCAGGTCAAGTTCCAGGTGAGTCCCCTAACCTCACACCCCCGTGCCCCCCAACTCCTCAGGCCCCAGGGATTGGCAGGAATAGACCGGCCTCCCTTCCCGAAGAGACAGCGGGGGGCTGGGAAGGGCAGGTGTTGGAGGTAGGGTGTACACAGGTAACCCAATGTCTTCACTGCAGGAGACGCTGCGGCTGAAGGAGAAGGAGGGCTGCCCCCAGGCCTTCCACGCCCTGCTGTCCTGGCTCCTGACCCGGGACAGTGGGGCCATCCTGGATTTCTGGAGGGTTCTCTTTAAGGACTACAACCTGGAGCGGTACAGCCGCCTGCATCCTATTCTGGATGGCTTCCCAAAAGGTGGGCCTGTGCTGATGTTGGTGAGGGCCATCCCAGCCTGTGGGTAGCACTGGGGTTCCGGGTGTAAGCCGAACCATGTTTTAAGGGAACCGCTACAACCCCAGCAGAACCTGAGAGGCAAAGGGCAGAGGCCTGCCCCCCCTTCCTCAAGAGCGTCCTGTTCTAGCGCCCACCTTGAAGAGAAGGCTCTAAGATGGGGCCCTTGTTCCTATCCCCGAGCTGCAGATGTGGACCTCAGCCAGCCCCGGAAAGGGAGGAAGCCCCTCGCTGGTCCCAAGGTCACAATACTGCCACCCAGACCCCCCACCAAGAGGAAAGCACTAGAGGAACCTCGAGCCACCCCGCCAGCAACCCTGGCCCCAAAGAGCACCTCCAGCCCAGGTACTCAGGGAGAGGAGCTGGGTCCTCCCCAAATGACTCTCAGGAGCTTACTGATACCACCCCAAGGAGGGCCAGAGCCGCAGAGTCACGTCTGAGTGCTCAGACCTGAGCATCGGTGGAAGCTCACGGCCTCTCAGCTTCTCACTGGTCTGAAGGCCGAGTTCCTTCGTGGTGAGGCAGGCAGGTGCTTTTGATTTCCTTTCTGTTGAAGAAGGAAACAGCCTGTGCCAGCTTAAGAACTCTCAGGGAGCCAGGGAACCCATGATCTGACCCTGCCAGGTGCTTTCTCCCACCCCCCCACCTCACTTTATACCCTGGGCCCACCAGCACCACCCCAGCCCAGAAAGGAGGCCTAGCCTGCCTCCACCTCCCTTTCCCAGGCTCCCACCTGAAGACCAAGCCCCCTAAGAAGCCAGAGGGCAGCTCGGAGTCACAGCGCCTCCCGCTGGCAAACGGTGAGTAAGGCCACGAGAGCAAGGGGCTGACTGGAGGTTGGAGGGAATCTGATCCCATTGGCCTCAGCTGGGTGGTGGAGACAGAGAAAGATGGAGCCTCCTTGGGCCCAAATGTTTTTGTCAGTCACCCCACACACATTGCTCTGGGTGTCTCCTCCCAGACCTCTGTCCATTCTAGTGCTCCTAACCTTCCAGAAACATAGCCTTGAGGGAACTCTTCCTGGTCTGCAGCAGGGCCCAACCTTGACCACACCCACCCAGGGTCCCAGGGATTCCGCACACCTGTGCTTCCTGGTCCTCATGCCCAGGATGGCTTAGGAACTCTATGCCCCAGAACAATGGGTCCCCCGCCACCACAAGACGCTTGTTTATCGGCCGTCGTGGTCTACCCTGGCCCCACAGAGCTGTGCTCATGACTTTGCCTATGCATTCACTTATATTGTGCCTTCTCCAGGACTTCAGACCATGGCAGCTTCCGTCCAGAGAGCCGTGACTGTGTCCTCTGGGGATGTCCCGGGAACCCGAGGGGCTGTGGAAGGGATCCTTATTCAGCAGGTGTTTGAGTCAGGTAAAGGCAGGGGAAGCAGGCTGCCAGGGAGACAGACGCAGGCCCTCAGAATGGGAGGAGGTGGCTCGAGAGCAACTCTGGCCGAGGCTGAGTGCCAGGCAGGCAGTGTGCCACCTGAGTTCTGCTGGCTTTGGAGCGCAGTGGCGACGCTGAAGGCCCTCTGCATGGGGAGCTCTTCTGTCAGGCCAGCGTTCCGTTGTCACATCCAGCACAGAAAGCCCGCCTCCTCCACAGCGGTGGGTGCTGTTGAGTCACAGACGACATCCTTAGACTGCATGCTCCAGTTCTCAAGCACCATACTGCAGACCCAGGACAGCCCACCACCTCCTACTGCCCTTGCCTCTGGCATCTATGGCCTGTCCAGTCTCCTCATTTTTGTCCAGGCTCCTCCCACAATTGTGTAACTACTAGGTAGGCTAGCGGGTCACTTTATACAGCCACCCAAATTATCTACACAGGACAGAGCTGAGGGCAGGGCAGGATCACTCATCATTGTGGAATCTGCTCCATCATATCCCCTCCGTCCTGGTCATTGGACTTGGATGCCACTGACAGCCAGGATGCCCTAGTCCTGATGCCAGCCCTGGTCTGTCCTCCTCAGGACAGCCTCAAAAATCTTGTCCAACTCTTCTGGGGGCTATTATAACAAAAGGCCCTAGGCTTATGACAACAGATTCCAAAGCCTAAGTATGGACAGTGACATGTCCTTCCAGAGGCTATTGAGGGTCCCTTCTGTCATCTTTAGCACACAGTACTGCTGTAATGCTCACTTGTGGGCAGTGGCTGTGCCTCCCTCAAGCCTGACTAGGTCTCTCTGTTTTCACCTCTCTTTGTGAGGACATTGGGTTTAGGGTCTAGTATGACATCACTTTTATTTATTTATTTATTTATTTATTTATTTATTTATTTATGAGATAGGGTTTCTCTGTGTAGCGGTAGATGTCTGGAACTCACTCTATAGACTGGGCTGGCCTCATAGAGATCCCCCTGCGTCTGCCTGCCAAGTGCTGGGATCAAAAGTGTGTGCCACCACTGGCCAGCTATGATATCATCTTAACGGATTATATCTCCAAAGACCTTGTTTCCAATAAGGTCCTACTCTAAGCTTGTTGGGGGGACACTGTTTACCTTACTATAATCCCAGAAAGATTCCCTCACTGTGCCCAGCACCCAGGCCTCAGACCTGGCAGTGGCTGGGGGAAGAGGGAGAAACGGTAGGCTGCAAGTTCTGCCAGCTGCCCAGTGTGAGCTCAGACACGGATGCCTCTCTTCCCAGGAGGATCCAAGAAGTGCATCCAGGTTGGGGGAGAGTTTTATGCTCCCAGCAAGTTTGAAGACCCAAGTGGTAGCACAAAGAACAAGACCCGCAGTGGTGGCAGCCTAAAGCCGGTGGTCCGAGCCAAGGGAGTCCAGGTCACCATCCCTGTAAGCATTACCCAGCACGTCCACCTTTGGGGAGCCGAGCCTTGGGGAGCCAAGCCTCCCCTACACAGTTCTTCCTGGGCATTGGAGTTGCTTCCCACAGGCCCCTGATACTGGTGGCCACGTGGATCTTCCCTGGCCCTGGCGACCCCTTGTCCATTGCAGGGCAGAGATGAGCAGAGAGTGGGCCAGCAGTGTGGTGTCCCTGTCCTTCCAGCCCTCCCCAGTGAGCCCCAGGCTCACCAGGTAAGCCCAAAGAACAGAGGGATCCTGACCAGCGTTCAGTCAGGACCTTCTGTCCCTTGTCCTCAGTGGTCAGCTGCCTGGAACACAGAGGTCTGAACTCCTACCTATGAATCGCACCTCCCTTCCTCCTCCTTCCCTTCCCTCTCCTCCCACTTTCTCTCACTTTCTTGGAAGTTTTCTTTCTGGCGATTCACTTTGGGAGATTTCAAATTAGTCAGAGCAGGTGAGGTTCTCCCTTTCAAATCACACGTTCAGCTGGGCAGTGGTGGCTCACACTTTGAATCCCTGGAGACAGAGGCAGGCAGATTTTTGTGAGTTCAAGAGCAGCCTCATCTACACCCCAAGTCCCAGGACAGCCAGGGTTACACAGAGAAACCCTGTCTCAAAACAAAGCAAAACAACAACAAAAATATCACACATTCAGTCCAGACTACAAAAGCATCTTAGCTGGGGGTGAGTTTGGATTGCTGCTAAAGCGAGTATGAGGTCCTCTGGGAATATCACGGTCATCTTCTCTTCTCCAGCACCACTGGTGTGGGTGTGCCTGCTATCATTGATTATAGATGCCAACACCTGAGAGCCAGGCACTCTGCTGGCCCCCTGGCCATTAAGGGCTGAAGGGTCCAGTTCTATCCTGCTCCACAAAAGCGCCCTGGTTACTGGGGGCCTGTGGAAGTAGTCCCCTAAATGTCATAGTCACTGTGCAGGGCTAGCACAGCCTGGCATCTGGGAGCTGCTGCTTCTTCTTCTTTCTTCTTCTTTTTGTTGTTTGTTTGTTTGTTTGTTTGTTTGAGACAGAGTTTCTTTGTGTATCCTTGGCTGTCCTGCACTGGCTTTGTAGACCAGGCTGGCCTCAAACTCACAGAGATCCGCCTGCCACTGCCTCCCAAGCGCTGGGATTAAAGGTGTGTGCCCCTGAGCCCAGCTTGTTTGGGAGCTTCTTGAGGACCAGTGGTATGCAGACTCAGAATTACCTCTGTCCTTACCAAAGCATAAGGTGGGGGGTGGAGGGAGTGATAGGAGGTGCCCAGGGCTGACAGGGAACCCCAGGCTCATCCACCTGCTGTCCTATTTAGTGGGTGGGGGTCAACCTAGGGGACTGCCTGGAACCCAGCACCTCCTAGGACTGTGGGAGAGCTAGTATTGCAAAGGCCTTAGGCAGCACAGGGGTCAGGCAGGGGCCAACGAGGGAGCAGAAAGGGAATCTGGAAGTCAGTCTGTGGCGGTGAGCATTGTAGGAGGAGCCCTTCCAGAGTGGGTCTCTCAGGCGGGCACTGTGCTCCATTCCGGGTCTGCATGGGTCCTCCTTGCCTGGTCAGAAGAATGAGGACGAGTGTGCTGTGTGCCACGATGGAGGTGAGCTCATCTGCTGTGACGGCTGTCCCCGGGCCTTCCACCTGGCTTGCCTGTCCCCACCTCTGAGGGAGATCCCCAGGTGAGCAGAGCGCCCCATCCCTGATGGATATTTATACCGTGGCCACCCTGATCCGCCGCTGTCCTTATCCGCAGACCTTAGAGAAGCTTAACAGCCTCCAGCCCCACAGAAGGCTAGTAAGGCCCCTTCAGGAAAAGTCGTGCTATAGAGCACTGGCTATGGGCATGGTAGGATTCTCTTGACATGCCACTTGCCTCCCCTCCCTGCCACAAGGCCCCCCCTAAATGTCACACCCACAAAGGCATACTGTCTACCCCCATCACTGGCTGCGTAGGCCTCTGTTCTGGAGTGTGCAGCAGTCTGTGGGGTTCTAGCCTGGGCTCTGCCACTTGTTTCTCTCTGATCTTCTTCCACCAGGGTCCTCCCCTCCTGCCCTTGCTCCTCCCTCCCCAGCTGGCTCATCCATATAGGACCATGGGTGTTCTGAGAATGGAAACAGTGCCGCTGAGGGAGGGCCCACAGCTGGGCCAGGCCTATGACAAGCAGGCACATGTGTTGAGGGTTACTGGGCATGGGGATTTTCTTTCCCCCAAGAGACAGGGTTTCCCTGTGTAGCCTTGGCTGTCTTGAACTTACTCTGTAGACCAGGCTGGCCTCAAACTCACAGAGATCTGCCTGCCTCTGCCTCCCTGAGTGCAGGGATGCCAGGCATGGGGAATTCTTAAGGATTAGCACAGTAGCACTCTCTGGCCAGGGCCACCCTCCAGGGGTAAATAACCCATGTCCTATTGACTTTTCCTTGTGGTGCCCAACTCTCGCATCCCCGGCCTTGGTTTCCCATCTGTGAATGACATGGTGACATGGAGGGTTCCAAGCCACCCCTGCCACACAGTTCTTGGGGTCTGTTGTCTCTGCTTTGTCCTGCATGCCTGTGACTGCTGGCTTCGTGCATAGCGGCCTCTGGAGGTGTGCCTGCTGCCTCCAGGGCAGAGTCCAGCAGAACCTGTGCCAGGCTGAGGCATCCAGGCCCCTGGAACCACCTGCAGAGACACCGGTATGCCCTTACTAGGTCACCTCCTTTCTCCTCTCTGTCCCTCGACAGTCCTCCCTCCCGGCTTCTCCTGTGAGCCCTGCTTGCCCTGGCTGTAGCGCCCTTCCCTGGTTCAACCTCATCAGCCTTTACGGTGAGCTCCCTGTGGGGTGGAGGGGTCAAGAGGTTAAGGACAGTTTCCCAAGATGGCTCTGCTCCTCCTGCCTCTTCATTGCTAATATTCTCCAAAAGCCTTGGTGGCTTTCTCTTGTATTATGCCCCACATCCTGTTAGAATTCCCTGTTTGCTCTGACAGGCCCTGAGGCCACCATCAGCACATCTAAACGACAAGAATGAAAGCTTTTGCTGAGAGCATTGGAGCCACACACTTAGCCTTTTCTTCTTTTTTTAAATGATTTGTTTAAGAGCCTTGATTTATTAAGGTTCTTTGAGACAGGGTTTCTCTGTCACTCTGTAGACCAGGCTGGCCTCAGACTCACAGAGATCCACCTGCCTCTGCCTCCCTTAGTGCTGGCATTAAAGGTGTGTGCCATCATGCCCAGCTCTTAAATTTATTAAAAATAAATAAATTTATGTGCATTGGTGTTTTGCCTGCATGTATGCCTGTGTGAAAGTGTCAGATCCCCTGAAACTAGAGTTACAGATGGTTGTGAGCTGCTATGTGGGTGCTGGGAATTGAACCTGGGTCCTCAGGAGGAGCAGCCAGTATGCTTAACCACTGAGCTATCTCTCCAGGCTATATCAGGCCTCTTCAACCTCAGACCCACCACAGCAACCCAGTCCTGACTCTGAGGTGGTGCTGAGCAGTGCCATGTGACCCTTAAATTCTAGGTCCTCCTGGGGCTGAGGTCAGCTTCAGAGGAGACCAGGGGCCTGCCCAGGGAGCTCCCAGCCAGCTCGGATCCTGCCATCGCATATGTGAACCTGCTGGCCCCACCTTCCACAGCCCCCCTGCCTCTGCTGGAGCCTTCAGCACTACGCCCTCTGCTGAGCGCTGGGACTGAGGGGAAGCAGGTGAGCGAGGGGGATCCCCGGGGCCTGGGTGCTATCTTCTCGGAGCTCTGGACCTTCAGGACAGTTATGAACCCAAAATAGGGCAGCTGGTAGACCCCTAGAGGCTAGGAATTAGAAGGGCATTCCAGAGGGCTCTGCCAAAGGGAAGAAGGTGCAGCAGGAGGCACCTCGGCTATGAGGAAAGCCCCTCCAGGGGCTCCTGCGTAGCTGTCAGCCCCGCCACACAACTCTGGCCTTCCAAAAGTCCAACTGGGCCTTCGAGATGGCTCGGCAGGTGAACGAGCTTGCTGTCAAGCCTGAGGACCTGAGATGGTCCCCAAGACTCAGGAGGAAAGACTCACTCTGCCGGTTGTCCTCTGATCTCTATATGCACACACACAAATAAATAGTGAATTAATTAGAAAGGAAGGAAGGGAGGGAGGGAGGGAGGAAGGAAGGGAGGGAGGGAGGGAGGGAGGGAGGAAGGAAGGGAGGGAGGGAGGGAGGGAGGAAAGGAGGGAGGGAGGGAGGGAAAGGGAAGGAAGGAAGGAGAGAAGAAGGAAGGTCTAGCTTGGTTATCTGGGTGACACATTCTCCCCCACCATGAAGCAGGACAACAAATGCAGAATCTCCTTGTGAGTCCCAGAATCCTCTAGGCCCTGCCCATCTCCAGCGGCCACATTCCCTACAAGCTCCTCTAGAGCCCTGCATTTGGTGGGAGCAGAGCTGGATGGAGTAGCCCACAGAAAGCAGCTTGGAAGGCTGCTTTTTGACAGCTGCTAGGGTCACTCCTGCCCCCTTGGAACATGAAGGCCTCAGAACTTCCAGCCCTACTCACGCTACCTGCAGCCATGTTGGTGGGGTATTAGGGTGAGCAAGCGAGCAAGGCACTGTTGGCTGGGTTGCTCTCTCATGCTCCTACAGGGTCCAGCGCCAGGTGCGCGGTGCGGTGTGTGTGGGGACGGCACTGACGTGACGAGGTGCGCGCACTGTGCTGCCGCCTTCCACTGGCGATGCCACTTCCCGACTGTCGCTGCCCGGCCAGGGTGAGTGAGGTGGCGAGGGCCGGAGAGCTGCTGGCATCCCTACCCACCTTGACGGTTCTCAGATCCAGCAAGCTTTCCCCACTCCTCTAGGACCAACCTCCGCTGCAAGTCCTGCGCTACAGACCTGACCCCCACGCCAGGCGAGGCTGCCCTCGCCTCTGTGCGTCCGGCCCCTGGGCCTGCCAAGGTCAGTGTGTGGCTAGTCGGGGTGGGAGTCTGTGGGACCCACTAGCCATGTGTCCCATTCCTTCTCTGCTCGTTTGCTCGTTTAGGGTCTCACTGCAGATTTCTGGCTGTCTTGGAACTCACTCTGTAGACCAGGCTGGCCTCAAACTCAGAAATCCACCTGCCTCTGCCTCCCAAGTGCTGAGAGATTAAACGCCTGTGCTACTACTTCCAGACCTCCCCTCCCCCAGACTAGCACTGAGATCAAAGGTGTGCGTCACCACATCCGGCTCTCCAATTACTTTTTTTTTTAATTTTTTTTTTTTTTTACAGAGTTTCTCTGTGTAGCCTTGGCTGTTCTGGACTCATTTTGTAGCTCAGGCTGACCTCAAACTCATAGAGCTCTGCCTCCCCAGCTGTTGGGATCACAGGCGTGTGCCACTGTGCCCTGCTCCTTAATTACTTTTACAGAGTGTAAACTCTGTAATTTTTAGTCCAGCCTGGTCTATATCATGAATTCCAGGTTAACCAAGGTTACACAGTGAAACCCTCTCTAAACAAAACAAAGCAAACCAAGTATTTTAAAGGAAATATCCCAAATAGCTATGAACTCACTGTTGGCACTGGGTCCCCTTGTTCAGGGAGCTCTGGACCTACAGGGCGGTTGGTTTAACCCAGAATGAGACAGCTGGTAGACCCCTAGGTGTCAGATCCTCTGCTGACATTGGGAAGTACAGCTCAGAAGGGCTGAGGCCTCCAGAGTAGCCAACTACAGCCCTGGGTAAGGGGAAGGAGGGAGAGAGATGACTCCATTTGGGGAAGAGAGCCAAACCTTTTTGCTGACCTCCAAGAACCACCCACCCGAGCCCTCTCCCCAGCTGGACCTCCACTTTCATTAACTGGACAGGCACTTAGCTCTGGCTGGAGATTTAAGGTCCAGGGAGGGATCCTGTATTATGCAAGATGGCACAGCCCAGTAGCAGACTGTAGCTCTCCCTGATAAATCCAGCTGCAGGCTGACCCCATGTAACTAAGAACCATCTGTGAAGCTACATGGAAACCTACTGATCCTAGGATCGTGCTGGTAGCATAGGACCCGGAAAGGCATGGGGCAAGCTTTGCTGAGCCTTTAGAACAGTGGTTTTCATCCTTTGGGGTCAAATAATCTTTCACAGGGGTTGCCTAAGACCGTTGGCAATATCAGATATTTATGCTTCATAACGGTAGCAAAATTATAGTTATAAAGTAGCAATGAAAATAATTTTATGGTTGGGGGTCACCGTAACATGAAGAACTGTATTATAAAGGGTCAGGTCATGACATTAGGAAAGCTGAGAACCAATGTGCTCTAGAGTCTAGACACAAGCAGGGAAGATGGGCAAGTGAACTTCTAGAACAAGGAAGGAAAGCTGGGCATGGTCGCTCACACCTGTAATCCCAGCACTTGGGGAGGCAGAGGCAGGCGGATCTCTGTGAGTTCAAGACCAGCCGTTCTACAAATTAAGTCCAGGACAGCCAAGGCTACACAGAGAAACCCTATCTCGAAAAACAAAGAAACAAAGAACAAGAAAGAGGACTGGGCAGTTGGGCCATTCACTGTGAGCTCCTGTTTGGAGTTCTGTCACTATAGCCTGGAGATCAAGTTCAACCAAGTAGAGCTCACGTGGCCAGTGGGAGCTGGTGACAGGCAGAGGGAGACACTTGCTGGGTCCTGGCCACTGTGTCTCTCGAGGGTGGAGTAGGGGTGGGGTTTAGCTGAAACAAAACAAAACAAAAAAAACCCTCTCTTTTTCCCTGAAGGCCACAGGCAGTATGTAGGACAGGTCAGTTGCCCCTACTCTGTCTGCACCCCAAGCCTGGGAAACTAGGCATGAGTCTGCCCTGTGGTGGGGGATAGGCTGCTGCCTCCCCACCCTGGAGTTCAGCTCCTGGTCCCCAGCCTGCTGCTAGGTTGGGTTAACTGTTGACTCTTTGGTTCTAGGTGGGGGATGATTCTGCTGGTCAGGAGCCTGTTCTACATAGGGACGATCTCGAGTCCCTCCTGAATGAGGTACTATGTCACCTGGCCTGGGCTATGTTCTCACCTCCTTTGCTGCCCCCAGGCAGGCAGCAGCCAGTGGACTGGAGTTGCCCCGCCCCCATGGCTGCTCTCCCCAGAACCAGCACTTCTGTGCAGGGTGCCTGGCCTCCTGCTGCGTGTCCACTTCGCCCACAGGGACCCTCACCTCTGGGAGTTCTATTGTCCTCAGAACCAGGGGGCCTTAAGCCCTTGATTTTTGTTGGTTTGGTTGGTTGTTTTGTATGTTTTTTTGAGAAAGGGTTTTTCTGTGTAGCCTTGGCTATCCTGGAACTCACTCAAGATAGACTAGGCTGGCTTTGAACTCACAGAGATCTGCTTGCCTCTGCCTTGTGAGTGTTGGGATTAAAGTTGGGCACCACTACTTTGACTCTCAGAGAGTTGGTAGGGTCTTTAAAGACTTCTCTCTTACCCCTCCCAACTCAGGTTTCCGCTCCTTAAGATGGACAGGTAGAGCCAGATGTGGTGGCCTGGGGCTTTGGTTCCCAGCACTTGGGAGGCAGATGTAGGAGGACTATGATGCTAATCTGGACAGCATGATGAAGCCCTATCTCAAAAAATGTAAGGGGCTAGAGAAATGGCTCAGTGGTTAAGAGTGTGCATTGCTTTTGCAGAGGACCCAAGTTCGGTTCCCAGCAGCCATGTCACGTGACTTATAACTTTATAATTCCACTCCAAGGCAATCTGACACCTCTGGCCTTCTCAGGCACCTCTATACACACACACACAAACACACACACACACACTTAAAAATAGTATGAATAAATCTCTCCTAAAAACTGAAGAAGAAAAGAGAGAGAAAAAACAGGTGTGGTACACACCTTTAATCCCAGCACTTGGGAGGCAGAGGCAGGTGGATCTCTGTGAGTTCAAGGCCAACCTGGTCTACAAAGCAAGTCCAGGATAGCCAAGGCTACACAGAGAAACCCTGTCTCAAAAACACAACGAGAGAGAGAGAAGCCAGAACTTTTTAGGGCTCCATGGGGCAGGGGCCTACCCTAGGGAGTAGGCCACGCACAGTCATATGTGTGGAAGCATAAGAGAGAGATGGGTGGCCAGCATGAACGGGCATTTGAAAAAAACGAAGACCTCCCTCATGATGTCCCACTACTACCATTGGGAAGTCTGACTCCTGGGCAGAGGGGACGGATCTAGCAAAGAAAGCTACCAGGAAGAGTAAGGGACAGCCTGACGGCCAAGCCCAGGACTTACAGACTGCTCTAGAACACTGGCTGAATGGTCCTCCCTTCACTGGCATGTCCTGTGGGGGCCTCAGGTCTCAGCCCCCCGACCTTGAATTAGAGGGTCAGGTTGGGTGACACATCACGATGGCCCCAGTTCCTTGGACATGGCAGAGTGGCACCGGCTCTGAGGAGGTCCAGCCGGCCTGAACGCCCATGTCACTCTCTCCCAGCACTCCTTCGATGGCATTCTGCAGTGGGCCATCCAGAGCATGTCACGCCCGCTGACCGAGACACAGCCCTTCTCTTCCTGACCCCAGGCAGCCCAGGAGGATGGCCAGCGTAGCCCCGGCCCCCACCCCACCTCACCTCATCGGATGAAGCCTTACACCTGCAGCCACTCTGTTCTGAGAGGACATGCTGTTAGCAGAGAAGCTGGGCTGGTTAGGACCAAGAGCTGGCTGGTTCCGGCCGACTCAGCCAGCAGGTTTTGGTGTTTGCGGGGAATCCCGAGTCCTGGAATTAAAGTCACTTCTGAGGGCTTCTGCGGGGCTCTGTAGTGAATGTTTGTTTGGTGGTTAGCCATATTCCTGGTGCTTGAAGCTAGGCCAGGGAGAAATGAGTTCACTGCTAGGAGAAAGGAATGCCTTGAGGAAGGAGCACACAGAAGAGTGGATGGCATCCTGTGCCCTTGCAGCAAAGCCTGGGGTCTTGTTGGGGCCTCCGAGGCCTTGTGTGGCTTGGTCCCACTCCACCCTGCATCAGTCCCCTGTGCAGGCCCTGTCCCGTCCTACCCCAGGCCCTTGCCCCTAGGAATCTTCTGTCCTTCTGGGCCATGTGTCTGGCATCATTGAGAGCACAGTTACCGCCAGTGCTACTTCATTTATGTATTATTATTAGTAGTAGTAATTATCATTTTAGAACCAACCTCTGCTGTACATCTATGGTGGAGCATTTTTCCAGGCAGGTCCCAGAGGGATATCCTAGTGGGAGGCACGGACCCCTCAGACAGTGCTATGACCTTAGTCAAAGTAATGGCTGTGAAGCCGGAAGCAGCAGGGATCAGCGTGTGCAGGGGTGTGCTGAGCAACGGCTTGGGACCCTGGAGGAGGGCAGGGAGCGTGTGTGAGGAGGGGAAGCCCTGACCTGTGGCACAGACTCTTGGGCACGGGGTTGGTACCCAGCCAACCATGGAGAGAGCAGGGGGTATAAGTTGGTGTCAGACAGACAGGCTTCCTGACGCCTTCCTAGGCTGTCAGCCCCTCCCTCACCAAGTGTACAGTCAAGGTCCAGTCTTCACCTGTTTCCCGTCCTCATCTCCAGGTAGAGCTCTCAGGCACCCCATGAGAACCCTGTGGCCTACTGAGAGGTCCCGAGTGTCAGGTGGTGGCTGCAGACCTCACCAGGTCCTTAGCTGAGATGCGTGGTTTGTGCATCCCTGTGCGTGTCCTGAAAGGGTCCAGTAGAGAACCAGAGCTAGAGGCCATGACCAAAAGGCCCAGTCCTGGGCATCGTGGGAGGTGGGGCTCAGCATTCCTGAAGACTGCCAGGTGAGCATAAAGGCAGGCCCTAGGACAGCAGGCATCTGACCACTGTCTGTGCCACGTAAGGCCAGAGATGGGGCGGGGTCTCAGGGCATGCACTGTGATGTTGACATCTCTGTAGACCAGGCTGGCCTCAAACCGACAGAGACCCACCTGCCTCTGCCTCTCAAATGCTGGGATGGAAGGCGTGCAGCACTCTTCCCAGCTGCGCTTGAATTTCCCCTCAGTGTGGAAACTGAGTGTCACCGGTGTGCTAGGACAGCCTAACCTGGAGGTTGAGTGCCGTCCCAGTGTGGATGGTAGCTGCACAGAGAAAGGAAGGGCTCGGAACGGCACACGGAAAAACTCGGACACACGGAACAGGGCTCTGCCTGAGTGGGTGTGGGCGTGGGCATGCCTGTATGGAAGCGAGCCCTCTGTCTCTGTTCACCGTGGCGGGGCAGGGAGGTTCCCAGAAGGTGGGAAACAGAGCTACTGTCCTTGTGAGATGTTCTGCTGGGAAAGGTCACTGACAAGATGAAGAGCTAGAGCCCCCGAGGCTGGGATTTGCCAATGAGCTGTCCAGGTAATCCCAGACACCACCATGGATGTGCTTCCATGGGTTCGGCAGAGTTCTCCCCAAGCAGTCTCTCCCCAAAAGTGGAGGGAGAGACCAACCTCAGTCCTTCCCAGCCATGCACTGGCCTCTCCTCACAGGGCCGCACGGGCACCCCATGCCTCAGCTTGGGAATCCTGGAAGACAACAAAGGGCCTGGCATCACCAGAACGCTTCTCCAAAGAGGAGCCCAATTCAGGTTAATCTCCCCCCACCCCCCTTTTACAGGGACCATGAACCTCCATGAAATGGAGCCCTTTCCCTTTCCCTACCTGGAACCTGAGCCCAAATCCTGGCCTCGGAAGCCACCCACACATGGGCTCTTCGAAGGAACACAAGCATCTGCTTTGCCTCAGAGGTGCAAGGGAATCTCCAGCCACCTCTTCCTTCCGTCCTCTTGGACTTCCTGTGTGCCATCAGCCCCCCCCCCCCCCAATATCCCTGCTTCACTTTGTCATTGAGTCCAGCTGGTATTTTGAAAGGAATGAAATGTGGCCTTTTGCCTTTAGGTGGGGCAGGTCCCTGTGGCCCTCCCTCACCCCACTTTCTTTGGCTCCTGTGGGATTGTCATGGCATCCCTTGTTCCTGTCTGTCGATGGGTGGTTTGTCTCATTCATCCAGAACAAGGACTGCTCATGTTAGGCCTGAACTTAACTGAATGAGTGAGTGCGGGGGCTGGAGTGAGGCAGGCGGTGTGTGCCTCAAGCTCCAGGCTCCAGAGCAGCTCTGCTCGCCTTCCCCTGAGTGAAATGGAACTGCGTATTGAGTGAGCGCCATGATCTTTAATAAGCCAGTCTGACTCCATGACAGGCTTTAAAACTGGCTTCAGACTAAACAGGCCTGAATTCCTATTTCTCCAACAGGAAACTACAGTCAGTGGAAACCAGATACAATAACTCAATAACCTCCCCAAAAACCAGAAACAATAACTTAGTAAAGTCCCCAAGCACTTTTGACCAATCAAATTAAAGGTCAGTTAAAAAAAACCCGCTTTGTCTAACTATTCAAAAATGATACTTTGTTATCTGGGCACTCTGTTACCTGGGCACACTCCCTGATGTCCTCCAACTGTAGAGCCAATCGTGAGTTCCCCCATCACCCCTCGATCAGCACCAACCGATCAATGGGAAGATTACCTAGCCACACTGGGAAATCCCCGAACTGTCTTTAAATTAAGCCCGCTTGCTCACTTCAGGGTTGCCGTTCTAGGAAAGGTGGCCCCAGCATGCTGACAGTTTCTGCAGAATAAACACTCCTTGCCTTTGCATACCAACTGAGTCAGAGGTCTTCCTTCAGTGATTCCCGGACTTAACATAAGGACAATGGGTCAAGGCTTACATGACGGGCGTGGGCTCTGCTGACCCTGGTGGCTGGAAGGAGATCAAGGTGTGGGCAGGTGGCTACGTAGCCCAGGCTAGCCTATGTAGCCCAGGCTAGCTTCCAGCTCTCCATCACCTTGCCTTAGCCTCATGTTTGCTGAGAGGACAGAGAGGGCCACCACTCTGGGCCCAGCCTCCTGTTTCACTGAGCCACCGCCATCACCACCATGGCTTTCACCGTGGTGGCTTGCCACCAGCCCCTTCAAGATGGATCCTTAGGTGCACACACAGAGGTGACAGGAGGGTGGCCTGAGGACACAGGAAGGTTAATGAGTACCTGGTCACTGACCCCAAACCCAAGAGACTTATCACTCCTGGATGGAAGTCCATTCTAGATGTTCAGCCTCGGCAAGCACAGGTGAAGAAGATAAAATGAGGACCAACGTTAAAAAAATAAAAATAAAAAAGAAGATTGCAATATGCAGAAGAAAACTAAACCAACAATGGAACACGTTCAAATTCAAAGATGTTTATAGCACAGTTGCTGTGGAGACAGGCAAGCATCCTAGTGGGAGGGTAGAGCCAATAAGCCCAAAGGAGTACTATGGCCAAGACCATCATCCCAATACTCAAACTGAGGCAGTGAAGCCAGCTGCTCATGGGAGCAGTCTTCGGATTCCGTAAGACTGCTCTGCATCCCTCAAATGCTCCTGTTTCGGAAGAAGGCAACCTTCAAGGAGCACTGTCTGCAGACATCACAACCACAGAATTCATGGAAGCAGCCCCGAGTCCCAGGCTAGCTCCCAGGATGACTCTGGTGTGAATGCTGGCATGTCAGAGTCACAGGCGGAGAGACTGTTAGGTGAGGGATGATAGAGGGGAACCATTGGGAACCTTCTTGACCGGGACCTCAATGCCACCTGGTGGCCACCCTGAGAAACAGCGGTTCTGCGAGGCTAGGAAGGCGAGCCAGGGAAGTCCCAAGCCTTGCTCTTGGGCAGTTCTCTTAAATTAAGGTAAGAATTGGTGTTCTTACCTAAATTTTATGCGTAGTGTGTTTTGTGTATGTTAAGTTGTAGATAGAGCCCATTGCAGGGGAGACTGAACCTTGGTGTCTGTAACACTTCACTGCTTATTGCTTAATGCCCTCCAAGACAGATTACAAATGTACTTCAACCAGATTGCCACAAGAATCTGAGGCTTCCAGCTGCTACTCGTTAACTGGGTTTACAGGAGTTTAACCATGTGCTCATGGGACCAATGTAAGGTCAGATTTACTTTAAAATGTTTTTAGACTTTTGTTTTTCGAGACAGGGTTTCTCTCTGCGTAGCCTTGGCTATCCTGGACTTGCTTTGTAGACCAGGCTGGCTTTGAACTCACGGAGATCCCCCTAACTCTGTCTCCCTATGATGGGATTAAAGGCATGCACCACCACGCCCAGCTGTATTTGTTTTATTTTACGTGTATGAGTATTGTGTTTGCATGCATGGATATCTGTGTATTACGCGCATATTTGGTATCCATGGAGGTCAGAAGAGGGCATCAGATCCCTGGGAGCTGGAGTTACAGATGGTTCTATGGTACATTGGGTGCTGAGAACCTAACCTGTCCTAGGGCAACAGGTGTTCTTAACTGCTGAGCCCTCTCTCCAGCTCCGAGTCAGCCTTTTCCTTCCTTCCTTCCTTCCTTCCTTCCTTCCTTCTGCCAGGGCACCAGATCTCATTATAGATGGTTATGAGCCACCATGTGGTTGCCGGGAATTGAACTCAGGACCTCTGGAAGAGCAGCCAGCAGTTATGCTCTTAACCTTGGAGCCATCTCTCCAGCCTCCTGGGTCAGCTTTCTTCAGAGGTGATGGTGACGTGTTCTCAACCACACAGCTGCTGCAGTCTATAGAAACTCATTTTCTGTTCTTTTGTCAACATATTATAGTAGGATTTTTCTCCCTCATGCAAAGCTCTGAACTAAGAGGTGACAGAGCTCTTATATCAGTGTGTTTTACACAGTCAGTGTGAGGCGGGGTCTTAGTCTGTCGAGCTCTGAGAGCCGAGCATTAAGACATTAAAGAGAAAAATCAGTTAATTTGTCATGTGAAATTGCTAGAAATGACAGTGGGTGTAGACTGTCTGCTCGTGGATCAAACTGTAAACGATTCAAAAGACTTTCAACTCTAAGCGGGGTGAGAAGGCACAGCTGTAATCTATCACCTGGGAGGTGGAAGCAGGAGGATCAGGTGTTCAAGGGCAGCTTTGGCTACAGAAGACGTTGTCTCTGAAACAAAATAAAAACAAATAAAATAACAGACTTAGCTGTCTCCTGCCTGTATAGATTGTATAGATTAGGATTTCAACACAGTTGTTTAGGGCACAGATTTTCCCAAATTCTAGTCAGGCCCTAGCTCTGGATTTTGCCTCAGCCCTGGCCTCTGCCCCTGTCCCACTTCATCTAGTTTTATTTGGGGGGGATTTTTGAGACAGGGTTTCTCTGTGTAGTCCTGGCTGTCCTGGAACTCACATACACACCTGCCTCTGCCTCCTGCCTCTGACTTCCAAGTGCTGGTGCTAAAGGCTTGCATCAGCACTGCCTGGTTAGCTTAGATAGTTTTTAGCAAGAATTCTACAGAGTCAATTTGGAGGGAAATGACCCCATCCCAGAGTTTGATTTTTCTGTCTGTCTGTCTCCCTTTCTCTCTCTCCTTTCCTCAGCACCCCTCTCTGTGCATGCATGAGTGTGTGTGTGTGGTTAAGTAGTTAAGCAGGTCACCTCTCCATCCCCTGCAGCATCTCTGCCTGGCCATCTTTATCAAATGTTGTGAATGCCCTTTACATTTCAGGACCAATGCTAGCTCTCCCTCTACGGGAGGCTGCCCCAGGCCGGGCAGCAAGCCCCACAGTAGGCTTTGTGCTAGGCTGTGCAAGATTGAGAATTAATAGCTCTGAGCAATTCTTTTCTTTTTCTAATAATAAAAAAGGTTTATTTATTATTTATACAGGACTCTGCCTGCACACCAGAAGAGGGCGCCAGATCTCACTATAGATGATTATGAGCCACCACGTGGTTGCTGGGAATTGAACTCACAACCTTTAGAAAGAACCTCTGAGCCATCTCTCCAGCCCCGGAGTAATCCTTGTCCATTCTGAGGTACCTGTGTGGGACCCCACGTCCTCAGTGAGGGTCTCTGGAAAAGCAGATGAATCTAAAGGATGTTGAGCCGGACTGGCCTTGCTGAAGCCATTCCCCCACAGGCTGGACAGGGGGCCTTGTAGGCCTGGGTGAAAAGCACAGCGGAACAGAGGTCCTGCTTTGTGACTGCAGTGCGCAGATCTTATGCCGTTTGGAAGAGGTCTCAGCTCCTGTAAATTGTCAGTGAGGA
This sequence comes from Meriones unguiculatus, assembly GCF_030254825.1. Classification (NCBI taxonomy): domain Eukaryota; kingdom Metazoa; phylum Chordata; class Mammalia; order Rodentia; family Muridae; genus Meriones; species Meriones unguiculatus. Next base: position 8,278,839 of record NC_083363.1, read on the forward strand.
CTTGAAGCGTCCCCTCGGATAATAGGGCTAGCATTGCAGGGGGAGCTGGGACCGGCCTCAGACTGCTCACACTTGATGCCCACCTGTTGCTTTTCTACACATACCCAGCTTCTTAAGCTCTGAGCCCAGGTAGCAAAGAGTGTAATTCAGCCCAGCTGAGGGCCATCCTTAGCCTCACTACCCAAGAGGCGAACCACAGGGGAAAGCCACGGAGTAAGCGCCTTATCTTTGCCTGGGGGTGGGGGTGGGGTGGAGGAGAAAAAGCTTTCCACGGCAGCTCACGCCGTGGTGTGAAGCACTGGCAGTGAGAGCACAGCGCCACCAGGTGGCGATCAGCAGTACTCAGGTTAGCTGCTCGGATACTTAGAAACAAAGTAAGCCTGAGCTTGGTAGTGAGTTTGTTGATGACTTAATATTTCATTTATTTTTATGTTATGCATGTAGATGTTTTCCCCGTGTGTTGTTTAGTTTTATATCAACTTGATATAAGCTAGAAATCATTTGGGAAGTGGGAACATCAGTTGAGAAAAATGCCCTTAATAGATTGGCCTGAGGGAAAACCTGTAGGGCCATTTTCTTGATTAGTGGTTGATGAATGATTGAGGGCCCAGCACACTGTGGTTGATGCTAATCCTGGGCAGGTGATCTAAGGTTGTAGCAAGCTAGTAAGCAGCGGTCCTCCATACCCTCTGCTTGAGTCCCTGCCCTGACTTCTTCAATAATGGACTATAACCTATGAGATGAAACAAACCCTTTCCTCCCCAATTTGCTTTTAGTCATGGTGTTTTTCGTTTTTTGTTTTTGTCACAGCAATAGAAATCCTAGCTAAGGCGTGAGAACTAAGCTCACAAAAATGTCTGTGTAAGCTGGGCAGTAGTGGCATACGCCTTTAATCAGCACTCAGGCCAGCCTGAGCTACAGGAGTTTCAGGACAGCCAGGGATACAGAGAAACCATGTCTCAAACAAACAAACAAACAAAAATAAAAAAATTATTACTATGTTATGTGTTATGTTATGTGTGGGCTGAATTACACTCTTTGCTACCTGGGCTCAGAGCTTGAGAAGCTGGGCATGTGTAGAAAAGCTTCCTATTCTTTCTTTTTTTAATTTATTTGTTTTTATTTTATGTTCATCTGTGTTTTGCCTGCATGTGTGTCTGTGTGAGGGTGTCAGATGTTAAAATTACAGACAGTTGTGAGCTGCTATGTGGGTGCTGGGAATTGAACTAAAGTCCAAAGCAGTCAGTGCTCATACCCACTGAGCCATCTCTCCAGCCCCCCACCCCTTTTGTGAGGAAGAGATAGTCTGTCCTGGCCCTCTCTCATTCTCATCACCCACCAGGCTCATTCTACTCCAGAGGGGCTGGAAATGGGGCCTGAGAAGGAGTGGGGAGGGCAGCCCTCCTTGAGCGACAGGCCTCCAGGGAAGAGCCTCCAGGGGCAAAAAGCTCCAGCTCCGAGGCCTGTCCTCTCTAGTGTGATCTAGTCCCTCTGCCACCCTACCCTTAAGCATGCCGGGTCCCTGGATATCCCTCCTACACAACTCACATATCAGTTGCCTCCTCTTCATCCCCACTGTCCCTGGAGCAACCATCACTGCTCATGTGTACCACCTCTCGGCCTCCAGCCCTACTCAGGAGCTCCTCTGCCTCTGGCCCCCACCCACGCCTGCTCCCACAGTTAGTTCATCCTCGAAGGGCACAAGCCATTTTTTTTTTTTTTTACCACTGGCCCCAGGAACCATGCTTGAAATGTCCCGGAGCAAAATGGAAGACAGGCGAGAACAAAACCAAAACCTAGGCAGTCTCAAAGGTTGCCCACGTCACAGGACAAGGTCAAAGTTTCCCTGCTGTGGCTGGCAGCAGGCATGGCTCCTTTGGTCTGCAGAAAGAGCCCTTCCCAGTCGCCCTGCCTGCCTGCCCCTGAGCAGAACCTCTCCCCGAATGGGTTCTGCACCGATACGGCAGAGCTTGGGTTTCAGGGTGACCCTTGAGCCAGGAGCGTGGAGACCTGCTTCAGGTGGGAGTGCAAGTAAGGGTTATTATGAACAGCATGTGAGGGATAGATGAAAATCTGGGATGTTTCTGCAGTCAATCTAGATTGGTGACTAAACTGGGCAGGAGCAGAACAGAAGATCTTGCCATACATGCACAAGCTAATCTGCCCTCTCCAGACTTCCAGGATTGCAGACATAAATACTGTTTTTTTTACTAAGCATGGTGTAGCCCCAAGTCCCCTGTGAATGAGCCTGGTCCTCCCTGACCCAGCCAAGGAACGGGTGAGTAATAGAACCAAGTACAGGTGCTATCTGTGGCCTAATCCTAGCACTGGGGAGGCTGAGGTGGCTGGGTACAGGACCAAGGATAGTTTGGGAGTCACAGAGTTCAGGGCTAGCCTGCATTACACTGCTCCTCCTCCCCAAACATAAAGGAACGTTCATGAAATAACAGAAATAGCTCTGGCCAGCAGAGCCGGGGCGGCAGACAGGGAGACTATTAAGCAAGGTTGGAACATCCTGTCAGGAACATTATCTGAAAGCAACGGGGAATTAGGAAACAGGAAAGAGTGTTGCGAAATGCCAAATCTTGACCGAGGAAACCCAAGCATCCAGAAGGGGTTAGCGGGAAAGGCCAGAAAGGAAAACTTACCAGTCAAGGAAAGCTGGGAGGCCTGTGTGCTCAGTGAGGGTGTGGGAAGCAGACCCACTCTGTCAGCTTCTTCCGGTGTGATTTATGACATCTGGGTGCTCTGGAAGGTTCTCTGCACACTGCCAGAGAATAAAGGTGACCACCAACCCCGCTACAATCCCTATAAGCTACGGCATCAACCTGCCTGCAAAATATACTGGTGTAATAGTGCCACCAATGTTATGGAAGTAACCAAACCCTTAAAACTTTTTTCTGAGATTAGGACTTATTACAACATTTCTCTCCCTGCTTTTACTTCCTCCAAACCCTTCCACTATCCCCTTCCCCACTCTCCTCTAAATTCATCATCTCCTCTTTCTGACCACTCTTTGATTGGATTTAAGGCCCACTCCCTGAGATGGATCCCAAACCTGAGACTGCTAACATATCCAAGAACCTGAGCACAGACAGGTTGTAGGCCTAGGGGAAACCCAATACTATTATTCTGCTAAGGGAACATTGTAGTGACAGCTCTGGAATTTTGGTTTCTTTAAAAACACACACAAAATATTGTAAGAATATGTTTCACTTTGATCCCAGGTGTGAGATCCCAGGCTACTTCAGATTGTCCACAGCAGCTACGCTTTGCCTCATACTCTTGCGGGGGCATGGTTTTTGTCAGCTGCACATAGCTTCTGTGAGTGATGTTTGGACTTCTGGAGGATACATCCGGAGGATACATAAATGCTAGATGCTCCCTGTCTCCTTACATAGCCAACTTCATGTTCTCTTCTGGACTTTGATCCTTTGCTGGTTCTTCTTCCTCCCACCCTTCTCCACCTCTTTCCCACACGTTTCACCCCCTAACACTAGATAGGAGAGAAGAAAGGATAGAAAGGAAAGGGGGTGACATTATCCATTATCATTAGACTGCCCCTTCTGATTTGGGGTGTAGTTCCTTGGGCAAGTTGGATCTTCGAAGTCAGGATATTTAATTGCTTCTTCTTGTTTGCATAGGACTACTTAACCAAACCCATACTAACAAACAACAACCCCACCACCACCAACCCACCAGGCCCCTCATAAACCACAAAGTAGCTACAGAGTATAACAGTAGAATGACTGGTAATGACACTTCACTTTTCAAGACCTCTGTGTAGCCCTGGCTGCTCTGGAACCTACTCTGTAGACCAGGCTGGCTTCAAACTCAGAGATCTACTTGCCTCTGCCTCCTGAGAACTGGGATTAAAAGCATGTACCACCATGGCTGACTTATGAAAAAAATAATTAAAAAGCCCTGTCAAAAAGCACTTAGGGGATTAGGGAGATGGCTCAGAGGTTAAGAGCACTGACTGCTCTTCCAGAGGTCCTGAGTTCAATTCTCAGCAACCGCATGGTGGCTCATAACCATCTATAATGAGATCTGCTGTCCTCTTCTGGCCTGCAGGCAGAACACTGTATTTGTAATAAATAAATTAAGAAAAAAAAAAGCACTTAGGGTTTATTTGGATCATGATTCTAGGTTACAGTCTATCACTTCCAGCAAGACGTTCTGTTACTGAGGGTGACTTGTGACCTGTCATTGCTCCACCTCTTCCTCCTCGTTTAGGAATTTATTTTACGTGTTTGAGTGTTTGCCTTATATATGTCTGTGCACCACTTGTGTGCTTGTCGCCCATGGAGATCAGAAGAGGGCGCCAGATCCCTTGGAATTGGAGTTATGAAAGGTTGTGGGCCCCCATGTGAATGCTGAGAATCAAGGCCAGGTCTTCCACAAGAACAGCAAGTGCTCTTAACCACTGAGCCATCTCTCATCCACCTTTCGCCTTCAGGCTAGGTCAGCTTGAGAAAATAATCTGTCCCAGACTTGCCCTGGCTCAGACAATAACTTTGGCTGAGGCAATTCCTCTTCCCTGGCTCTTCTTCGGCTGAGAAGTGAGAATGTGGACATTACTCAGGGCCCGGCTTTAACCTTCTGACTGTTGAATGGTTCTTCCAGTGTTGAGAAGGAGGGCGACCGCTCATTCATTCCCTGACCAGTCAGGCTTGACTCTCAGCGATTCAGAACACTTTGGCCCCGCCCTCAACTTGACCACACCCCATCTTCATCCCTGGCCCCTCCCTCCCTGCAGTCCAGTTCAGGACCTAGTTTCTTTGACCTTGGTTGGCCTATGTCCCAGGACTGAAGCAGCCCTGGCTCATGCCTGCCCCAGAAAGGTCTGCTGGTGGTTTTGAAACAGGGTCACACTACTTCTACTCTGGACCCCCCCAAAGGCGGAGTTTATTTCTTTTTCCCTTGTGGGTAACTTGCTTCTGACCACTGGACGGCTGGCTGATTGCTAACTCCCAGGAAGCCTTCCACTGCCTTCTGGATAGGCTAGGCTTCGCTGTGCCAACCGCACAATAGGAGGCCAGATTTCCAGTCCCCTGAGCTTCAGGCTGCAGGTTTGATTGACTCCTGAGTTGCAAGTAAAATGAAGCAGATTCTGGCCCCCATGTGGGCAGCAGGGGCTTGGGCCATGCTTCAGAGGGCAGAGCCATCTGACAGCAGGGGCCCCACCAGCATGGAGAACAAGGGACCAAGAGTTGCAGTGTAGGCCTACATCAGATGGTAAGACTATGTTTAAGTTTTGAGGACCCATCAGACCATTCGATTTCTCTCATCAGTGCCTGAGTGCTTCAACTACTGTCCTGGTCAGCACTTGTTGCTTATAGGTTGATAATGACCTATTGACTGTCCTAATGAGTGTGAGGTGGAATCTCATTGTATCTATAAGAATACAAGTGGAGGCCGGGAGTGGTGGCACAAGCCTTTGCAGAGGCAGGGGGATCTCTGTGAGTTCATAGACAGTCTGGCATACACAGTGAGTTCCAGGCCAGCCAAGGCTACGTAGAGAGACCCTGTCTTAAGATAGACAACAAACAAACAGAAAAACCTATGCATACACACATAGGTGCTAAGATTACAAGAAATAATGTTGGCCCAGAGACTATTTGTGAGGCTTCTTTAACCTGCGTACATCTTTTATACTCCTTTCCTGATGTTTCTTGTTCATTGTAGGAAACATTAAATATTAGTATTTTCTATCAGATACTGTAAAAGTTGGGTTTAAAACAGGCAATTGAACCCCTTTTCTCCCCTCCCCCACCTTATATGACTTTTATGCAAAAGTTCTAATTCTCCCACCCAGCAAAACTTTTTTTCCTCCAACAAAGGCCCTGCTTTGTTCTTAGAATTTGAGTTACCTGGCCCACCCTTCCTTCTTTCCTTCAGTGCCCATTCTCTGTTCCCTTGTAAACAGGCATGGCTGTCCTGGAACTCGCTCTGGAGACCAGTTTGGTCTTGAAACTCAGAGATCCACCTGCCTCTGCTTCCTGTGTGCTGGGATTAAAGGTGTGTGCCACCAACACCCAGCAACTAAAAAAAAATTTTTTTTTCTTAAAAATAGCAAAACCAGGGCTGGAGAGATGGCTCAGAGGTTAAGAGCATTGGCTATACATCCAAAGGTCCTGAGTTCAACTCCCAGCAACCACGTGGTGGCTCATAACCATCTATAATGAGATTTTGTGCCCTCTTCTGGTCTGCAGGCGTACATGCAGGCAGAAAACTGCCGCAGGGCACCCCTTCCCCATGGCACCCCAGATGCAGGGTACCTTTCCTTACACCCCTGGATCTGTTCACTCCCCCAAACCGGGAGCTCTCCATAGGCCGTGAGGGTTTGGTGAGGGCAATGGACAAGTTTAGCAAATCCCCCGGAAGTAAGGGTGAGCCCATGTCACGTGGTTCTCCTTCCAAATCCGCAGCTACCTCCAGCAGGCGTGTTGGGATGGAGGCTCACCATTCCTCCTGTGGTCCTCTTTAGAGAACTCCTTGACTGGTTTTCTTTTCTTTGTTTCCTTTGTTTCTTCTTCTTCCTTCCTCCTCCTCCTCTTCTTCGGTTACCTTATTTTTTCATCCTCGAAGGAGACCGTGGCAGGCCCAACTCAGAGTCAAGGTGCGGCTGAGGCCTGCTCACCTGAACCACACCTGCGCCTCTGGGCAGGCCCGGGAACCTGGCCAAGTGGGATTTAAAAATGCCCGTGAGTCTTGGCCACAGGTCTCCTTTAACAGCGCCTGGACAGTTGTAAAATCAGCTTCCTATACCATGAACTCCACTTGCTCAAAAGCTTCAGTCAGGCCCGGGTGGTGGATTCCCTTTGGTGGGGACGTTGATCCTAGCTGCTGCGTGGCTGCCTGGGGACCCCTGGTTCGGGAACCGCTGTGCAGGCAATTGGAGTTTGGAGCGCGGTCCGCCCTTCTAGGCGCTGTGGCGCGTCCCTTCTCCAGCAGCCAACAGAGAGGGGCGAACAGGTCCCCGAGCCTGTCAGTCAAGCCGTGCAATGTGGGCGGAGCCGGGATGGGGCGGGACGAACGGGGCGCACTGGCGGCGGCACAGGGCGGAGACAGGCGACCGCCGCGCGGAACGCAGGAGCGGCGGGAGAGGAGCTGGTGCTCCGGGTTTCCGCTGCCGCCATGGCTACCGTGGACCTGGAGAAGTTGCGGATGTCGGGGGCTGGCAAGGCCATCGGAGTGCTGACCAGCGGCGGCGATGCGCAAGGTGATGGGGCGCCAGAGGCGTGTTTACGGAGAGATCCGGGGTTTCTGGCTGTCCTCGGGCCCCTCGTCCGGGGATCCGGGGAGAGGAGGCCAGTGAGTCTCCTGCGGGGACACCGTGCTTCTCGGTCCCTCTCTCTCCTCCGGACTCCGCCCGGGGTCACTGGCGTACGTGCTGCCGGCCACGGGCCTTGGCATGCCCCGCCCTCGCGCTGCCTAGGTCCGCCCGGCTTGGGGGTGTGTCCGCGCAGCACGCAGACTTGGGGGTGTCCCTTTCTGGGCTGCACGTGTCAGGACCTCTCTGAGAGGAGTTCCACACCGGCTTTCCACAGCCCAGGAGCTTGAAAGGAAATGGGGACCCTGTAACCCTCCCCGTCCAGCCTCAGATTCCCACTCTGTACCTGGGTGGGGTGAGGCAGGCTTACCCACACGCCTTCGCCGGGGCTGCTTCCTGTCCCTTGGCTGGAGGCCTAGGTGGAGAACAGAGCGCGTGGAGCTGGAGTTGGGGATGGAGGACTTTGGGGTATATTTCTTAGCGAGGTCCTGTTCTCACCGCCGGGACAGCGCAAGCACCACGTGGCTAATTGGTCAGGGTCTACAGCCTCCGCCTGACCTGGTAAGGCGAGCGTAAGGCCAGGCATGGGAGGATCTCCCCTCCCCCCCAGCCCCTCTCTTGGTGGCCTGGTTCCATGCTGACTGCTGATTTTAGTTGGGCCCGGCGCAAGAGCCCCGGTGCTACCCAGTTGATCCTCAGACAGGCTGAGGAAGACACGTGGGGCTTCAAGGGGCTTAGCTTCCTGGAGCCCTGCAGTTGGGTTTGCTCATTTCCTTCCCAGTTAGTTCAGGAAATACGGATATACACCAGCTCCTCAGCGCTGGCTCCCTCCCTCACCTAAGAGAGGGATGGGAACAACAAGATGATGGACACATCTTACAAGCATGGTTGCAGTCCCAGGAAGGCAGAAAAGGTCATGCTGACCCTCCAGCCAGTTGGAAATCTCTTCAAATCCCTGCTGGGTCCCCTGGGCCCAGCCCAGGCTGGCAATCAGCCTTCTTCAGGGCTGTGGCAGTAGCTTGTACCCTAGAGTATGATCCCAGCGCCTGGGCCAGGGACCTGTGGAACAATCACCCAAGTAGTGGACCACAAGAGAGGCCCCGCTGGGTCCACCTCATCCATTAGATAGGCATTTCACGGGGGCCAGCCAAGTCCTGAATCCCATTTGAAGGGCCCTGGCTCTGGCAGGTAAAAGTTACTCACCCCAAGCTCCTGTCTGAGCAATGGAGGCCCCAGTGTCTGAGAGATGGTACTATTGAGTGGTCTCCATGGGTGAGGGGTCCCTGCTGCCTTCCTTGGGAGGCAGCTGCCAGGCCAGGGCCACCAGGGTGACAGACATGTAGTCCTGGAGGCTGGTGGAGGGACTAGAGGTGGGAAGCCCTTCCTGGTCAGGTGAGGGTAGGCAAAACCCGCTTCCGTTTTCATCTGGGCTCCAGGGCAAGATGTCCACAGGCTTCTCCAGAGCCCTCTTTGTGTAGGGCCAGGATCAGTGGGCAAGGGGCAGCTGCTGGCATCAGGGCAGAGTGGAGCCTTCTGTTGCCTAAGTTCTGGAAGCTGCTTGTGGGTGTGTACCATATCGAGTCAACTGCTGGGCTCCTCGTGCCTTCTGTGTGCTCTCAGTGCCCTCTTGAGCCCTCAGTGGCGTTGGCTCCCCACATCTGGAGGAGGGTCACCCAGAGGTGTGTTCTGGCTGTGCCCCATCTGCATGCACTGACCGTGTGGACACCAATCCTCACTCCAGTAGGCAACCTGGGCCTGGCCTGGCTAGAGGTGACCATCTCCTTGGCCCGACCCAAGCACTGCCTCTGGCCTGTGAAAAGGTTTCTTTTTTTCCCTCCTAGCCAGGCAGGAAGACCTGTGCTTTACAGGCCCTAGTCTTTCCCTTCCTGTTGGCCACGAGTCATGTTAGCACACTGAAGAAAGCTGCTGTTCACCAATGTCTGTTTAATCAGAGTAATTTGTTTAAAAGCCATAACAGGTAGAAAACAAAACAAAACAAACAAACAAACAAAAAACCCCACCAAAACCTAAAACAACTCAAACAGCCAAACAGTACCAGCAAACAGGCCTGGCTGACCTCAGTCACATCCCCACCCAGCCATGGCAACTCTCTGGCTTTCCCTGTACCTAAACAGCCCTGCGGCCGCTGCCTTCCCTGTGGTCAGTGGAGGCACTGATTTCCTGTTTGTGTTGCGAGCTGCCTGCGCTGTGGGGTCTGGGATCGGAAACAGGACTGGTTAGGCCCAGGATTGTCTCTGTCAAACACCTTCTTTTCCCCGAGGCCGCGTATTTGTGAGGGCTTCCCCCCATCCCCCCAGCAAATCCCCAACCAGGCTTCGACTCTGCAGTGGGCAAAACTATGGGTGCCAGCTGACCCTCCCTCTGCTGGTGGGTGGCTCTTCAATTGGGCCTGGTCTTTGCCCTGTTCATTTTTTGAGAAGGAAAAGCAAATTAAAGGGCAATTGAAAGGGCCTTTTAGCTGGGCGTGGTGGCTCAGGCCTCCTCCTGTAATCCCAGTAATTGGGAGGTGGTGGCAGGAGGATTGCCCAGAGTTCTGCGCTGACCTGGGCTATAAAATGAATTGTGGGGACAGTGGAAGATGATATGGTCACCGAGGAGCAGGCCCCCTCTGGCTTTTCCCTGCCCCCTGAGCCTCAGCACAGAGCACAAAGGGTCACTGGGCACACCAAGCTGAGGGGTCTCCCTGTCCTCCAACCCCAGACTCCCAGGCCCTTAGCACAGTGATTGGCATTCTTCAGTGGTTCAGTCATAACAGGAACCTTTTGCAAAAGCAGCTTCCTTGTGGTCCTCTCAGGGGCACCTGCTCTCCCAGGTCCCATGGCAAGGGCCCTGTGCCAACACGAAGGGCACAATCTCCACAGATGTGGCTGTCTAATGTCCTCTGGAGTGTTGAGCACTCTGCTGGGTTTGGTACCCGTATTGTTTCTAGGGCTCGATGTAGGATTTGTTTTACAGTGTCTTATAAGGCAGGGGTACACTGCACCTGCTTGATAACATAGCCCTGTGCTATCTCCCCCCATCCCACCCCATACACACCAGGCAACCCTGGTGAGATGGCCTTCACAGGGGCATGTGGCCTCCCCTGTGGAGCCAGAGGTGACCAGGGGTTGGACTGTGGGTCCCTGGCCTCTGGCCTCTTCAAACTCTATCTCCTATCCCACCCAGCAGTGCCTGGGATTCCTCCTCTGGGCCTAGTGCCATGGGCTCAGAGGAAGAGGGGAAGCTAGCTTATGGCAGAGGTCTAGGCCCCACTCGGTGTTCCTGTTCCACTGTCCCCATATTTTATTCCTAGACCCCATGGTTTACACCTGACTCTGGGCCTGCCGGATGCTGGGGCACATGCCTGTATTTTCAGCACCCAGGGAGGCTGAGGCTGAATCTCTGTGAGTTTGAGGCCAGTCTGGTCTACAGAGCAAGTCCAGGACAGCCAAGGCTACACAGAGAAACCCTGTCTTATAAAAGAAAAGAAAGAATGAACAATGGGGCTTCTGCTGACCAAGTCCAGGGGCTTCCTATTGCCATGTTTAGGGCAGCAGAGGCCAGAAACTGGGAATGGAGGGAAGCCAGGCCCACTCAGGGGCAGCTGCCATGCTCTTCCACATCTTCCTGTATTCGAGGAGCAGTTTAATGTCAGGCTCTGGTTTCCTGTTCCTGAGCCCACTGGGATTGGGGGAGGGGGCTGCTGTGGGAGGGTCCTGTTCTTCCTGCTTGGACTGATGGCCTATCCTGACTCCCTTACAGGTATGAATGCTGCTGTCAGGGCTGTGACACGTATGGGCATATACGTGGGAGCCAAAGTCTTCCTCATCTACGAGGTAAGGCCTAGTGCGGTGGGGGGTGGCCTGTGGTGAGGTGACAGGCTCATTGTTCTGTGGCACAGGACATCTGTTGTGTTCTGGTCACCTTGGAGGTTTTCAGGTGGCTGGGCCTGGACTAACAGGGTGTGTGTTGCCTCGAGGAAGGGGGTTGAGCCAAGACATCTGCAGAATGGTGCCCACTTGTCCCACAGCCACCCCTGGGCATTGTTCAGCCCTGGAGGCCTAGGTCAGGGAAGGAAGGTGACCAGGAGACCAGCCAGGACAGTACGACCAATGGGGAGGGGCCAGGCCTTCTGGCCAGTATCACAACCCACTTCCCCCACCCCCCCAGATCTTTGTCCTCCTACAGCCTTAGGGACAGGACTGCTGCCTCTCCACCCCCCTCCACCCCCCCTTTAGGGCCATACTGTCTGTCCTGCTATGTTTTGACACTGTGGCCTATAGGAAGCAAAGTGGGGATGAGGGGCTTCCTACATGTAGCTCCTGGCAGACATTCTGAGTCTGAACCATTTGCTCTGTTCTACCTCACCCACCCCTTTCTCCCACAAACTCTTGAATTCCCTAGTGTTATCTGTGGCTACATTGTATTCACTTTTTATACACAGTGTATCCAACCCCAGCTCTGCCTTCCTAAGGGCCTCTGCCCCTCCCTCTCACTGCTGGGTGTGTCCCTGTTCCTTTGCCCTGGCCCCAACTTATGGCAGAGCCATACCCAGTCTTCTGCTCTACAGATCTGGGGGAGGGAGATAGTGGCGGGGAGGGGGTGGGAAGCTAACATAGAGGATAGGGGCTTCCCCCTCTCTGAGTTCAGGCTTCCAGTTTGGATGGGGGTGTGAGGAGAATCCTGCAGACCCTGTGGAGTCTCAGAGCTGAGGCAAAGGAGCCTGGCAGATGTGGCTAGTGACCTGAGGCTATGAGGGCTCCAGATGGGGAGAACTGGGTCCTAGAGATACGTAAGGGTCCATTCCTCAGGATCCTAGCCTCTTCTGTTAAGTGGGAATACTGAGAGCCAGGCATGGGTGACCTGTGCCTTTAATCCTAGCACTGGAGCTGTAGAGGTAGGAGATCTCTGCATTAGCGACTAGCCTTGAACTCTGTCTTTAAAATTAAAAAAATAAAATGGGAATATGAGTTCTCCCTTGTCTCCTGTGGGTGGGAGTCTGTTAGTGACTGTGCAATTAGGTAGGTGCTGAAACTTTAGGCTTGGAGTCCCGCAGGAGGAGAGGTGCCTGGCCTTGGAGGCTGTCAGCCACAATGGAAAGGGAAGGACACAGACACTGCTCCTCTCCTGCAGGACCTGCAGAGTGCCCGTCCTCCTCAGGGACCTCCATACAACCAAGATTCCTTACCTTCAAATAGGGAGGAGGAGTTTCAGAGAGAGCCAGTGTGAAGCAGGTGGGGTTATGAAGACATTCTAAACAGGACAAAGCACCCTGAGTGCATGGGAGAACATGGGTGTGGGTTTCTCAAGGGATTTTTCCCCCAGTGGCAGTGAGGGGCCTTGTGGCTTTCCAAGCCATACTGCTGAGAGTGAAATACCACAAGGGCTACAGGTGTAAGAGTGAGGTTTCTGAGGGATGTTGTTTAGGTTTAGGCGTGAGAGGGGAGTGTGGGAAGGACAAGGTTATAAGCTATCCTAGCCCTAGGCGAGCACAGTTGGTTGGTTGGTTGTCCTTGACATCTTTGAGATATTCATACAGAAGTGTTTCATGTCAACATGAACAAAACAAAAAAACAAGCTCTCGCCTTAAGGTTTATTTGAGCCAAGTTGAGGGGCCATGACCCGGAAATGCAGATTTGGGTTATCCCAAACTCCATGGGGGTTCCAATATGGAAGCAGTCTCATGAAGTTTTATGGTTTTACAGAACAAAGAGAGTCATAAATCAAGACAAGTTTTAAAAAAGGTTGCTGGGCACATCAGAGAGATGTCTGCTTCTGCGTGGGGCTGGAAGGCCAGGGTGCTTGCTCCCTTAGGGCTTCAGAGCTGCAGAATGGAGGCCATCTGTTTGTCTTAGCCATTTGCAAAACATCCATAGCTCATGTCCATCCTGAATAAAACCCACAGGCAGACTCCGCAGTGTGGTAGAGGAACTTGGCAACTTGCTGTCTGCTGAGCAACAGCGGAGGTTTGCAAAGAAGCCAGGTTGAATCCTCACTAGGGTCCAGTCCATAATGACCAGGATCAAAGATAGCTACTGTCTAGCACTGTGGGGCACAGCATCCTCAACTGCCATTCTTTGCTCTGTGGTGAAGAATCAGCCACACGCACCTGGGGACGCAAGGGAGGGAAGACATTGTCTTCTGCAGTTACCCATACATCCATGGGACTTGTGAATTTTCCCTTGGGTCTGGGCCTTTCCCTGAAAAATAGGTGCATGTTTCCATGAGGAGACGTGTAGTAGGTATGTAGCCTGACGTCCACCTTTCTCCATGGGGGGGGGGGTTGTTGTACTATGCTGTCATGTAGCAAGGAGCCCTCATAGTCTCCTTAGACCACAGCTAGGGTCATTTCCACCTCTCAAACTGGGCAGATCTTAATCTGAAGGACATTAAGCTTCCCTAGGGGCTTCTGTGTCCTGGCCTTGACTCTCTGACTTGGGCACAATGAGATGAACTCAGCTCGGGGACAGTCCCTGGGTGTCTGCTTGCACCACAAGCACACACTGCATGCTTCTTTCTGTAATAAACAGACTCTTGGGTAGGCAGAGCATGCCCCGAACCCCACACAGGCTGCCGGGCCTGCGAGTGGCGGGACTCACTGTTGGGCCCCCTGAGCCTACTCACTGCTGGTGAACCCAATATGACTGGCCACAGTGGGGCTGCTATCTGAAATGTCCTCTTTTCGCTTTCAGGGCTACGAGGGCCTTGTGGAAGGAGGTGAGAACATCAAGCCAGCCAACTGGCTCAGTGTCTCCAACATCATCCAGCTGGTGAGGCCTGAAGCCAGGTGGCTTCTTCCCACCCCGGGAGTGTGTGAGCCTGTGTGGGTGTACACACACCAGAGACATTCCGATACAGAGCTCTCTTAGGCACACAGACACATAAAGACATGAGCAGTTGATAGACAGAAGACGCACCCACCGAGATGCGGTCCTCTAGACCCAGGGAGGCTGTGGGTGGAGACAGGGAAGGTTCTGTTCTGCTCGGTGGGTGGTGTGTGTATGGTGTGTGGGGAGATATGCCTTCTAGTTCTAAGACTTGTGAAAATTACCCAGGCTCAAAGCCTTGGACTCAAAAACAAAGGCTAAGAGTGTGGTGGAAACTATACAAGATTCTAGAACCTTCCCCCTCTAATTCTGTGGGGTCTACCTCATCGAGCATCTCTCTGATGCCTCCAGGGACCTTCTGCCACCCCGCCTGAAGGCCCCTGTCCCTTCCTTGCAGGGAGGTACCATTATTGGCAGTGCCCGCTGCAAGGCCTTCACTACGAGGGAAGGACGCCTGGCAGCGGCCTACAACCTGCTCCAACACGGCATCACCAACCTGTGCGTCATCGGTGGGGACGGCAGCCTCACGGGGGCCAACATCTTCCGCAACGAGTGGGGCAGTCTGCTGGAGGAGCTGGTGAAGGAAGGTGGGTCTGGGCAGAGCTGGCTCTGACCTGGCCCTGCGGGTGGCTGGGAGTCAGGTCCCCACCGGGACCGCTTCCGATGTGGGGATCGCCTGCTGCTGGTGAGGTCAGCGTGAGCCCAAGGTGCTTGGCTGCGAGGAGCCCAGGCGGTACCCTGTGTTCCAACATTGCATGCCCCCCCCCCCCGCACTGTGTAATGGTCTTGCTTGTGACTGCTTCCTGGAAGAGCCTGACGTGGGGCGTGGACTCCATTTGCAGAGGTGTAGGTATGGTTTGGGTGACGTTAAGACTCGGAGTCCCAAAGTTGCTGTGTAAGGGGTGACATCTCAGTCTGTGCCTCCTATGGGGGCACAGTGGCCCCCATGGTCCTCTGGGTGATGAGGTACTTGAGAGGGGCTGAGCTAGGCCTAGGGCCCTGCTGGGGCTATACCCCCTTCTTATAGATGATTGACAAGGGAGGAAAAGGAGGGGCTGAAGCAGCTGGCTAGGTCGTGGCCTCACCACGTCTTCGGTTCTCTGGCGCAGGTAAGATCTCGGAGTCCACAGCTCAAAACCATGCACACCTGAGCATCACCGGACTGGTGGGCTCCATCGACAATGACTTCTGTGGCACCGACATGACCATCGGCACCGACTCGGCCCTGCACCGAATAATGGAGGTCATCGACGCCATCACCACCACCGCCCAGAGGTAAGTGGGTCCCAGGCTCACCAGGCTGACTTGAGGTCTCTGTCCCCTCGTGGTGGTGAAGTTGGGGGCTGGTAAGCCAGTGGGCTCTATAACTGTATCTTCAATTGATGGCTTCTAGGCCAGTGCCTCCTGCTTGAGGAGATGCTGGGGTCAGCTCCTGCCCTTCCAGGTGTCAGCGGGACACTAACAGTGCACCCTAGCTGTCAGAGACTATCCCACTCCAGGGTGTGGTGCACCCGAAGGGGGCTCTAGGCTCCAGTCAGGAATCATCAGGTTTGGCTCAGTACCAGGCTCTTAAGATGGTTGAGAACCATCCCAAAGACTTGGGTGTTTTCTAGCTCAGGATGCAGGCAGCCCTGGGCATGAGAAGATGGGTACTGTCCTCTGTTAGCCCCCCATCTTCTTGGACTAGTGTGGTGGGGTAAGATGTGTGGCCCACATGTCTGCCATTGATATCTCCACCCATTTCATCTCCACAGCCACCAGAGGACCTTTGTGTTGGAGGTGATGGGGCGTCACTGCGGGTGAGGAAGACTGTTCTAGTCGTCAGGGAGAGGTGGGGCACTTGGGGGCCACTGGGGACGGGGGGTGGGGACACACAGTGTCTGGCATGCACCAGTTGATCATTTAATGTTGTGTGAGTAGGAGGGAGCCCTGGCAGGCAGCAAGGAGAGAGGCAGGGAGAAGGTCATGAGCAGGCTGGCCCCTCTGCCCCTCCAGATACCTGGCGCTGGTGTCTGCGCTGGCCTCAGGAGCTGATTGGCTGTTCATCCCTGAAGCACCCCCTGAGGATGGCTGGGAGAACTTCATGTGTGAGAGGCTGGGAGAGGTGAGTGGCCAAAGGGGATTTCTACTTCAGCCACTCAACAATCTAAGAAGCAGGTGTCCCTGGACCTGTTCTTTTTCTGTTTGTTTTCTTTTCTTTTCTTTTGTTTTTTTTTTTTTAAAGATTTATTTATTACTTATGCAATGTGTGTTAGCATGTACACCTGCACACCAGAAGAGGGAACCAGACTTCATGTTTAGATGGTTGTAAGCCACCATGTGGTTGCTGGGAATTGAACTCAGGACATTTGGGAAGAGCAATCAGTGCTCTTATCCTCTGAGCCATCTCTCCAGCACCCTGTTTGTTTGTTTTCAAGACAGGGTTTCTCCACGTAGCCTTGGCTGTCTTGGACTCACTTTGTAGACCAGGCTAGCCTCGAACTCACAGATACACCTACCTCTGCCTCCTGAGTGCTGGGATTACAGGCATGCGCCACCGCACCTGGCTTGACCTTTTCTTTCACTTACTGGCTCAGCAGTGATCTGTTCTCTCCCTCCGGGGAATTGGGAGGCGTCGCAGTGTTGACTGTTGGGGGCTCATGCCTATGTGAGCGTCATGGTGCTGACCGCTGGATGGGCCTGTGGGAGGGCCACACTGCTGACTGTTGCATGTGCCTATGTGAGGTCCAAACCGCGGGCAACTGGACAGACCTGTGGTCCTACCCATTGTGGGCAGAACCAGTGGACATACCACTGTTCTGTGTTCAGGCCACTGCCTGGGTTCATCTCTGCGGCCAGTGCAGGGAACATGGCGAATTTGTTCCTTGCTGGCTCTAGACCTCAGCCTCTGAGAGGTGCCCTCATAAACCAGGGCCCAGAGCAATATCCCTGTAGGAGAGGTAACCATGTAAGCGTCCAAAGGGTAGAAGAGGGGCTGGTGGCCTAGATAAGTGTCTACCAGGTCTGTGTTCCCCTAAGGGTGGTGGGTTCTAATCCAGAAAATAAATGTCTAGGACTCTCTCTGGGTGGTGTGTACCAGGCCCTGACTAGGGGACCCTGAAAGCAAGGGAAATGAGTGTCTGGTAGGAGAGGCTCTCCTAAGAGAGCTGGGGGAGGCGGTCCCTTTGTCTGGAGCAGGCAACCTGGTACACAGCTGGTAACTGAAAAATGCAGGTACATCTGCCCTGTAGAGCCCCAGTGGGAAGGGTGGGACCCACTTACCTGTCTGCCCAGTGACTCTGGCTCTTTCATTTCTGTATTCTGGGAAGGAGAGGTGGACCCACGTGACCAGCTCCCAGGTAGACCAGAAGTCCCTGTCCCTAGGGAAGGTGGAACACCTCCCTGTGGCAGTGCAGCCTACCCAGGTAGTAAAGCTTCCTGAAGTCATGACCTGTTTTTAGAACCTTCTCAAGTGAAGCTACGGGCAGGTTAGAGTTGTGCAAGGCCTAGTTGCCCCTGACAGAAGCTGCAATGCCAGGTGGGCCCTGAGTGCCTGGGGTCTGCATACCTGGTTCTCTTCTGCCTGTATTAGGCAATGAGCTCTGTTAGCCTCAGCCTTTTCCTGAAGAGGCAGTCGTTTCCTGCCTTGTCCATTGCTCAAGCATCATCGAGGGGGAGAAGCCCTGACTCTTACTCTTCCAGCTGCAACCTTGCCGCCACCACCTCCTTCACGCATCCCTCTAATGACCTCTCCCACATCCAAGGCTCTCACAAGCTCCTACCAGCTTTCTGAGGCAGGAGGATTATGAGTTCTATACCAGCCTGCGGTCCATAAAAATTCTCAGCCAGCCTTGGCTGTGTAATGAGACTGTCTCATGAGTTGCTTCCTCCCTGCCCTTACTGAGGCTCAGCGGGAAGGGGGTGGGAGGTGGTTGCAGCCTTGTAGGCTTGTACATCAGCAGTTCTCATGAAGGTGTGTCTGTTGGATCACTGAAGAAAGAAGCGAAGGTGTGGAAGTGCCCTGTGGTGGAGGGATTAGCATGTGGCACTCACACACCTAGGGAGAGTTGGTGTCGGGCCTTATGGGTCCCATGTGCTAACTGTAACCCTCCTGTTAGTTCCAGGGTAGAGAATATCCTAGAACCTCCGGCTGGTAGTCAGCATTGGCAGGTCCCCATTTGAGGGATACAGAGAACCTGAGATGGAACCTCAGGGTCCTTGGTTAGCTGCCTGCAGGAATGCCTCTAGTCGGCCCCTGCAGACACCCTGCCCAACATCTGCTCATCTCCTGCCTCCACTACCTAGCCTATTGCTGCCCCCCCCCCCCCCAGGATGGTAGGGTCCTAGTTGCCTGGCCTCAGCTCTACCATGCTCTCTAGATCTCTTTTCCTCTTTCAGAGATGGGGAAAGGTGGACACTGGGCAGAGGGACCAGAGACTACATTCAGCTTTGAATAGCCAGGACTTCGGGCCAGTCCCGTATGCACAGATAAACCTTCCTACACATAAACACATGGACCCTCCGTGCACACTCACATCATCACATGATCCTCAAATATTCATACACTTTGTTCAAGTGGCTGTAGCTACAGGGCCCTAGACCCCAGTGAGGCTCGCTGTCCCTGGTGGCCACATGCAGTGAGTGGCCCACGGCTGGAGAGTGAGCCCAGTTTCTCTAATAGACGCGGAGCCGGGGATCACGGCTAAACATCATCATCATCGCAGAGGGTGCCATCGACCGGCACGGGAAGCCTATCTCATCCAGCTACGTGAAGGACGTGAGTACATCAGTTTCCTCGAGTGAGACAGGTCCTCTCCAGTCTCTCCGACACCAGTCGTGCCACTAGGACATTGCCAGTTGTGGGGTGGCCGGCTGGGGTCTCCAGAGAAGCTGAGGACTCAGGTGCAGTCCGAGGCACCGCCTGGGCCCCTCAGCACCATGGGGTTAGGTCTTACCTCTGTCAGCTCTCCAAGTGATGGAGTGCCCTCCCTCCACTCCAGACTCAGCACCCGATAGCATGGATTTGCCAGATGTGTTGCACACCTGCAACCTTATACTAGGGAGGCTGAGGCAGAAGGAATGTGAGTTCTGTGCCAGCCTGGCATTCATTCAGATTCTAGGTCAGCCCTGGATACATAATGAAAGTTTACATCAGAACAAATCTAAAAGTGAAACTAACAGCTGGGCCTGTGAAGAGCCCCTTCTCTAGCCTCTGGAGGTGGTGGTGGGCATCGACCAGAGAATCACAGCCCCACCTGGTGCCCCTGTCTTTGCTCCTATGCCCTCTGCCAGTGATTGTGTCCTCATATCTTTTGATTCTCTGCTAGGACTCTAACCTCTTTGCTGTTCTCTCTTTAACTTGGTCCCCAGCACCACAGGAGTCCAGTGGACACTGAGCAGAGGGGCTGGAGACTGCGTTCATCTTTGAATAGCCAGGGCTGCAGGCCATGAAATACAGTCCTGTATGCACAGATACACCTTCCTATGCGTGAACACATAGATAATCACATGATCACATGATACTCACAGTTCACACTCACAGGAACCCCACACTCAGATGCTGTGGAAAATTCTCAGGCGGGTGCTGGGGACCCTCCAGGGCTGTTTGTAAACCTAAGGCTACATGGGTAGACCATGGGTGGGTCATGGGGATTGGGCCCATTGGGCAGCCACTACTACAGATCCTACAGGCGCTCTTCTTTTTTTTTTTTTTGACAAACAGCTGGTGGTTCAGAGGCTGGGTTTCGATACACGAGTGACCGTGCTGGGACATGTGCAGCGAGGAGGGACACCCTCAGCCTTTGACCGAGTCCTGGTATGTTTATGCCTCTATAGGAATGTGTGTGTGTGTGTGTGTATGTACATGTGCAAATTATAAAAAGATGAGTGTTGGGCTATATAATGTTTATTATTAGCCCTAAGATTATCGTGGCGGTATTAGTTAACCCGCTATCACAAATAATAAGACACAGACACCGGTTAGATTTTATAATTGTCTTATTTACCTTGGGCTGGGCAGATATTTCACTTCCACTGTCTCAATAACCTCAACATTCATCTCCCAGCCCCCATCCAATGCCGTCCACCTTAATCCTCCTCATCTGGCCTATCTTTCATCCATAATCCCAAGATATTTGCTTATATTCTTCATCTGGGCCTTTTCACTCCATTATTGTCCTTTCTCCCAGCCCACGTGGGAGAAATCTCCGCACTAACCCATCGTGGCATCCTCCTTTCTCTCTTTCTGTCTGTCTGTTTTCCGTGATTCTCTTTTGAACCCAAAAGCCCAGGAACCTTAGCCACACCTACCCCATTCTGCCCTGCCCAGGTATAGGCTGTTTAATCAACCAATCAGGTATAATGTCTTAGGCAGGTTTACAAAACAAGGATGGGTATAAACCAGATCTTGAGGGCCAGTAACATGCATCAGACCAACCTCCAACAACTAAGGGACCCGGCTGGCTCTCTCTCAGCTGCTCCAGATTCCTCCTGAGACTACTACAGAATGGACCTCATGTTAGAGCCAAAAGGAAACAGGATCTTGGCCAGGAAGGCCCTGTGGGTGTCACATGCAGATTTGAGGGCTGGAACTCTATGAAGAACCGGGCCAGAAGCCACCTGACAGACAGAACTATATAGATGTGAGACTAGATGGTGCTGGCTTGGTCCCTGTGTATACAACATCTACTTTGCTCTGCCAAGGGCCCTGGTTTGCCTTCGCCCTTGGCCCTACTGAAAAATTGGACACAGACCCATGGAAAGGGGCCTCACTGGCTCAGACAGGCCTCTCCTGCACCCTGCTTGACCTCTCCAAAGAGGACAGGAGAGTAGGCCGATACCAGCCCACCAAGATCTAAAATGTTTTGAGGTCACTATGCTTAGCCAATGCCCTGGATGCTGGTGGGAGTGCAATTGCCCGGGCAGAGGCGAAGGACAAAGGACAGCTCACTACAGTCTGGCTACCACTGTAGTGCCAACATTTTTATGCCAGTTCTGAACTCAGATGTCCACAAGGTGAGCCAGGGGACACCTGCTTGCGGAGCAGGTCTCCCATGAATACTTCGTTTTTCTCTGTTGGTCTGTCTGTTCTCTCTGCTGTGCCAGAGCCTGCAGCTGTAGTCTCTCCCCTCTTCTTGACGTTTTCATTGTCCCAGCCTGTCAGCCCATGCTTACCGCTCCTATTTTATCAGGAGATTGTGATGTGTGAGGCTCCAAGTGAGGAATATTGTGGGAGAGGCCCAAGCCCCAGCTGTAGTCCTTCCCTGCCACCTTCAGTCCAAGAGACCTTGAGCAAATCCTCTCACTGGGCCCACTAGCCAGGCCGTGGGGACTCCGACAGGAAATGGGGCCCGATTGCTTGTTGTGATGGTTGAGCATACCGAGTCAACATGATCTGGGAGCCTGGGCCAGTGCGGAGGAGGCTCAGACAGCCAGCGTGTGTGCCTCTGCAGGGGCCTGTGGCTTGCAGCGCAGGTTGACCACTGAGTGCATGTGTGGGCAGTGGGTGTGCTCTACCAGCGTGAGTCACGATGCGCCCCACCCCCACCCCCCGTGCAGAGCAGCAAGATGGGCATGGAGGCTGTGATGGCGCTGCTGGAGGCCACACCAGACACACCAGCCTGTGTGGTCAGCCTCTCCGGGAATCAGTCCGTGCGGCTGCCTCTCATGGAGTGTGTGCAAGTGGTGAGTGCTGCATCCTTTCCAGCAGAGGCTCTCCTCGAAGATCATGGGGGACAAGGGTTGCAGGAGGAGAGGAAGGGGCTGCCAGGCTTCAGAAAGCCAGGGGGAGCTGCCCAGAAGCAAGCTTGGAGGTGGACAAGTGTAGTCAGGGGACTAGGGGAGCAAGATCTCAGCTTCCTGGGGGCAGTGACATTGGGCAGGGGGATAGGTCTTTGAGAAGGATGGGAAGGAAAAGGAGGAGATACTGGGTAAGCCTCTGGCAAGTAGAGGGTCTTTAGGGTAGGCAGAACAGGGACTCGAGAATGGGGTGCAAATGGGGGCAACAGGGCTGTGAGGCCAAGCAGGGAGATGCTGGCTTTGGCTCAGATTTGGAGGCCCTGTAGCTGCGAGCAAATGGTGTGCTAGGAATTCTAGGCTGTGGGGCAGGAGGTAGGCATGGTCCTAGTCCCCTTAGAACATCTACCATGCCTGGCCCTGCTTCAGACCAAACTAGGTATTGGTTGTGGGTCTGGGGAGTGGGGGTGGGGGTCTTCCCATTCCCAAGGCTCTGAGGGGTTTGGGGGACTGTGAATCACAAGACTGGTTTACTGCTAGTAGGGGAGGATTCATGTCTGGGTCTAGGTGGGCCTCTTGGGCTCCTGAAACCTGGGCTTACTTATGACCTGAAGGTGTTGGCTAAGATTCCATCCTTCGGCTCAGCAGGCCGTGTCTGTGCAGTCTGGCCTCTTTGACATGCTGGCTCCCTTTTCTCTTTAAGACAAAGGAAGTGCAGAAGGCCATGGATGAGAAGAGGTTCGACGAGGCCATCCAGCTCCGTGGCAGGTGAGGGTAGCTATCATTTATGATGGTCGGGAGGTGGGGGTGAGCGTGGACCTGCATTCTCTTGACAATGCTCTGCAGCCACTGGGCCCCACTCCCCTCAGCGTGCTGCACTGTTACCCCCTGTTGAAGGAGGGGAAGTGGTCCTTGTGATGACGATGCTAACTGTGGGACTGCTGTGCCAGGGAGGGGCCTACAGGGAGTGTATGGTGCGTAGTGGCACTGTAGGACAGACAGAGGGCATGGGCAGCTTTGGATGCTGTGGGTGTGTCCTGCTGGAGGACTGGGAGGGCCAGCAGGTGTGGGGGTTCTAGTCCTTGTTGGCATGGGGTGCCACCTCCTGCAGGTACCTGGCCCTGAGGCCTGACTGTATATTTTGGCTGGATGCCCAGGCCACGGGTTTTGTCACATGGGAGAGCACACCCTTGAGTCCTGTCGGAGCCCTTGTGGCTGTTGAAGATGCCCAGGTGGGATTTAGCAGCAGGACACGCCGACTCCTTTTGATCTGAGCTCGAGATTCGCATGCACGCCTGTGCCCCTGTACTGTTGAGCAGCTGGCCCCACGCCTCACTGAGCTCATGGCTGTGTGTGGCTGCAGGGATGATGGGGGGCTGTGAACTGTCTGGTCGTCCTTTCCAGGAACTTCGAGAACAACTGGAAAATGTACAAGCTCCTTGCCCACCAGAAGATCTCTAAGGAGAAGGTAAGGAAGACAAGACGGCAGAGCCCACAGCTGCAATGGTTCTGTCATCTTCCGCTTCCTCCCTCCTCACTGCTATCCTGCCGCCCGCATCATGGGAGCTGACTCCAAGTCTGGGGGCTGGGGTGTGCATGGCAGGTATGCTTCCCTTCTGCCTTAGGTCTTAGCCATGCACTGAGGGCTGGACTCAGCTTTGCTTGTGGCCACAGGGCCCAGCTGCACCATAGTCTAGTGCTTCTCAAGGACTGTTGAATGAAGCCACCCTGTTCTGACTTAGGGGAAGGTACTGGTACATTGAGCTATTCCCCCCACAGCTAAGACCTCGGGAAAAGATATCTCCAGAGCCAGAGTGGTAAAAGGGCTGGCTGGTTCCTGCTACTCCAGGGACTAAGACAGGGACTTGGATACGCCGAGCTGGCACCCTGGATCATACAGATTATGGATATATCACTTTATATTAACATGGCACCAGAGCCAGTGCTTGCGTTCTTGGTTACAGCATGGCTACCCGAACACTCAGTGGCCATGCCCCTCCCCCCATGGCTGTACCACCCCTGTCTGAGGATGGCTGCTGCCGGAGGGCTTTGAAGCAGCTGTTTACCCAACCCAGTGTCCGCTTGGGCCAGGAGACCTTGTGATATATGTGGGAGTTTCTCTCTCTCTCTCTCTCTCTCTCTCTCTCTCTCTCTCTCTCTCTCTCTCTCTCATTTCGCCTTTTCCGGAACTTTCTGGAATGAATGGGGCAGCTGTATTATTCTGTAAAATAAGGGAGCTGACATGGCGGATGGCATGTAAGCTGGCTGGGCATCCACCTGGCACCCTGTGCCTTATATTTCTGTCATTTCTCTTTCTGAAGTCCAACTTCTCCCTGGCCATCCTGAATGTGGGGGCCCCTGCTGCTGGCATGAACGCGGCTGTGCGCTCAGCGGTGCGCACCGGCATCTCCGAGGGACACACGGTGTATGTTGTGCATGATGGCTTCGAAGGCCTGGCTAAGGGGCAGGTGGGTGTCACGGTGATACAGGCGGTGGCTGGGGCTGTGGGCTCAGTCAGTGACATTCAAGGACCTGAGGGGACCTGATAACCCATGGAGAAGAGCTGGCTGTCCTGGGCATGGAAACTGTGGGGCTCCATCCTCTTAATCAGCCCTGAGCCCCAGTTCCCTGCTTTGAGGTGATGGCCAGCACTGACGGGGTCTCTGTCCCCTGCCTGAGGAGTTGTTGGTGAGACAGTCCTTGGGGCACGTTCCTGACGCCATGTTCTTCCTGGCAGGTGCAAGAAGTGGGCTGGCATGATGTGGCAGGCTGGCTGGGGCGCGGTGGCTCGATGCTGGGGACCAAGAGGTGAGCAGCTGGCTGCTGGACGGTGCCCAGCCTAGCTGACGGGACAGGTAGAGACTCTCTCTACTCCTGAAGCCCAGGGCTGGCCCTTTGGGCCTATAGCGCTGGACTTCCTAGATCAGCTGGGCAGGGTGGGGTGGTGGTGGTGCCAGTGCATCGTGCCTGCCCTGCTGTGTGGGGATGTTCAGTGGAAGGACAGCTGGAGCAAAGGTGTCCCTCATGAGGGATGGGCTGTTCCTTCTGGCCTGGTGGCCTTAGCATGGGTTCAAGATCCTCCACAGAGCTGGCAAGGGGTGGTATGGTCAATTTGTGTGATGGTGGGAAGTTGTCCTGTCCAAGGTTGTGGCTGTACCTTCTCCAGCCTTAAGGAACACCCAGAGTAGGCTGACAGGCAGAGGCTTGTCCGTTGCTGGCTAGTGCCCCGTGGGGTTTTTGAGTAAGCAAACAGCCAGGCTTCTCACATGCCAACCGCCATATCTCTATTCCACGTGGAGCCACACTGAGGTGAGGGTCCCTTTGGTGACTGATCTCTGGGAAAGGCCAGGCCGCATGTTTTGTGAGTTGCATGCCTCCTGTCCAGCCTGGTGTGTCTCCATCCACAGGACCCTGCCAAAGCCCCACCTGGAGGCCATTGTGGAGAACCTCCGCACCTACAACATTCAAGCCCTGCTGGTTATCGGCGGCTTCGAGGTGAGGCTTCTCGTCTTGGGTGACTGTGGGTGCTGCTGTACCCAAGGGCCGGAAATGTGCACCTTAGGCTGGGGCAGCCAGAGGGTCAAAGCTGTCAAGTGTAGGGTTAGGGCTGGATTTGTACCTCCTAAATGCCTTATGGAGTACAGCTAGCCTAGTGCTAGGGAATCAGGAGGGAGAAGGGAAGTGGAAGGCCTAAGAAAGGAGGGAGAGGAAAGGGGAGGAGAAGTGAGGCCTGAGGCCCACTAATGGCATGTCCTGGTGCTTGGTGAGTCCTTGCCAAATGATAAGCGTGACCATGGGTGGGTCTGAACTCAGGTGCTTGGCTGGAACCCTCTGGTCCTCATCAGGACCCTGATTTTCTGGAAGGACGAGTATCCTTAGCTCCAGGCCTCTCATCCAGCCCCTGGGTGGGAAGAGAACATGCTAACACACTGCTAGGCATAGTCATCAACCGGGGCAGGGCAAGGCGGCTCCCTGGCCCTGGTGGAACCCTGCCTCACTCCCCTCACCCCCCTTCACCCTCCTCCCCCCACCCCCCAGGCCTACGAGGGCGTGCTGCAGCTGGTGGAGGCACGGGGCCGCTACGAGGAGCTCTGCATTGCCATGTGCGTCATCCCAGCCACCATCAGCAACAACGTGCCTGGCACGGACTTTAGCCTGGGCTCAGACACGGCTGTCAACGCTGCAATGGAGGTGAGGCATCCTGGGGAGTGCAGGCAGGCCGTGTGCACGAAGCTTAGTGGGTCTACCAAAGCTGCTTCTTGCTTACCGACCCATACTCTTAGGGGACAGGCATCCTCGGCTGTGAGCCCCTGGGTCTGTGCAGACTCAGTGGGGTTGGCCCAGGCTCTGTCCTACCCAGCTGGCATGGGTATTGTGGGAGCCCTTAGCACTGAATATAATTGCAGCTGCCTTGGCGATCCTGTCCTGGGTCCTGTGTAGCAGTGTTCTGTGCCCATGAGGGGTACGAAGGATGGACAGAGGAT
This sequence comes from Meriones unguiculatus, assembly GCF_030254825.1. Lineage (NCBI taxonomy): Eukaryota > Metazoa > Chordata > Mammalia > Rodentia > Muridae > Meriones > Meriones unguiculatus. The sequence continues at coordinate 8,305,139 of NC_083363.1, forward strand.
TCTAACTGTCCTCCCCGCCCTTTAGTATTTGAGAAGGGGTCTCATTCTGTAGCCCAGGCTAGATTAGAGCTCACTACATAGCTCAGGCTGGCCTTGAACTTGTAGTAAGCCTACTTCCACATCCTGACTGTGCTGAGGGGCTGCCATGCTGGGCTCTGACCGCCCCTTTGATCCCTCCAGAGTTGTGACCGCATCAAGCAGTCAGCTTCAGGGACCAAGCGCCGCGTGTTCATTGTGGAGACCATGGGGGGCTACTGTGGCTACCTGGCCACGGTGACAGGCATTGCTGTGGGTGCCGATGCCGCCTACGTCTTTGAGGACCCTTTCAACATCCATGACTTAAAGGTGAGCCCAGCCCCACTCTTAGGCTCTGCGGCTACCCATGAGTCCAACCAGGCCCCTCTGGGTCCCTTAATGAGTGACGGCAAGTTCCATTCTTCCAGTTGTGTGTTTTAGCATCACTGCCCCGACCCCGGGCCTGAGGCTTCTGGGACCCACCAGCTCCTGCTTTCCTTCCCATCTCTTAGCTTACCTCCTCTCCTTCCCAGGCCAACGTGGAGCATATGACAGAGAAGATGAAGACAGACATCCAGAGGGGCCTGGTGCTCCGGTGAGGCTGCTGCTGCTGCTGCTGCTGGGCAGAGCAGGCATGGGGACCAGAGGCTGCCGCCCTCTTCACCCACCGCACTCTACCTGGCCCGGGGGTTGGGGAGAGCAGGGAGGGCAGTCTTGGGGGAGCCCTGACAGACTTCTGTTTTCTCCAGTAATGAGAAGTGTCATGAGCACTACACAACAGAGTTCCTGTACAACCTGTACTCCTCGGAAGGCAGGGGGGTGTTCGACTGCAGGACCAACGTGCTGGGCCACCTGCAGCAGGTACAGCGCTAGGGCGGTTCCCCGGCCCCCACCGTGCTCACGCAACTGCCAGGGCTCCCATCTCCATCCCTATTTTCTTCACTGGGGATCCTTCGAGGACCCTTAGGGAGAGACATTGTGCAAGCTGTCCTGTTTTGTTTTGTTTTAAATTCTCTAGCCCTCTGGGGTTGTGACCATTCCCATCACTCTTTCATGGAGAGAAGACCGAGGCTCATCTTTTGAGTTCTCACTTCAGGGACTGAGATTCAAACCAGAGCCACTTGGGCTCTGGGCTGAGCCCTCATCTTCTGGGAGGTGGCCCAAGCCCCTCATTCTGTGAATGTCTCCTCTTTGCCTGTTCTCTTACCTACTGAGAAAACCTATTGCCTCGTGGCGGCTCTCGGGAGGCCTGGGGTGGGGCCGTGGCCTATGAGTCCTGTGGCCCAGGTGTCATTTCCAGCCTCTGGGGTGGCTTCTAGAAGGCTGTGCTTTGAGGCCCTCAAGTGGTCATGTCCACTGCAAGGACACGAGGAGACTGTCATGGCTCACATGCTCCCTTAGGACCCCCTTTGGATCCAGTCTCCTCCTCTGGGGTGTGTGGCCAGCTCCAGGGATGTGCTTTTGCCTGTGTCTCCAGGGTGGTGCTCCAACCCCCTTTGACCGGAACTACGGGACCAAACTGGGGGTGAAGGCCATGCTGTGGATGTCGGAGAAGCTGCGCGATGTCTACCGCAAAGGTAGGTGGGATGAGCTGGCTGGGCCTGGCTCTCTGAGCTCCTCCGGGGTCCTGACCATGCCTACCACACACTCGTTTCCATAGGGCGGGTGTTTGCCAACGCCCCGGACTCAGCCTGTGTCATCGGCCTGCGGAAGAAGGTGGTGGCCTTCAGCCCAGTCACAGAACTCAAGAAAGATACTGATTTTGAGTAAGTCCTTTTGGAGATGCACAGAGAAGGGAGGACCCTGGGAGGCCCAGAGCTTCCTACCAGGGTCCTTACCAGGCTTTGAAGAGCTGGAGTCTTGTCCAGGCGTTGTAAGGCTAGCACAGGGCAGTCTGGGGAGGCTTGGGGGTGAGCAGGCTGGTTAGCCTGAAACTCTTGCATCCGACTACCTCAGAGGAATGGAGCACTCGGAGGGGCCACCCTCGTCACCATGACGACTAGGTGTCCAGGGTTTTAAGGGACTGCAGGGTTCAGATTCCGTAACCAGCGAACCTTGACCTACTCAGGCACCGCATGCCACGGGAACAGTGGTGGCTGAACCTGCGGCTGATGCTCAAGATGCTAGCACACTACCGCATCAGCATGGCAGACTACGTGTCGGGGGAGCTGGAGCACGTCACCCGCCGCACCCTGAGCATAGACAAGGGTTTCTGAGGCCGCCGCCACCGCCTCTCCTGCTTTCCCGGACACTCGCCCTTCTAGTGCTGGCCGCAGATCCCAGCGCTGAGGGTGACTCACATGGAACTCGGAACGCGTGGCTGAGGGATGTGGGCTCCACTGTGCTGCTCTGGGGTTCCTCCCTTAGCTGGCCCCTGGATAGAGCACCTGGGCTCCCCCCCCACACCTCTGGGCAGAGCCACATTGTGTCTCCCTCACTGGCTAGCTGGCTGCCTCACCACATGGCTGAAAAGAGCCTCACTGTTTTTAGAAATAAAGTCACCTGACTAGAGCCTGCTCACCTGGATGGTCTGACCTGAGTTGTCCAGGGACAGGGTTGTCAGGACTCATGCGCAAGCCTTACCTACCCACAGCTATTCTGCAAGACCAGATGGTAGGGGACACCCCCCCCCGGGGCCCGCTAGGAAGATCTGAGTCCTCCTTAGCTCTGCCTGAAGGGCTGAGGACAACTACTGAGGCTTGTGTAGGCCCTATCTCTGCTCCCTGGAATGGCTGGAGTCTCAGCCTGTAGGCAGTGGACCCAGCTCTGGAGGGTAGACTGTCATGGTCAGAATATTGGCCCTGGCTGGTTGCTGACACCCAGAAAGTTCTTGAAGCCATAAGGCTGGCTCCTCAGAGAAGCCTATGAAGGGCAGAGCCCTGGCCAGCCCCACCCCAGATCCTGCTCCAATCAGATGGTCAGGATTTCTTGCATGAGGCACTGCTGGGTCCATTCCAACAGTGGCTGGACATTTACAATAGATGGAGGCTGTTTCTGGCCTCTTGGTGTATGGAGGTCAAGGATTTTGGTTTTGGCTTTGTGGGCCTGCTGGCCACATTAGGGTAGTTTCACTAAGGGTCTCCCTATGGGCCTGGGCTTTTGGGGCACCATTGGGGACCAGGTAAGGTGTCTGGGCCTCCTTCCCCTTGGCTGTCTTAGTCCCACCCCAAAGGGCAGTGGGTCTGACTGGACAAAGGGTGAGAGCTACAAGCGCTGGCACAAACGGCTCCTGCTTCTTAGTCTCTGATCCCCATGCTGGGGGAATGGCTTTTTCCTACACCTTGGCCCCCAGGAATCAGAACTGGGGAGCCACTGTCTTGTGGAGGACAGACCGCAATGGAACAGGGGTGCCCTCATGCTGGTGCCCAGCGCACTGTGGACAGCAGCAGAAGTCCAATATCTAGAGCTGACCTGTCCTGTTCTTGTGTTCTGCTCAGTCAGAAGGAAGGGCTGTTTCCATGCATAGGAATCACTGTTGCGGTGCTTTCTGGAGCCTGAGACCTGAGTAAATCTTAGGGTTATAAGGAAACCTTGGAAGTATCCCCAAAACGCAACTGCTGAGCAGGCTCACCCACTTCATTTTGTGTGACTAGGCACCATAGTCCTCTGCAGCGGTGTTTGGTGGCAGGCTACACAGTGTTCCTGTCACCACCATGTCACACTGGTCCACACAGGTGGGTTCACAACTGGACATCAGGGGGAATGGACACTCACCTTGCCGCTCTTCCCACAGTCCCATAATTGAAAGACACAGGAAAGACCTAAGCCATTGCCCCAGCAGCAGCCATCAGAACCCCCACCATCCGTAACCTCACATCCTGATGTCATCTTAGTCTGATGACACGAACCGGGTGATTCCAGATGTCTGATGGTGCACTTGGGAGTCAGGGCAGAGCAGACCATCCCTGACCCTTGCTAAGACTAAACAGGGGGTCAGGGTCAATGGAGCATGCTGTTAACGGTGGCTTAAGTTTCTTCCAATCCTGTGGGCTTGCCCATCCCAGGAGGAGCCAGCGTTTATGAGGGCTTCATCATCCCTGAGGCTAAAGCTCCGTGGCTGCCCACTCTGCAGAGCTACTGCTGTGTGCAGGCTTGCACTTGCGGGGACTGACCTTTCCTCATCGAGTTTGTCCATCTTGCAGCAGTTGTATGGGATGGCCCAAGTGCAGAATAACTGGACTTTCCAGGGGAATGCCTTCAGGGGTACCCAAGGCATAGTGGGTTCTCTTCACAGATTCTTTTCAACCAAGACGAAAGACTACAGGATGTGTATGGCGTCGTGCTACCCTGCTCAGGAGTACTGCGTTGAGTGCAGGTGCTGGCGGGCAAGCACATGGCTGACGTGGCAATGGTCAGCCCCATGGGTCACTGCAAGGCTGCTGTGGGCTTCTTTCTCGACATGCCCAGCTACTTCTGCCTGGCTGGAACCCACAGAAACCAGTGTCCTCAAGGCTGCTGGGAGAGGCGTCTTAGAGTAATGGGTATCATCATAGCCCCCTGGAGGGTTTGTGTCTTGAACACATGGCAACAAGGCCTGTATTAGGGTTCTAGAGGGACAGAGCCAGTAGAATGTATATATACTGTAAGAGTGGATTCGCCAGACTGGTTTATACAGATGGGTTGGGCACCCCAATAATGGCCATCTGCACGCTGGAGAGGCTGAGAACCCTGTAGCTGCTAGAAAGATGTCTCAGCACTCCCAGTCTGGTGCTGAGTACCTGCAAAGTCTCTGGTCAAAGAGCTGGATTCTGACACCAGCACAAGGAGGGTTGGCAGGCAGCATTGCCTTTTAACTTGGACCACTTTATATCCGGGCTGCCTGCTAGGTGCTGCCACCCTGGAGAGGGTCTTCTCACCAATCCTGCCTGGAAATGGCCTCATAGGCCATCATAAGGCCACTTACTGATGCTCCAGCTTCCCAACTTACAGACTCAGGGATCCCTGCTGGGGAGGACACTTGTGCTAATTCCTGAGTCAGCGCAAATGCTCCACAACTGTTAGTGTGTTCTCCATCTGAAGCAGCTCAGGGTCTGGGGACAACAGCAGGCCCCTTGCTCAGTCTGTCTGGGCATCTGCCACATAAGGGGCTTTGCAGTGGGGAGGCATCAAGGGCAGGAGATCCAGGCACAAGACCTGTGCAGCTCATCCTGCTTATGGCTAGGTGGGGTAAGGTCATTGCCCTGTGCCCTAGCGTCAGCATGGGACTCGGCTCTCAGTATGGAACTCCAGCTTGATTCCGTGTCTAACTGCTCAGCAGCAAGGCAACTTTGGGCCCTGGTGATGGCAAGGACTTTAGGAGACACCCAGGACACAGGCACCTCTTTCCTGAGTTCTCTTGTACTGCATCCACCCTTCCAGGAGGTGGCCCCTCCGACCTTAGCACTGCCTGCTGTGTGTTGGATGGGAAGGCAACCGGCCCCTGTGATACCAATTCCTGTTTTGCTCAACGGGCTACTCTGAGTCCTACAACACTCAAGTAGGTACTGAAGATCCCGTGCTCAGTTCCAAGTAGATACACACTGTGCTGTAGCTCATCCCCAGTGTGGGCAAACGAGTCTGGGCAACAGGGATTGGGGCTCAGCACAACTGATGCAGTTTGCCCATCCCTGAAGTGTGCCTGAGCATGCCATAGGGGGAAAAGCCAGAATGGTACAGGTGCGGTCCAGAGGGCACATGCTGGTGTTTCCACAATCTTATGTTCCCGGAACAAGGAATTGGACCAGGGACACAGATACTGGTAGAAACAGTTTATTAAGAGAGAAAGTACTCCCAAGATTGGAAGTGGGCCAGTGGTAGAGCAAGGTCAAGGGTCCAGTGGCCCAGAACCTTCAGCATTCAGACCTTTATAGGTCACCTACAGAGGCAGCTATTGTGTGCAGCAGGCTTCTTGGCATGCTCTGCCTTTCCCATGGTGCTGTTTTACATATGCTAATCTTGATGCCTTGCTTGGTTCTATCCTCTTGTGGCAGGTACAAGGCCACTCCCAAGGTACCAAGGTGGCCCTGCCTGGTGGGCAAGTTATGGGGCCTCCCCCAATTGCTCTAACAAAGATAGCTTTACTGGTGGCATCTGACACCTCAGAATGATGAGCAACTCTGGATGTCCCCGATAGTTACTCTACCTTGGTGACATCCCTCTCCTGAAGAAGAAAGAAAAAGGACAGTGTCCCACTCAGCCTTCTCTTGAGCACCATTCTCCTAAGCTGTGGTGTCTAAGGACACCTGGAGCATGGTAAGACATCATTCCCGGCATCTCCGAGGATAGGCTTGACACAGGGACACTAGGGCTCCCCCTAGCTGCTAAGAAGCAGCATGGATCTTGAGGTCAAGGCCCCACCTGCCACTGAGATGCTGGCTTCCAGCCCAAACAGAAAGTGCTTTATTGGAGGGTATGGCTCGTACAGTCCTCCCTTGAGGAAGGGTCAGGTCAGGTAGTGCCCAGGTCCTCAAGGCTTCAGCAGGTAAGTCCCAGGGACCTCTCATGCTGATGGGCAGCATCTCTGCCAGCCCTAGGCACAGGACAGGGCATCCCCAGCTGACAGCCACTGCACCTACATTGGCTTGGTACTGGGAACCCAGAAGGAGGCTTTCCAGGTGGAGCTGTGTTTCCACAGAATATAACAGGGTCCAGGTACTGGGGCATATGAAGTCACTCCATGTCCTCCTGGGGCTCCAGCTTGTGCAGGGCCTGCAGCCGGCTGCCCACAGTCTGCTGGACAGCCTCTAGCCCCTCTGCGTCTAGCTCCTGCAGCAGCAGCAAGATGGCAGTCAGGATGTTCTGGGGACAGAGAGGAAGACCTAGAGGCTGGCCGGTGGCACCCTTTGTAGGGCGGGGCCTTCCAGGCAGCAGCTCAGGAAGGTCACAGCACAGACTGGGCACACTGCTTCCCTATCCAGCTCCTGCCAGGCTTGGGTCTGTACCCTAGCTTTAGATGGAGAACCGGGCACAGAAGCTGAGGGTCCAGCATCCCTCAGGGTGGTATCCTCTCAGACAAAGATAGGACAAGGACAGCTGAGGGGCAGGTCGGAACTGAATAACTCCCTTCAACTCCTGACCCTTGACCTCTGCAGCACACTAAGGCCTCTGCAAACCTGTACTTGTGTCCTTGTTCTACATGCTGGTCCAAGGGCAGCCAGCTAGAAGCTGGGCCTTTTGGGCAATTCTCTGTCGAGAAACAGGGCTTGGAGAGGGCACACACCTGATCTTGGAATCGAGTTTGACGTGTGTGCGTGCGTGTGTGTGTGTGTGTGTGTGTGCGTGTGCGTGTGTGTGTGTGGCGGTGGCAAGTGGAGAGGGAAGGAATCCTGAGGGAACAGTGACCTAGTGCGGTGAAGGCTCCAGCATGCTGGAGCAGGAAGCGGAACTGAGCTTGGGGGCTATGGCTGATACTCTTGCCTCATGTATCCCACTCTTCCTGTGAGCCCAGACCTGGCCCCACGTCATCTCCACCCTTTGGAGCCTGCTTCTGCTGTCTGGATAGAGGGGGCAGTGGTCACTCACCCTGTTCTTATGACTCCTCAAAGCATCCCTTTGTGAGAAGGAAGGGCATTGGTCTCCAGCAGTCTGGCCCTGGACCCTGCTGGTAAGAAAGAGGCAGTGAGACTGTGACAGTCAGAGGGCTCTGGGCACCTCCATCTTCATGTCAAATCCCACTCAGAAGAAGCCAAGTCAACTGGCAAGTGGTCCCAGCTCAGAGCAGGCACCCTCAATCTAGATACCTTTATAGTGGCGCAGGAGCCCAGCATGCAGAGTAGAGGCCCAGAGCCAGGACCAACTTCTCTGTGCCCAGGGCTCCCACCTGCAATGCTTTCTACCCAGGGCCTCAGGGAAGGCACTTCCACAGAAGTGACCCTGGCAGGAGTCAGAACCAGAGTTCATCTCCAGTGCCATTCACAGATGGGAACTAGGAGGCTGCACCTGCCATTGGAACCCACAGCCTTCCTGTGCCATCCCTGACCAAGTTCGGTCACAACAGTGGCCCCCCAAGGAGCCACGACAGGCCCATGATGGTCCTACCTCTGCATTACCCTTCCTCCCCTGCCCACTATTGAGCTTGCTCCCCTCCCAGAGGCGGACAGGAAGCCTCCCTCCCATGGCCTGAGGGTGCTCTCAGGACAGTGGGTCTTGGTCCCCTGCAGGCTCACTCTGTCTCCTCCGGATAGCTCAGCAGGCTCTGGCTGGTCTCAGTTTCAGAGGTGACAGAGCCGAGGGTGTAGGAGGGCTTGGGACAGCCATTGCCTGCGCCTTCTCTGCCTGGGGCGGTAGTGATCTCATCTCCCTCCATCAGTGCGCGAGTCAGCTCTTCCTCCGTCACAGCTTGGGGAGAAGGACAGGAAGGTAAGGGTATCAGGGGCCTATGCGGCACAGTTCCACATAGCCCTGGCCTCTTTGGGGCTTCAGCACGCCTGCTGCTGCTGTGTGTACAGCGGGGAGGGGGGGAAGGAGATGGGGGCACTGTCCCTGGGCACAGTCAGTCCTCCTTCCAATCCCCAAGCCTAGAATGTGTATGACACCTGGCAGAAAGGCAAGGGGGTTCTTGTGAACCTCAGGCCCAGGATCTTCTATGAGCAAAACCCCCAATCCAGATAAATCTGTGTGTTGCTGGGGTTGGGCCCAGGGCCTTGCACATGCCAGCAGGCTCTCGACTCTGTTTCCAGCCCCTGAGACAAATGTTAAAAGGAATGGGCTTCACATATTTGCCCCACTTGACTCACTCTTGTTTAGTAAGTGTCTCGGGGGAGGATCAGAAACTGGTTGCTAAGAGCATCAGCCCATGGAGTCAGTGAGCTGGGCCCTGCCAAGTGCCCATGGGGGAACAGTAGGATTGTCCTCCATGTGGCTCCAGAGGCCTGGCTGCCAGTGCAGCTGAGACCACCACATGCTTGCCCGGTCACCACACTCCACATCCTCGCCATGGCATATCGATTTTCCTCGGGGAGGGGGGCAAAAGGAGGGGAGACTGTTGAGGCATACAAGCCCAGGTGGGGTTAACAGACAGGTGCCCTGTGTGGTGCTGATGACACTGCACAATGGACGTGAGCCCATTCCTCAAGCTGGGGGCTGCAGAAGACAGCAAGGAAGGGGGTGCCTGGGAAGCCCCGCACTGGGGACCGCCTCAGTTGCCCGGTGGGCGGACAGGCTGGAGCCTACCTTGGTTGTCCAGCTTCTGCAGGTGGGGCAGGTTGCGAAGCACAGTCATTCGGTAAAGGTGCGGGCTGGACCCGCAGCAAGGGTTCTCGGCCAGCCACAGCACCCTGAGGTGTGGCAGATCCTTTAGGTAGAACAGCTCATTCAGACTAGGGATACGGTTCCTCCTCAGGTATAGCTCACTCAGCCGCCGGCAGCCACGCACGGGTTCCAGGGTGGAGACACAGTTGACGCTGAGGGACCAGCATACTGTTAGGGACCCGTACAGTCTGGACCTCCATGGCCCAGGGGGCCTCCATCTGTGTGTCTGCCTCAGTCGTGAGGGTTTTGCCTTAGAAATGGGTCAAAGCCCACGTAAGTCGGGGCTGGGGAAGGGCAGTGTCAGCAGGAGCCCCTCAACTTGAGACACCATGTGGGCAGCTCCCTGGCCCGGAGCTCTGGATTCACATGGAACCACTGTAGCAGAGAGGGTGCTTTACCCTCCTTCACAGGTAACACCGAGTCTCCAAGGGACACACTTAGCCCTACAGCAGACACTGGCTAAAACTCAGCAAAAATGCCACAAGCTCTGTATCACACACAAATTAGATCTGACTTCCGGAATCCCAGGCTAAAGAGAAACAGGGTTTTAGGGTGATTTTAGTGCTGTAGGGGAGTGAACACAACACAGGAAGGGAAAAACAGCATCCAGCAACTCCCAAACACACCAAGTCTTTACACGCGGTGTTCTACTCAACAGTGGCCAAACATTCTGCTTCCCAGAGCCAGGGCCCGGCCTGCTGAGCCAGCCTCACCCACGCTCCCTCCTATAAGGCTGCCCTGGTGTATAACAAGTTCCAGAAAATGCCACCAGCACCATACTGACATACAGAACGCACCTATGCCAGCACCTAGCAGGCAGGCAGCAGGGCCCTAAGTGTCAGCGCTAACCTGGATCCCGGAATGGGCAGACGTCAATTTAACGATGGCTCCGAGGAAGTGATGGAATCAGGAAGGCAGGGGAGGCAGGGCACTGGTGGGGAGGGGTTCTTGGGGACAGGTGTGGCCATAGGGAGGACTGGCCTGGGTGGATACTGCTCATTATTTGGAGGCCTGCCTGACCACTGCTACAAGTGCACAGATTATTTACCGAGGTGGATGTGAGAGGAGGCAAGCAGAGCTGAGCCCTTAGGAGGCCCAGGTAAGTCCCCGAGAGAGCGGATAGGAGCTGCAGGAGGGCCAGGCTCTCACAGTCCTAGTCTGCAACCCTTCTGTTGCCAGAAACTGCCATCCTAGACAGTGCTAGGGGCCTCCAGGTTTCCCATTTTCCCTGAGCCCCACAGGAAGGACATGACGTTCCATACCCCAGGACTACAGCGACGCAGCAGCCAAGTACCTGAGTGTGATCACTTCCAGGCTGGGCATCTCCCGGCATATGGAAATCTAGGGATGGAAGAATGGGGCTCGTGAGTTGGCAACAGTTTTGTGCTGTCACTTATCAGATCAGGGGAGACATCTGTCCGAGGTCCTACACTTGCCCTAATGGAGCCAAGGGCACTTGCACAACCAGGGCACCCAGAAGAAATCAGCTGCCTGCTGGTCTCTGCGGCCCAGCCAGCCCTCAATATGGTCCTCACTGGGTGTCTCTACTTGACAATTCTAGACACAGCACATCATTACATTCAGTGACCTCAATGGACATCTGGCCAAGGATTTTGTGGTTTCCTACACTGAGGTACAGAACCTTTTCTCTTGCTGCTCCTGAGGTACAAGGAAAGGACAGACATCCTTCTTGCCAATGGAGCTGAGCCCAAGGCAGACAGAACTGCAAGCAGGTTTTGGCCACCACGCACTGTCAAATCTGCAGATCAGACCTGGGCTGTGGGCTGCTGACATTTGGGGTGGGGTTGGGGTGTAGCATCCTGAGGCTGAGGGGAGGCTAGGCAGAGGCAGAGAGCCTCTGATGATGATGTCCTTGAAGAAAATCACCACCCAGGACTCCTCCCAGAGCAGGGCTATGACTCTGCCCTCTTCTGTGTGGGACCAGGAAGTGACATGGCACTGAAACTGATCACCACTGTTCTGTAACTTTATTCTTTTGGGGAAGAGGCATCAAGGAGATGATCCAATCAAGACAGAACTTACATCTGTGAGCTGGCTGCCCCTGGGGAGAAAAGAAATATACATTAATCTCGTCGAGTGGAAATAATAATAATAATAATAATATAATAATAATAATTAAAATCCCCAGAGAAACGACAATTGTCTACAAATCTAAAGATTCTATGATCAGAATGGCACAGCAAGAAAAGCCGGTTCCCCAGATAACAGGAGAAGACATCACAAATGGTTAGGTTGATTTCTGACAATACTGCACATTTGGTGCATAGAGGATATACTGTCTGCAGAGCACACGATTTACGCCCATCAGGCTCCCACAGCAGAAAGATGTTCCCTCTCATAAACATAAACAAAGGGGTCTTCAGAAGAGGCCAAGTTCAAAGGCTGATCATGCAACTTATGAAGCAAGCATCGCAGGCCTGCAATGTGGCTGTTGTTTCTGTCTGCACAGAGGGAGTCCTGCCACGCTGCCTCAACAAAGAAGGGCATTTATTGGAAACCCAGGACAGAGAGGACTGGGCGCCAACACCAGATGTGTCGGGGCAGAGAAAGGCTTTTAATTAACAAAGCTCACTCCAGTACTGTGCTGACCCCACGAGCAGCACGGGTCTGAAACTGCTCTGCCCCTTTCTAGAAGCTCTGGTCACAGAGTCCCATCCGAGTCCCCAGAGACACCTGTAGCTCTTCCACACCCCACTGAGGCAAACTTATCCCGAAGCCCTGGACTTTCAGTCTTAGTGTGACCCGCCCATGCACTTTTGGGTGCATCAACTCCATAGCGTCTAAGTTCCAGGAAGTCCCCCATACCAGGTCACCCTCTGCAGCATCTGGTGATAGGGTGTCCATGGAATCATGACTTTACAACCTCACTTCTCTCTCCCTGTAGACACACCCCTAAGTATCTTTGTTTCAAATACCAGACACAGTCACAGAGTGTTAGTGACCCTCGGCGAGACTAGAGGGACATTTCTAGTTATCTGGTGAGGGCCGCACCCATCCGCGGCACTGGCCGGAGAAAGAGCCTGCAACCTGGCTCGCTTTAGGGCAGCAGGCGCCCAACTTGGCCTCTGCTTCCTCCCGTGCCTGGCTGGCCTCACCAGCAGTTGAGCTTCCGCACGCTGTGCAGGTCCGAAGCCTTGGCTCGGGACAGGACCATCTTGCGTGTCAGCTTCATGGCGGCCGAGGGGCCACGGGCCCGGCCGCCCTCCCCTCTACAGTCGGCTAGCGGGAAAAGCCTCGGCCGCGGTGCGTCTCCAGGGGCGGGGCCCGAGTCTCCAGGGGCGGGGACTGATGTCCCATTGGTGAACAGGAGAGAGGGCGGAACCGCGCGGGCGCAGTGGGACGGCTCAACTTCCGGGACAGGAGACTTCGCCCCGCCCCTTTGGAGGCGCGACAGTCCTGCGCGTGCGCGAGGCTCCGGGTTTGCTGCCTCTGGACCGCCGGTCGCGACGGGGAAGACACAGCGCCTCATTGAAAGCCGGTTCCAGTCGAGAAGGGCGACAGAATGTTCGTGGAGTACGTGCTTGCAGAAACCCCTCCTCGACCTCTTGCTCGGGATCCTCATCCCTGTCAAGGCCCTAGTCAGCGTTGAGCCCTCGCCCACTTCTTTTCGAGCCCAAACCAGGGATTTGTGTGACAAAACAGCTAACCGACGAGGCGGTGGCTTGTATTTGCTGCCCTCAGAGGCTGAGACTGTATTGGGTTACGGAGTGGGACGCTGTAAACTCAGGCAGCTTTTCCGCAGCTTTCCCACGGCACCTATGCCGCGTGTCACAGCCTTCTGTCAACTCTAAGTCCAGGGGATCCTATGCCCTCTTCTGGCCTCCGCGTGCACCAGACCCAAGCATATATGCATATGCAATCAGGCTGCCCTGATTCTGCAGCTCCTCCAGTCTTGCTATCTGGCCCTTGCCCATTGATATCTCCGCTGAGACCTCCCTGCAAAAAGCCTTGCAAAAGGCAACTCCTGGAGGCTTGATAGGGGAAGGGTCTAAAGGAGGAGGCCCTGATGCAGAATTGTGGTATCCCAAAGGTTTAACTGAAGCGATGGAAGGCCTTGACTTTCAGGGCCTGTAGCTCTTCCTGCCGTGAATAATCATAGGTAGCTGAGCTAGGACAGTGTCCCCTTGAGTTGCTACAGCACTGCACTGTCTGTCTGGAAACAACTGCTTGTTTCTGGTTTCTCTGGTTTAGAAAGATAGGAAGAGGAGAAAGAGAAGGAGGAGGAAGAGGAGTGTCATGTAGTCTACAAATACATAGAGGCTGCAGACTCTATCATATTTGGTGGCTGCTTGGAGGGCCTGCCAATTAGTGGGAAATCCTGACAGCTTCAGCTGAGATTTGTAATGAAAGAATCCTAAGCACATGATTTTGGGGTGGACTGCTGGGGTTTAGCTGTGTTCCCAGAACCTGCTTCCCCCAGCAACTCCTGGCTAGGCTTGACCCAAAGAGAAGCAAGCAGCAAACACATATGATCTGAAAGATGTAGGAACAGCAGCTGTGGCCACATGGGAAGATCACCGTGGTGAGAGATGACAGAGCATAAGGGCAGTCCTTGTTACACTGCAGCCAACAGTCTGTCCTCACGGCCATCCTGCACACGCCTTAGAAGCACCATAGGGTCATTTGGTGCGAACTCAGAGCGGAACCCTTCTGTTCTCCCAGCTCTACCTGTCTGGCCCCGTGTCTACAGCGGGGGCCACTTGGCTCCCCATATCCTGCAAGTGCCCTTGTCCCACTTGGGAGGGCTGCAAAGGGACTTCCCTGAACTCTGCAATCTCTCTTTTCCGACTTCCACCTCCCTACGCTGTAACACTTGCCTCAAGTTTGGTACCTGTAACAAAAATCTCACTTCAAATGCAGAGGCATGTGTTTTCCTGCAAAGAACCCTGGCACAGACAGGAAAGTAGCCCCAACTTACTTTACCCAAAGCAGAAACACTACCTCTCGTGCCTGAGAAGCTTGAGTAGTGGCTTCTCACCTCAGGGCGACCCCAGCACTCAGTGCAAAACAAAACAAAACAAAACAACAACAATAACAAAAAAAAACGGCCCAAGACTGCTGTGGTTGGCCTCCAACTGGAGGTATGACGCTGACAGTTTCAAATCTGCCAGGAAGAGTGCTTCACGCACTTCCTCAAGCCCACGTGTGGGGACTGGCCCTGTTTGGGTTAGGTGCTGTCCATGAACTTGGCCGTGTACTACCCCAACTGTGGTCCGTAGCCCTTCAGAGCGACTGTGGTGTTAAGTGTCCGAGCTTGAGTTTGTTGGGATTTATTACAGGCACATGGTGCCCCTTCATGAAAGTGTCCGTCGAGCTCCCTGAACAACTTGCAGGCAGTGGGTGCTCACACAGCATCCTCTACTTAGCAATTGTAGCTGGTTGTCTAACCTTGGGGAGAGGCCTTTGAGTCTTGTAAGTTTCTGAGCTTCCTGAGCCTTGTGGGTTTCTGCCCTGGGGAGGGGTATGCTTCCTCAGGGGCCTCCCTGGGCACAGAGAGTCAGAGGATCTTTGCTGACAGGGTGGTCATTGATAAGGACTTGGCGAGGAGAGGGAAGGAGTCAGGCGATAGGGGAATTTAGCAGCTCTGACTCTCTAGCAATCGGGCAGATTCTGTGTCTCCTGCCTCACCAGCAGCCGGATGCTTCTTTATTTATACAAGTTTCACAGAACAGTGACAGACTAATGATTATCCAAGTGGTACAGAGTATGCGTTTGATTTTTCATTACGTGTCCAGGGTTACAAGATCAGTTACAATTAAAAAATACAAGCAGAACAGATATCATTATTATTATTATTAGCCCCATAATTCCAGTTTAAAGAATCTAAATAATGCCTTCTGCAAAGCAATACATGTTATATATGACAGCCTGCTTTTAGGCTGCCAATGTTTGCTGTTTGAAAGCATTCCAGACAAACAGGAAAAATCTCAACCAGTCTTTTTATGAATAGCAAATACTAATACCTAATTTGTTTAACTACATGTTTCATCATCTATGCTACAAAGTAGGAAGCATCTATTTTAGTCAATTTATCTTATTTACTGAGTTTACTTCCTTCAGTAGTGTACCCTGCATGAACTCCTATTATTTTATTTTATTTTAATTTTGGTTTTTTGAGACTGGGTTTCTCTGTGTAGCCTTGGCTGTCCTGGACTCACTTTGTAGACCAGGCTGGCCTTGAACTCACAGCATTCCGCCTGCCTCTGCCTCCCTGAGTGCTGAAATTAAAGGCACGTGCCACCATGTCCGGCTTTTTTCTTTTCAACTTTCTTTCTTTTTTTGGACAACCCCCTCTCTTTAAACTACATTTTCAGAGAGTGCTAAGCCTAGTATAAAAAAGATCTTGAATCTGTAACCTATTCTCTTGGCCATTCAGTTTGTCAGTTGTGTGTTTACCCTGCACCAATTCTGCTGTTTGAGTTAGCTCAGGGGCAGATACCCCAAGAAGATTCCTGGAGTAATGACCTAATCTAGCTATGTGCTTATCTGTGCATCCAAATCGTGGCCAGATAAAGTTAATTTTAGGATTTTCCTAAAAAGACTCAGGCATAGTCTTTCTCGGGAAAAGATATATAAATTGAATCATAATGCAGAAAGTCCCCAATAAAACACACACTGGGACAAAAACAAAAAAACCCTAAAGTTACAGATAGAAGGATTGAGATTGTAGCAATCCTCTCAGCTTTGCTGTGTTACCTTCATGACTCTTGCTGTTTCCAGTAAATATGGCTGTGCCAGGCCTCCTTTGCTTTTTCAGTCTTGTGTGCCTCCCCCCGCCTTGATGAGCAAACATTTCAACTCAGAGGAAACAGTTACACAACACTTGGGAGTCTACCTCTTTTTTTCTGCCCCTGAAAAAGAGTCACGTGGCTGCTGTGGACCGCCGCCTTCATCAGATCAACTGTGCCTATTTGCAACAGGCCATCAGGAGTAGCCTCATTGACTACTGATGTTCTCTCATGGAGGGGTTGGGGAGTTAAGCTCCTCCTCCCAGCCATTTGTATCCAACATGGCCCTAATTACATGAGGTCTTGGTGGCTCCATTTTTGAGGCTGTTGGTGAAGCTATCACCCATGTTTTGTTTTGTTTTGTTTTGTTTTGTTTGTACCCCCCACATGATCCTATCAGTAACCTCTTACCCATTTTCTCTAAGTAAGCCCAGAAAACTCATTGGTTCCCCAGGATGAACTTTGGTGAAATCTCACTTTGGCTTGTGATTAGGACCGGATGAGGAAGTGGTAACATGGTTTACATGTCCCTAGGGAAGGAGTTGGCCATACAGTGCCCCTCCTGGGCTTGCAACAGAGGAGCTGGTAGACCCCAGGCCAGGGGCAGGAAAGGCATCAGAGCTGCAGGCACAGTGGAGCACAAAGCCAGGGAGGGCTGTGGCGTATGTGAGATAATTGATAACGAGGGCAGCTTTTGCATCATTTGGCTGCCTGCCGGCCACTTCTTGATAGCTCACAACTGGTCCCCTCCCTGGAGATGTGGCCTCAGGCCATGCTCCCCTGCAGTCACTGGATGCTGATTGGATGGGCACCGAGACAGGTCCTAGGCCTCAAGGTTACAAAGCCGTGAAGGCTGTGGGTTCAGGCTCTCGGTCACACCTGTGTCACAGTGTGGATCATTTTGTCCAGCCCTGCCCCTTCCTCTTCTATCTTAAGGCCCTGCTTTGATATTCCTCCTGAAGATGAAACTCAGAGCCTGGTCCTGGGAAGTTGCCAGCAGAGGTCAGAAGAGGGCATCAGATCTCCCGGAACTGTACTTACAGGGGGTTGTGAGGCGCCATGTGGGTCCTGGGAACTGAATGAAGTAGGATCTTCTGAAAGAGCAAGGAGCATTGACCACTGTTACTGCTCTCTAGCCCCCACCACACACAGCGACTCTTTACTGCATCAGAGAATACCTCCATTCTCCACGGTTGCGTGGGCCCAGGTACCTCTTATGTTTTTAACCCAATGGAGGTCTTTTGGCACTTATAGCCAGGATACCGAGGATCACGCCGCCTATGCTGGTTCCTGCTCTAGGGTCCTTACTGGGGCTCTGTGGGACAGGGCCCCATAGGGGACATCTGGCAATGCTGAGCTGCCTTGGCTGTGGTTCAGAACGTGTACAGGTTTATCTTCCTGTCCTCTCCCAAGCCCAGTGTGGGGCACACACCTCAGAGCAGAGGCAAGCATGCAGGGCTCTGTGTGTGCATTTGAGTCTCACAACACATACAGCAGAGAATAATCTCATCTTATATAGGTTGTGTGTTCATGTCTCATATCCATATGCCTTTAAAAGTTTTTTTAAATATGATTTTTAAAATATGATTTTGTTAAGACAGATTTTTTTAGGGGGGTTAGATTCTGTTTCTATTTTTAACTAGGTGTATATGTGTGTGCCAATGTGTGGGTATGTGCTGTTGATTTTTACTCAAAATTATTTTGGGGGTCAACCTGGGGAATTGCCAGGGTGACACCAGCTGCTTTTCTTACAAGTTCCTGCAGTGCTTTCCCACCACTGAGTGCTCAGGAGCAATCCTGTCCTTTGGCTGAGATGTCTCTGGAATGCAGACTCTGTTGACTCCCTGGATGAAAGAAAGCAAGGATGTTCCCCACTCTCAAGCCAGATTCTCACCTCCGAATCCGGCACGCTGCCCGTTTTTATAAATAAAGTTTTATTGGCACACAGCCACGCCTGTCCACTTACACATTCCCTATGGCTGCTCTTCCTCACAGGGGCAGAGTCAGTGCTGGAATATTGCAGTTAGTGTGCTCTATAGAGTAAGTGTGGGAGCTCTGGCCTCAGACCTCTTCTCCTTCCACAGCCTGTTTCTCCGTCATGACCTCCATGCAGGGAGCCGTCAGGTCACCACATTTCTGTGGTTTTCTTTCTGCTGTCCAAGCAGGGGCTTTTTATCTTGAGCATAAAGTCGATGCCTTTAAAAAAAAAAAAGAAACAACTTTTTGTGCTGAATATTCCCTTCGTCAGAACGGAGGCGACTTTCTGGCGAGATGAGCATACGATGCGCCTGAGTTTTATGGATGGCGCCCATCATTTTTTATGGATGGATATTTCATAAATGCCACTGTGATGGCATCTTGGCAGATGTGATATGGACTTTCCTGTAACCTGTCGTTCTTCTCCAAAAGAGAAGGAGCCCCTCAGGACCACACAGCACAGATACTTCATGGGAGATGCATCGCTCTCTGGCCACTCACCTAAGATGATGTTCCCACGGGATCCCCGGGCTACTTGGAATCAGAGGCCAGTCTGTTCATCAGCTGGCCACACTGCAATTACCGTCTTATGAAAAATTAACTTCCCATAGTGATTTTGTTTAATGAGACGTCTTAGGGAAGGATTGTGCGTCCGTGTGCAGATGGCCTGGGGGAGTATCTGCTACCTACCCTAGATCTGGGCATCTCTCCTGGGAGTGGCAGATTGTCCTATAACCTACCACTCAGTGAGCCCTAGTCGCCAGGCACTGGGACCGAAGCAGAGGACAGGAAGAGATCCAGGTGCTCATGCAGCATACAGCCTAATAGGGCAGAGTCACCGCACCGATGACCATGTGCCTGGCCTGTGGCCACCTTGCCACTGCTTTGGAGGAGAGACAGCCCCCTTCCCCACCCATTGCATTTATTTCTAACAGCATGTCATGAGCCTGTCTCTACAAATAGTGCATCATTGCCATGGCTCCATCCGGCCTGGGGTAGGCTGGAGGGGGAGATAGTGGACAACCTCAATGGTGGGCATCAACAAGCCGGTTGGTTCCTCTGGGGCAGGGAAGCCACAGGGCAGCTGCACAAGAACCTTCGCTAGTACATGCTGAATCAGGGTCTGGACGGGGGGCTGGTACCATGGGGAGGAAACTGCTGGCCAGGCATGACTTCCTGGGAAGATCCCCCAACTATCTAGATCAAAGATCATAGATCAATCTTCTCCTGGTTCCTGGCACTGGGGCTAATGGCTCTGGAGTTCTGCTGGGCATTGCCTATGGTGTTGGGAATGGAGAGGGAAGAATGTGATTTGGGGATGAAAGAGTGGCTGAGGAAGTCCCAGCCATTCTCTTAAGATAGTCAGTGCAGTGCTTGCCATTCTCAGGAACCAGGCACATGCATACAGGATTAACTGGGGTGGGGGTGGGAGGGGAGAGGGGAGGGCCGTGCATCTTTGGGTCCTGGAACCTTTCCTATTTGCAGGCTCAATTGGGATTGAGCCTTTTTTTTCCTGTTTTCTCTGTTGTGTGACACTTTTGGGGGGACCCTGGTGCTGCCCCAGTCTTCAGTTCCAAAGGGGTGATCCTAATGTAAGGGTAGCTGCAAGGGACTTCTAACAGGAGGGTCCTGAGGTAGGTGTATGTCGTACTTAAGTTGGCTCAGGTCCAGCAGGAGACCCCTGGCGCTGGTTCAGGGCTTGGAGACAAGGCTTCGGTGGCACACACAAATCTCTCCCTCTCAGGACCGCAAGTGCCATTCTGAGCATCTGTCACTAGGTGTCCTGAGGAGACGGACCCGCAGCGGAGCATCTCAGGAGGCCCAACACAAGCTTGGTTCCACGTTCTGAGTTGCGGCTGCCACAGAACCAGGCTGAATGACGCAGAGTGCGGGGCGGGCCACTCAGGCTGCGCCTAGCCGAGAGATGCGGGTTAGGGCGGCTGTCCTGCGCAGCTGCGCGAGTGACGCTGGGGTGCGCGGCCTCTGAGCAGGTACCCGGCGCTGGTAGCGGGGCGCTGATCCAGCATCTGGAGAGGAAATGCGGGTTCAGTCGGGGGAAGGGAGCGATGGTTGCAGGGGCTCAGGCGGAATGCGGGGAGGACGCTCTGTCCCGGGAGTGAGTGAGAGGTACAGGGGCACGGGTTGCTGTGTCCTTTGAGTGTGGCAGAAGTGTAAAGCTTGAGTCTCGGACCGGGTGCAGGCATGAGCTTGAGTGTAGAGATTTCAGCCTGGGTGTGTGTGTGTGGGGGGGGGAGGTGTGCCCTGGGATATGGGGCATAAGTTGGGGCGTTGAGGGGCTGCAGGGTTTGAGCTGCACCCAGTACAGGTTTGGGAGCTAATAAATGGCGCAGGCTCAGTGTCAGCCGGTGTGCTCTGTGCCCATGCTATCGCTCCCAGCTCCCTGCGCTTTCTCTAGACTCTTTCTCTTAGCTCCTGTGCCCTTTCCTGTGCCTAGCTGTTTAGACCTGAAGTGCTTTCCAGGCCCGTATGTCCAGGATGCCTGAGGAGCAGAGAACCAGCAGGAAGCTCGAGTGCCATAGAGTTTACAGCGAGTGAGGCAGAGAAGGAGCCACATGCCCCGGCCATCAGCCCGGGCTCGCAAGGCCTCCCTCCCAATAAAGTCCCTCATGTTTTCTGGTATATCTGTGTTCTGGGGTGCCCAGATACACCCCGAGTACAGAGGTCTTGAAAGCTAACGCCTACTTGGAAGATGTGCTCAGAGCCCAATTGCGTTTGGCTATACATCGTTTCCTAATGGGGGTCATCTCAGCAGATGCTGGACTTAGTTGTTGTGAGGCTATCAGGGAGGGTGTTTCACTGTTCATTAACCCACACCTGAGCCCTTTCCTGTCTCTTCCAGTGTCTCTTCCAATCTCACATGGGGGTCTTGCTCTGTTCCAGCCTGCTGGCTTCTACAGGTAGACCAGATGGCCCAGACAAATACATTTATAGATGTCATGTTATATGTCCTATATCCAGGGTGTAGGTACTGGTGTGTCCTCTCTGTCTGTCTGTCCGTCCATTCATTCTTTTCCCTTTGGAGTGCTCTGGACACACACATTTATGCCAACTGCTTGTGGAGAGTTTTGGTTATATGCTAGTGTGGGCAAAGCTTCATGTAGGTGTCAGTGGCTGGGGAACCCCACTGAGGGCCAGATGGACACTGATTAAGGTCATTGACAGTCCTGGGTCTCAGAGCTCCGCCGTCTATATAGCTTTTTACTTTTGAGCAGAGGATAGGAAGGGAAAGAGGCTGAGGCAGGGTCACAGTGCGGCCTAAGGACAGAGGTGGGTTCGGGGGATGGACAGCTGAGGGCTGTTTGCAGCTGGGTTTTGAGAACATCTGCAGATACCCAGTGGCTTATGCTGAGACAGCAGCTGTCTGAATGTGAATCTGGATTCAAATACCTCGGAGTCCTCAGGACAGGTGAAGCCATCAGACACTTGCTGTGTACTTGGCCCTCTGGCGTCTGGAGGGTAGGCTATCTCCGCGTAGCTGCCTCTAGTCTCCGTCTCTCCACACTGGTTTCTGTATTGGCTCCTTTCCCTCTTCTGTCACCTGGGCTTCTTTATTTCTCTGTAGATGGGAGGCAAGACTGGTGGCCACTGAGGGTACAAGCTAAGATGCTGAAAAGTCATATACAGACAATCTGTGTCCTGTACTCTCACAGTTGTGCAAGAAGCTGGCCAGTATGTATTCTCACAGCCCCCGGGTTCTGGCAAGGGGTTAGTCCTGGGGACAAAATGGGAGTGGGATGGAGAGAGGATGGTAGATCAATGGGTCACACACAGCATCTGTCTGCAGCCAGCAACTGTAGCCACAGTTCAGCCGCACGAGCGCTGAAGAGAGCAGGAGGAACAGCTTGGAGACCTGGTGTCCGAGAAGTGATGTTCAGTGCAGGGAGGGGCAGAAGTGTGTGGTTAGTTTTTGCCCCTTGGCACTCCCTCCTGTTTGCCTGCTGGAGCAGCTGAGTGAAGGGCGATTGGCATCAGAGGACGGCCCAGGGAAACCCTGTAGAAATGAATACCTTTGTTTTCCTTAGGTTTGTTTTGGTTTTTGGTTTTAGTTTTTCAAGACAGGGTTTATCTGTGTAGCCCTGGCTGTCCCAAACTCTCTTTGTAGACCAGGCTGGCCTTGAACTCAGAGATCCTCCTGCCTCTGCCACCCTAGTGCTGGAATTAAAGGTGTAGGCCACCATCTAGCTTCGTCATAGTTTCATCAGTGAGAAGGAAACAGGTGAATTCTGTCATTTTGGCTCCCATGAACAGCACTGAAGTGATGCTGCCCACAGGTGTGTTTGGCATTCAAATTGAGTTTTCTTCTGACATTCCCACCAGGAGGGCTTCGGGGTCTGATGGGAGTTCAGCTTTCTTTACTTTCACTTGAGTTTGTCTTTCAGCTTGCTCACCATGCCCGGCTTGTTTTCTTTAGCTGTCACCTGAGGAAAACTGACAGCTTTTTTTGTGGCCTCTTGGAAGGAGAGCCAGGGAGGGACGGTTTGTACCGACAGACCAGGGGTCATTAACAGCTGGCTTCTTAGGGCGAAGCCTTGTGGTAACTCCCTTCCAGACCTACTTCGTGGGCCAGCTTTTATCTTCCTTTTGGAAAATAAAAGAAGCCAACTGATCTCTGCAGTCACGAGATGCAGAACCACAGGCCACACACCAGGGCATGTGGAGACTATAGAAATTTGTCTAGTTTCACTGGTCTGGGCTCTCATTCAGGGAACTGGTGAATGGTAATGCTAAGGAGACACATGAGTCCCCATTAGGAATGGGCTCTGATGGCTCTCAGATGCATGCGTGCTTGTAAACTGTCCAAAGGCTCTGCTAGGTGATAGATAGAGCTCTGGAAGCTTGGAGAGATGTCCAGACAAAGGGATGTCCAGACAAATAGATGAAGACTCCACAGAGGAAGCAGGTGGGTGTGTCTGCTCAGAACTGCAGCCTCATCTTCCTCTTTCAGAAGTATTTCAGCACCTCTCTCCTGGACTGTTTTTCTAGAACCCCCCAGTCTCACAAATGAGATGAGAATTTCCTGATGGCATCTAGAGATGTCTTTTCTCAGGTGGATCTGGAGCTGTGGAAGATGGAGTCCTCGGACCGGAGAAGACCTGGCTCTGAGCAAGAGGAGGGCTTTGGGGTGCAGTCCAGGAGGGCCACCGATCTGGGCATGGTCGCCAATCTCCGGCGAAGCAATAGCAGCCTTTACAAGAGCAGGAGGCTTCTGTGCCCCTTCAGCAGTGAGAAGGTAGGTTCCTGCTGGCTGGTCTGCTACCTTCCGGGCCACAGAGGCCACCCAATGGTCACCATCGCTTAGGTTACCCTGGGTTAGTCCAGGCAGCCAGTGACCACAGGCGCATTTCCTATCTAGGTAGAGGATCTGCCCATTTCAGTACCTCCAGCCCAGAAATGCTCTTTGAGAGAGGAGAGCCAGGGATATGATGCAGCACCAGCCAGATTGCTTACTGAGTTTTACCCACATACAGATGTTTCCTCTTCTCCACCGCTTGAGAAATGGCCAGGTGGACCCTGAGGCCCCGTGCCAGACAATGGAAACCCTCACTTCTGTCTTCCTGTTGCACCATAGCTCTATCTCCTCTATCTTTCTGTGGCATCCAGGGGTATTACCTCAGGTCCCAGGCCCCAGGCTAGTGTCAGCAAAAGCCCTTTTGAGTAATCACATCAAAAGTATATTTGAGTGTGTGGTCAGGCAGGCAGGAGAGTGTCTTGAAAGCCAGGTACCAGTTTTTTCACCCCAGATGGCCTTTTCATTTTTTTTTTAATAATTTATTTATTTTCATTTTTATGTGCATTGGTGCTTTGCCTGCATGTATGTCTGTGTGAGGGTGATAGATCTTGGAGTTACAGACAGTTGCGAGCTGCCATGTGGGTGCTGGGAATCGAACCCAGGTCCTCTGGAAGAGCAGCCAGTACTCTTTACCCCTGAGCCATCCCTCCAGTCCCACCCCCGCCCCTAATGTTATTTTCATATCCTACTATTCCCAAGGAAAGCAAGATGGACATAAACTGTAAAGTGCTCAGCTCAAAGTATCCCTGCCCAGGAGAAAAGGATTGCATAGGCTTGTCCCTGCCTCCTGAGTACACACTCCAGGATGAGCCCCAGCAAGGGAACTTTTAAGCTTTGAGGTGGCTTTGGGTCCCTCAATGAAAGCTTGTCAAGGAGCAGAGAGAAGTCTAAGGAAGGCCTGGGGTATGTGGCTTCATAATGTCGACATGTTCTTTTTGACCTCCAGCAAGAAAACCTTAGCTCATGGATTCCTGAAAACATCAAGAAGAAGGAATGTGTGTATTTTGTGGAAAGTTCCAAACTCTCTGATGCAGGGTAAGTGGCACGGTTTTGATTAAGCTCTCTGACCCATTTCTCTTTGTGCCGTGTGACTGGCTGATAGGACCTGCTCATGCCGCCTCAACCAGGGCCAGTAAAAGGGCATCTGGTGTCCATGCCAGGCTGGGAACCCCTAAGTCTCCCCATCTCATCTCAGGAGACACTTGGGAACATGCCCAGTCCATGTCCTTCATGTCCCAAAAAGTAATGTGCTCTGCAGATAGGTCAGCCTATGGCAGAGGGCCGGTTGACTCGTCCAGTGATGTGTCTAGAGTCTTGCTACAGCTGCAAAGCAGCCGTGTTCAGGTCAAGCCTGGTGGGCCAGGGCTCCATTTCATGTCTTTGTCCAAAGGATCAGTGAATCAGGAACTGTGGGGACCTTGGGAAAGTCCACAGGCCAAAGAAAGTAAACGCTGATTCAGTCAACGTGGTCTGTGTGAACTTGAGTTCTCCAAGGTCACCCCATGTGCTCACTGAGACTTGAGGGCTCCATGTGTTTGTGCTCAGGGCAGAGGGTCATGGCTGTGAAAGTACCTTCTCCAGTTGCCTATGTTGGAACTTCTGCTTTCGAATCCCAGAGAGAGCCTGTCTTAGATACTGTTCTGATGCTGTGAAGAGACACCATGATCAAGGGAACTTAAAAACAAAACAAAACAAAACAAAACAAAAAACCACTTCATTGGGGGCTTGTTTATGGCTTTAGAGAATAAATCCATGGTCATCATGTTGGGGAGAATGGTAGTAGGCACGCAGGCATGATACTAGAGCAGTGGAGAGCTTATGTGTTGAGACAATAATCATAAGGCAGAGAGAGGGGAAGAGAGGGAAAGACAGAGAGAGAGAGAGAGAGAGAGAGAGAGAGAAGCTGAGAAGGTGGTGTGGGATTTTGAAACTTCAAAGCCCACCCCTAAGGATATAGCTCCTTCAACAAGGCCACACCTCCTAATCCTTCCCAAATAGTTCCACCATCTGGGAATCAAGTATTCAAATATATGAGCCTTTGAGGCCATTCTCATTCAAACCACCACGGGGCCTGTATGTGCTGACAGTCACTTAGAGGTCCACCTGGCAGCCACCAGTGGAAGGAACACCAGTGTTCAGCAAGTGTCATATTGTAGCAGCAGGATAGACCTGGTCAGGAGGGCTCCTGTTTCCAGCCTCCAGGTTGAAGATGGGCCACCTGGTAGGTGGATCTTCTTCCATTCAGCCCTAGGGGAATGCTAGGGGAGGGGGAGCATCTTGCATTTTTCCTCTGCCTGGTCCCTGGAGCCAAGAACAGGGGGCTGAGAGTGTGCCATTGCCCATGGGACAGGCAGAGGAGTAGAGAGAATGGCCAGCATTCTAGGACAGAGCCTAGGAGCAGATTCGCCACTGTGGCCACCAAGCACTTTAGGAACTTCCTTTCTCTATATGTCCTGTCAGACCCAGAACCTTCACTTCCTGACTCCATCCCTCTTGTTTCTTAGTCCCCCAGACCAGTGGCCACCCTCAGCTTAGCACGGATATGACTCACGTCCCTTTGGACTGTTGCCACCACAGTCCAGACATTGCCCCACGTCAGTGAGCATTTCCCTCTAACTGTGGGCACATCACCGCTTTCCCACCCTGAAGCCCGATTCCGCAGCATTTGTCTGAGGTTGAAGTGGAGCTGGGAAGGTCTTCGTCATTAAAGCATGGATGCTGAGCAAGGCCAAGGTCATCACATCTGGGACAGGGTCTCTGAAGCACCCCCACGAGATCTTTCTCCTGCTTAGTATGTAATTCCTCTTTTAATTCCTCTTTATGCCTAAATAGGCCGAGACTGTCTGGTTATTCCATTTCTGGGTTATCTGTCACAGCACAGCTTCCTGTTCTGGGCTAGGCTGGAGAACACCAGGGGGCTGCAAGAGCTCATTTTGCCAAAGAGAGGAGAGAATGGAGATAGCTTGGCACTGCCTGGTGAGATCCTCCGCATCATCAGGTCAAGATACAATAGCCAGGCTTTATCTCAGGGACAGGTAGCTGCCTTCACCTAATCCCGGCCACAGAGTGAGACCACACAAATGTTCCTTAAGATCCCTGAAAGCTGAACAGGGTGGTGGCACACACCTGTAGTCCCTGTACTTGGGAGGCAGAGACGGGTGGATCTCTGAGTTCAAGGCCAACCTGGTCTACAGAGTGAATCCCAGAACAGCCAAGGCTACACAGAGAAACCCTGCCTTGAAAAAACAAAAACAAAAAGCAAAAAAAAGTCCCTGGAAATAAAAAATACTTGGAGTCACTTTCAGGGGTCTCTATGATTTTTTTTCAGAGTGGAGCAAGGGAATGTGACCCCTCATGAACCTGGCAGCGACAGTGTCAGAATGACATGGCAGCCTTCCCCGAATCAGCTGCCTTCTCCTGCTTCTCTGGGTTCTCGAGTTCATCTGGTTTAGATACGTCCTCTGCCTACACTGTACCTTGTCTTTTTTAGGGCTCAGTATATTGTGCTTGCCTCTTCTCTTTTGTGTTGGGCTTCTATGGTGTGTGTCCCACTTTTAATTTGGAAATAACTATAGATTTGAAGGAAAGATATGCCTTGTCCCAGTAGCTCTGCTCTGTATAACTGTGGTGCTATATCAGAACTGAGAGTTCACACTTGGTCAGAGTGCGCTTTTGGCATCCTTGCAGAGTGTGAAACCACTCACTCAGGATGCACACAGCTCCGTTCCCACACAGAGATGGTCCTGTACTTCCTCTCGAGGTCACACATAGCCACTGCATCCTTCCTCACCCTCTAGCAACCAGTAATCCAAGCTTTATATAAATCTTCTGTAAATTTGTCTTTTGGAGAATGTTCTATGCCTCCTGGCCTGTGTCACACAGATGACACCTCACAGTGGGGGAGCTGTGCCCTTTGGCTCATAGCCCTTGAGATTCATTCATGTTCCTGCATCGATTTTCACTGTTGAGCAATTCCCTGATTGTATATATTTGAGGGGAGACTTTGTCAATAATGACTACATCCTGGGTTTTGTTTTGCTTTGCTTTGTTTCTTGACCTCATCTGTCAGTCTCTGAGCTCTCTCTCTCTCCAAGGCTGACCTCAAACTCACAGATCTGCTTGCCTCTGCCTTCCAAGTGCTGGGACTAAAGGTGTGTGCCACCATGCCTGATGTACTCTCTACTTTTCAATGGGTGTATTTAATATAATTATCGCTGAATTAGGGTTTAAAGCTCCCATTTTTTTTCTGTTTTCTTTCTGTTTCAGTTCTGCTTTTTTGTGGTTGCTGTGGTTATTAAGGTTGCATAACAAAATGTGTCATTATCCACAAGTGCTGAGAGTTGCAGTAGATGCAGAAACACATCCTTTCACCATTTCTCACTTACAATAGTTTAGAATACCATGTTTGATCCAGTTCAACCACCAAACACAATTTTAAAAATTCAAGAGGAATGAAATATACTTACTCATCTTGTTACTCTTCCTACTGTTTCATCTTCCTCTCTGATATTCAGAATGTCTTTGTCCTTTTACTTTTGTTTTGACAATTTTTTTTAACAGGGTCTTATGTGGCCCAGGTTGGCTTTAACTCCCTATGTATCTGAGGACGACCTTGAGTTTAAGATCTTCCTGCCTCCATCTCCACCTCCTGAATACTTGGGTCACAGGAATGCACCACCATGCCAGCCTAATGCAGTGCTAGAGACTGAACCCAGGCCTTTGAACGTGCCAGGAGGCACCCTGCCAACTGAGTTACCTCCCCACCTTCTTTAGCCAGTCTTTCTAGTTGTTCTACAGTTGGCAAATCTCCTTAATGGTAGTTCAGCTAAAAACATTCCTTGACCTCGTCATTCTTGAAGGATAGTTTTGCTGGCTATAGAATTCTGGGTTGTAGCTTTTAATCTTTCAGCACTGAATTTCTTAATGGTTTCCATGGCTTTTGATAAGAAGTATGTTGTGTGCTGGGTGTGGTGGCGCATGCCCTTAATTCCAGCACTCAGGAGGCAGAGGCAGGCAGATCTCTACGAGGCTGGAGAGATGGCTTAGTATTTAAGAGCACTAGCAGCTCTTTCAAAGTACCAGGGTTCAGTTCCCAGGACCCATGTGGTGGCTCATCTCTGTTCCTAGCTCCAGTTCTGGGGAATCTGATGCCTTCTTCTGGCCTATTTGGGCACCAGGCACCGATGCAGGTAAAACACTCATACAGGCTGAAACAACAACAGCAAAACCAAGAGGCTGGTAGGGAAGAGAAATCAGCAGGTGACATTTTTGTCTCACTACCTTTTTTAATCAAGCTTTTTTTTCTTCTTCCGTTTTGCAAGTTTGACTATATCATCTTTTAGCATACTCCTCTCTGGGTTTACATTTTTTTGTTGTTCACTCAGATCCTTGTATCTGTAGGTTTGTTCGTCTGTTTCTTTGTTTGTTTTTAAAGCAAACATGAGGACTTGTGAGAGCCCATGTAAAAAAGCTGTGAACTTACTCTGAACTATGAATGGAACAGAGTGCAGAATGTTCTTCCCACAGGTGGCCTTCTAGAAAGATTTAAAAAAAAAAAAGATTTATTTATTTATTTATTTATTCATTCATTATATATACAGTATTCTGAATGCATGTACACCTGCAGGCCAGAAGAGGGCACCAGATCTCATTACAGATGGTTGTGAGTCATCATATGGTTGCTAGGAATTGAACTCCAGACCTTTGGAAGAAAAGCCAGTGTTCTTCACCTCTGAGCCATCTCTCCATCCCCTAGAAAGAATTGCATAAACCACAATAAGTGAATGCATTTGAAAACAAGGACATGAAGGGATTCCCCATGGCATGTCCACATTATCTCTGTGGGAAAGGCAAAGGCGTAGGAAGAATATTCTTGGTCTTTTCCCCCCAACAGGACCAAAGACAATAAGTCATATAAGTACATCCTTGCTGTACCTACTACTTGAGCTACTTGTAAGCATCACCTCATGTTTTACTTGCTCTAGTAGGAACAATGAGAAGTGTTTTGTTTGTGCCACCTTTGTGCTGACATGATTTGAGTTCCCTGATTACGCCACGCAGATCTTCTCTACTGCATCCAATCCACGGAGACACAGCCTGGATGGCCGGGAGTGCGTCAACAGGAAGTTTAGGGCATTATTTCTTTGCAGCCTTGCCTTACCCTTGTCTTCTGGGACTCTGATGACCCCGACGGTCTCAGTGGCTCTGTGTCTATACATTTATATATATATATATATATATTTTTTTTTTTCCTCTCTTGTAGTTATTACTGTTTACAGAGCTGAGGGTTCCGGTTGCCATACTGTCTGTCTTTCTGGAGGCTGCAGTTTGTGTCCTGGGTGTTTTTGAATCACTTGTAGAAGCATTTCTAACCTGGATGTTTTAAAATCCTCACCAGGGGACTCCCACACCTGTGGCATTCTGGCGTGGGTGGCTGTCCTAGCCGACTTGCTTGGTGGCT
Organism: Meriones unguiculatus; assembly: GCF_030254825.1. Lineage (NCBI taxonomy): Eukaryota > Metazoa > Chordata > Mammalia > Rodentia > Muridae > Meriones > Meriones unguiculatus. The sequence goes on from NC_083363.1 coordinate 8,334,879, forward strand.
TGGCGTGACGAATGAGTTTTAATTGAAGCCTGTCTGAGGGAGGGAGAAGCAGAACCTTTTCATTGCCACATGGGAAAAGTTCAAAGTCCAAGCCCCAGGTCCCCTTTGGCCTAACTGGATATCCTTGCTGATGCTGCCTGGCTGAGCGGACAAGGACACCACACACCCGCTGTGTATATGGCCCACTTGACACCCAGGCGGGGTGCCTCACCACTGTTGGATGAGATGAATGTCCTGGCTCTCCTCTGGTCCCCTGATTCCCATGAGAACCTTGGTATCTTCACAGGAAGGTCGTGTGTGCATGTGGTTACACCCACGAACAGCACTTGGAGGTGGCCATCAAGCCCCACAGCTTCCAGGGCAAGGAGTGGGACCCAAAGAAGCACGTCCACGAGATGCCGACAGATGCCTTTGGCGACATTGTTTTCACGGGCCTGAGCCAGAAAGTGGGGAAGGTGGGTTCCACCCCTCTTATTCTTCAATGTGCTGGCCCCTGTGATGCCGCAGCAGATTTCTCAGGTGGAGTAGGGAGAATGGGAAGCCCACTATATACTGAAGCGTGGCAAGGGATGCTGGGCACTCCTCGGGCAAACAAGAGGCTTGTGAGCAGAGGGGAGAGTAAGCTTCCTAAGGGAGGTATGAGCTAATTCTGAAGGGTCCGCTGTCTGTCTGGGTCCAAGGGAGTGGGGCTGAGGGGAGGAACCCAGGACCCGGCATAGATGCGGTGCACTTCTGAATGGCAGTGAGGTCCCTGGAAGGGAGGCGGGAGGGAAAAGCCTGGTGTGGGAAGCAGAGGCAGGAGTCACTGCAGCTGGCCGAGCAAAGCAACACTGGGCAGGAGATGATACAGACAGATGCAGGAGGAGGCCCTGTCACCTGGCCTCAGGTGAGGCATGGGGAGGCATGGAGAGGCCTCATCTCTTACTCAGAGTTATGACAGGAAGAGCAATGGCAGGCTTGAAACCAACTGAACCCCAGTCCAGGTCCCTAACCTGACAACCTCTTGGCTCCAGCTGATTCCTCAAGGGCAGTGACAGGAACAGTCCCAAGCCAGGGACAGTTAGCGGTGGTGGTGGTGGGGGTAGTACTCCTGTTCTACCAGTGACTGCAACATCTGTTGAGAACCGTAAAGCATGTTCTGACCTTAGTGAAGCCCTTCCTGAGTACATGTGAGCCGCCCACCATCTCATTTTCTTTTCCTGTGATAAAAGGCAGTTTCTAGAGGAAGGTTTTATTCCCGCTTATGGTTTGAGACGACACATTCCAGCATGATGGAGAAGGCATGATGGAGTTCAAGGAGTTCAAAGCTGTGTGGGATGTAAGGGTGCTGGTTGCATCTTGGTGGGTTAAGAGATACAGAGATGCATAGGAGAGACAAAAAGGGAAGTCTGGCAACCCCTACCCCCACTCCCCAGCTAACACCAGCTCCCCAGCAACCAGCAATCCACTTGCTCCAGCTAGATGCCATCTCCTAATGGTTTCACAGTGTCTCAGAACAGTATCTTCAACCGGAAACCAGATGTTCAACTGCCTGAGCCTGTTGGGGCACATTTAATGTTTAAACGTGGAGCCTTCAGTGTGGAGCCAGGTCCCCTTTTCTTCTGGGCATCACAGGCTTTACAATCTAAGAACAAGACCATGAGAGGCTGGTCCTGGACCCCTGCTCAACCCTGTGAGAACAGCTGCTCTGAGGGCTGACAGGCAGCAGCCACTGTGGTATCCATTAACATTCTTGGTGGTTCGGCTGTGTCCTGTTTGCTCTGGGGACTCCTAATGTCCCTTTGGAGTTTGTGTTGTCCATCATCCTGCACCTCATGGGTCCCTCAGGTGTATCCTAGTCAAGCTGGATCTCCTCAGACAATTGATTTAGCCAGAATGGGGAAGTCCACCATGGGATGTGGGCTGTGGTGCTTGCCTGGTATATGTGGGTCTCTGGGTTCTGTGCATGCATGCACGCATAAACACCCCCCCCACACCCACACATGGTCCATCATGGGCTCAGAGTGTTCCAGAGTGTGGCGCCAGGGAATTGACACCTTTTATCACTCACCCCCACCTTACTCAGGGGCAGACAATGTGTACCCCAGTGACAGACGCCAGCAGAGGGCAGCCAGTACTGAGTGTGTGAGGAGAATAGGAAGCAGAAGGGGTAGAGGCCAAACCACATGGGAGGAGCCCAGTGTAGGGGCTGATATAGGGGCTGATATAAAGGCGCTGATATAAAGGTGCTGATATAAGGAGGTCTGAGGTGTTCCCTAAGCGGAAAGGATGGGTAAAGAGAAAATATGGATGAGTTGGGGAACTGGGCCTTGGAACTTCATAAAGAATAGCCTGGATTTACCTAGGGAGGCCCCGTAGTACCTGGGCCTTTCTTCTAGGCCTCACTGCCTTCTCTTTCTTCTTACAACTCATGCCTTGACACGCTGGTGACTTTTCTTCCTGGGTGTGAGCTCAAGCTGTCCAGCCCCAGGCTGAGCAGGCAGGGCACAGGTGGGCCACATTCCATGTTGAGTGTGAAGACTGCCATTCCTTCAGGGTACCTTTCCTGTCCCTGCAGGGTATCCACACTGGCCCCTGAAGGGTTCTGTCCCCCACTTGGTTCCCTCGCCCTGCAGGATGCCTTCACTGTCCCCAGTCAGGTGTCCCTGTGCCTCATAAGGTTCCCTTGCTGTGTCTCCTGCAAAGTCCCCTCACCAGCTCATGATTTCCCCCACAGTATGTCCGGGTCTCCCAGGACACACCCTCCGTTGTCATCTACCAACTCATGACCCAGCACTGGGGCCTGGATGTCCCCAACCTCCTCATCTCGGTTACTGGTGGGGCCAAGAACTTCAACATGAAGCTGAGGCTGAAGAGCATCTTCCGGAGAGGCCTGGTCAAGGTGGCCCAAACCACAGGTGAGTGCTAAGGTCTGCCCAGGCCATGGGGCAACCTAGGATGAAGGAGATCCCTGGAGATCAGGGTTATGGGGACTGGAAAACTCTTGGGGATAGCTGAGTTCACACCCCAGCTAGGGTCAGATTCCTTGGGTCCCACATCTACAGACAACACCTCCTTCATACGATTTATTTCTCTGTTGTCCCATGGCAACTGCGTGTGTTAAAATTTTTTTTAAAGATTTATTTATTTTGATTTAGTGCCTATGTGCCTTCATGTGCATGTGTGTGAATGCTATATGTATTTAGATGCCTGTGGATGGCAGAGGAGGATATTGGATCTCCTGGAGCTGAAGTTATAGGTGCTTGTGAGCCTCTTGACATGGGTGCTAGGAACAGAACTTGGGGTTTCTGGAAGAGCAGCCAGTACTCTTTTACTACTGAGCTATTTTATCTCCAGACCCTAGATTGGATTGGATTTTAATGTCCACATCACACATGGCTTCAAGGCAATGACTTCAGAGGTCTGGCCAGTGCTCGGCAGTAAGCCAACCACCCAAACAACAGCAGATGGGTCTTGGTTCATGTAGCATGTATGTACTTGGCTCATGAAGCACTGTTAGGCGTATGGTCATCTGTAAGAAGTAGGGCCGAGGGCTGAGGGGCATGGACATCACCCACCACTCTTGGGTCTCAAACTCTGAGAGGAAGGGGAAACGCTGCAGGCCCTGAAAGAGGAGACTCAGACCCTGTATGCTCCTCAGCCTGGGACAGAGAAGGCTGAGGGGCAGGGGATGTGCAGAGAGAAGATGAGGGTCTTTGTTCCTGCTCTTTCCTATTGCCATCTTTGCAATGTGGGGAGCTCAGTTCCCAGAAAGGCATTAGGAGGATACTGTCACAATACAGTGTGTCCTCCTTAATCCCACTGTAGAGACATCTGTCAATGTGCTTGAGAGTTTAAGGATGAGGTCCCGTGTTAGGAGCACAGTGGGACTCTGGGTGTCCATATTGGCTTGACAAGGTGCACATTGGAACCTAGAGGCATGGCCCATCTCTTTCCCCAGGGGCCTGGATCATCACTGGGGGGTCCCACACGGGGGTGATGAAGCAGGTGGGTGAGGCAGTACGAGACTTCAGCCTGAGCAGCAGTTGCAAAGAAGGAGAAGTCATCACCATTGGTGTAGCCACATGGGGTACCATCCACAACCGTGAGGGGCTGATCCATCCCACGGTGAGTAGCTGCTCCAGAGTGAGCCTGGGCCAGAGGAGGGAGGCAGGGAGAAGAGGGAGAGGAGTACAGGGAGCAGGCTGGGTGTTGGGGCAGGGTGTTGGGGGAGGGGTGAAGTGGTGCTGCAGGGTATGGATCTGATTTAGGTGCTGCGACACCTCGGACACAGTGATCAAGGTGGGCAGCTAACACGGAATGACTCTGTACAGGAGGGATCCACATGCCAGTTATTACTACATGGGGCTACATCCCAAGAGCGGCTTTCCTGAGAAATGGGCTTCAAGGAAGGGAGAGACCGATCAGGAACACATAGTTAGCAAGCACTGGGGTTGGATTGAGCCAGGGTATCTGACCACAAAGCCCTAGCTTTTAGATTTGGGCTTTCTCAGAGGCCTCCAGCCAGGAATGCCATGGAACAGCGGTTTCTGGCAGTCAGCAGCAAGTTGGGCTGCCCTTTAATGCCACACCCTGAGCAGCTGCTTAAGAACCGAAACTTGAGTTGGATAGCTTGTTTCACTAAGCAGGGTTTTCTAAGGACACATTGGATTTGTCCTAATGAGGACATGGACATTTCATTCTCAGTCTGGGTAGGGAAGTCTGAAGAGAACATCATCTGTAGCTGGAGAAAGTGTGGCTCAGTGGTTCATTGTCAGACATAGTTGCTCAAAGAACAGTCTTGGGGTATTTTTTATTTTTTATTTTTTTTAAGATTTAAAAACTTTATTTATTTAAAGATTTATTTAGTATGTATACAATGTTCTGTCTGCATGTACATCTGCATGCCAGAAGAGGGCACCAGATCTCAGTATAGATGGTTGTGAGCCACCGTGTGGTTGCTGGGAATTAAACTCAGGACCTCTGGAAGAGCAGCCAGCGCTCTTAACTTCTGAGCCCATGCTCTTTCTTTTGTGTCGGAATCATGGAATGTCTCCCTGGGCAGGACTGATGAACTGTTCTGTTTTGCACACCCATTTTATGGTGTAAGACTGAGGCTAAGGGAGGCTAGGTGTGTGTGTGGGTGCTTCGAGTTGAGAGCCCTTCCAGTTGTTAGGCTGTTCCACTTCCTGTGAACAGTAGAGAAGGTGTCTGGTCTAGTAGCATCTCCCAGCTTAGGTTAGTAGCCTCTTTGGGGTGCGATAAAACATGACCGCAAACCTGATAGCATCAAGCAACTAATGAATCCATCTACAGTTAGAAGTTACTCTCCCACACAGCACGGACACCATGTCACTCGGCCCCAACAAAAAATGAAGTTACACTATTCCGGGGCACTGATGAGGACCCTTCCTGCCCCTTTAACTTCTGGTGTTTCTGGGAGTTCCTGGGGCGCCATCCACATAATCCAGATAATCCATAATCTTCTTATGTTTAGATCCTTAACATCACAGCTGCAAAGGCTCTTTCTCCAAATAAGAGAATCTCAGCAGATCCTTGGGTTTAGGGATTGGTATTTTGCGGGGGTCATTATCCAAGCTGTTAGCCACCCCCCCATTTCCAGAATACAGGAGGTATGGCTTTTTTTTTTTTTTTAAACCAATGTGTGTGAGCCTCCCCCCACCCCCGTCACCCACAGGGAGGCTTCCCCGCTGAGTACATGCTGGATGAGGAAGGCCAAGGGAATCTGACCTGCCTAGACAGCAACCACTCCCACTTCATCCTGGTGGATGATGGGACCCATGGGCAGTACGGTGTGGAGATTCCGCTGAGGACTAAGCTGGAGAAGTTCATATCGGAGCAAACAAAGGAAAGGGGAGGTGAGTGTGTGTGCTTCTGAGGGCATCTGGGATGCAGAGAACCGAGGCTGGCCCTGTGTCAGAGCCACAGCTGGCCGACAGATCACAGCACACCTGTATTCGTTTCCTGGGTCTCTATATGCTCTTTCGTGGGGACCCGTCTCCTCTTGCTTCATGGATCAGTGGAAGGGTGCCAGTGTAGGCTTGTCTGTTTGCTACCAGTTAACAGAACAGTCTACATTTTCGACTAGAGACGGTTTTGGGCTGGGAAATGAGGATAGATGACTGCCAGAACTCACACCTTGACCTCAGTTGCTTGTGGGGAGAGGGGTGGGAACACTAGTGTGTGAGGTGAGGAGAGGGCACAGACAGCATGGGGAGGGTTCTAGCTCAGCACGTGGGTTGTCTGGGATGACTCTGAACCGCAGATTTCAGGTTTCTTTGTGCTTTCTGCATCAGGGACCCCAAGGGGGCTGGGCACCCCGTCCTCTAATCACCTCCCCCAGGTCTAGATAGCACAGAATTGGCATCCCGCTAAGTTGCCAGGATATTTGTTGCCTGTTGGAGGGACCACACTGGGAGTGCATGCTTTCAGTAAGAACAGCCAGGGTGAGGTGTGAAGGCAGGACCCCTCCTCACTGGGTGGGGGAAGGAACTCCTCACATCACTCTCTATTCCTCCTGCCTTCTGGGTGGGGTTGAACAGAATAGACTCATGATCCAGCCCATGCAGGGTGCATCAGGCCCCTCTTAGAGGTTCCTTAGGCCAGCTTGGATTTTGAGGTAACAGAAAAAGAGCAGCAGAGAAAGGCAGGCTGGCTGGAGTGGTCCACTGGGTAGAGGAGGCGGTGCTCTGCTCTTTCCACTCTGTACAGGAGATCAATCAGGGTGGGGTAGGATGCAGGTGGAAGGATGGCATGTGTAATAGGTACGGGAGGAGGGAAGTGAAGGATGCAGGAGATGCAGGATTCGGGAGGTGGAGGAGGAGGGATGTGGTAGGTAGCTCAGGGGTAGGTGCAAGGGTGGGAAGCATGGTCGGATACAGGGACAGGAGAATGGTCAGGGGTAGAGGTGGGTCAAACAGCCAGGTGGTCTTGGGCTTGCCAAGACCATCCATTTTGGTTTTTCGAGACAGGGATTCTCTGTGTAGCCCCGAATGTCCTGCAACTCACTCTGTAGACCAGGCTGGTCTCCAACTCACAGAGATCCGCCTGCCTCTGCCTCTCGAGTGCCGAGACTAAAGGCGTGCGCCACCGCCGCCTGCCTGGGTTTGCTCTTGTTCGGTGAATGAGCCACTTGTTGGTAGGGCCATCACCATTCACCTTTAGCAGCTGCCCATTATCCACCACTTAGCCCAGCTGGTGCTTCCGCTCGTGACTAGGGTGGAGCCTGCCGAGGAAGCAGCCTTGAATACTAGGTCTGTGCTTCCCCCAACTTGCCTTCACCTGGGATCCATGTCTGCCTAGGTGTGGCCATCAGGATCCCCATTGTCTGCGTGGTGTTGGAGGGTGGCCCTGGCACCCTGCATGTGAGTACGAGCTGCCGGGCAGCGTGGGGCTCGGGGTGGGGAGCTGTGGAGAGAGGACGGGGAGGTGCTTTTGCTCCAATCTGGTGCCAGCACGGACGGCACACATGCCATGCTGTCCTCTGGATCCGGAGGAAAGGGAATCCACAACAGGACAAGGCTGTTTCCCGGTGGGAGAGGAGGCATGTGATTGTGTAGACACGTGTGTGGGAGAGGTGGCTCGGCTTTAGCCCAGGCCATGGTGGGGACGCTGGCTTTCTCTTCCCAGAACCTCTCCCGAAGGCCTCCACCCAGTGTCCCAGGCACTGGAGCTGAAATCTGGGGTTTTCCTCATGGTCCTGGTATCCTCTTGGCTTTGGTCATTCTAAGTTCTCACGGCACCCCTGTGTGTGGGTCTGGTCAATGGCTATGCCATGAACCCTTTTTATCACAGTGGTATTGGGTGTTCAGTGACAAGCCCGAGTCAGCTGTGCCAGCGGTACATTCCTTGTGTGTCAGCAACAGCTCTCTTGCCTCTTGAACAGTGGACGGCACCATACCCGTGAGGGCTTCCAGCTTCAGAGCTGCAGCCTCAGCTGCCGTTGAATGATGGCAAAAGGCCATCTCACACTTGGTTGAGGGCTCTGGCCCAGCTCACGCTTGGTTCTGGTTCGGCAGACCATCTACAATGCCATCACCAACGGCACACCCTGTGTGATAGTGGAGGGCTCCGGCCGAGTGGCTGACGTCATCGCACAGGTGGCCGCTCTGCCCGTCTCCGAGATCACCATCTCCTTGATCCAACAGAAGCTCAGCATCTTCTTCCAGGAGATGTTTGAGACTTTCACTGAAAACCAGATCGTGGAATGGACCAAAAAGGTGAGGCCCACACGCATATGGTCACCAGGCTGACCCCCAGACACAGCAGGACTCCAGAGACCCTAAATGGGTCAGAGTGGGTATATGATTGAATTTGCAGATGGTGGGAGCTCTGAACCCCAGAAAAGGAAGGGGTCTCTTGTTTGGGCACTGGGAGGTTGAATATGGAAAACAGCATGTCAAAGGAGAACTGAGATTTGAACTCGGTTCTGTAGGATGTAGGATGACAGGGCCAGGCTGGGACACCTCAGAGCTTGGGAGTGCTTTTTCTGGGACCCAGAACCTGTTGCAGTGGAGGGTCAGAAAGCACTGCAGAGCACAGGAAGGGCCTTGGCTGAGAGGCTGGCCACAGAGGACCTTACCGGCCACAGCAGTGAGTAATCTAGCCTTGTCTCCTCATAAGAGCACTAAGGAGCGGCCTCAGAAGTGCCCAGCTCCCCAGTCCAGAAGCTGGGTTTTGGGGTGATGCCCTAACGAGCCCTGAAGAGGCACCAAACTAATGCCGAGTGTGTAGCAAGTGTCTACACCTTTGGTATGTCCCCTGCAAAGCAGGCTGGGTCAGGGCTCAGACCTCACACCCAGGATTTTACACACTCTGTGAGTAGCCAAGCTCCAGGGGAGCTGAGTTTAGGTCCCAGTAGCCATAAGCTACAGGGATACCTGGAGCTATCCACACTAGCCTGTGACTCACGGAGGGGCTTAGGTTGTGGCTACACAGAGGGGAATTAAGAACTCTCCAACTCCGTGACTTAGGGAAGCATGGAGACCTCATTTTAAATTTGCTAAGGATTCAGAGTGGCCTTGTTTGGGGTGGAGTGCTCTGTGGAGATTATCCAGCAGAGAAACAATGACTTTTGTGAGCTCCCTACCCCTTCCCCTCAACCCCTCTCTTCCCCTCCCTACCTCTCCAGTCTTGGAGGCCTTTGCTTCTTTGTTGGGTGTGCTGTGAGCTTTTGGGCAGCTTGGGAGCCTTTTCTCAGCAAGATTATAAATTATTCAGACAATTCAGAGAACTGGATTGAATCTCTCTTTGTCTAAAAGTATTTTTGTTACATTTATGTGTGTGTGTGTGTGTGTGTGTGTGTGTGTGTGTGTGTGTAGTCATGCTCACATGTTGGTGCACACATCACGCATGTCAGAGGGTAACTTTGTGCAAGTCAGTTCTTTCTTTTACCATATGGGTCCTAGGAGATTGAAGAAGGGTCACCAGGCTTGGTGGCAAGTGCTCTTACTGGCTGAGCCTGCCCAGACTAGAGAGTGTGGCTTCTTTTGGGGGCCTCAATCTCTTTTGTCCTTCAAGGAGGCAGAGTACCTCCGACCCTGAGTCTTGCTGAAATCCATTTGCTGCAGATCCAAGACATTGTCCGGAGGCGACAGCTGCTGACGATCTTCCGGGAAGGCAAGGATGGTCAGCAAGATGTGGATGTGGCCATTCTGCAGGCTTTACTAAAAGGTGAGTCGAGGGGCAGAGGGGAAAAACGGAGGGGAGAGGCCAGAACGTAGGTGCTCAGGATGAATGACAGCATCTCTGTGAGATGGACTGGCCAGAGAGCAGCTGCTCTGGCTCACGCCTCTGTACGTTCTTCCCACCCAAGAAACCCAGCAAATTCCCAGTGAGATGAACTCACAGGTATCCATACCTCTTCCATTACAGTCAAGCTTTTCTAAGACAGTGAACTTGAGACTAGCAAGGAAAGGTGGCTTATCCCATACAAGGGGGTCTCAATAAGCTAATATACAGATTTTAAAAAAAAATTATTTAGTTTTATTTCATGTGCATTGATGTTTTGCCTGCATGTAGGCCTGTGTGAGAGTGTCAGATCTTGGAGTTACAGTTGTGAGCTACCATGTGGGTCCTGGAATTTGAACCTGGGTCCTCTGGAAGAGCAGTCAGAGCCCTTAACCACTGAGCCATCTTTCCATCCCCCAATATACAGATTCCTAATTAGACGCTTTAGAAGGTGGAAGGCAGAGGCCTGCAAAGTAGGGGAGAAATTAAAATATTCTCAGATAAACAAAAGCATAGGGAACTTGTAACCACAAGGCCTGAGTTACAAGAAATGCCCAAGAGAGCCAGCGGTGTGTATTGAAAGGATACTAGACAGTGACTCAATACCATATGAAGAAATAAAAATCCCAAACAGGCAAATGCACGGGCAGTTATGAAAGCGTGTGTCACTGGAACAGTGGTTCATAACCACAGTGTTTGTTTTCCGCATTACTTTAGAGGTTAAAACAATAACAATTACTACTCTAAAAGCTCGTATTCTAAGACAGGTCTCCTGGATCATGCTTATAATTCCAGAACTTCAGAGCCTGAAGCAAGAGATTCACTGCCAAGTTTAAGGCCAGGCTGGGCTCTATATTATATTCAAGATTAACTTGTGGAGCCTGCAAGACAGCTTACAAAGCGTCTACACTACAGCAAACTCCACTCATAAGAAGAACTTAAAAAGACAAGTGTGGAGAAGGAGGTAGACAGGTGCTGAGAAGGGGCACAGAAGGCTCCAGAAAAAGGGTTTTGTATTGTAAGACCTGGGGTCTCACAGCTCAGGAGTTCAAGATCGCACCCTTCCCAGAAGCTCCCCCAGACCACGACTCGTTGCAAAAGCAAGAGGTTTATTAACCATTGCGCAATGGGGTCACCCCTGCCAGTCAGCAAAGAGTGGCACTGGGAGACAAAGGCCTTAGGTTTTTAAAAGAAAAATTGCTGGAAATTTGAAGTTGCAGTTTTGGCAATTTAGGATTGGATGAGGAAGCTATAAAGTAAGATAATTGGTTAGTCTTAGGTGTTGGCCAGTCTTAAGCTTGGCCAGTCCTGCCAAGTGTGGATGCAGCTGCAATTTAAGGTGGGGGTGGTTCGCTCATCCTTGAAGATTAGGGGCTGCGGACTTCTGGATGCAGGTCAAAAGCTACTCAGAAGTCTGGGTTTGTTGCTAAGAAATGCTATCTCAAAGACAAGGGTCTGGTCCTTTTTTTGCTGAGTGAAGGTCATTGCTTGCTTGCCTTTTATATATATATATATATATATATATATATATATATATATATATATATATATATATATATATATATATATCTGTCCTCACAGATAGGATCACATTCCTCCATTCTCCGGAAAGTTACTAAGAGGCTTTAGCTTAACCTGAACCTAAAACTCAAAGCTATAGGCTTTAGAAGACATACAGGTTACAAAGTTAGTCTAACCCTTTCAAAACCATCTGCTCACCTCAGATAGGGAACGGATGACAGGCCAAAGCAGCACTAACCACCAAACTCCAACTTGGTAAACCAGTGAGTTTACTGAGGTTAGAGGAGTGTGGGTGAGAAGTTACTCACATTTACTCACAGATGCATGGATGATTCAAAGGTAGATTCAAAGGCATCGTCACTGAAAGTTCCCCCTCCCCCCCCAGCATGGGTGAAAACTCAGAAAAACTGCATCCCTGAAGCTCTCTGTACCACTTTCAGGAAGCTGCGTGTGTGGGAAAGTCTCCTTGTCTTAGCTTTCCTCATTGCTTATATAACTGTGGGAAGTAATGGACCTTGCGAGTTTGGTGGGTTTCAGGGACTTCCTGAGTATTATTGGGCTTGCCCGCAGGAAAGAAGGTTTCAGCTGGAGAAACAGGGGCTGGAGATCATCCTGGACATGATACATAGTCTTGGTGTGGTTTCAGCATGGTTTTCCTGGCGAATTTCCTGTGGCATCAGGCATGTTTCATAGCTTCCGTTGTCGTTTTCTCTCCTTGGCGAAGCATCTTTTGTGTCTTTTGAGCGTTCTTTTTGGTTGTTTGTCTTCCTGTTTCTGAGCTATAGGTGTTTACTGTTCATTCTGATAGGAGTCCTCCGTCAGGCATGTGAAATGGGAAGTCTTTCCTTGGTTTATGGGTTGCGGCCATGTTTTCTTCAGGTGGCTTTGAAGAGCACAGGGATTACCTTTCATGGGTTTTCAACTTCTCCCTTTGCAGTTTGTGTTCTCCGTGTTTTGGCTTAGAACTCTGCCTGTCCTAAGGCTACAAATATTCACCGATATCACTTTTACACACAGAGCCCATTTAAACACCCTATTGTGGTGTAAGGGAGAAAGCCAAAATTGGTTTTGTTCTTCTTCAAATAGAAACCATGTGCAGGTTTGGGGACCTGAGTTCTGATCTCCAACACACACACAGTTAAGCAGAGAGCACACTAAGAAATGCTTGGCTGATATGCATTCCTGAGAATTTGGGTGGTATGGCTGCTACAGAATGGAGACAAATTCGGCACAGGTGTGTGTGTGTCTCTGTGTGTGTGTTGGCTTTTGGAAATCTGCTTTTCATATTAGTGTAAATGTATGTTTTTTTAGAACTCTTTTTTTGTATGTGTGATTTTTTCCCCCTTATGCTATAGTCTACTTGTCACATAGGGACTTGGCACTTAGGGAGGTGGCCCAGAGTAGGGAGATAGGGTGTAGCGATAAACAAAGCCCTGAGATTCTCTGAGCCTAACTGTATAAACTGGGTGTCCCAGAGGGGGTGTCACCACCGAGCTCAGGGTTTTCACTTTAAATCATTAAGGGAACTAGAATTCCTGACCGATTCCGGAGCCTGGCACCAAGCCTCACCTAGAGGCACCTGACACACACTGTCCCCCACAGCCTCTCGAAGCCTCGACCACTTCGGCCACGAGAACTGGGACCATCAGCTGAAGCTGGCGGTGGCGTGGAACCGTGTGGATATCGCTCGCAGTGAGATCTTCACCGATGAGTGGCAGTGGAAGGTGAGATGTCTTACACAAATGGGGGTGTGTGTCTCTGTGGGGTTCCAGCTCTGCCTAGGGACTAGGTGACCAGGGTGGGTTCCATCTTCCAGGAACGATTTCACAGCAGCCTCTTCTAGGGTTCTGAGTGGAGTTCCAGGAGGTGCTGACTTATCGTGACAGTCACTGAACAGTGCTCCCTTTCAGCCTTCAGATCTGCACCCCATGATGACAGCCGCCCTCATCTCTAACAAGCCTGAGTTTGTGAGGCTCTTTCTGGAGAATGGGGTGCGGCTGAAGGAGTTTGTCACTTGGGACACTCTAGCCTGCTTGTACGAGAATCTGGAGCCGTCCTGCCTCTTCCACAGCAAGCTGCAGAAGGTGCTGGCCGAAGAGCATGAACGCCTGGCCTGTGGACCCACTGCCCCCCGGCTGCACATGCACCACGTGGCCCAGGTGCTACGTGAACTCCTGGGGGACTCCACGCAGCTGCTGTACCCCCGGCCCCGGTACAGTGACCGGCCACGGCTCTCACTACCCATGCCACACATCAAACTCAATGTGAGTGCTGGTCATGTGGGCACAAGCGATGTGGGTGCTGGTGTCCGGGGTACAATGACACACTGGTGATGTGTGATGCCTGGGTCTTGGTGGATGGCCAAGACCATCCTTACCTTGGCTATGAGCTCTATGGTCATTAGAACTTAGGAACTGTGGTCTACAGAGCAAGTTCCAGGACAGCCAGGGTTGTTACATAGAGAAATCTTGTCTTAAAAAAACGAACCAAACAAACAAATAAAAATTAGGAGTTGCTAAGTGTGTGTGTGTGTGTGTGTGTGTGTGTGTGTGTGTGTGTCCTATAATTTCAGCTCTCATGAGGCTGAGGTAGGAAGGTGAAGAGTTCAAGGCCAGCCTGGGCTACATGGTGAAGTCATCACTGAGGTAGCCTCAAAGAAAGAAAGGGAGAGAGGAAGGGTGAGAAAAGAGAGAAAGAGGAAACCAAAACCAATTGACCAAACAAACAACCCCAACCAAAGCAATGAGCTCCACACTCTGTCTTGGAAGGCATGGGTTGTGGGAAACCCTGCAGATCCATGTTTGGTGAGAAGGGCAGCAGGAGGACCCCTTTGCTTCTATCTGTGACATGACTCTGATGAATTGGTGTGCGTGTGTGCGCGCGCACGTGTGTGTGTGTGTGTGTGTGTGTGTGTGTGTGATATGCATATGCAAATTAGGGTGTCTGTGTGTGGAGGCCAAAGGTTGATGTCAGGCATCTTCCTCTGTTGTCACCACCTAGTTTTTGAAGACAGGGTCTCTTACTGAACCTCAGGTCTGCTCTTTCAGCTAGCCTGGCTGGCTAATGAGCTCTAGAAGTCCTCCTGTCTCTACTACCCAATCACTACTGTGCTTGTTCTTTCTTTCTTTGTTTTTTTCTTTCTCTTTCTCTCTCTCTCTTTTTTAAATGTGAGTGGTAGGGATTTGAACTAAGGTCCTCAGGCTTGTGCGACTAGCTCTTTACCCACTGAGCCATCTCCTCATTCCCCAATGAATCATTTAATTATGTACCCAAGAGTGATATGTGTCACCTCTCTGCGACTACACAAGGCAGGACACACACTGCCTGCCACCTTGGGGTTCTGATGCTGGGTCCTCTGCCTACCAGGTACAAGGAGTGAGCCTCCGGTCCCTCTATAAGAGATCAACAGACCATCTTACCTTCACCATTGACCCGGTCCGCGACCTTCTCATTTGGGCCGTCATCCAGAACCACAGGGAGCTGGCAGGCATCATCTGGGCTCAGGTACCGGGCTCAGCTTAGTTGCAATGTCCAGACTGATGATCTGAGTCAGGGACTCACTTCCTATAGCAAATCATAGCTCATGGTCGTATGGGACAGTAAGATGTTCAACCCAGGGATGCTTGGTGCACCCAGAAGTAGGAAACAAACAAAAACAAACAAATGAACGACTTTGGTGGTAAAATAATTCTTAAAAGAAGAAAGAAAGAAAAGGAAGGACAGATAAGGACCCTATAAGCAATCGGTTGTGGTTACTTCCAGGGCTCACAATGTAGGCAGTGTTGTTCTCTGTGACCTCCCTAGGTTCCTGTCTGTTTATTATACCCGCTAGGGAGACAAGCACTTGGTACCCATGGGTCTGTACAAGAGGCTGCTATCAGAAGGGCTTATGTGTTAATATGGGATGACTCAAGTTGTTCATATGGACAGGACCCACATAAACTTCAGATCCTAACCATCTCTGTTTGCTATCATAGGTTTCTAGGGGCAGGGTGGGTAAACCTAGCCGGTCCCCCAGGTCCTCATAGTAACCCTGTGTCCCAGAGCCAGGACTGTACTGCAGCAGCACTGGCCTGTAGCAAGATCCTGAAGGAGCTGTCCAAGGAGGAGGAAGATACAGACAGCTCAGAGGAGATGCTGGCACTGGCGGACGAGTTTGAACACAGAGCTATAGGTGAGCTTCCTCAGGCCACCTGCACTGTCACCAGGGTCTCCGTCTCTGTGTGTCAGCTCCGATGCTGTCCTTGTCCATGATCTAGATGTTTCGGGGCAGTACCCACGTGTTAGTCTTACCCCGTGTCCTGGGTACCACCCCAAGGGTCAGGTCTGATCGTCCCAATGTACTTCTTCCTCTATTCCTCAGGTGTCTTCACTGAGTGCTACCGGAAGGATGAGGAAAGAGCCCAGAAGCTGCTTGTCCGTGTGTCCGAGGCCTGGGGGAAGACCACCTGCCTGCAGCTGGCCCTTGAGGCCAAGGACATGAAATTTGTGTCTCATGGAGGCATCCAGGTGATCCCCTGAGGGCCCACTTCCAGAATCAGGTTCCCGGGGCTGCTCATGTGGGCACAGCCCAGCTCTGGTGACATGGTTGTTCCCAGCATTGTGGCTCTTTAATGAGTGGCTCATAGACAGGCACTTGTCTGCTGGTTTGGGGGATGAGGAAATTGGTGCACCAAATGGCTGGTGGGCCTGGGGGAAGCTGTCCAAGCATCAGGTGGCTCCCCGTGCACTTTCCAAAAGCCTGTTTCACCTCATGGGGGGAGTACAGGAAGGACAGGGGACAGTGTAGCCTTCATGGAATATTGGGACCAGGGCGTACACTCCTTTTACTTGGGTATCCTCGGAGCACAGTCTCATGTTGTTGCCATGCCTATGGAGCTCCTGTGCTGTCAGAGTCTGGGCATACGAGGAAGGAATCAAGCCCTGTTCCATGGTGCCAAAAAGGGTCACTTATGACAGCCTGGGACTGTATGACCTCGGGACCTTGCAGAAGTGGGGAGTTCTGCAGCTGGAAGAGGCATGGCGGGCAGAAAAAGGGTCAGCCCCAACCCCACCCCAGTGTGATAAGTCCTATTTCTCCACCATGCACGGTAGCCTGGCTCCAACCACCTAAAGCCCCATTCCTCTGCTGGCTGGCAACGGGGTGCTTGCCAGGCTGGCCACCTATGGTCAGGGGTTCAGAGCTCTGTGGTCACAAGGACGTGACCAGCAGGGTCAGGATCAGGCCGCTGGGTGCCAACTGTCCTGGGACCACCCTGTCCACAGGCTTTCCTGACCAAGGTGTGGTGGGGCCAGCTCTGTGTGGACAATGGCTTGTGGAGGATCATCCTGTGCATGCTGGTCTTCCCACTGCTCTTCACCGGCTTCATCTCTTTCAGGTGAGGGGGGGGGGGTCTGGGCTCCTAGAATGTGCAGACAGTAGAAGGGGACAAACTTTTTCAGTGCCCTGCATTTACTGCCGGATACTGGAGGGTGGATATTGATGAGCCTGTCTGCTGGCCTCAGTTCCGTGCCAACAGGGAGCATGGAGTGGATGGGGTACCCTCAGTGCTGTAGCCAGACCGAGTGGAAGACTGGAGACCAGGCCTGGCTGTGCTTCACTGAGGCGGTCGCCTCAGAGCACATGGGCTCTTGTTAAGATGTCATCTCTGTTTTGATAGACAGCATCTCTGGTTTCCCTGGAAGTTCAGGGGCAGATACCAAGCCTCAGCCCAGGTGGCCAGTCACAAGTCCTTTCATAGCCGTAGGCCACATGCTACACAGCTTTCTCACAGCCTGACTGTTGGGAACATGTCCTAGGGGAAGCCGGGGCACTGAGGGGCAGCGCAGGTATTAAAACAGTTTCAGTCTGTTCTGCCTCTGGACTCTCATCCTGCACAGAACCAGGTCGACCAGAAGTCAGTCTTACATCCTGTCAGGGCTCATGGGCATCACCCTGTGACCTTTGTAGTGTGTGCCCGCTTCCCCAGCCTACCCTGAGAGGAACAGAGCTACGTTTCCAGTAGCAGCTGTGGTAAAAGGCCACGCATCAGAGCATGGGAGTTGGTCATCCCATTAGACTGAGCCTTAAGGTCCTCATTTGTGGGGAGATCCTGAGGTCTGAGAACGCCTCTGATGCTATGAGCACTGCCCAGGGAACCTAACCCAGGTTAGGCTCACAGCCAAGCATGGCCCTGGGTAGGAGCTGTGATGTCCACAGGATGTACAGAGACTCGATTCCTGGCCTTTTGGGTCTGTGCAAGATTTGAGGTCTTTAGAGCCAAGGCTGCTCTGCTGGCCTGCCTGTAACTGCTACGTGACCTTGGGTATCAGACGAGGTGTTCCTTTCTGAGCACATCTGCCCCTTGAGCCACACATCCTGCAGGGTGAGTGGAGATCCTGGGGACCAAAGTCTGGGATGTCGCATTCACGTGAGGTGTCTTCTCCTGCAGGGAAAAGAGGCTGCAGGCACTGTGTCGCCCAGCCCGCGTCCGTGCCTTCTTTAATGCCCCCGTGGTCATCTTTCATCTGAATATCCTGTCCTACTTCGCCTTTCTCTGTCTGTTTGCCTATGTGCTCATGGTGGACTTCCAGCCCTCGCCATCCTGGTGCGAGTACCTCATCTACCTGTGGCTCTTCTCCCTGGTGTGCGAGGAGATGCGGCAGGTGCTCACTGCTCCCTCACCAAGTGTCTGTCTCCACCGAGCCTCACTCGAGCCCCTGGGAGCTGGGCAGAACCTCAGGAGGCAGGCAGCCACTCCTCCTGGCTCCTCCATCGAGCCTTGCCCCCATGGCCTGCCTGCCCTGTCTGAGGCTGGGCTTCTGGACCTTTCCGGTACAAAACACTCGAGACCCACCTCAGTTTCCAGTGCTCCCAGAGGCTGGGTCTGTGTGCCCAAGGTCCCCCATCCACCTAATCACTTTCTATTGCCGCCTTTGAAGGGGTTTGCCTCCCCCACATTGCCAAGTGTGGAGCCCTAATTTGCTCCCAGAGGCTGGGTCTGTGTGCCCAAGGTCCCCCATCCACCTAATCACTTTCTATTGCCACCTTTGAAGGGGTTTGCCTCCCCCACATTGCCAAGTGTGGGTGCTAATTTGCAAAAGGCTTGGGCTGATGGAGAGCCGTGAATGTGGTTATGGTTCGTCCCAGAAAAAAAGGGCTTAGAATAAAATATGCCAAATATTAGCTGGGTGTGGTGGCACACACCTGTAATCCCAGCACTCGGGGAGGCAGAGGCAGGTGGATCTCTGTGAGTTAGGCCCGCCTAGTCTACAAAGCTAGTCCAGGACAGCCAATGCTACACAGAGAAACCCTATCTTGAAGACCCCAAAGGGATCCATCTACCCAAGGACTACTGATCCAGAGCAGCCAGAGGTCCCTTTGTTGAGGCCGAGACAGAATTTGATTCTCCCTGCAAGGATGTGTAAGGACATCCAGGCCAGTGGCACCCCAGCTGCTTCTGCAAGCCGCAGGGTCCAGGGTTTGAACTGCAGGTCAGTCCCACAGACATGGCTCTGTTGTCATGGCTGATCTGTCTCCAGCCCCTCTAGAGGTTGAACTAGTCCTGAGTGGCCTGTCTGACCACTAGCTTAGATCTCTGGCAAACAAGACACTGCTGTAAAGATGGATGTTCCAGGGACTTGAGGTCAGCTCCCAGGACAAAGGCCTGTGTGACCACTGAGCAGACCAACCCTTACTGTTCTAGGTCCTTACTGAATCCTTGTGGTACAAGCTTACATTGGGTGGACACCCTTCCTGTTGGGGGACCCAAGGAAATAAGAGGAGACCTCTGGAAGAAACCATGAGGCAGGAGCTGGATGGGTCTGAGGCTCTGGAAGTCTGGGCTTCCTCAACCTCTGTAGCCAGACCCTCCATGGGGGTCAGGGCTTCTATGTCCCCTGAACTCAACTCACATGGCAGCCCAAGACAGAGGGCACATGTGGCTCTTAGACTCAGACCAAGGGAAAGGACGTGCCTTTGTTGAGGGCTTGGTACCAGAGAAGTGTGAAAAATTCCTGCCAGGCAGAGCATGTGAGGCTCCTGGGGGCTCCTCTAGGCCCGCTTTTCCCAGGCTATCTCAGGAAGCAGGCATCATTCTGGACAGCAAATGTCTTTGTGGGAGGCGCTAGAGAGGGCACACCCACCCACTCATAACTCATTCACAAACAGGCGCGCGCGCACACACACACACACTCACAGGCTTAATAGCACCACTGGTTCATGGGAGACTAACAGTGAAGTCTGGCAGGAACTTACCTCTATCCGTGCTTGTTCCCGAACTTGTCGAGTGCAGAGCTCCACCCTCTGTCCCACTGGCCCCCACCACAGTCACGCTCTGCTGAGAAAGGGCTTTGTTTGTGTGCCGCTGATGGAGAGGTTGGCCTCCCCTAACCGTGATCTCCTCAGTAGCTCTTCTACGATCCCGATGGCTGCGGGCTGATGAAGAAGGCATCCCTGTACTTCAGTGACTTCTGGAACAAGCTGGACATTGGGGCCATCCTGCTCTTCATAGCAGGACTGACCTGCCGGTGAGTGGCCTTCTCCCTGTGTGGCACCCGGACCCAGCCAGCTTAAGACAAGGTGGGGAGCTGACTTTAGTCCCGACAGGTGATCTCTGAACTCTGACTCTTGCTTGTCCATGGTGCAGTGATGGGTAAGACCATGCTTGCCCTCGGTGCTGATGGAGACATGGTGTTGGGGTGTGTGACTTCTCTTTGGCCATCTTGGATTGCTGTTACGTGCAGGGCCCACCAGTCAAATTGTTTGTCTCAGCTTCTGAGGCACACAGTGTCCTCTTGGTCCCTCCCTGCTGGGTTATACCCCACCAGTGACAGCTTGTGTGTCTGAGATGTGATGGCCCCCCTTTTTTCTTGAGGTGGGATGGATATGGCCAAGGCTCCTGCAGTTATTTCTGGGATGTCCTTGTGCCTGAGTTTCTGGACTCCACTGGAGCCAACCCAGTTCTCTATGGATGGTTTGCTCTTGATGTTTACCCTCACCTTCAACATGTTTAGGCCTGGCTCCTCCAGAGCCTGGTATCTCCAAGGACCACCCCAAGCCAGGGAGAGGCTCTGGAAACCTCTGCCCCCTTCAAGCAGAGCCTGAGGTAGTACCCTGCCCACTGCCAGGCTCATCCCAGCGACACTGTACCCCGGGCGTATCATCCTGTCTTTGGACTTCATCATGTTCTGCCTCCGCCTCATGCACATCTTCACAATCAGCAAGACGCTGGGGCCCAAGATAATCATCGTGAAACGGATGGTGAGGGCACAGGGGGCTTACCTGGGAAGGGCCGGGGCCCATGGCCGCTGTAAGGGGAGCCCAGAGCTGTGCCCACCATGAAAGAGGGAGACTGGGTCTAGGGCTTACCAGTTGTCCTGTGTCTTGCCCCTGCCCTCATCCTCAGAATCGATGAATCTCCCTCAGACTGTTGTCTGGATGCCTCCTCCTCCAGGCTGCCTTCCCTGTTTCCCATGTCACAGCCCCCGCATGGGCCCCACTGCTGCTCAGATACAAGCCTTTAGTTCTTGGGTCATCTGACCCCCCTCCAAATCTTAGGGTACTCCCTGTCAAGATGTCAGTGTGCTCTCTGTGAGGTTTCAAGGAGGCCCTGGCTGCTCCCCAGTGTCAGGGTGACAGTGGGAAGAGGGCATCCGGGGCGGGACGTGCCGCTCATCATTTCCCTCTCTGCAGATGAAGGACGTCTTCTTCTTCCTCTTCCTCCTGGCGGTGTGGGTGGTGTCCTTCGGAGTGGCCAAGCAGGCCATCCTCATCCATAACGAGAGCCGAGTGGACTGGATCTTCCGAGGGGTCGTCTACCATTCTTACCTGACCATCTTTGGGCAGATCCCAACCTACATCGATGGTAGGGAGCCAGGTTGTGGGAACCTCCGGGGTAAGAGGAACTGAGAGAGATGGAGACGGGGAGCTCCTTAGGACCTCCTAAGAGTCCAAGGTTACAGGAGGTGGCGGTCATTTCCAGCTAGGGTGTGCGGCTTTCTGAGTCCCAGGAAAACCCGGGGCTCCATTGGGTTAGCTTGCCCTGGATGCTGAGAGCCCTCAAAGGAGAGTGAAGGGAACCTGCGTTTCCCAAGGAAGAGTGTGTTAACAGCAACTTAAGATGTATGGGGCACAGCTGACAGTCCACAACATTAAAAGCCACGTCATCCCCTCTCCCTCACCCCACAACAGTCAGAAATTCTTACTCCTTGACAGGAAGATGACTTTTTGGTGTTTGTGTGTATGTGTGTGTGTGTGTGCCTGTGCCTGTGTGTGCTCATACATGTGTGAGCATGCGTATATGAGCACATGTGTGTGTTTATGTGAGTGTGTGCATATGTGTGTGAGTATATATACATGCATGGGGGCGAGAGCACAACCTCAGGTGTCCTTTCTTAGGAGTCACCCACCTTGTTTGTTTTTTTACTCTCCCTTTTACTTTTATTTCACGTGTGTGAGTGTTTGACTTCATGTAGCTGTGAGCCTCCATGTGGGTATTGGGAGTTGAACCCAGGTCCTCTGGAAGGACTCATAGCCATTTCAGGGTCTTAGGGGGTGGAGCAAGTCTCAGCACCTCATTCCATTTTATGGCTCAATGGTGTTTCTCCGCATGGATGGAGCACATTTTAGTTATTCATAAGCTGTGACCACGTTTGTTCTTTGTGGGTTTGGGCTACCGTGGCTGCTGCTGCTGCTGCTGCTGCTGCTGCTGCTGCTGCTGCTGCTGCTGCTGCTGCTACTGCTACCACCACCACCGCCGCGAACTCACATCTGTGCTTCTGTGTGGGTATGTTTAACTCTGGGAACACACCGAGTTGTTTCCACAGAGGCAACGTGTCTCAGTTTCTCCACACTCACCTCACACTTGTTACTGTCGGGTGGGTGTCAGCAGTGTCTCCTTGTGGATTTGATTGACATTTCGCTAATGGCTTCTGTGAACGTATTGTTATGTGCTTACTGGACCATTTGTGCATCTTCTTAGGAGAAATGTCCATTTCTGTCTTTTGCTCATTTCCCCCTTCCATTATATTTTTTCTTATTTATTGAGCTTTTAAGACTTCTGTCAGAGGACTAGTTTGCAATACTTTCTATTATTACAGAGGTTGTCATTTTATTTTATTTACGGAAAGGCACTTTCTTTGAAGCATGTAATTTTAATGAGGTACAGCTTGATTTTTATAATCATTTGAGCCTCTGTGTCATGGTGGAGAAAACGTTGCTTAACCGAAGGCTCAGAAGGTTTATGTGTGTGTTTTTCTCGTAAGGGTTTATAGCTTTCGATCTTTCTTTTGACCTCTGACTCATTGGCAAAAACTCGCTTTCAGCCTCGCCACATCAGTGATAACTACTCTCTTCTTCCCCTATGCGGCTATGAATCTACTTTGTCTGTACATGTTTGTATGTGAGATAAGGGTTGTTCTTCGATTTCTATTTATTATTTTACATATGTTAGCATTTCACTTGCATGTATGCGTATGTTTTACATGTCTGCTTGGTGCTCAGGGAGGCCAGAAGAAAGCATCGGATTTGCTGGAACTGGAGTGAGAGATGGTTGTGGCCCACCATGGGGCAAGTATTTCTCACTGAGTTGTTTTGGCTCCTTGGGAAAGCTACCTGACCACGAATAAAAGCACTCATTTCAGGCCTCCCATCATTTTCTGCTGTTACGGCTGTGCCAAGGCTGCTGTAGTTTATAGTAAGTTCTGATATCAGGCTGGGTGGGGCCTCCAGGCTTGCTCTTCTTCTTCCCAAATGGCCTTGGTCTCTGAATTCCTTGGGTCCACGTGAAGGTTGGGGCTTTCGGCTGGAAGCAAACTCTCCCTCTAACCATTTGGAACACTGACTTATCTTAGTCCTCCTTTGGCTTCCAGTGGCCAGGTCTGCTGAGCAGACCTGCGGTATCGCCCTCTTTTTTAGTGTGTGTTGCTGTTATTTTTCTTTTATGTCTGTTATTTTTAGATATATTTTATTTTTAATGGTGTGTGTGTGTGTGTGTGTGTGTATGTGTGTGTGTGTGTGTTTGAGGGTATGTGCACATGAAAACAGTGCCCACAGAATCTGATCCCTGGAAGTTGGAGTTATAGTAGTTGAGAGCCACCTGAAGTGGGTGCTGGGAACTGAACTTGGGTCCTCTGGGAGGGCAGTTATGTGCTCTTACCTGCTGAGCCACCTCTCTAGCCCCCACTGTTTCTTTCAAACTCCTTTCCTTCTAATTAAATTTCTCAGGATCAAGGCCCATGCACCGATGACAGTAGCCATGAGAAGTGCCTTGGGAGAGACAGCTGGACCCTGGGGTACAGGGTGCCAACTTGGGAGAAAGCTTTGGCTCCAGGCTCCCCTCCAACAGTCCACTCCCTGCTTGAGGATACCCAAGTACATATCGTCATCTTATCAGGCTTTGGACATCCAGCTCCTAACTCCTGGGATGTAATGTTTAAACACTGTGAGGACCCTAGGTACCCCAATGGCCAGGGTCCCTGGCAGCCAGTTCCTGGTGACAAACTGCATGTTTTTTTGGTTCCCCCTCCCTCATTCCTCACAGGTGTAAATTTCAGCATGGACCAGTGCAGCCCCAATGGCACGGACCCCTACAAGCCCAAGTGTCCGGAGAGCGACTGGACAGGGAAAGTGCCTGCCTTCCCCGAGTGGCTCACAGTCACCCTGCTCTGCCTCTACCTGCTATTCACCAACATCCTGCTGCTTAACTTGCTCATCGCCATGTTCAAGTGAGTGTGGGCGCGGGTGCAGGGCAGGGCTCTCCTGGGCTGGCGTGTGCACAGGTAGGCACATGATATCCTCGTGAGAGTGTGTGCGTAGTTCCTGTGGAACCAGCATGCCATCTTCTCCGTGTCACTGTTCCTAGCGGTCCAGTAACCCCTGTCCACTGACTCTGGGGCCCAATGACCCACTTCTGCTCTGATAGGGAACAGCTTAGCCATGGAAGGCCCAGTCTTCCCGCATGCAACCCTTGAGCCCTTGGCCCAGGTTTCCTGGTGGCTGTGACCGTTGGAAGTCCCTCTGTTGTGGTCTGCACCACAAACTCTTTCCTCACCAGCTGAGTTTGGGGGCTGCCCCTTCTGTTTTTAGAGTATTCTAAACATTAAGAACCACAGGAGCTAGCTACCTCTGAGGTCAGGGCAAGGGGTATGGGTAGGAGTGGGGAGGACAAGCCATCTGATAATGTGGCAAACGTCACTTCCCCTGCCCCCGGGCCTCAGTGTCAGACTTGGGTACCTAAAGTACCTGAGACAGCATCCTCTCCTTCTTTGAATCACTAGATACTCTGTGCAGTTCAGAGCCTGTGTCTAGCCCCTCCCAGATGCCATCTTTTCTTATTCATTAATACAAACCTAAAATCCCTGTGATTTCCCTTCCGCTCACCTGCCTCTGCTGTGCCAGACACTTGGCTCTGGAATGCTGTGTCCCACGAGCCTTCTGACACACACACACCTCTGCCTCCCACCAGCTATACATTCCAGGAGGTACAGGAGCACACGGACCAGATCTGGAAGTTCCAGCGCCACGACCTGATTGAGGAGTACCACGGCCGGCCCCCGGCCCCTCCACCCCTCATCCTCCTCAGCCACCTGCAGCTCCTGATCAAGAGGATTGTCCTGAAGATCCCTGCCAAGCGGCACAAGCAGCTCAGTGAGCCCCCTGACCCCTCCCTCCCACGTCGTGCAGTCCTGCCATGCTGGGTGCAGTTGTGAATGTGGGGTTCCTTTCAGAACCCCGGGCGGTCAGCAGGCATGGGGACCTCTCCTGCTGCTGGGCTCTCCCTGCCACCGGCATGAGCCAGTAGTTCCCTGGGCCTGGGCCTGGGGTGCTAGACCCTTTCCATGGGGCCCTCGGTGGGTTATCAGATCCTTGCTAAGCCCTATCCCGCCTACAGAGAACAAGCTGGAGAAGAACGAGGAGGTGGCCCTCCTGACCTGGGAGGTCTACCTGAAGGAGAACTACCTGCAGAACCAGCAGTTCCAGCACAAACAGTGGCCAGAGCAGAAGATCCAGGACATCAGTGAGAAGTACAGAGGCTGGGGGCCCTGGGGGATGCACCCTGAAAGCCATGCCCCAAAGCCATTCAAAGTATGATCTCACGGGGGGGGGGGGGGGAGGGCCCATGCCCTGTGGGAGAGAAAACTGGATGTCATCGCACTCAGACAAGCAAGCAGGGACCTGATTGTGAGGGTGATAGCAGTGATGGTGATGATGGTAGTGATGAAAGTGATGATGGTGGAGATGGCGATAATTATGGTGCTGATGATGGTAGTGGTGATAACGGTGACGATGTTGATGTGACATGATGTTGAGGTGACATGGTGACAATGAGGTTAGTACTGGAGGCCATGGTGACTATAGTGATGGCACTGGTGCTGGTGCTGCTGGAGATGATGGTGTTGAGAGTGATGGTACTACTCCTGATAGTGCTGGGAGTCATGGTGACAATGACGGCAGCATCAGCACACCTAGCTGACAATCGAAGCCCCTTGTACCCATCACGATGGGTAAGCTAGACAAAGATGTAGACTGTTTTGCTTGAGTTCGGGTACTATGATGTCGAATTATTCTTTGGAATGCCCTCTGCGTGGAACAGATTTCTACTCAGTGCCATCATATGGAAGGGTCTTTCCTGCTTCCACACTCCCTGTCCATACCTGTGACACTTCAGCAGACTGGCTGGTTGGCAGCTTTACTGGCGTGTTGGTTGGTTGATGGTTTTGTGAGTGTATTGCTTGGTGAGTCTGTTTCAGGTTCATCTGTGGTTTATTGGTGGATTTAGAGGCTTATTGGTTGGTGAGTGTATCAGCTGATTGCTTGGCGGTGTGCTAGTTCCTTTTTGGTAGTTGTGGGAAAACACCAAGGCAACTTATAGAAGAAAGTTTATTTTGTCTTACAGGCCCAGAGGGTTAGAGTCCATAACTGTGGTCATACCACGGCAGTATGTATGTAAGCTGGGCGCTCACATCTTGAACTGTTAGCACAAAGCAGAGAGAGCAAATCTAAAAACCTGCCAGTGATATCCTTCTTCTAACAAGAATAGAGCACCTATGCCTTCCCAAACAGGACCATCAACTGGGGACCAAGGATTCAAATACCCAAGACTTCGGGGAGGAAATTTCTCATTCGGATCACCCCAGTGGGCTGGGGGTAGTACCTAGCTGTCCCTCCATGAGCTTCCTGAGAGCAGGGATAGAATCCTACAGGGTCCCCCAGAGTAGCTGCCCCCCTCCCCCCAGTAAAACCCAGAGCCTGGCAAAAACTGTGAATGCCTTGAGGTTATTGAGCTGTGGGTCCTGGGCCAGCTGGCCTGCAGCAGACTGGGTTGTGTTCTTTGCTGATACCACATTCTCATCGACTATTTAAATGGCAGGTGCTGGAGTCCACGCAGCCCCTCAGCACCTGCTCATCAGAATGATTGTATGGTGTCATTAGATTTTGAACAATAACTGTACCCGCTGCCCAGATTCTGGGGTGTGTGGTATCCAAGGCTGATAAAATGGGGCTTATGTCTGGATGCTCCATCATCAGGGTGATCTTGAAGCTGGGTCAGTAAAGTCAGCCTGAGGGCTCTCCTGGCACAGTGTCAAGGGCTTGCTTGTTGACTGAGCACATGACCTGCATCCCTACTCTAGCCTTTCTTACAGAAAGGCATTTGAAATGACAAAGACTCAAGATAGGGGCAAAAGTATCATGGGTCCAGCGTTCACTGCTGGTGAACAATATAGCCTGGAATCGAGAGCCTGTCCTGGTGATTTTGTGCTCTCCTGCCTCAGGGAACTAGGCTGGCCCTGAAGACATCAGCTACATGGACCCACTCAGCCCTTGTCCCAGAAGGAGGCTCAGAAAGGATCTGATGTCTAGTTTCCAGCCTGGGGCCTGGAAGAAGTTGGGCTTCTCCAGTTACTTCCTGAGGTTAAAAGGGATTATTAAAATATCAAATTTCCAAGATGGTTCCTAAGGCATTCCAGTGGGAATCGTACCTAGCGTGCTAAGATGTAGCTTCTCGGGGTCTCTGGCTTATTGTTTAGAAGTCTTTAACAGAAGTCTATGCGCCTAGGGCGTAAGTACCGTGAAGCACAGAGTGACAGGTTAGATGATGAGTGACGGTCCCTCGGACCTGGTGAAGACCCTGGCCTGGCCACTTCCTCTCTGGGGGCACGGTGAGGGATCTGAGACCCAGGGAGGCACCCTGATGCATGATGTGCTAGCACCTCATGGCATTGGGCTGAGCTAAGTTGGTCCCAGCTTCTCACCCGTAGAGAATAGCTGGACGTTTTGGGGTTTCTGCAAATCTAAATGGTTCTCACTGTGTCACCATGACTGAATCATAGGTTTCCAAACATGCTGAAAACATCACAGCCTCACCCTTACACGTTGGCAAGGTTGTCTTGGAAAAAGGGGCAAGGGCACCAGGGGTGTGTTTTGTGGACTGAAGCAGCAGAAGCCAGCGCACTCCGGGTGGCTCCTAGCTTCCCTTCCCTGGATGACTGTTTAAACTGGGTCACATCCCGGAGACACTGATAAGATATTACCAAGTGGCTCACTTTATTACAAACGGATATTGCTAGCAGTCTGGCACCGCAAGTGAGAGGAAGTAAAGGAATCCCTGGGTAAACAACTTTGAGCTGGGCAGGCAGGCTTAGTGGTGTTTTGACTATAAACACAGCTGGTCTTGGAGGGGCTTTTAGTTCAAACTAAACATTCCCCAACAGCCCCAGTACCCCACCTGTACCAACCTAGCTGTCTCCACAAGCTTTGTCAGCTGAGATAGCTTTCAGAGCTTGTGGCCTGGCACCGTGTGGCAAATCTAGACAGGTGGGCTGCTGTGCATACTGTCACCTCCCCCAGCTGACACCTCGGGTGGCCTGTTGAGCTGGGCCACAGAAGCCTGGGTTGCCCACCTGCTGGGACAGTTTTGGTTTACGATAGAGACATATGCTGTAGATACTTTCAGATGACATGAGACAGTATTGAAATGAGAGCCAGTGGGATGCCACGCCTGGGCTGCTGGGCTTGGGGGGCTGTCTGGAATTGGGGTGTCATGTTTTCTATAATCGGCAAGTTCACTAACGCTCATCCATCTGTCCTCTTTCAGAGTGGACACTATGGTGGGTCTGCTGGACATGGACCGTGTGAAGAGGTCAGGCTCCATGGAACAGAGGCTGGCCTCCTTGGAGGAACAGGTAGGGTTGGGAGTCAGGGCCTGGTGGGGCATTTTGTGGTGTGGCGATGCTGAGACTGGGCACTTTGGGAAAAGATGGAGAAATGGAGGTTTGTAAAGGGGTGGGGGGTGGAGAGGGAGAGAGGGAGGGAGGGAGGAAGAGGAGGGGTCATTATCCAAAGAAGAAGTTCCTTTTTTTATTCCCTAGAAAATTCTACCCAAGCTTTCTAACACTGAGCTCTCCCAGGTTTGAGCTGTGAGGCAGCCATATTTGGTACATGGCTCTGGTGGTCCCACAGTATACATGGCTCCTCTCTCCACTTGAGACCACCCCCGAGACACTGATATCTTGGGACCTTAGAGTAACAACCTCAAGTTCTCCTCTGAGGCTGCATGACCCAGCTAGTTGTCTGGGTCACTCGGGGATTGAGGCCAGTCCTCCAGGACGTAAGCCATATGCCTTGTGGACCACACATGCCAACCCAGTCTTTCTTGGGGCATGCCATCCAGGTGGCTCAGACGGCCAGAGCTTTGCATTGGATCGTGACAGCCCTGAAGGACAGTGGCTTTGGCTCAGGGGCAGGCGTGCTGACCCTGGGTGAGTATATGGTGTCTCAGGAGCCATCGCCAATAATCTGTGGTTTTGAGTCCAGAGGATGGGTTGGGAGGAGAGGGAGCTCTAGGGGTTTTGCTGAAGGAGGACTTTGGCGGTAGCCATCTCCATGCCCTGCGGGGCCAGCCCTCAGCTCTGCCTGTGAGCCAGGCTGGCTTGAGCTGTTATTAGACTCCAAGGGGCAGCATGCTACACATCTCACTAACCTCCTCCTTTCTGACTTCCTTCTTTACATCTTGCCGCAAAGTTGGGAGCAAAGAACAGTTCTAAGTGACTGAGGCTATCGTGTCAGTCAAGGAATAGAAAGTAAAGTCCGTCTCCCTGAATGTGCAGCCAGGAAGGAAGTGGACACAAATGATTGTGGTCTTCCTTAGGTCTTCCCTGGCTGGCCCTGAGGGAGCAAACTTGTCCCCATTCATTGGACAGGCCCTGCAGCAGCCTGTGAGGTTAGCTCACCAACTGAGACATTTCAGTGTGGCTTCAGTGGCAGGTGTCTGCTAGTGGATGGTGACCTAACTTCTTCTTTGCCTTTCCATGGCTGAGATCCCTGAGGTGGGAAGTCGGGATCTGGCATTTAAACATGTGACCGTTTCTAGCACCCCAGAAGGCCTTCGATGAGCCGGATGCCGAGCTGAGTATCAGGAGGAAAGCAGAGGAGCCAGGAGATGGCTACCACGTGAACGCCCGGCATCTCCTCTACCCCGATGCCCGCATCATGCGCTTCCCCGTGCCTAATGAGAAGGTGCCCTGGGAGGTGAGTATAATTCCCTCATGTGCACCAAGGCAGGAGGTGGTGCTGGGCTCTGCGGGAGAAGAGCTCCCCCACCCCTGTGTTCATGGTGGCCTCCGCCCACTACAGCCTCTCTGGTCATCTGAGCATTTGGTGGACTAGGTAATCCACGCAATCACAGGAGCCAGACAACCAAACTGTGGAAGGGTCCTGAGGCACCGTGGCCTTTCAGAGTCATGGCCCTGCAGTCATGTTTCTGCAGCCTCTCACATGCTCCAGCTGTCTTGGCCCTGCCATCCCACCTACTCCTCCTTGCTCTTGACTCTTTGGTCCTTAGTGAGCAACCATCACCCTCCTTTTGAATACTGGGCATAAAAGAGAGACCTCTCTGCACACAGAGACGGAGATAATGGCACCTGGGAGCTCACCTGCTTGCCTGCTTTCTCTCAGTTCTTCTGGAACATTCCAGGCTGCAGTTCACATCTCACTTTTTCCTCTGCTGCATGGAATCCTTTTCACCTCCAGGGACCCACGCAGTCCCCACCCCATCCTGGGAAGGGCTCACACCATCCATGATGATGCTTGGGCTGGTCCCATTGGAGTGTCCACCTGGAGTCTCCTCCTCAACTCCACAAGGGCTGGGAGATGCCCATGCACACTGGGGAAGGGTATTTGGTCCTGGTTGGGTGGTACCCTTGGCTGTAGCTTCTCAGGGGCCCATTTGTAGCCCTCAGGCCTAGCCTTCCTAGAATTAGGGTGACCCTCTGAGGGAGTTTATCTGCTTTGTTGTAGGCGGAGTTTCTGATCTATGACCCTCCATTTTACACCGCCGAGAAGAAGGACGTGGCTCTCACAGACCCTGTGGGAGAGTGAGTAGAGGGGTCCCAGGATTCACATGGGGCAGGCCCAGGCAGGCTCTCCCTCATCTGCCCCAGGGACCCTAAGTCAGCTCTTCCTGTCCTGGGCAACAGCTCATTCTGACAATGGACATGAGCTGTGGCCAGAGGCCCCTCTTAAAGGAAAGGCCCATGGTCACTGGAGTTGGGCTGAGCCCGTCTCCCTGTGTCCCTACTCTGCCATAATGTCCCTCTTATAGGGAAATGTCCTCTTGCTTGCCCCCAGCATGGCAGAACCTCTGTCTAAGATCAGTTACAACATCGTGGATGGAATGACAGACCGTCGAAGCTTCCACGGAGCCTATGTGGTCCAGTACGGGCTCCCCTTGTAAGTATGGCCAGAGTCAGGTGGCATCAGTAAGCTGGCCCTTGGGGTGCATTCCTTTCTGAGCAAGCTGACATTTCTTTCTGGAAAAAGCAAGCAACAAGAGGAACGAAAACTCAACTTGAGTCATTTCCTCAGAGGATGCTCAGAGCCTTTCTTTATCCCTTTCCCGAGAAGGCTCCTGGAGCTACGCCAGCAGGGTCCCAAGCACACGGGTCTGTTTGGTACCTGGGGACTTTGACTCATGGTTGGAAACGCAGGGGCCACAGTCAGGTGTGAGGAGAGCACTCTGCTGCCTCAGTGTGTGGCTGGTGAGCCCATAGTAACCATAGGGCATGGTTACCCTTACTATGAGGATATAGCAAGTGACCCATAAACACCACTGTGCTTCCAGATGGCATGTGGCCAGCAGGGGGAGCAGTGGAGCAGAGGATGCTAAGGGCTTAAATGGGAACAGAGTGGGCTACTGTCCCAGCAGCCAGAGGTTGTATAAGCTGGCAGCAGGGGAGAGGTGGCATGAACCAGACTAGGGCTCCAACCTGGGTGTCTGCATGATGGAGCCATAACAGATGGGGCGAACAGTGCTTAGAAAGGAAGGTCCGTTGTGGGGTGAGTGACCGAGGAGGAGAAGCAAGGATGAGGTGACAGGTCATGACCACTGTGTGGAAACAGATGCCGTGTGTTTGTACACATGGAAACCAGAGGAGTTTGGTCTCCTCGGATCACTCTCCAACTTACTTTTTGAGGCAGGGTCTCTCCATGAGACTGGAGCTCACCAGCTGGCTAGGCAGGCTGGTCAATAATCCTCCTGTCTCTGCCACCCCCTGGGATTTCAGGTACATGTTTCCATACTCACTCCTTTTTTCTACATGAATTCTGAGGATTTGAACCTGGTCCTCATGCTGGCACGACCAACGCTTTTCCCTCCTGAGTCATCTCTCAGCCCCAATAATTTTTATATAATAACACTGCTTATGTAATTAGGACCCATGAACTGTTCTTTAAATTATATTTCCCTAGATCTAGTTTCCATTTGTGAAATGATTGGCTAAGTCTGTTTTATGTTACTCATGATAGAACGCTGAAGACTAAATATGTTATGAGGGAAAAAAAAACAGGTTGCTTTTGGCTCATGGTTCCGGCCCAAGGTCAGAAGCTTGCATCCGATGATGCCTTCTTGCTGATGGGGCAGAGGAAGTACAGGATGCCATATGGCTAGGATAGTCTGTGAGGGCAGTTACTCCCTGAAGGTCCCTCCTGATCCCAGTGCTCCATGTGTCTGGTGATGGGGTGGACTTGACGTGGGCTTTGGCAGGAACAAGGGCAGATCGTAGATGGTAAGGAAACATTGTTCTCCTTCTACGAAATGGTGTTTGAAGTAAGTGTTCCCAGTTGACCTCGAAGCTGGAGGGGGTGCTTGTCCGAGGTAGAGAAGTTACTGGGCCAGTCGGCTTTCCATCATTACGAAACACCCAGGACAACCAGCAGAGAGACAGAGCACTGTCACTGTGGCCTCAGACTCAAGCTGGCCCTGGTGGCTCTGTGGGGCAGTAACCCCATCATGGCAGAGTGTGTGAGGTAGAGAGAGTTGTTCACCTCCCCACTGGAAAACAAAAGGGCATCCCGATGAGGTAAAGTCTCCCATCAGGCCTCACCTCCCTAGGGCTCTACCTCCCAATACCTCCACACTAGGACCAAGCCATTGGGTGGTGTGGGGACATTAGGACCTTAGCTGAGCAGTGAGAGATGGGAGAGGGAAGGAAGAGGGGTGGCCGGGGCCACTAGGAACTGATGAAGGAAGCAGAGCCTGCCCATGAGGTGGGTCTTGCCAGGTGGCAGATGTGGAGTGGTGGGCTAGGAGGGTGATGTGTGGAGGAGGCTGGGCCTGTCCTGTGTGGCCGCCCTGGGGTGCATCTCCCTCTGTTTTGTGTTGAAGTCATGAGATCTACCAGTTCCTAGTCTTGATTTGGAATGGGGTCCGGTTGTACGAGAGGAGGGGAGAGAGGGGTCCTGGCCCAATGAGAGGCACCTGTGCACCTTGCTGCTCATGGTTAGCCCTTTTGCTCCAAGGGTACAGTGGAGCCACGTATCCACAGCCTAGTTTCTTCAGCCTGGCTTCAAGTGCAGTCACCCATCATTTGTGGCCCCAAGCACCAGACAC
Organism: Meriones unguiculatus; assembly: GCF_030254825.1. Taxonomy (NCBI): domain Eukaryota; kingdom Metazoa; phylum Chordata; class Mammalia; order Rodentia; family Muridae; genus Meriones; species Meriones unguiculatus. Next base: position 8,367,995 of record NC_083363.1, read on the forward strand.
AGGACTCTCTGGGTGTTCGGCCCTACCTGTGAAGGAGGCTTGGCCGTGGTGGTTGTATACTAGATTCACCACGTGGAGATCCCTGAGGAGCCAGGACAGGTTGGCAGGAGCCAGGACACTATCCCTGCTGTGCCCATTGTGACTTGGCCCCACCTGCCCAATGTCCCTGCTCCTAACCTCCTCATCAGATACAGTGGGTAAGTGAACCCTTTCTCACCTAGGAACCCCATGGGCCGAACGGGGTTGCGTGGACGCGGGAGCCTCAGCTGGTTTGGGCCCAACCATACCCTGCAGCCGGTGGTTACTCGGTGAGCGCCATGTCTGCCATCTGCGCCTTGACTCCCCCACCCCCCATATTCTGAGGGCCGCCGGGATGGCTGTGGTACGTGACACTTTGCACAGCCTGCGGAAAAACGCAGACATGTGTCCTGCACCCCACCATTTTTGAGAAAGCCCAGGCTACCCCTTTACCCCTTGGAGGCTGTTTAAGTGTCCTGGGGTGCTCCTGTAGCCCTACTAAGGGGCTGATAAAAAACTGTGTCTAGAGCTAAAAAGAAAAAGCTACAGAAATTACAAGACAAAACAAAGCCCACGCACAATCCCATTGTAATGTTAAAATTTGGGGGTTCTCCTACAGGGGAATGTGTACAAATCCACACTCTTACACAGCCTTGCAGGAATAGTCCCATATTCTCCCCTCAAGCTTTTTAACCACAACCCAACCCTGGGTCCCGCCTACCTTCTAGGCAGGTGCTGACTGGCTGCACTTGGGGGATCCTTTGGGGGGTTCTAGCCCAGGATGTGTGGAGTACAACAAGACACTGGGCTCTTCCGACAGTGCCAGAGAGCTGTGGAGTTGGGCAACTGGGATGGGCTCTCTCCATGTGGCTTCTGTTTCTGTTCTGCCTGGGAACTAGGTGCTTAGGAAAGAAGATGGGGGTAGAGTAGGGTTGGGGGTGGGATAGGGAGGAAGAAAATTGGGGTAGGGTGGGGGTTGAGGCTGTCGGAGAGGCCACAGTGGGTCTGATGCTGGCTCCCGGCTGGGGCCAGTCCCTGCCGGCTGCTCTGCATGAGGGTACCCGTGGCCATGCAGGTGTAAAAGGGTCCCTTGTGTAGGTGGAAGAGGAACCAGGGTGGAGCCATCTGCCGGAAGAGTGTCAGGAAGATGCTGGAGGTGCTGGTGATGAAGCTGCCTCACTCAGAGCACTGGGCACTGCCAGGGGTAAGCCAGACACCATATCCATCCCTGTCACACTCACTGCAGGAACACGGACAATCCCAGCCTCCCATCGCCCTCAGCGAGTTAATACGGTGCAGTGCCTCCTCAGAGCTCCCTTCCCGGCTTCCACACAGGTTCACACTTGTGTATCCTAGGCCAGCCTTCCCTGGGTGGCAGAGCTCAGGGCAGGGACAGCTCCCAGTGGCTCAGATGTGGATTGCTTCTCCCGCTCCAGACTCTTGAGTTGAGCCCTAAAGGCAGAGAGGTGCTGTTTAAGGGTTAAGGGTGGGGTTTTGCACAGGCCTTTGGCTCAGGAACAGTTGCTAACTAAGGGGCTGAAGGTGAGAGGGCATCCTAGAGGCCCTTTGGGAATGATGTCCCTCCTCTGTCCCTATTCCCCATGTCTGCGATTTTTCCCCAACTCAACAAAAAGCTGTCCCGCTTTTAAGGCTTCTGTCTGTGCCCACAGCTTAGTGGCTGCCTTGGTAGAGGCACATGTCCCTGAAGTGGTACGGGCCAGTGGTGTCAGCCAGGGTCTTCAGGCTAGAGGGTGGCTTGCAGGGCCAGGGCAGTATCCAGGCCTTCTGGATGCTGAGAGCCCAGCGTCGGGAACTAGGCAGATGGAACAGGGGACAGGCAAACAATTAGGGTATAGTGCCTGTCCCTGATGGAAGGTGGTGATAAGGCCCAGTTGCCTTCCTGGAGTCACAGTGGCTGTCCCTGCCCCTCTTTAGTTCCACACCCCTGCTCAGGCTGCAGGCTGCTGACGTGGTTGGTGGATCTGGCCAGTGTCACTCAGGCGGCAAGCTGACAGACGCTGCTGCCTTCAGCTTTCCAGGGGGCTGGCTGGCTGCCTACTCTGGGCAGGTGGCCAGAGGAGATGGGCTCCTAGGTTGCCTGGGATCCAGCTTGCATGCCTTGTTGACTGGACTTCACTTCTTCTCTGCTTAGGGCTCTCGGGAGCCAGGGGAGATGCTGCCCCGGAAGCTGAAACGGGTCCTCCGGCAAGAGTTCTGGGTGGCCTTTGAGACCTTGTTGATGCAGGGTACAGAGGTAGGGCCCACTCCCTGTGCACTGAGCCCTGTGTATTGGGTCCCACATGTTCAGCAGCGCCGTCCTGGGTCCTTGGGCAGGGCTCTGATGCTTACTTCTTTATAGGACCCTCTACCCTCCCTAGTCAGTCTGGGTGACTCTTTGTACACAGACATGTGTGTTCCTGATGGACATGGGCCATAAGCAGACTATGACTTGCTTCTTCATACCATATGAGAAGCTGTCTTTACGTCCAGATTTACAAATTCATCTCTGTCTTTCGGGACTAATGTATTGGTGGATATACCGTGACTAATTTCAACAGCCCTCTGGGGGCAATCCAGCTGTTCTGTATGTTAGAAAGAAACAAGAGTGATGGCTGGTGACTCCTGATGTTACTTGGAGCCCCTCAGTGTTGGATGGTATCATTGGTACAGTACCTCACTGGACACCACTGCCTTCTCTCTTGCAACTAAAAAAAATAATTTCTTTTCTTATTAGAGTAAAACTCACATAGCATGAGTCTGGAGTCTGTGGATAAACACAGACACATCCAGAAACAAGGCTGAAATGCTTGCTACTCACCCTCTTTGAGAAAGCTCAGGCCATCCTGCTCACCTCCAGACTAAGTTTCCTGTGATTCCTCCTTAGCCCCACTAGGGGGCTGACAGAGACTTTGTCTAGAATGAGCAATTCCCTCACATTTATACACTCCCTAATACTCTAGTTTCAACACCAAAAAAGAAGCCCCCATGCCCCAGAGAAGCCTTCTGCCATTATCTCTGGGATTGTGGTTCTGGACTCCCATTTTGTGTGGGGTTGTGTAGCACTGACTGTTGTCTGGGTTCTCCCTGAGCAGAGTACTTGAGGATGAGGCTGCTGGATGCCCGGTGCTGCCGGGTCCTATGACTGACTTGTGCCAGAAGCCAGGAGTAGGGTCAGGAGGCTGTGGGGTCCGAGACTGGTCAGGGAGAAATCAGGTACTGGGTAGCCTCAGGCAGGAGTAGCCAGCCACGTTCAGACTCTGCCCCAGGAATCCCTCCCTCACTGTGGATCGGAGTTCCTGCAGGGTGGGCTGGGAAGTCAGGGCCCCCTCGCTAGACCAGCTGGCTTACCCCTGCCCCGGCCTCCAGGTGTACAAAGGGTACGTGGATGACCCACGGAACACAGACAATGCTTGGATCGAGACGGTGGCTGTCAGCATCCATTTCCAGGGCCAGAATGATGTGGAGCTCAAGAGGCTAGAAGAGGTATGAGGCCAGCCTCCAAAGCAGGGAGCATGGTAGAATGCTCCGGATGCGTCTCGGGGCCCTCTTGGTAGTGGTCTGCTTGGCGTCTCGAGACAGGGATGCCCATCCATGGGGAGGCTAACATGGAGGTTCTCATCCTGAAGAGACCAAAGGGGCATCAGGGAGAGGCCGGGGAACCACGGTAGAGGCTGAACAGTGGGCCCGTTCCCAAGTTGTTTGGGGAGGAGGTATATTAGTAGATTATTACTGTGACAATACTTGGGACAAAGCAGCTTTGGGGAAGGGTTTCTCTTGGCTCGCGGTTGATCACGGCTGAGGAGTATGGGAGCAGGAACACAAAGCAGCTGCTCCCATAATGTTCAGGTTGCATCTTCAGTCAGGAAGTAGATGTGGGATGCATCTCAACACCTTATGTTTCCCAGAATCCCATCTCCAGAAATGGCACCACCCACATTCAGAGCGGGTCTTCCTTCCTTAGTTAGTCCAGGCTAGACAGTCTCTGGTGGACTTGCCTGGAGATTTGTCTCCAAGGTGATTCTAGACACTGTCAAGTTGATGGTCCCTATGAGCCACCGAGAGAGGACTTGAGGACCATGTCCAGAGAGAGGCTGGCAAGGCCTTCTCCACTCCCTGTGCCCTCTTTATGGACATCTGTCCACCAGTCCTCTATACTGCTTGATTTAGAACTAGGATGGGAAAAGTCCCACTCTGAAATCCAGGCCTCCTGGTAGAACGAAGGCCTCTGAGTAAGGTCAAATCTCCCCATTCACTTGGGACTATAAGATCCAAAGGGGCCGGTTCAGCACCCAGAGCTGGCGATCCTGAGCCATACAGTGGGCAGGGGTGGGAGACAGTATGGTTAGGCTGCACCGGCTCCTGCAGCCTGAGGATCCAGGGTTCCGGGTAGATATAGGTGTTTGTCTTTGCAGAACCTGCACACCCATGATCCAAAGGAGTCGGCCAGTGTCCTGGGGATGTCTACCGAGTGGCAGGTGGTGGATCGGCGCATCCCCCTCTATGCAAACCACAAGACCATCCTCCAGAAGGTGGCCTCGCTGTTTGGAGCTCACTTCTGACTGCGGGTTCTGGCGGAAGCTCCAGGGGCAGGGATGGCCATCTACCAATGGCCCCCAGGACTTGGGCTGCTTAGTTTAGGGCCGGGTGGCAGGTTGTGGGGTGGGGTTGGGTGACCACCGGGATCTGAACAGGTCCCCGGAGATGCTGTCCTGAGAGCCACCTCTGCCACAACAGGGGGGTTACAGCAGCCTCTGTTCTCAGGGACCATGCCTTGACTGGGGCTAAATGGGGCCCTGTCCAGTGAGATGCTGCCACTACCTGTAAAGCCTGGCTGGAAGTGCTACCTCTGGGACAGGCGCTATCCCCTGGAGGGGCCTCTGTCTTCACTGTGGGAGCCTTCTGCCCTAAGCAGACCATAGATAGAGGCTGGGCCTCCTTCAGGAAGGGGCATTGTCCTCATGACTCCCAGCCAGTGCTGGGTCACAGGCGTTGGGAAAGGCAGTGAGGGCTTTGAGGTAGGACCATTCTCATCCCTACACTTCAGAAGGCACACAGGCAGGGGCGTCCCCACCCCCAGCTCCAGCTGACCTCAGGGCACAGAAAGTACTGGAAGAAGACAGTGGCAGTCACTATGTCATGGCCTCTAGGGGAATGCACCATTGAGAATGAGAGGCTTTCTCTGACAGGGTAGGTGACTCAGGGGTTGGTACTGGCAATGAGATCAGCACTGGAGCCAGGGAGGGGTGGGCAAAGCTCGGCTTTAATGCGATGGGACAATAAAGAACTGATATGACCAGTCTATCCAAAAGCTAATCTTGGAAAAGTCTGGGACTCAACTTGGAACACCGGGAGCAAAGGAAAGCATGAGAGCTCTTGGGTGGCTGGGGCCTGTTCCAGTAGACTGGGAAACACATCCTGAGCCATCCTGAGACACTGGAAACAGCCTGGTTTCCTAGACAGCAGGTATCCTTGGCTCCGAGAAAGGAGGCCAAGATGCCCAGAGGGAAGTGATCAGATTGGCATCTCCTGCCAAGCAACAGAAGGGTTTCTGGGAAGCAACAGGTAGCCTATGGAGGGCTGCTAAGTGGCTCCATGGAAGCTGGAGGACATAGTCCTAGGTTGTTCTTTTTCCAGTTCAGGCTTCAAAACAATGCAGAGAGTTGGGAATTCTGGAAGATCCAGGAAGCCCTGGAGTTCCAGGCTTTCTGAGAGAGCTAGGAATTCTAGGAGAAACAATGATTCTAGTGGTACAGAGGAGGCCCAACCTGGCCTAAACTGTTGAGAAAGTTGACTAAAAGGCAACTGGCTCTGCTCTGGCTGGCCCTGTAGCCTCTTGGCCACCCTCTGTCCTGAGATTGAGTCACTGGGTGGGCTAATAGCACGATGGCACAGGGATAGAGGTGGGACAAGCATATGGAGAGCAAAACAAACCAATCACATGTGCAGCAGCTGAGGGATGCAGGTCATGGTTTCCTTCAAGGGTACCTTCGAATTCAGTCCCACCTCCTGAAGGTTCCACCACCTTCCAGCAACACCATGCTAAGGACGAGGACTCCAACAGTCAAGTCCCATGCCTGGGCCAAGAAGGCAGGAGCTGAGGAAACAAAAGGCACTTTGAGAGATTGCCTAATTGCCCGTCTACCTCCCAGCTGCCGAGCCAGCAGTGCCAGGAGATATCACAGGCTAAAAAAGATGCAGTCTAACTGAATACTGACTCTATTTCTCTGGATTTCCCAGGGCTGTCTTTGGTCTTAGGATCTCAATACACTGACTTCTTAGTTCCTCCGTCTGCAGCAGTGACTCAGACTCCTGCTGTCCATAGTAATCTTTTCACTGTTGACCATCTTGTCGCTCTGGACAGTGTATTCAGCTTGAGTATGTCTGCTGTCTTCTCACAGCTGCATGAAGGGACTCACTAGACAAGAGCATCCGCAGAGCAAGGTTATACCTTTCTCAATGTGTAGCCACTGCCTGTCTGGTCAGTGGGATATGAACCCATGTGATGACTAATCACTGTAAACTTGATAGGACTTAGAATCATCTAAAAGACTGAAGAAAACCTCTGGATGTAACTGGGAGCTTTTCTGGCTATCTTAGTGTATTCCTATATCTACCCTTCTCCACCCCAATCTTTTCCAAGTTCCCAACTTGAGGTAGGCAAGAAAGAAGGTTAGAGGAGGTGTAGACTTCTTTAGATTACTTCCTGTTGATGATGGGTGTTGAGTTCCTTGGGGCAAGTCCAATCTTCTTCATCAGGATATCTCCAGTCAGCAACCCAGCCAACAGCAATAGCAAAGGCAGCAGCAGGGGAGCAGCAGCCACTGCAGGCCCTCTTAGGGCCCTCTGATTTATAGCCCCTCAAGAGTCCCCAGAATTCTAAACATAAACTATCTCTAGCTGGCAAAAATCACTCCTCTCATAAAGCACGAGACAAATCACAGTCAGCAGCTATGGACAACCCGAAGCAGCCCTAGGTCCCATACCTGGGAATAAGACAAAAACATAGTCACACAGCACACCTGGGTTTTTAAACATCTGGACACGTCTGTGAGGGTGTTTCTAGAGGAGTTTAACTGAGGCAGGAAGACCTATCCTGAGCATGGGTGACCCCACACCATGTGCTGGGTACTTGGGTGGAATACAAGAGGAAAAAGGCAGCTGAACGCCACCGTTTCGTCACTTTGCTTTCTGGTCCTCCAAGATGGGAGTAAGCAAGTCTTGAACGAATTCTGCCTTCCAGGCCGTGGGTGGGATTCTGCTGCTAAGCCTTCCCCACCAAACTAGGAACCAGAATAAATCTTCCTGTAAGTGGCTTGTAAGAAATCGCACACCGCCTGGGCGTGGTGGTGCACTCCTTTAATCCCAGCACCCAGGGAGGCAGAGGCAGGTGGGCTACTGTGAGTTCAAGGCCAGCCTGGTCTACAAAGCGAGTTCAGGACAGCCAAAGGCTACACAGAGAAACCCTGTCCTGAAAAAAAATATATATATATATAGTACACCAATGAGAAGAGCAACCAGCACACTTGGCTACATAGACTGTGCTTTTATCCCTAGGGAATTACCGTTTTCCCCTTTGGAATTGACTGGTTTTGAGAGGCACGTGGACACTGTGGGACTCTGAAGGAAATGACTTGAAATGGAAAACCCCACTGTGTGGTGAGAAAAGACAGAAGGGGACACTCTGCTCTAACTCCACCAAAGGAAGCTGGCATGGCTGTATTAAGGTCACCCAAGGTGGATTTCTAGTGATAACAGAGGACCAATCCATAGTGACAACAGGGCCACTTAGTCCGAGAACACCTTCAGTCAGAACATAAAGGGTCAAAGTGAACGAAACAAACTCTGATGATGGGGCTGGGGAGTTCATCTGGTAACGTGTTTGCTGCAGAAGCACAAGAGGCTGAGCCCAGATCCCCAGGACCCATGTTTTAAAAAGGCAGGCACTGGACTCTCAGTGCTGGACTCTCAGTGCTGGAGAGGTAGGGACTGAGGGATTCCTGGGTCTTGCTGGCCGGTTGCACTAGCCAAATCAGTGAACACTGAGTTGAGTGAAAGATACTGTTTCAAACACTAAAGTGGAGACCAAGGAAGACACTAAATATCAGTTTTTGGTTTGTACGCACACGTGTTCACTCACACACTGTAAGCATACACATGCCCACATAGACAAACACCCCACACACATACACATGAAAAGCAGACTAATCTACAATTTAAAACAAATTATTCTTTAACATTTTATTTTAGCTGGCTGGTGATGGCGCACTCCTTTGATCCCAGCACTTGGGAGGTAGAGGCAGGCGGATCTCTGTGAGTTTGAAGCCAGCCTGGTCTACAGAACATGTAGGACAGCCAAGGCTACACAGAGAGACTCTGTCTCAAAACAACCTTCCTAAAACAAACAAACAAACAAAAAACATTTAATTTTATTATTGTGTGTTATATATATGTGTGTGTGTGCACCATAGCATACATGTGGAAGTCAGAGAACTTCTCTGAAGAGTCAGTTCTCTCCTTTACCCTTTTGGGGATTCTGGGCATTGAACATAGGCCATCAGGCTTTAGCAAGGGCCATTGCTCTCTGAGCCGCCTTAATGGTCCTAATCTACAGTTATAGGTAGGGATTTCAATCCCCATACTCAGTAATTACTAGAGCAAGTAGGCAAGCTGGTAATCCCAGAAAATTCTCTGTAATGTAGCCAGCAGCCTCCATCCCACAGACACAGAACACCCCACTGAGCAACAGAACACACGCTTGGAGTGCTTGCAAGCCATCTCCACATTCTGGGCCGCAAGTGGGCCTCGGTAAAATTAAGCGGACCTGAAACATAGAATATATCTCCCGACAGTGTATTTAAATTAGTAATAACAGAAACATTACTGGAGAAATTTCAAACGTCTGGAAATTGAATGGCACACTGCTAAACTCATGGATCAAACAGGAAATAGAGAGGCTGATGAGCTGACTCGGCAGGAAAAGGCGCTTGCTGCCAAGCCTGAGGACCCGAGTTTGATCCCTAGCACCCACACGGTGGAAAGGAGAGAGGCAGCTTCTGCAGGCGGTCCTCTGCCCTCCACACACTTGGGTGGCATTTGCCTGACCACACAAACACAAGTGAATAAATATTTATTTAAAAAGTAGAATGAGAGGTTATAGAGTATTTTAAACTTGGTGAAAATTTAAAAAAACATGAATATCAAAAGTTCTAGGATGCAGCTGAAACAGGACGCGAGGGTGTGCCTATGCTGGTAAGGGAAACACTGCCCAGGAGCTCGGCCTCTAGGGAGGAAGGGGAGAGGAAATTAAATACATGCAAGCAAAGGACGGAAGAAAGTTCAGGGCGGAAATCAACGGGAGAAAAGTGAAACCGTGGAGAAGCCACTTAAACCAAAAACTGTTGTTCTGAGTTAATCAACAATACGATATATGCAGGGCACTGGAGGAGTCACACGTGAGAACGGTGCCAATCACGGACACTGAAAGGGTTACGGCGATGTGTTTACGAACTCCTTTATGCTGACAATTGCGACAGCTTTGGCGAGATGGGAACTCTGAGTGATATGAAACATAAGGTTAAGGGGGGAAACTCCGCCCTGGTAAATGTGTTCAGCAACGCAACTGCATACAAAGAAGATAACATCACGACTAAGTCAGCTTTCTCCCCAAACACAGGCCAGTTTAACAAACTTGAGGATCAATTGCTGTAATTCAGTGTTAACAGACTTGAGAACACAAAATCCAACATCTGCTCCTAATTAAAAAAACATTCCCAGAGAACAGGGGAAAAGATGATTCTCTCGACAACAGACAAAATGGGCTGTTTACCATGTCTCATTCTTGTACCCAGATGAGCTCCAAACCCGGACTCACACGCAGATCTCTACATCCATAAAATCCTGCCCCGTTCCCTAAGACATCTTATATATGACACCCCAAATCACAATCCATCAAAGAAAACTGCTGAGTTAGACTCGCTCAAGATGCAAAACCGACCAACTGCGGGGGAAAACTGTCAAGAGAATGGAAAGACAGCTCACACAGACTGAGGAGCAATATTTACGCATCACGAAGGGTGTGTTTCCAAAAGAACTCTCACAACTCAAAACTAAGGAAAACAAACAACAAAGGCAGAAGCGGGGAGCAGACGGAAAAACAGAGCACACCATGACCCATACCCACAGGCCAAGACAGCACTCCGCGCGCAGCGTCTCCAGTCAAGGCCACTGGCCCACCAGGAGCTATTGAGCCTGCATGGTCAGTGGGGTGTGACACGGAGCCGGAAGTCAAGCATGCTCCAGCCACTGCCCTTCAGGATATGAACTCTGGGCTGCTGCACAGTGCTCCCGTGGACCTTCTGTTAGAGCTCCAGATTAAAACCCGGCCGCAGCTGCACAGGTGTACAGAAACCGGCACGCTGGACCTAGGGAGAACCACAAGCCCAAAGAGTTGACTCGAGAAGTAAGGAGGCCCAAAGAGAACCTATGTGATAGGAGGCCATTTAGAGAAGTCACGGGAAACTCCGCTGCCTGCCGCGAGGAAGGCAGGTAACAAGGGGAGACGGAGGTCCTCCCGAGGGCGGTGGTGATAGGTTCCGGGCTGAGGATCAGGTCCCGCGTTGACGCCCCCTTTCGCCTTGGGCATTGGAACTTGGGGTGAGGGGCGTCGTTCTGGCGGTGGGGATGCTCGGGGCGGGGCATGGCCCCGTGGCACGTCCACGGACACTCCCCTTACCAATGCCCTAGAAAGCCGATACCTAAAACCGCCCACTCCCTCCCAGGCCCCGCCCAGATTCCGCCGGGCCCCGCCCCTCACCCTAAACCTCGCCCACAGCCCCTCTCGTCCCTCCCCAGGCCACCCCTTGTGTGTTCTGGCTGGGTAGGTTTTTTGAACTTAGTTCAGCCCTTCCTTACGCAGGCCCCAGACCCCATCCAGCCCCTCACCAATCTGGCCCTTCCCCTTATGGCCTTGGCCCTCCTCAACCAGCACCCTCCCCCACCGAGCCCCGCCTCCTACATGCCCCTCCCCTCGCAAAAGACGGCCCTTTAGAGACCCCGCCCCTGAACGGTCAGACCACACCCTTACCTGGTCCCTCTCGTTTACAACAGACTTCGCCTTGTTCCCCAACGCACACAACACCGACGCCCCTACCAGGACCCCTTCTCACCGGCTCCTCCCTTATCGCAAGGCCCCTCTCCGACCTCCCCCTCCCCTCAAGACCCCGCCTCAATCACGCAAAACCCCGCCCCTCTGGCTTCACCCCCCCCACCCTGCCCCTCCTCCTGCCGGCCCCGCCCCTATCTCAAAGGTCCCCGCCCCTCCCGCCCTGGCTTACCAGCCTCTCTCCTTTACTGGCCGCTGGGTGGGCGCCGGGCAGATCGCCGCGGCTCGGGGAGGGCGCTGGCCAGGCTCCGGGAAGGCTCGGAAGGCGCAGACCAGCCGCGGCCGCTCAGGTAAAGCCCCCATCCGCCCGCGTGGCCTCCCACCCTCGGAGCTCCAGGGTCCCGGCCCTGCCGCCCTGCTTTCTGCCACCGCTCCCCGCCCAACCCTGCCGCACTCAAGGGGCTGCTTTTTCTCTCAGCGCCGGCGGGCGTGGAGCTGCTGTTTCAAGGTGCACGGCGAGCTCTACTGATGACCTCAATCTTTAAGGTGTCACAGGTAGCTGAGTGCTCGGGGACAGACTGGCACGCGCGGGGCCACTTGCCCCACCCGACCTGGCTTGCACGGATGGGAAGAGAAGCCCTCAGCCAGCACTGGCTCGGAGCTGGGGGAGGGGAGAGATAGATGGATCCCTGGGCCTCCGCCCAGACTTGGGTCCCCAGCTATGGGTGGGTGACCAGAGGGCTAGGGCAGGGTGCTGTAACTACCTCGCTGCGAGGGCCGGTCTCCAGCCAGCTGTCAGCTCTAGTTGTCTCCTGCAGCCGGGAGACGCTTCTCTGGGTGGCCTTAGTCTTCCAAGGAGTTACAAAGCAGGTATGTTTGATAGCCTGCAACCCTGCTTCAAGCCTGGTGTGCCTTTGGCTCCGTTTTTCCCTGGTCCTATCCTCCCAGATAGACCAAATGCTCAGTTCTGGTCACCCATCCTCCTTTTCTCTTTTTCTTGCAGAACTGAGACCACCAGGTTCTTCTGCAGGTGAAGACAGAGTTTGTGTTGGATGAAGGCTTGCAACACGAGGAAAGAACACTCACCTGCAAATCTCAGTACAGAAGAGTTGCCTGGGTCCTGGGGAGGCGAGAGATGGGCCCTAGGGGCAGGCAGAGCCTGTCATCCCCACTGGCCGCCTCTCAGGGGTCTTGCTTCTTCATCCTCTTCTGCTTACGATTAGGTGCCTCCTGCCCACAGGCCTGCCAGTGCCCTGACCATGCCGGGGCCGTGGCTGTCCATTGCAGCTCAAGAGGCCTGCAGGAGATCCCCAGGGACATCCCGGCCGACACGGTGCTTCTGAAGCTGGACGCCAACAGGATCTCCCGAATCCCCAACGGAGCCTTCCAGCACCTGCCCCAGCTGAGGGAGCTGGACCTGTCCCATAATGCCATTGAGGCCATCGGGCCTGCAGCCTTCTCAGGTCTGGCCGGGGCCCTGAGGCTTCTGGACTTATCCCACAACCGCATCCGAAGAATTCCAAAGGACGCGCTGGGCAAGCTGAGCGCCAAGATCCGCCTGTCCCACAACCCGCTGCACTGTGAGTGTGCCCTGCAGGAGGCCCTGTGGGAGCTGAAGCTGGACCCTGACTCTGTGGATGAAATCGCTTGCCACACCTCGGCACAGGAGCAGTTCGTGGGCAAGCCGCTGATCCAGGTCCTGGACTCGGGTGCCAGCTTCTGCAGTACCCACCGGAAGACCACCGACGTGGCCATGCTGGTCACCATGTTCGGCTGGTTCACCATGGTGATTGCCTACGTCGTCTACTATGTGCGCCACAACCAGGAGGACGCCAGGCGACACCTGGAGTACCTGAAGTCCCTGCCTAGTGCCCCGGCCTCCAAGGAGCCTCTCAGCCCTGTGCCCTAGCGTCTGCCTCCGGTGGGCCGCTGAGCCTGGCTGCCCTGGCTTCTGCAGCAGGTGGAGGCGATGGTGCTCTTGTGCCCCCAGGAAGGTGCATGGCAGGTGCCTCCGCACAGCCCAGGAAGCACGTTCGGAGTTGGCATTTGGTCCCCGCAGCCACTGCCTACCACAGTAGGGGGTTTGCCCATCTTGATGGGAAGGTAAACTGAGGTTTAGAGAAACGGAATAGCTTGCCGGGGCTGGATTCAGCTGGTGATTAAACCCAGGCTGCTCGCGGCATAGGTCTGCCGCTCCCGTGATCTGCCTACCTTTCCCACACGGTTGCTGTGGGAAGTGGATGTATATGCACGCAAGGACGGGGCCCTGGAGGATGGCTCCAGCAGCTTTGCCACTGGGAGATGGCCTTTTCTGTTGACGCTTGCCCTCCCGGCACATCTGAACACAGAGATGCTGCCCTTTCCCAAAGCAAAGCGCTGGCGATCTAGGCCTTTCTAGAGGGGTCAGTGCAAAGTACGGCCTGCACTGGCCCGTGCTGACCTTTGCTCTGGGAGTGCTTGAGTTGCCCTTGTGCCAAACTTTCAGTCCACCGGAGAGGGAGAAAATGGGGAAACACACACACACAAAAAAAAAAAGGTCCCTTGAGGGCTTACTGTGGCAATGCCAGACAACTTGTGGCTCTTCCCTGCTTCTGCCCCTCCCATCTGTGCCTGGCCAGTGGAAGCCTGTCGGTCACAACGGCTCCTGTGCCTTGCTTTTCTACTGCCAATATCTGAAGCAGCCTTTTCAAAGGAGGGACTGGTGTTGAAGGTTTCCATGCCAATCAACAGGATGCTGCTTTTCTCTAGCAACGAGAACTTTCTCTTTTCACCTCGCTGAAATCCCAGAGTTTGTTGATCAGTTTTCTTACCTAGATGACTTCATGTTCAGGGGTAGACTTTATAGCCACCTACTCGACTAACTTCCAGTTTTATCATTTACCATCCTTTTGTATAAGTGTTTCTCTCCTAAGCTACATCCAGTATTTGGGAGAAGCAAATCGGTGTGGATTGTGGGGGATGCTGAGTGTCCGATCTACATGCCTCTCCAAGCAGGAACCGACTATGGCTTCTGTTTCTGTTGGAAAGTCTCTTGTGATCTTCAGGGGCAAAGTGAGACTGTGTCAGGGGCCCGGCCTGGCCTGGTCTTAGCATCCCCACAGTGGCCTCAGGCCACATGACTGTCAGCTGCAGATGTACGTGAAAAAGAAAGACACTCATGAATTCCAGACTTTCCCCGATGCTGAGTGGCCACACCTCCACGGTGGCCCTGGGGCCAGCATGCCCACATGTGTAATGTGACTGGAGTATCAATACGGAGCCTGGATGAGCTCAGACCCTGCTCCCTAGTCCCCACTGCACTGTGCCAAGCTTCACTGTCTGCAGGGCTGTAAGGGTCAGGCCCTGGCAGAGCTAGTAGCACCATCCCCATTCCCACAAGGGTTGGCGCCTCGGGGAAGCCTCCCTAGGGACACCGGGCACAGTTGTGACTGCTGACTGGCCCACGTGGCACAGACATGGTCCACACATGTCCAGTTAGGTGTTCAGAGGAGGCAGGTTGCTGAGGGCAGGGTGGTCTGGACCTGGGTGGTTCTGTGCCAAGGAGAAGAGGCTAAAAGGCCAGAGATGAGGGCTTGGAGGTGCCATCCAAGCTGTGGTGGTGCTGAAGTAGCTGTGTCTGCCCTGTGTTCAGGGACACCTCTAGCCCAGCACTTGCTCTGAGAGATGCTAGTGTGGAGGGTATGGCTTGCATTCCTCTTGTTGCGTAGTGCAGGGAGGGTAGCTGCTTCCAGGCTGGGGGTACAGACTGGTAGCGGGGCCCCTGGAGCTCTTCCACTATCCTACATAGTAAGGAGGTCCTGTGTGAGGAGTTTGTCACTATCCAGCACGCCTGCCCCATTGACGTGACCAGGTCAGGAAAGAGCATGCATGGAGGCTGGGCGGTGAGGTCAGCACCCCAGGGCTCTTCTTTCTCTCTTGTCCCAGAATCACCCCAGTGGGCACTTCAGACACACAGGGGTAGGGCTCCTTCCTAGGCCACTCAACTCACTGCCAGGCTTGCTGCCCTTAGCCTAGGGCTTGGCCCTACCTAATTGTACATCTGCAGGGCTCCTTCACAGCCCCTGCTTGGGAAGAGGAGGCTGGGGAAGGTCTACTTGTGTGGACCCTGGAGCGAGCACGCCCCCTCCTCCTGTGAGGAGGACTCCAGAGACCTCAGCACTCTCCTGCTCATCCAAGCTTCCAGCCCTGCTGCTCTGGACTCTTATCTCTCTGCCAACCCAGTCCCTGTCCTCTTTTCTTATACCTTTCCCTTCCTTCCCATGACCAGCTCACAGACAGGATAAATGTATGAGGCTGGAGTCCCTGACAGAGACTGGTGTGTGTGTGTGTGTGTGTGTGTGTGTGTGTGTGTGTGTGTGTGTGCGTGCGCGTGCGCTCACAGAGCTGTCCTGAGATGGTCTTCCTCCCTGGATCCCACTTGTTTCCACCAGCTTCACCATCCCTCTCTCCTTCAATGAGATGTTTTCTCTCCCCAACCCTGCACAGACCCCCTAGATCTGGGAGACTCTGGGCCATACCCCGCCCCCAACCCTAGAAGGCAGGCAGGGCCTTGCCACACATAACAGAGGTGCCAAAATGTTCTCAGGCACAGTGGGTGGTCTGTGGCTCAGTGTCCTGCCCTGTCACCACCACCACCCGAGTCAGTATAAACCTATCATCCCAGATCCCAGCCAACTGGCCCCATTGGGCCCTTTCCCTCCTACTAGTCACATGCATTTGCTTAAGACATGGTTCTAAACTGAGTTCCTTGGGTCGGGTCAGAGGTGGGGTGGTAAGTCATAGATTGAGAGGGAGTGTTCTGGGACCATGGCAGCTCTGAGCCACGCAGAAAGCTAGGATAGCTGGAAGCTCAGGCCTGACCCCGATCCCGCCCCCTCTCAGCCTTTCTGTGAACCCCCAATAAAGATCTTTGTGTTGAAGGCTGCTGATGGGGATTCTGTCTTCTTCGATTCCAGCTAAAACCTGTCTCTCATATCCCTGTCAGTATCCGCAGGTCCCCGGGTTTGGAAGGGCATCTCCAACTAGCCAGACAACTGATTGTTAGAGTTAGCTCATGATAGTCAATGCTAAGATTTCAGGAATCCAGGGAGCCAGCTTTCACCATGGTGCCTTGAATCTGATCACATTGAGGCTCTACACCAGCGAAATTGGTCAACAATCCTACATGTCAGAATCCCACTTTCGGCCTGGCACCTGTAATCCCAGCACTTGGGAGGCAGAGGCAAGTGTGGATTCTGTGAGTTCGAAGCCAGCCTTATCTACAGAGCCAGTCCAGGACAGCCAAGTCTACACAGAAAAACCCTGTCTCGAAAAACTAAAAAAAAAAAAAAAAAAAAAAAAAGAATCCTAAATAGCCACAGTGAAGGCGCCCCCACAAAGTGGCTCCCCACAGTCTTACAAGCAACACTGTCTGCCGCCATGTCAGAGACAAACTCTCCTGAATCTGGGGATCCCAGGTTCAGGCCCGGGCCGTGACTCACGGGTTTCACCTTCTACTGATGCTGTTCCCTCCCGACAGCTTCCTACCCCTGCTCGAAGTCAGAGGTGCCTACCTGCCTCACCAGCCTTCCCGCTGCTGTTCCCAGCTGCCCCGCCTGGAGACTCGTGTCCTGGGGCTGGCCTGGTACCCACCTATCAGGCCGGGTTATCCCTGATTCCCTCCTATCCTGCCTTGCTCTCTAGATGCTGGGGTGGACGATGGATGAGCCCTCCCTTCCTCTGTAGTGTGTTATCCCACTGTGGATCTCTCCCCATCCCCACCCTCAAGCCTCTGCTCTCCCACTTAATGTTGCTGAAAGACCCTAGAGTCTTCACATCGCCTGTCAGCCTGTCTCCCATTGCTGAAGACTGGCTTGGCCCTCCTAGGGAACCCTCAGTGTAGGCAGAGAAGTTTTCACAATCTGCACACGCGCACACACACACACGAATACATGCACACACATTTTTATTACATACAAGCCAGGCAGACACTGACAATGATGTCACATTCATGCTCACGCACACGGGCTCACATGCACACACTTGGGCACACGCACTGCTCACTGGTAGCACATTTCTGCACAGATGCATCTACCCTGGCCACCCCTTCTCACTCCCGGCACAGTGTGTCCGTGGTCCTTGGAGGGAGCGTTGCCTCCCCAGGCCTCTAGAGGCCGTCGCCTGCTCAGGGTCTTCTTTGTATCAGCATCCAGTTCCTGTCCTTTCCAGCGTCCAGAGGCAGCAGCTTTCCTGGGATTCTGAGGAATGTCACAGCTCTCTGAACCTACATTGGACACCTTTGACTTACACATCACCAGCTGAAGAAACACTGCCTCAGGTCCCTTTTGGAAAGGGCCTCTGGGTGGTACCAATGGCAAAGCCGTGGGCACGGATGGGAGGAGGGTCTGAGTTGCATCCAGGGAGAAGCAAAATCCCACAACTCTGTCGGAGCCTGGCATTGGGATAGCAGCAGCTCTCAGGTCACTCTCTTTACTCAGGGCACAGGCTGCTGGGAGGGGACCACAGCCAGAGCCAGCCTGACTTCGGAGGCGTTTTAGTTGGTTCTCACAGTGGTGACTGGCATGGTGGGTCCTGATCCGCGTTAGAGGAGTTGCTGAGGTTTAGAGGAGTTGCTGAGGTTCAGAGGAGCAACGTTTCTTGCTCAGTGGTGGCTGGCTCCTGGCAACCTGGGCTGGAATTTGCATCTCTGATGGCTGGCCTGGACACTGTCACTCGGGAACTGGGCCTTGGGGTGTTGTCAAAACAAAAGACCACAGCGCTAGCTAGGTTGGCTACAGATGGAAGAAAGGCCAGCGGCCAGTGTGTGAGGCAAAACAGACCTGATCACTCAGCCCGTCTGCATGGGCCACCATAGCCAGGGGCAGGGCGTTTCAAGCTCGGAGCCGAGAACTGGCTCTGCGCTTGTAACCATGGCAACAACACTGCCCAGAAAGGGAGTGGACAGCCAGTGTCACTGGGTGACATTAGCCACCAGAAGTGGCCATTTGCTGCTGTCGGACCAGGAGAGGCAAGCTGTCTTGCCTCCTCCCTGAGGGCCCTGAAGTGACAGTGACAGTCAGCCCCGAGGGAGTGGAGACTCAAGCAGAGGGGGAGTTGCATTAGACTCTGCCATGGTTCACTCCACTTGCCCCAACACACAGGAAGGTTTGACACATTGCTCCCAGGCCTCAAGGGGGCTCTGAAGTTCAGTCTGTGTGAGCAAAGGATAGCTTGGCCTAGCCCCCACCACATCTCCTCCACGATGAACAAGGGCAGGAGCCCTTGGTGTCTCCACTCAGGCTCCGGAAGCTGCCCAGAACACTCCCTCGGTGTCACATTCCAAGAAAGAGCAAGATGGGATGCATGGGTTGAGGGGGGCTGGCCGGCTCCTTCTGTTGTCAGTGTCCAGTGCTACGGATGAGGACCTGGGAAGGAGTACCTCTGTCCACCTACTTGGTGGACACAGGGGTTACTTCCCGGGAGTTTAGTCTGTTCCGGCGGTTGGTGTCTGGCTCCACCTTCTCGGGAGAATGTCCTCATGTTAGTTCAGAGGAGCCGGTGGAGCAAGATGAGCCATCCCGGTGTCAACAGTTTGTGCTGGCGTTGCAACTCCACTAACCCACAGTTTAAAACATACCAAGTTACATCTCCAAGCAATGGCTTCACACACTGTGTCTGTCTTCCAAGGACACTCACTGGCACTGTTTACACCTTCAGAAAGATACCCCTTCCTGGGGGGGGGGCACTTCTAGAAACTCACATGGGACTTGAACCAGCCTTCCTTCCTCTCTTTCCTTCCCTCCCTCTTACCCTTCCTACTTCTCTTGGCACTGGGGATTAAGCCTAGGGCCTCATACATGCCTGGCAAGCGAGCACTGCACCACAGACACCTATCTCCAGGTGTGTAACTTGGAGTATTCCAGATAATAATACCAGCCACAGTTGTGCGTCCGCCAAACGACTGGTTAAGAGCCGAGGCTACTCCCTCCTGTCCCTAGCCTTTCGTTCAGTTCTTTTTGAGATGCTTTTGTGCCCTCTTAGGAAGAGTGCCTCTGGGGTTTGGATGAGAACTGCCTAAAAAGTGACGTATGTACTAGGCCACGTTGGCCGGGTTACGGCTAGGATGGGAAGGTTTCTCTGTGTGTTTTGTGTTCTGAAGTCTGCTTTTTGTGGGGTCCTTAATTTACATCTGGGGAATGTAGGTAGCTTTAACTAGGTACTTCTGGGCCCCTGGAAGGGGCAGCCTCATCTAGCAGGAGACTAGCGGGGAAGATAAAGACATGGCCCTTCGTGTCCTTCTGCCCCCTGTTACGCTCCAGGAGGTGATAAGTCTGAGGATGAGTACCAAGTTGTGGGGTAATGGCCTTCTCAGACCTCTTTCCATGGCTGCCTTCTCATTGTGGTCCCTCTGAGGTGGGGGTGGGGGAGAAAAAGGGGTGGAAAAGAGCAGAGGAGAGAAGAGGGAAGATGAAAGGGGGCAGAGCAGAAGGGAAGATGAGAATCTGTAGTGAGGATTTCGGTTTCTTAAAACACCCAGTTATGTTATGTAACTATGTTTTTGTTTTTTATCCCAGGTGTGGGCTATGGGGCTGCTTCAGTTTGTCCACAGCCATTAGCTATGATTGTCTCGTGCACTAGCAGGGGTGTGATCTTTGCCAGCTGTGGGTGGTTTAATGCTGGGAACTCTTAAGAGGGAATAAATGCCAGAGCCCAGAGAGGGACGTCAGAAGCACCCAGAGGGTGCTCGGGAGAATGTGACTCCTGTTCTCCATCCCCCACACTCCACCTGCTGGTTTGCCACGCTGTATTTACTGCTGTGTTTGCTATCACTGGCTTGCTGCTTTGCTGGGCTGCTGGATATCCTGATGACAGAAGAAAGTATATCCTTAATCGGTAGGAAATAGCCTTTAGAGGTCTACACCCCTTTCCCTCTAACCTTCTTTCTCTTTCAGACCTGGTAACTAAGAGTAGGAGGTTACCAAAATTGCCTCTCGTCCTGCACACTTTTTAGTGTCAAGTCCTCACATCCCTTGGCCAGGGCAGGGAGCTGGGAGGAGCAAAGGTTAAAGAGAAACAGCCCATTTTGAGAAAAAGGGTTAATCGTGAGCTAAGTGCAGTGCCAGAGGAGTGGTCTGGGATCATGAAGTCACCATCGTTTTTCTCAGTAATTGTGCAGCAACTGCCTGGAATTATGAAGTTACCATGAAAATGATGAGATAACATGGCGTCCAAAAGAAATGATAGAACTGAGGTGTTTTAAAGGGGCTGTTTTTCCTACGGAATACCTTTCCCCTTTCGTTAAGCAAATATTAAGTAATTGGGCTACCCAGAATAGAATTATTTCCCAAGACTGGAAAGGTTTAGTAACAGCTGTGCTTAGAAGCCTGTCAGCAGTTACAGTAGTTAATGTGGAGGGAAGAAGCTGCAAATATAGAGCAATGAAATAGAGCAAGGGGAATGAATTGTTTGGTGAAGGGTGGCATTCTGACCTACAAGAGCAAATTCGATCTGATGATGCCGTTATAGAACAATGTCGTTTTGCAGCTTTAAGACCTTGGGATAAGGTGGAGGAGCCCAGAGAATGATCTACCTCATTTACTAAGATAATACAAGGCTGTGAAGAAGCCTTCACAGACTTCTTGCAAAGATTGGTTTCAGCTGAAAACAAAGCCATGCCAGACCCTGATGCCAGACAGGTGTTACGGAGACCTTGGCATTTGAGAGTGTGAATACCGAATGTAAGTGAGTAATTAGACCTTTAAAGGCATGAGCAGAACCAATGGGTGAATGGATAAGAGACGCAACTGATATTGATTCTCATGAGCATCATGCCAATACCATAGGATAAGCTATAGCTAGAGGTCTGTTATCAAAATACCTGGTGCTTTACTTGCTGTGCATTTGGCCATTTGCAAAGAAATTGTAAGACTAGAAAGCCTGACAGCTCAAAATGGCAAGTGTGTTAACTCTGAGGAATATGGTACTTTCAGCCACAGAACAAGCAGTTTCTGGTGGCAAGAAACAAAGATGAGCAGAAGGAGAGAAAGGGAGAGGAGAGAGAGAGAAATAAGAGAGGAGAGAAAGGTAAGAGAGAAGGAAAAAGAGGAGGACCCAGAGATTTCAGCAGAACAATGGCTCTTGCAGGTTTCCCAGCCCAAACCCGAACCCATGCTTGTTTCCTTACATGGTAGAAAAAAAAAAAACCTTGAGGTTGTCCTTGCTGACTGTGGTCCTGTGGCCAAGAAAAGGGCTTGAGGTTGCCATTGCTGACCATGATCCTGTGGCTATTACCACATGGAGCAGGTTGGGAAGAGGGAATCGGAGGCTCTTTGGCCCTCACAGCATCTGGGCCTGGAATGGGGAGTGAGGTCATGAGCCAGAAGCTGCCATTGGCTCCCAGAGCTGGAAGGAGGAGATGGATTCATTTACGAAGGAGCCAGCTCCGTCAGCTCTTCAGCCAGGAGCGTGTGTGGGCCTTCTGCCCTGCGGGACAGAGCTGGGGAAGCTGTGCTGGTTTTGGCCACTGACTTTGTGACAACATAGCCACAAAGTCTACATAATGTTCTAGATAATCCCCGGCCCACCCTCGAGGCATTGCAGATACGACATGGGCGTTTGCCCTTCACCAGCTCGTCGTCTGTTCAAGGATGTGAGGCAGGAGGAACCAGGCTCAGCTCTCCCAAGCCATTCTCAGCCAAGAGGACCCTTCCCTTTCTGCTCCTTCTGCAGCTGCTTGTCCACCCTCCTGTGCCCTCCCACTGGCCACAGACCTTCCATGAGTCTTCCCATTCCCCTTCCTCAACGTGCCCCTCTCTCCATGGCTTCCGTGAGCTCCACATTGCAGGACAGTGTCGCACGGCACCAGGCACCTGTGGGTTATCTGAGAGCTGTGAGCTCTAGGGCTGGGAGAACCAAAGGCTCTGAAATGGTTCCTGTGGTGGGGAGTGGGGAGGGGTGTTAGTTTGTCATCAACCTGTCCTATGGCCTAGCAATCCTGCGAACGGCCATCAGCCACAGGAAACCTTCCTCCATGACCTTCCCTGAGAGTGCCTGGGAGCCAAAGGCTGATGAGCCGAAACATGGAGGGCAGGCAACTACCCTCTCACCAAGGATCTAGGGACTGCAGCTGGTTGAGGAGATCAAGGAAGGACAGCACAGCTACAGGTGAGTGTGGGCCTGCTGAGGTGGTGGGCTAGGCAGGCAGGCACTGCTTGGGCATGTGACAAAGAGGTGTGACCTGGCTGGGTCCCTCCGGAAGCAGATTTGTGAGATAGCATCCACACTGGGTAGCACCTGCTCTCGCAGAAGGTTCTGGTGACGCTGGCGTAGGAACAGGAGGCCATTATGATTCAACTGTGAGGGAACACTGTGCCTCCGATTTGAGCCAGACATGTTTGAGGGGTCTTGGGACCCACTGCTCATGCCAGGGTCCATGGCTAGAATGGGCACCTATGGGAGGGTAGGCATGTGTGTGCACATGCCAGGTGCCTGTGGAAAAGTGTACGTGTATGTGTGTAAGTGGAGAGGTTCTTGGGGGGACAAAGGTGCATGTTGGTGACAGAGGTCAAAGGGCAAACCCTAGCAATCTCAACAGGAGGAACAATGACCTCAGGGCAAACAAAATGCCACAGCAGGACTTCACAGATCGTGCCCAGTTTGGGAGGCAGGCGACATGGGTGTGTTTGCACATGGCCAGTTTTATAGGAAGCGATGATGCTTAGAAGCCAGGAGCAGAGACGACTGCTGACATGTTTCTGTGGAAGGTATGACTTCCAGGAAGTAACCACAGCTGAGAACTGAGATTTGTCCAGTGACATGTTCTAAACATGTTTATTGTCATATATCACCACCACGAATTCCTGAGGACCCCTGGCCCAGCACACTTGAGACTGTCCTGAGGAAGTGCTAGGTGAGTCAGGAGCCGTGAGCTTGGCAAGCAGCCTGGCCTGCACAAGCAATCCAGAGGTGCAGCCGGCGAGCATACTGTAAACACTTGAGAGTTCTCTGTCCCCGTCTGGCTTGCGTTCAGCATTTGAAAGCCTTGGCTTACAGGCTCTTCTTTTATGTTTGTTTCCACTCAGCGGAACAGCCAGAGCTAGGGTGGCCCCTTTGGGTGGAAGGCAAATTACCATCCCCTGTTTTGTGCCCACTGTGTTGGCGAGGAGTGTCGCCTGCCTCCCCTCCTTGGCGCCAGTTCCCTGGGTGACTGGACACTGTATCAACACTCACACCTCAAAGACAGATCGTGTGGATGTTACTTGAGTCCAAGAGGGAAGATGCTTGCTCTTGGAGAGTAGGGCAGAGCGGGTGAAAGGGCCCGGGTTCATGCCTGAGTTCTAATATGTGTGAGTGTGTATGTATATGTATGATATACATACAAAAACAGGGAGGAAGTGCTGGGGTGGGGGTATGCACATGTGCCAGAGAACAGCAAAACAAGCAGGTGTCTTGAGACTGACCCTGTGACAGACTGTGAGGTTAGCAGTCATGTCCAGTCCAGTGCAGCATGGCCCAATAGGCTGGGGACCAGGAAGGCAGCAGGCACAGAAGTCCAATGTATGGCCCCACAGGTCCCTGATCTATTTGGGCTTTCAGTGCATTGCATGAGGCCCAGCTGTCTGCAAGGTCAGATTTAAAAACGAATCTCCAGGCAGTGTCAGGCATGGCCTCATAGCAGCTCACAGAGACTGAAGAGGCAACCACCGAGCCTGCATGGGCCTGAGTTAGGTTCTCCGCATAGACGTTACAGTTGTGTGTTCTCATGGCCCTCCTCTAACAGTGGGAGGGGAGTGTGTGTCTCTGACTCTTTTTCTTTTACCTGCTTTTGGGACCTTTTTCCTCTTCCTGGGTTGCCTCGTTCAACCTTGATATGACAGTTTGTGCCTAGTCTTACTGCCTCTTGTTCTGCTGTGTTCAGTTGACATCACGAGGAAGCCTCCTGCTCTTCTCTCAAAGGAAATGGAGGAGCAGTGCATCTGTGAAGAGGGGGTAGGGGGACACTGGGAGGAGGAGAGGCTGCGGTTGGGGTGTGTTGTATGACAGAAGAAAAAAGAAGAAAAAACTCATCTGCGAATGCCCAACAAACTACCACAGGATGGAAGCTGGGCTCTCTGATGCCTGGGGGTGTCAGAGTCAGTCTATCCTCTTCTGTGGGACTAGTCCTCTGCCTGTGTGCCCGGGGGTCCATTTGTAGAATGAGCCCTTCCCTCGGGCTGCCTGCTCTGCCCTAACACCGTATTTGGGTTACACCTCCTAAAAATATTCTTCATTTGCTTAAGTCCAATTTTCATTGGGCATTCTACATTTCACTAACATTATTTTTAAAAAT
This sequence comes from Meriones unguiculatus, assembly GCF_030254825.1. Taxonomy (NCBI): domain Eukaryota; kingdom Metazoa; phylum Chordata; class Mammalia; order Rodentia; family Muridae; genus Meriones; species Meriones unguiculatus. The sequence continues at coordinate 8,392,420 of NC_083363.1, forward strand.
ATATACATTTTTAAAATTTATTTTTATGTAGATGAATGCTCTAGCTGCATGTTCACCGGCCTGCCAGAAGAGGGCATCAGATCCCTGTATAGTTGGTTGTGAGCCACCCTGTGGTTGCTGGGAATTGACCTTGGGACCTCTGGAAGAGCAGACGGTGCTCTTAGCCACTGAGTCATCTCTCCAGACCCCACCTGGCGTTCTTAATCTGCTCTCCTGGAGACAGGAAACCCCAGATGGTGCCCTGGCCCAGACATACCAGGCTCCTGGCTACCCAAGGCCACGTGGCCAAAGACAGCCTGGCTGCAGGGCAGCAGTTGCAGAGATGGTAGAACTCTTGGATCTCTCTCCTGTGAGTCGTCTTAGCCCGTCTCATGGCAGAAGTTGTTCTGCTCAGGCTCACCCAGGTCAGCCAAGTCCCATTGGCCGGGCCACCCCACCCTCCTGGAGGGCACACATCTACCAGCCACAGGCTCTAGAGGGATTCCAGTGTTTGGAAACGGGTCTCTGGCTGCTCTGAACAATGCAAGTTGGGGTCTAGATGGAGGAGGAGCAGGCCTATTGTGGCGCTCCTTCACAAGGAGTCCCCCTTGGCCAGAGAAGTCAAGGCAAGTGTGTAACCACCCTGACAGGAAGGAAGAGATACTGCAGAGACACATATGCCCCATTGGCCATCAGACAGTGAGGCAATTGGCCCTAAGGAACTGGGATTTCCCCAGGAGTCTCACAATGGAAGAAGAAAAAGGCTGTTTCTCTTATGTTAGCCAGAGGGGATTTTGTCTCCCAGGAAGAGATTTCATAGGGTCTTGCTAACTTGTCAGGCCCCCTTGCAGGAGAGCCTGGAGCCCAGACAATGATGGCCCAGTGATGGACAGGACCACACCTCAGCCTGGACTGCTTAGTGATACAAACCTCTTGCCCCTCTATTTAAACCTATGTGAGGACCAACTGTGGAGTTGCTGTATCTTTTTGTGCCCTTTTCCAGTGTGGCCAGACTGAGTTGAGTCTCCGTTTCTGCTTCCATCCTCACTGTCTAATCGGTCTGTTGAGAACAAGAGGTGGACCTTGAGTTGCTGTAACTGCTGAGGCCCCAGCTCTGACCCCGATGGCTCTAGTGACAAGTATGGTGCCTCCATCGAGTTCCGAGCTAAGAGGAACAGAGAAAACTCCATAGGGCATGGGACAAGGGAGGCAGGGTGGCCCTTCTGAGACGCTCCTGCTGCTTTCAAGGGACTTGGGCACCTGCCAGTGAGCTCTATGGGCAGAGAGATTCAGTGGGACCTTTTGGTGGCAACCTCAGCCTTTCTAGTTCTGGCGACTGGTGGCCAGAGCAGTGATGGCTGAGAAGAGACCCTTATTGGGATGGGGAGCCACAGCGGGGTACCCAGTGCCTCTTCAGTCCAGGACAGATAGTGCCCTCCTATATAAGGGTATGTCAAGAGTTCTGCAGCAGGGCAGACCCGGGCACAGTGGCACAGCTCACTCTGGAGGGGGGAGGGGCAAGGAGCTAGATGAAACCCAGGTCTCCATGGGAACCACTGAAGATGGGTTTTATTTGGCTCTACTCATGGATGTATAGGCTCACCAAAGCCAGGCCTGGCCAGATGGAAAGGACTTCCCTTAACAGAACTTGGGCTGATCTGTGGACCCAGGAATCCTCCTTAGATGTGGGTGTGGTCACAGGGAGGTAGAAGCAGCCCAGATGGGAAAGGCAAGTCCTTTATGGACCAGGAGCTGCATGGAGACTTGGCAGACAGCCCAAGAGCCAGGAGGAAGGCCAAGGGCCTTCAGAGACACATCCTCACCAGGAGCTAGGGGGCAGAGCCTGCTGGATGTCGTCAGAGGTGACTGTGACCCACTTTCCTGCTCTGGTGTCCCTCCTCAGCCACCGCCGTGGATTGAGATGGTGTGAGGAGAGTGGAAAATGCATTGTGGGTCTTGCCATATCTCGTGACTGCAGGGCAGCACCTCCCAGCTGGCCAGCCTCTTCTCCATTGGACTGGCTTCAGACATCTTCCTACCACACCCATGCGAATGATATGGGGTATAGGGGTGACCCAACGTTGTCCAGGCAGCACCCCACGTGAAGGAATGATCAGACAGAGAGCTAAATCAGCACTGGATTCTTGGGCTAACCAGTGTCTGTTCCGTTGGGCCGGTTTGTGCTCATGTGTTTGAGGTAAAGTTTAGTTCTTGGGCTGAGAGCTCAGTTTTGGACCTGGTCTATTTCATAAACAGAATCAAAGGGCTGCCCACCATGACTCGCCGTGGAGAGCTTATCAAGCAAGAAAGCCATCGGGTTTTTAAAGATGTGTTTAAAGTGACCAAATAATCGCTTCAACACTGGCTCTTTTTGGAGGTGATTCTGACAACTAAACCTCAGCTCAGAGTCCACCTGGAGCCTCAAGGTTCCAACAAGAGGCTGTCATATCTGGCAAGGCCTCTGAGTACGCCCACAGCAGCTTTGGTCCTGGCCGTGTCTCTGACAGCTGGAAGAAGATCTGGGAGACAGGCCGGCTGACCTCCCCTGTACAACCCACCCCTCCCAGTCTGTCAATGGTTTCAGGACCTGACGTGGCAGGCCTGTGCCCCTGCATCTAACACAGGGCTATCCCCCAGGTCTCATTGCTTCCTGTTTAACCTGGGTGTGTGTGTGTGTGGGGGGCGCTGCTCGGTGTCTCTACCCTTTGTGCTGTTCTTCAAGCTCCACAGTGCATCCATGCCACTTCCAGAACTATCCAGAGAAGCAAGGAGCCTTATGCTCGGCCTGGCCATGGAAAGGAGGAGGCGACCTTTTTTGGAAGGCCTTGGGTCCATGTGTATGCACCTAGCTCGCTGCAGTGTTGGGGCTGGAGTGCAGCTGACCAAGCTGTGTCCCTATGATGGGGGTCCTGAGGAGGGAGAGGAACATGCTGCCTAGGAGCTTGGGACTTGGGCACTAACTTTGCTCCGGTACTTTTTTGAATAAACTGACATCAGGGAAGAACCCCTCTACAAAGGATGCTTTGCAAGTGTCCACTCCTGAGACCCTGAAAGAAAAAGGATGCCGCTTGTGCTTTTTGGAAGCGCAACATAAATATATTTCCATATAGATAAAAAAATACAATAAATAGGTGTTGGTCATGACATCAGGACTGCACAGTAGGGGAAGTATGTGTGGCTGGGGGAACTGGGGCTCTAGAGACTGCTAGGGCCCTATGTTTGAGGTAAAATGTGATAGCAACTGTCCCTTGAAGGCGGATTTCCTGCAGGACACAGGCTGGGAGCACCGAAATTGGGTGGTAGCCCTGGGCCTCAGCCTGAAGGACCCCAGGGTTACCTGAAACATGGCCACCAGTCACCGGGACTGTGGCTGGGGTATAGCCACCAGCTGGGGGAGGGGGGAAGAGCCAGCTCAGAGAGGGTGGAGAGGCATACAGGCATCTTCACCTGCCCCAGGACTGGAGAGGGCTGGGGGGCTGGGTGGGTCCTGCCTGCTGCTCATGCCTGCTGCTCATGCCCAGATGTTGGGGGTGGGGAGGGTGAGAGGCTTTGGGGTCCGGGATGACTTCAGCCAGTCCGCAGCTTCAGGACCCTGGAAAGGGGCTCTTTGGCGCTGGAGTAGATGAGGTATGAGCCGGCAGTGGTGTTAAAGGCCTCCCAGTCTCGACAGCCAAAGGTGGGGAGTTTGTGTACCGCCACGAAGCCCTCATAGCCTTGCCACCTGTAGAAGAGAGCGAGTCAGCTGGGTCCCCTTGGCACTGCTGCTCCCAGGGTCAAGTGGGAAACTGAGGCCCAGGAGAGAATCTGGCCCATTCAGAATCCCAAAGCTCCCTCACATCTACCTAGGAACCTGCTCCAGGCACCCTCAGTATTTGTGGGGGGCGGGTACAATCAGGAGGCCTGGCTATTCTTGTCTCGGCTCTGAGAACCAGGCTCACCCCAAGCACAGCACGCTCTGTGACGAGCCTTGACAACTACAGTCTTTGCTCTCCTGAGGTCAGCAGGTTCCCGTAGGTTTTCTTGTAAAAGGTCATGTTTTCCCTTGGTAGTTTCGTGGTCACAGGTGCCTGAGTGGTTGACTCCCAGATTAAAGGGAAGCAGTGGCTGATTTTCTTAAAGGGTTTTGACCCTCCAAACCAACAGACAAAGGCAAGCATGTCACCCTATGAGCACTAGCCATGCCATCCTGAGTACCTGGGCTCCATCAACGCAGCGACACACTGTGTGCTCCTGAGCATTTTTGCCCATAGGTTCAACCCATTGCCCTCGGTTGAAAGCATGTTTGTTGTGGGTCAGCGGGGTTTCCTGCACGTGCATGGCGAACAGCCGATTTTGAACAGTCCTGTGACCCCTCCTCCCCCACCTCCATCTTCCACATGTTTCAGGTAATACAAGGTCACCTTTGCTTTTCTTTTTCTATTTTTGTAGAAGGGTTTTATGTTTAGGTTTTTCTGTGTGTTGGTTTGTTTTTTGTTTTGTTTTGAGACAGGGTTTCTCTGTGTAGTCCTGGCTGCCCTGGAACTTGCTCTGTAAACCAGGCTGGCCTCAAACTCAGAGATATCCACCTGCCTCTGACTCCTGAGTGCTGGGATTAAAGGAGTGCACCACCATTGCCCAGCTCATTTGTGGTTTTTTAATCCATATAAAATTAATTTTTGCCCATGATATAAAGAGTGATAGTTTTGCTCTGTTCTAGATAATTCTATGAGATATTCTATAAACAACACATCCTTTCCCATTGACTTGCAGTTCAATAACTTATCAAATTAGGTGATTCTGGACTTCTAGCTGTTCTGGACTCTTTTCTATTCCTATTTATCTTGCAGTGTTGGGAAAGAAACCAGGGCTCGGGCATGGCAAGTAAGTGCTCTACCACGGAGCCATATTTCAGCTCGGTCACCTATCAATGTACGTTAGGCAAAACCCGTCCTAGTTTATTTACATGTTAGCAGGTCCTTCCTTTATTATTCCTGTGTGTGTGTAGGTCAGAGACAGACCTGAGGTGTCTTTCTCCATCACCCCCATCTTATTTCCTCAGGCTCTCTCAGTGAATCCAGAGCGCATTGATTTGGCTGGTCCAACTGGGCAAAGAGCTCCAGACACCTACTTATCTCTGTCTCCCCAGACCTGGGATTGCACAAATAGGCTGGCTTTTATGTGGGCACTGGATTTGAACTCGGCTCCTCGTTCAGTAAGCATTTTACTGGCTGAGACATCTCCCAAGCCTTTTCAGTATTATCTTTCAGGAGTTTCTTGTCCACCATTCTTTAAAAAAATATATATATATATATATACATATATATATTTCTTTTAAGTGTATTGCTTGTTTGTATGCAAGCACATTGTCTGCCTGGCTGGCACCCACAGAGGCCAGAAGAAGCTGTTGGATCCCTCTGGAATTGGAATTATGTATGGTTGTGAGTTACCATGTAGGTGCTGGGAACTGAATCAGGTTCTTCTGAAAGAGCAGCGTGTGCTCTTAGCCACTGAGCCATCTCTCCAGCTTCCCCTTCGACATACCCTCTGAAGTGGACTTTATCGTGTTCAAAAGGCTACAGCGATGGATCTGAAAGGTTTAGTAAGTGAACCCATAACTTTCCTAATAAACTCAAGGTAACTGAAGCATCTCAGGAGAGTGGAGGCCTGAAGAAATTGGTGAGTGTCAGGGAGGGAGGAGCTCATAAAGAGGTCTCAGACCCAGAAGTGAATTTAACCTAACGGCAGAACTAGACATGCTGTTATTTAAACTGCCCTAGCCCACAAGTGCAGAGACAAGCTGCATCGTATCGTTATGAAGTTATAGACTATAGGACGTCAGACAAACTTCACTTCTTGTTATAAACTGGAGCCTGAGCTGCAATCAGAATCCGGGAGGATGAAGAAATTCCAAGCCGGCCTCAGCTGCTCAACCCAGGACAACCCTCACTGTCCATCACCACCTCAGCAGATCAATATCTCAGATCCAAATATCCCAGATGCCTAAGCAAATCGGGAACCAGGCAGGCATCTCGGCATCGCCCTAGCTGTGACACTTAGATTAAAGAATTGTGCTGGCTACCACTGCTGCTGCCCAAGACAGTTCTGGAACTTTGAGCTTAGTTATGCAACCAACTAAGCAATAGAAGCCTTGCCAGGTAAGACGGCCAGTGTGGCTAGGGCCCTGAAAGAAGCCATTGGAGTGGTTAGACAATGTGACCCGGTGACTAGATGCAAAAACTGATGGCATGCTGGGAAGAGAACCAATAGCCCCCTCATGCGCAAACACTCAAAAAACTCCTAGAAAAAAAAATGCAAGGAGAGAGGGAAACCAGGAGGCACAAATTCCCACTTAGCATACCCATCTCTGTATCTTCAGCTGTCATTACTTGGGGGGTGTGGCCTGACGGGGTGTCCTCTAGCAGACAGCGCCTGGCATCAGATTCCCTGCCCTGGCCAGATCTGCCGTTCAAATTCCCTGCCCTTCAGCCTGATGGTCTTGAGTTGTTCTGAGCCAGGGGGTCACCTATGGGTGAAGGGGGAAGCCTCGCCACTATTCATTCTCCTTGAGGTGGGAGGATGAATGCTGGCCTGCGGCAGTCCTTACCTGTAAATAATACTGTTCACTGAGAAGGTGTTTCCATCGAAGGAATTCGCAACCACCAGGAAGTGATCTTCTCCCACTGAGAAGAACTCCCAGTCCAGTGCACTGAGGAGACAGAGCCAGGGTGAGGACACTGATGTGTGTAGAGTGACGCTTGCCTCATGTTGGATTCTGGTAAGGTGTCTCCTGAGTACGTCTCATTCTTTCACTCTGCAACTTCTTTGTTTTTAAGATCTCCTCTCTCTCTCTCTCTCTCTCTCTCTCTCTCTCTCTCTCTCTCTCTCTTTCTCTTTCTCTCTTTCTCTCTGTGTGTGTGTGTGTGTGAGTGTGTGAAGTACAATGCCCACAGAGGCCAGAAGAGGGCACCAGATCCCCCTGGAGTTGGTGTTACAGAGGGTTGAGGCCTACACCATGCAGGACCTGGAAACTGAATCCAAATCCTCTGGGCAAGCAGCAAGCACTCATAACCACTGAGCTGCCTCTTTAGCTCCTGGACAGCTGATTTCTAATCACAGCTCCTCCCCCATCCCCCGGCAGGCCTATTGGGTGCCTTAGTCTGAACTTCATTCTCGGCAGACACCCAGTTCCAGATGTGGGAGCCTGGCGTGGCCCGCTGACTCCCAGTGGCCACTGGGCCCAGAACCCACGGGCAGCTCCCACGAGAGTGGTTCTGGGTTGAGCTGGGCATAACTGTTTCCTCTTCTTTGTTCTTTGCCCCAGGAGTTATTTTTGTTTTTAAGTGGAAAAATTTGTCAAAAGTAAACATTGTGGTTATCTGCCAATCAAAAGATTGGGCCTAACAAGTAGAAAGTCCCTCCACCCTTCCTGACTGCCTTGTACCACAGCCACCTGTTTCTGGGGTAACCCCGTTTGTGCTGTGTGCTGCCTGCAGCATGATCCCCCTTGCACTTTTACAGCTGTGCATCCCCAAGCACACAGACAGCCTGTGTGTCCTGTGGTGCTAAAGATACCAACCTCAAAATTTTTACCTTACTGGTTGGCCTCACAGTTTTGTTTTTTTCTTTGAAGAGTCTCAGTTCCCTCAGTGTTCTGTCTCTGAGGCTGAGGAGTGCCTGGCACTCAGAGAGGGCTCTGAACGTCTCCAATAGCTCTCAAGGAATGAAGAACCGCGTGGGCGCTCCCGCTGCATTCTGGGTTGCCAAGCACTCTGGGCCTAGCCTGAGGCTCAGCCCCCTGGCTCTGCCCTGTGGACCATGGAGCTGCGGTTGCATTTTACTTGGGGCTAGTGAGAGTCCTCCCAGAGGAATGCCATGGGCGTGGGGACGGCTCTGCCCTCTCGGTGCTGACATGGGGCAGGTGGGACAGGGTGTGGCACTGCATGGTGAGAGGGTACATTTGCCGGGGCCCCTGGGCCTCCCTGATGCTTCCCCTTGTGTCATAACAAAGCCTTTCTCCTTGTGGAGGTGCTGGGCCTTCTCTCCGTGAACTCGCATCGCCTAGGCCTTGCTTGTTAAGAAGAAACCAGCTATATTCACAGGGCCAGCCATAGGGTAGGCCTCGTTATCATGGCTACCTGCTCTGGCCAGGTATCCCTGGAGGACGCTGGGGATGGCTCCGACAGGCCTTACCCATGCCGCCCACTCACAGACTCACTCTGCCCTTTCAACTCCCAGGTTGGTACCTGCAGGTGGGGATGTCCTGGAACTTGACGAAGGTCTGAGCCGTGACGTTCAGCTCGTAGATGACGGAACTGAGGACGTAGGAGTCATTTTGGGCCTGCATCTGCACGTCGTAGCTGTGGCTGTTTGCCACGGCGAGGAAGATCCTCTCGCCAATGTGGAAGACCTCCCAGTCTGCAGCGCCGAAAGTCTGGGGTGAATGAAGAGCAGGGGCCCAGTGAGGGTGGCTCCAGGCGCCATGCCACCACCATCACCACTGTGCCCAGTGACCCAGTGCCGGTTCTCTCGCTGAGGCCACCTGGATGCCAGCCATTCACCAGAGCCCGAGTTCCTCTGCCTACTTGCTCGAGGTCACTCAGCCCCGTAAGGTTCGAGGGGGGCGAGGAGGGCGCAGGGCAGTGACACGGACATGGAGACGGACACAGACCCTTTACCACAGACCTGAAGCTGTGCACACCCGTTTGAATGAGGGGCCTGAGCAAGGGAGAATGTTCCCAGAAAAGCTGAGACAATGACAGGGCACTCGTAAGTATGTGGCTGCCTAGGAAGACAGCAGGGCGGGAGGCCAGGGTGGGTGCTCTGTGGCTGATGGGCAGTACTCTACCAGTCTCCAGGAACCCCAAGCCACAGCCAGGGGCTTTGCAGTCTTAAATCTTGCTCACATCTGTGTCAGACACCCACACTTCACAATGTCGGAGAGGAGCTGCTGTGTCAGGGGGTAAAGGGGAAGCTCTGGAGTGTACGCAGATCAGGAGGTTGGAGCCTGTGGAAGCAGGAGGAGCTAGGGTCGGGAGCCACAGTCCATCAGAGGGCCTGTGGGGTCTCAGGGAGGCAACAGAAAGCTGCCCTGGTGTAAGGAAGGCTTAGGGTGCAGAACCTAAGGGAAACTGCCTGGGACTGAAAACAGAACTTAGAACACAGCAAAGCAAAGGCTAGAGAGCAAACTCCCAGAGGCTAATGGGACCAGCAGATAAGTGTTAGAGGCTCTACTCTCCTCGGAGGGAGAAAATGGGATATGTAATAATCACCACGTCCACTATTCAACGACACTCGTCCTATGGGGAACGGGGTGAACTTGGGTTTGGGCAACAGTTGACTCCTTGGGCCAGATTCTGCTGGGATTCTCATTGATGATGGGGACCTGAGCCCAGGGCAGGGATGTTCAAGCCACACAGCCAGAAGGAGCCCTCAGCTCTCTGAAGACACAGGCTGTCCCAGGCTGTTTGAGCTGGGGACCGAGGGAGCCATGCTGTAGATTGTCATCCAGATAGGCCAGTGGCACCTCCCGGCTTCAACTGATGCCTAGGGGCCTCCTGCTTGAGGGGCGTCTTGCACAGCCAGTGTGCAAAATGGTTCTGGAACTTCCAGGTGTGTGTCCCTATGTTCAAGTGTATATATACATGTATGTAGAGGTCAGAGGTCAACCTTGAGTATTATCCAGGAACCATTTACTTTTTATTTTTTTCAGAGAGAGGGTCTCTCTGTGAGACCTGGGGTTCATGGAGTAAGCTGTCAGTGAGCCTCAGTGATCACTTGTCTCTGTCTCTCTAGAACTTTACACACCTTTTTTTTTTTTTTTTTTTTTTGTAGCCCTGGCTGTCCTAGAACTTACTCTGTAGAGTAGGCTCGCCTGGAACTCAGAGATTTAGCTACCTGCCTTTGCCTCCCAAGTACTGGGATTAAAGGCGTGCACCACCACTGTCCGGTTCGCGCCTTTTTTATGGAGATTCTACGGACTTAAATGGCAGGTAAACACTTCATGCACTGAGCCATCTTCACAGCCCTCCTCTGTATGTTTTTACCTGCTCCTTGTCGGCACACTACCCCAAGAGTCCATGTTCCCTCACTGTTCGTGGTCTGGGGGCTTAGAAACAAAACCAACCAACAACAACAAAAACAGCTCCAAACAGAACATAACAGCATTCTCTCCATGGGCAGCAGAGGGCGCTAATACTCTCAGTGCTCAACCAAAAGGTAGTGGGCAAGAGCCAGCCTGGAATCCAAAGAGGAGGCTGTCCCGAGGATTGATCCAGAATGAGCCTGAGAGGCACAGAATGAGATTCTAGAGGAATGGCTAGGGGTCCAGAAGAAGTCCAGGACAGGGCCAAGGCTGCCTGAGGCTTTCTAGATCAGCATACCTTCTCACAGGGCTGTGTCTAGCTACAGGGGCCAGTCCAGGGCCACCCCACTTGGCCTACAGCACCTTCAGACTGCCAGATCCCCACCCAAGCACAGGCAGTCCAACTGTCATGGCATTGCTGCTTGCAAGTGCTGAGAAACCCATCACCCCCAACCACATGCCTGCTTGCATACTTGTGAACATACAGAGACACTGCTGCACTCATGTCCACAGCCCAAGCGTAAGTTCTCCTGGCACTGGAGGCCGGCAGCCGGGTACTCTCTGGGATAGGCGGCCTTCCCTGGCTCTCTCGGGGGAGTTCCCCCAGAGAGCAGCCTGGTGTCCAGGAATTGGGTGTGTGCCACTCGAGTACCTTGGCAGGATAATGGCACTTCCAGGAGCTGCTGCCAGGAGCACCTGGCATCCCACAGCTCCCGTTAGGGTGGGCAGGCACTCTGCCATCAACAGATTAGCTGATGGACAAAAGATACCCTGGGCCTGCCTTTGATGGGGGAAAGAATGAGGATGTTTTTGTGGTCCAGGAGAGGAGGGAAGGCAGGTGCATGGCCAGGGCTCTCTCAGCAGCCTGGGGAAAGCAGTCAATCAGAAGCCCTGGGGGTTACTGACCCCTCACTGTGGGCACTCAGGCCAGGTAGGCACCCAATGCTGAGGTCCCTGAGCATAGCACACTCCCTGGCCAACTCCCTGTGAGCTCTTGTCTAAAGGTCTCCCCCAAATCAGGTGCCGTCCAAACCTGCATGGCCAGGGCCAGCGTCTGTTTCTGTGAATGCAGAAGTCACAGGTGTGTTGTGGTCTTTACGTAGCCCAGGCCAGCATCGTCTGAGGGCCGTCCAGGTGCTGCTGGCCTGAGGGACACTTGCAGACCACACCTACTTCACAGACGAGCAAACCAAGGCAGGGAGGCATAACTTGTGCTCAGGCCCCAAGGGTATATCCATGCTGGGGCATGTTCACATGCAAGTATCTGGCAGCGATGGTCCTCATCGTCAGGATTCACACAGCATCATATTGACATGTCTGATGTGGTCCTCGTCCTCACATACCTTACTGATAGTCCCCAAACCACAGAGCATTGGAGGCTGCAAGACCAAAGTCTTCCACAAACTCAAGAAGTAAGTTCCTACCTGCATGTCACCCAAAGCCAGCTCGGAGGCTTGCATGACTGGTCTGTGTGCTTTTCCACATACTTGGTGACCGCGTTCCCCACTCCTCAGGGGCTGAGGATTGAACCTAGGGCCTGTGTGTGCTTTGCAAACCCTCTACTGTGAGACATATCCAATTCCAGACTCCAGAGCACACTTTGATTGCAAGGCCCGTTCTAGAACCCTCCGGGCAGGTGAATGGGAAGCAAAGGGCCTGGCCTTGCTGTCGCCACCTTGGGACTGGTGTTGTGGGCCAAAGTAGTGAAGGTGCTAAGACTACCTGCCACTATCCCTTGGCGCTCTGAGGCCCCGTATGAACAGCTGGTGATGGGGAGGTTCTCTTTCGCTTTAGGATCCTTGGTGCAAAATGGCGGTATTGATGGCTGCAAGCTTCTGGGAACAGGATGGGGGGAGGCATGGTTTCATGAGAAGGAAAATACATAGAAAAAACAGTGCGGGCATGGGGTGGCTCTCAATAGTGTCCAGATGAGCCTGTGTCAGCATGCATGCAAGCATGTGTGTATGTGTATTGTCTCCTGCCCTTTCTGAGGCCTCGGCAGGAGAAGTTGGGATGTGGTTGGTCCTTTCTGTCTCCTGTGTCTCTGTGGGCCCTGCTGTTTTTGTTACCCAGGCTTCATGTCCCACCCCCCTCCCCTCCAACAGCTCTCTGCACACTATCTCTGTCCCCACCCCTTCACCAGTCCAGGATTCAAGGTTTCTCTCCTGCTTAACCGCTGCCCCTCTCTAGCTCCAGGGAACTTCAGGGCCAGCCCGTGTACCCTCTTCTGGTTGTGTCTGCTCACACTCCCACTAGCAGCATGTGGTGTCAGTTGTCATCTCCTGCCCTACTAGGAAGCCATTATCTCTTGGCTGTTGTGGCCTGAATGTGGTGTGTCCCCACAAACTCACACAGAGGCTTGGAACCCCATTTAGCTGGGAAGATTGCCAGGCCTGTCTGGGTCATGGGCAAAAGTGTCATTGTTTGAGGTCAGGAAAGCATGCTGGTATACACAATGGCAGTCCTCTTGCTTTGTCTCTTCCACCTTCTTCCACTCACCCTTCCACTTTCTGCCCTGTGAGGAGGCAGCACTTTGCTCTTGCCAAAAGCCAGGCTGAGGCAAGCTTTGCTCTTGAGCTTCCCGCCTCTGGACCAGTGAGCCAAGTAAACTTTATAAGTTACCCCACCTCAGGCTCAAAATCATGGGCGCCCAAAAGGAAGGCTCTGGAATTTCCAATGTGAGGCTTCAGAGACTGGAGGGTGTGGCTAAAGAATGTTCCACGCTAACTGTCCCCCACCCCCACTGAGGCAGCCATTCTCTGGGCTCTAAGATCCCAGATGCCTGGAGCTTCCCTTTGAACCATTGCGCTTACCCGTGGTGCTGTGGGAGGGCCTGCCCTATGGAGAGGAGCTTGCCAGGTTTGAGTCCCTGCACCACAGACCCTTCCAGAAAGGCATGCCCTGCAGATGTGGGTGAGTCCCCACAGCTTGCAGGTATGTTCAGAGTACGCAGTTTAATTTGCTTCAAAGCTCACGTTCGTGACATTGCAAAATGGAAACGGCTGAAAGGATTTAAGCCAAAGAAGAGAGACATTGGCAAAGCATGAAAGTGGACTTCTGTGGGTTCTGAGGAGTTTTGGGGGGGGGCGGTGAGTGCTGCTTGTGAGGGCAGCCTGCAGCCTGGGCAGGGCGGAGCCAGTCCATCCTATCTGCCTTTTCCCTGGTGATGCCCTGGTGGCTTCCAGGTGCATGGCCTCTGCACCCTGCCCTCTGCTGTTCCAGCCAAGAGGCGTCAAAGTCAAAAGGGGATACTATGTCTACCCCAACCCGATCCCCTCTACCCCTAGTCGGTGACAAATTGCCTTGTTACACCAGATCTGGAGACCCACAGACACTGATCAGAGAAGGGGAGTTTGGGCCCATGGAGAGGCCTGCTGTGGGAATGGCTCAGACTCAACTGACAGCCAGGCTTTCCCCTTGGAGGGGCAGGTGAATGGAAGCCTCGAGGGCTCAGACGACCTGAGAGGACACCTGGCCTTGTAGCATACAGACGGGACAGGCCCTGGGGTCTAGGGCCACGCCAGGCCGGCTCTCGCATAGCCCTGCCCCTTGGTCACCCCGTGCAGCCCGCACATGCTGCAGATCAGGTGTCCGCAGAACTCGGGCTTCTCACCAGGAAGGACTGGAAGAGCTGGAAGGCGCCGACGAGCCAGATGTAGAGATGCGAGTGCACCTGGGTGGAGGTGCCGTTGAAGGTGTTGGCCACCACGAGGAAGGAGTAGGGCCCCACGGTGAAGAACTCCCAGTCGTAGGCTCCGGACGTGGCAATGGACTGATGGGTTTCAAAGAGCTGGCTGCTGGGGTTCCACCTGTAGACCACGCTGTCGATGTTGTGATTGTCCCCTGGAACCAAGGTCAGTGCTGGGGGAAGGGGAGCTGCTGGGCGTCACAGTGCCTTGCAGGACACAGCTTGTCCGGGGCACAGACGGCTACTACTCACGTTCCCTGCATGCCTAAGTCTCTCCCTTACCTCATCCATCAGGCAGCCTCTGGGCTTGCACACCTACTGCTCCCGGAAGAAAAAAGCCTGTGGGTCCAGATAGCCCACAGGCCCACAGCGGCCCTTCCCCACCTAAGCCCCACTCACCTCCAGCCTCACCTCCTGCCCTGGCCCTATCCTGCCCCAACAGATCAGACTTTCTCTTATTAATCTTTGCCTGGACCCTCTCCTCCATGGTGCTCCCTGGAAGTCTTCCATGAGTCGTGCTCCCCAGATGTCTCGTCTTCGTGGTACTCTAGGGAAGCCCTCCCCTGAGGTTCTCCCCCCTGATGCTACTTGGATGCATCTCCTGTGGTGGTCCCTAGAGGTCCTCCCCTGTGATCCTCCCTTCGTGGTGCTCCGTAGAGGAGAGGGACCAACCTCTAGGACTGCTCTCTCACAGCTCTTCCTAGAAGGTTCCCTCCCCCCCGTCCTCCTCTCCAGTGCTCGCTCTATGGTTAGGGTCTTGGGCTCCCCTACGCCCTGAGTGCAATGGCTGAAGCTTTACCCACCAGGCTGCCCGGTGAGCTTCAGACTTGGGTGGATCCTGGGCTGTGGAATCTCCGGAGGGCTGTCTCAGAGCAGCCCTGCAGCTGCGCCCTGAGACATCCATCCTTGAATTCAGAAGACTTGACCACTGTCAGACACCAGCTTTCCCAGCTGGTCCAGGCTGAGCCACCTGCTCTGACACTATGGAGTCTACGCCAGATGGCTGAGTTTGTTCTCAGGGAAGCAGCGATGACAGCTTCCACCCTGGCTCCCTCTATGGCCGCACCCCCATTGACATTAATGCTGCCTCTGCAACCCTGGCTATGGTCAGTGTGCACCTGCTAGCCGAGCTGACTCCTCCTCCTCAAACTTGGGGGTGAAATTGCTGGATACAGTCCATGCTGGGGCTCCGTAGCTTCTCAGGGACCACATGGCTTCCCTGCTCTCCTAACCTAGGTGATCCGCAGCTGTCATGCAGTTTATGCGGACTACCTCTGACCACACAGTTCAGGAGTGACCTGTGGGAAATGGGCCACGCATGACTTAGTTGTTGCACTTATGTACATGTGACACATCCGTATGGAGGCCAGAGGCCAACCTCCGGTGTCATTTCTCAGGGATAAGGTCTCTCAGTGGCCCAGGGGTCACTGGTCAGGCTACCCTGGCTACAGCATGTCCCCGAAACCTCTACCCCAATGCTGGGCTTACAAAGGCATGCCACCATGCCTAGCTATTTCTCATAGGTTGTGGGTGTCAAACTCCTGCTTGTAAGACAAGCACCTTACTGACAGCACAGTCCCTGCGTACGAACTATGGAATGCTTTCCTTCCAGGTCAAAGGCCACATCTGTCCTACCTTCTCGATGGTTGGCTACCACCAGGAAGTGCTCTCCGTCCACCTTAAAGGCCTCCCAGTCACGGGCACTGTGGGTGGCGATCCTCTGGTAAAGGGTGAACTTCAGCTTTCTGGGGCTCCACTTGTAGATGACGGAGAACTCCTGACCCCTCTCATTTGGCCCAAAGTTAGCCACTGCCAGGAAGATCTGAAAGGGAAGCATTATCTTACGTTGGCAGTAGACCAGGGGCCCAATCTGCAGGATCCTGAAGCTCAGCATCTCTCCCACATCCACAGGGAAGGGTGTGGGACAGACAGCACCATGGTGCTAAGGCGTGCTCAGAGCTCTGTGTTGCACGGTTCTGTGGCTCTCCCAGGGACAGAAAGCACGGTTTTCAGTTCACAGGTGACACGTGTGCATTGCTCACATGCAAATGAAAGCATGCATTCATTTAGGGACAAAATGCCTCCTTGTTTTTCTGTTTCCCAATATTTCTTAAATGCAAAATTAAATATATATTTTTTTAATCACAAAGAAAATGAGAAACTGTCAGATGTCATTAGGGAAAACTTACCAGTAACACTGCCACCGCTCTGAACCTGGACACAGTGGGTTTTACCTGTTTCATCCCGTGTCAGGAACGGGCCTTCTGCTGGGCCAGAGCTTTTGGAGACAGCCACACAATGCTGTCTCCAGGACAATGTCCTGCTGTGCAGGCTGCAAGAATTGGGAAGGAAACGTTCCCTTCTCCTGGCATGGGGCCAGTGCCCTCTCCCTGTACAGAGCCTCTGCTCACTCCAGCCCGGGTGGAAGGAACTGCCGAGGCCAATTCTCCAGCCCTTGGCCTCTAGGGACCTGGTACTGACATCCATTTACACATTTTGTGTGGCCAGCTTAGAGTGAGAAGTAAGATGGTCACTCTGCAATGCCTTCTCCATGTTGACTGGCACAGTGAGGTCACTCTGTTATCTAACCGTTAGTGTGTTTTTGTTGTTTTGTTTGAAACACGGTCTCATGTAGCCCAGGCTGGTCTCAAACTCTCTATGTAGCTTTGGATGATTTTGAACGTTCGATTCCCCCTGCCTCCATTCCCCGAGTGCTAGCATTATAAGCGTGAGCCATCATGCCCAGTTTATGCAGCGCTGGGAACCGAACTCGGGGATCTGTGCACGCTAGGCGAGCGCTCTACCAACCAAGCCACCTTCCCAGCTCTCATCTGAGCAGCTTTGGCTTGTAGTGAATTAGCAGTGAACGAGACACACTTTCAAGCTGGCACCACCTTTGCCTTGTAGGATGTTAAGAAAACTGCGTGTGGGCACATGCCTACAGCCTGTGACTTTGAGCCATTATCCCTCCTACCAAGGGCTTGGAACCCTGAGAGATGCTTCGACCTGCAGAGCGTGCAGGAGTTCCAGCCTGCGGGCCGCACGGAGACGCTCATCGACGAGGAAGGGGAAGTCACCTGTGCGGACTTGCCTTTTTCCCAATGGTGAAGTGTCGCCAGGACTGTGCCTGGTGTGTGGCGATGTTCTGATAGGAGACAAATTTCCCATCCGTCCATTTGTAGATGGCCGATCTGGCCTTCCGGTTGGCTGTGGCTGCAAAGAGCCCCACGCCGGGGATGCTGAACACCTCGATGCCCAGGGTCTCTGAGTTGGTGTGCAGGTTCTGGTGCTCCTCCACATAGTCCAGCTTGGTCTTGGCTTAGAATGGGAGGATGGGGACCTAGTCAGTGTGCATAGGAATGGAGCTGGGGGCTCTCTCGGGAGTCACTTCTGGGGCCCTGCCTCGACTTGGCTCCTAGGCCTGTGCCCAGAGCCCTGGGATTTATGAAAAAAATTTTTCCCTTGGACCCAATTTTATCCTTGTGGGAAAGGCCCATTAATGGGAGGCTGCTCATGTCCACTAGGGGTCTGTGCAGCCCCACATTCAAACAGGATAGAAGGGAGGTCTAAGCATGCACTCTCCCAGCCATTAGCTAGCCATCAGGGGAGAGCTGATGAGAGAGGCCAGCCACACGGCCCCCACGTCACAGCCAGGATGTGAGTATTTCTAGATTGAACACGCAGGCTTGATACTCTTTCTGGAGTTCTGAGGACATCTCTGAATGAGGCTGGACATGCCCGTTCTGAGGAGGAGGACATCCTGGCTTGCCTGGGCTGTTCTGGTGGCTGTCCGTTCTCTGAAGTGGCCCTTAATCAGCCATTCGTGCTATCCTTTTCCCACAGCCAGCTGCTCTATGTGCTTAGGATATCACAGGGTATGAATTCTGGGCCCAGTCTCACCTGCCAACACGGAGACCCACTCACTGCCCACACACAGGTATAGGCCCTTTCGGGCGGCATCGAACCAGAACTGGGCATCCTCTGCCTTGGTGCATGGTGGCCGGGATCCCAGGGTTACTTTCATGTCAGCTTCTGTGGGAAAGAGCAGGCGAAAGCGTCCAGCATATCAGAAATCTGGGCAAGAGGTTCAAGCCTGCTGGTTCTGTCTTTGTATGTGGCTGAAGGGGGCCCCTGATGGCACAGGTCACTCGACATAGGGTGGATAGTCCCAGGGCCTCAACTGTGATGTCCCCCGTGTGGCTAGCTGTCCTCACCCACCTTCTGCCTGGAGGCAGGTCTCTCTGTCCCTTTGCTGTCACCCCATGGACGTCCTCAATAACTGTACACTTCCCAGGGAGCCTGCCTTTTCTCATGGGCAGCATTCTTGGATTTGCATTTTGATCTCATCACTTCTAGAACCAACATCTGTCTCGTGTCAGACCCCCTGGCTTTATAGGGACAGCTCCATCAGTGTCGGACAGCTGTGTAACACCCTAAAGCCTAAATGTCCGACACACTCAGATGGGGACTTCCTTTATTTATGATGTAAGAGCCACAAGTTTTGGGGGCCTGGCTGTCCTTTATCTCATCTTCTTTCCACTGAGCAAGGTTATACGTAGTTAGGAAAGGATTCTCAGATTCTGTAAAGCAGGGAGGTAGTTTTTTTTTGTTGTTGTTGTTTTTGTTTTGTTTTTAATAAACAGCCTAACATTGCATCTTAACACTAGGACTGAACAGATATGAACCTGAGAGAGCACATCCAGGAAATGCCATGGGATAAAGGATTGGTGGGAAACTGAGCTAGGTCTTGGCATGGGCTGGGCTGAGGGTAGAATGAGCAGGAGGGAGTGGCTGACCAGGGGTCCAGAGGAGGAAATCTTCCTAATTTTAGCCATGACTTCCATCTGCCAAGCAGACCAAGAAATGCACAGCCTGTGGGCTGTCCAAGCACAGCCCTTCAAGGGAGGGACAGGTTGGTGGTTCTGGCCTTTCTGATGGCTCTGAGAATTCTGGCCACTGTGACAACTGCCCGTGTGCCACAGAGAGGGACACAATGGAGAGGCTGAGATGGGAGCCTCGGGTGTTGCCAGCGTGGGAAGCAAGCCACGGCTACTAACCATAGGGATATTTCAGCACCTCGTTATCGTCAGGCTTCTCTGTGAGCCTCTTCAGCACCCGGGGAATGGACAGCTCAGCCAGCCTGGCGTTCCTGCTGGGACACAGCTTTGGGGTGGCGTCTGAGCCAGGCAGCAGAACCAGTTGCCTTATCACGCCCTGCAGAGGGAGAAAGTGAGGCGCCACTGGGGTCTGCCCTTACTGGGAACCTTGCTGCCTAGCCTGCAGAGTGAGAAGGGGTCTGCATGGAGTTTTATTGGAAAGTCACTGGGAGTGATGGCAGAAAACTGCTTACTGTTTTTAGCAAGGAAGGGACAGTCCATGTGAACTAGAGTGACCTTTCCACCTGCCCCAGCTTTTCTTCCATCTCTTCCTTCACCATTCATTCACCATTAATTCATTCACTTATCTATCTATCTGCCTGCCTGCCTGTCTGTCTATCTATCTATCTATCTATCCATCCATCTATCTACTTACATACCTTTCTACTTATCCAGCTATCCATGTATTTACCCACTTACTAACTTGTCCTTCTGCCCAGCCACCCAGGCAATTCATTAATAATCCATCACTCAGTCCACCTACCTATTCATCCATCTAGCCTTCCACTTGTCCACCTACACATCCATCCATCCATCCATCCGGCTATTCAGCCATCAACTCATGCACACGTATATCCATCCATCTGTCTATCCATTCACCCATTCATCCATGCATGCATGCATCCATCCATCAATCCATGCATCTAGTCACCTATTTGTTCTTCCATTTGCCCATTCAAACATAACACAAAAACACTTCCACAGAGTAAATACTATGTACCAGTAAATACTATGTCTGGTATGGTTCCAGACACTGAGGACACCACAGAGAACTGTAGATGTTAGCTATGGAGTAGATTCTGGATACTAACCTAGCAGTGAGAACATCACAGGTGATAAATGTGTGAGTGGATGGATGGATGGGTGGCTGGGTGGCTGGGTGGCTAGGTAGGTGGATGGGTTTATGCTTGGATAATGGATGGATAGCTATGTGGATGGATGGATGAGTAGAAGTATGAGAGGGCATATTGGTGGATGGGTGTGTAGTTGAGAAGATAAATGAGTGGATAGATGGGTAGATCAATAGATGGATGGGTACTTAGGCAGGTGGATGGATGGATGATGGCTATGTGGATGGATGGATAGCTATGTGGATGGATGGATGGATGGATGGATGGATGGATGGAGCAGACAAAGAGCAGGGCCAGAAAGACTGGGTTCAAGCATCAGTTTGCCAGAGTGTTGAAGACAGGCTTCCATGGTAGGAGGACCTGTGAGCAGGAACCCAAGAGTCTCACAGGAGAGTGTGCTAGAAAATAGGAATAACCAGCGTGAGGGCCCTGTGGTAGACTCCAGGACACCTTTGTGTTCCTGGTTCTCACTTAGCATAGATGGTGATCTATCATTTTAAAGCATGTGACAGGCTGTCCCTATGGGGGAGGGGTGCTGCCAGCAGCCCCTCTACACTCACTGTGAATAGGCCTTTGTTTCTCTTCCGGCTGCCAATGAAGAACTGGGCTCTTCTGACCGATAGGGTGGGTGGGAAGGGAACGTCAGCCATTCTGCAACATGAGTGGACAGTGCTAGTACCAAAAAAGAACAAGGCCACACCTGTTTTGCTTATAAAGGTAGGGGATGGGTCTCACACGGGGAACAAGTGAGCATCCTGGGGCAGCTGTGACCACAGGCTGCATAGCAGTTAGAGGCCCGGAGCCTGCGGAGCTGAGGTCCTGAGGCGGAGGAGGACCCCTCAGCTCCTTTGGCTCTAGTGGCCCCAGGTTTCCCAGCTGTGGCTGCGTGTCTCTACCTCCATCTCCCTTCCATTACATCTGAGCACGCTTGCATCTCTGGTCTCTGTCTCCCCCACCAGGACTTTTCTAATCCAGCCAACATCATCTTGACGTGGTTGAAGACCCACTTGGCAGGTAAAGGCATAATCATAGCCCCCAGTAGACATGAGCTGGGCCATGTTACCCCAGGACAATTTTTTTTTCTACTTCATGGTGAACCTCAAGGGCCCTTCCCTATATCAGGGCTCCAGCCTATGCAGCCACTGTGTGTTTTCACACACATACACACACAGCCTGGGGAGCAGGACAGGCTGGTGGCTACAGGTAGGAGGGAGGCACCTTGCTGGTGGCCCAGGAGGCCCTGGAAAGCACTGGTTGTGGTTTCAATAAAGGTTGATCACATTGAGGAAGGCGTGAAAGAGAGCAGGCCAGGGAAGGGGACATGTGGCCGGAGCTTCTGCAGGAGGAACAGCATGCCGTGACATACTGTCCTCTCCTATAGCTCCTGCTTTCTCCAGCCATGCCGTTCGCTGCAGAGCTACCAGGCAGCCAGCCCTCCACCCTGTACTAGGCATCCTGGCCTCTAAGCCTGACCCACATCCTTGGTGCTGGCCTGTATTCTCAACCCCAGACTCTCGGATCTCCCATGGCCACAGTTGCTCCAACTAGGTGGTTTCTGACCCTTGATTGGGCTCCCTCCATTTCACAGAGCTCTGTAGTTGCTCCATGGCCC
The DNA here is from genome assembly GCF_030254825.1 of Meriones unguiculatus. NCBI lineage: Eukaryota > Metazoa > Chordata > Mammalia > Rodentia > Muridae > Meriones > Meriones unguiculatus. The sequence continues at coordinate 8,413,766 of NC_083363.1, forward strand.
CTGAGCTGATAATGGAAGCCTGCCTCCCACAAGGCCCTATCAGGGACCTGTCTCAGGGTCCAGCACACCTAATATATTCTTCATGGTCTGCCTCGGGTAAAGGATTTGGCAGGGCAGGGACAGAAGTGGACTTGCCCATAGCCCATCCCTCACTTCACGGTGTCAAAACAGCCGCTGGAATAGGATTGCTCAAATGACTCAGCACGGTCAATCACTGGGGTGCACATCCTGGTACCTACATGTCCACTGGGAGGCCACAGTCCATGGTGAGGGAAAAGGATCCTTGGGACACAGCCAAGATCAGAGTGTGCCACTGGCTGTCCACGAGGCCGGGGCTCCGGAAGGACACACGGGTCTGCCAGGCACCAGCCAAGTCCTCGCTGAGAAATAGGAAGTGCAGCTGTGTGGGTGAGTACCTCAGGCCGAGCAGCAGCGTGTCCCTCTCCTCCGCCAGCAGGGAGAGCAAGTATTCATTCTTCTGTGGAGAGCAGGGCCAGAGGGGGGTAGAGCTGAAGGAAAGGGAGGAAGGAAAGGACCAAGAGGGATGGGCAAGACCAATAGGGTGAGGTTGATGAGAAGGAGGGCGGAGCTAAGGGGAGAGGAAAGCCGGACCTGGGAGGGGGAAGGGGAAGAGGGCGGGGATAGTAGTACAGTGGGTGGGACTGAGAAAAGGTAGGTGGGGCTAACCAAAGAGTGGGTGGAGTTGATGGCAGGCTACCCTACCCACTTCTAGGTAGGAACTCAGCCTTCCCACCCCAACCCCAGCCACCCCAGTCCAAACAGCCCAGTACATATGCAGAAGGGCGGAAAGCTTTCAGCCTGTAGGGAAAAATAAATCCTGCTTCATCATGAAAGAGCCTGTAGGACCTCAGGGGCTGAGTAAAACAAACCAGGCCAGATTGACAGATGCTGCGCCACTCCCGAGGGAGGCTCAGATTCTTGCAGACAAAAACAACAGGGGGTCTAAGGGCTTGGGGGTGGAGCAAGCTGCCAGTAGTTCACAGGATAGCCCGGGTTTGCTAGGTAGAATGTGAACCAACTCGGTGCCGCTCGCAATTGCAGTAAGCGCAGTAAATTCTAAGCTGTGCATGTTTTATTACAGTCAACAAAGTGAAAGGCCTGGCAGGCCTTTGATCTCAGAAGCGAGAGCGCTCTTTCCACTGGGGGCTATTTATATTAAGACATCTCACCAAGCTGTTCTTAGCCCAACACAGGCCTTCTGAAGAGCCGAAAGGTAAGGCAGCTTACAGTAGTTGAGTGTGGGCATCCAAACATGTACACAGTTGCTACTTTCCTTAGCAAGGCTCTGCCCACGTGAGCCTTCCAGGCACCTGTTCTAAAGAGGGCCCACGTGCTCTCCAGAGTGGGCTCATTGTGCAGTATGCCTTGGTCACAGTATGGGACACTTGCTCAGGTTCCTTTGGGAACAGAAAGGGTCCGTCTGCCTCTGTGATAAGAGAGTCAGTCTGTTTCCTGGGCACTTCCAGGAAATGGTGTAAAGCTTGGAAGCTAGTGGATAATGGAGAACAAAACCCTCCCATTGATATCCAGGGTATCAGGAGCCAGAGCAGGATGAGAGGGAGCCAAGGATGAAAAGTGAGAATGGGGAGGTATAGGGAGTGAGTCCCTAATTCATCCCAGTCTAACACACACACACCAGGTTCAAACTGATGTGAGCTGTCACGTGCTCAGCCCGTCCAGGGCCCTTAGCTCGTTTCACATTAGTTGTTTTTTTATTACTGTGAATAAACTCTGTGACTTATGGAAGAAAGAATTTATCTTAGAGCTCCAGAAGGAGAGTCCATAAAGATGGGAGATTAACAGCAACAGGTGCGTGGAACAGGAAGCCAGAGATCACATCTCTAACCACAAGCAGAAAGCAAAGAGTGAACTCAAAGAGAGCCACAGCTATAGGCTCCAGAAGCCTGCCTCACCCCCAACCCTGCCCCCAGTAACTTATATCCTCAAGCAAGCTTCTAAAAATCCCACAACCTCCCAAACAGGGCCATCCACTGGAGACCAAGTCTTCAAATACATAAGCTTATTTGAGACTTCTTTCATTCAAACAGCCAGTGATACTCCCCTCCCAGACCACCATCCCTTGTCAATTGCCGAGTGGAGCCCTCCCCTCCTAGAAACACTCCTGGCTAAGGAGGCAGACATTTGCTTGAGCCACATGTTCCAGAGCATGAGAAGAGATCTAGGTTGTTAGAACTGTTTATTGAAGCCCTGGGCTGATGACAGGCTGATATTGGGGGCAACCAGAGCAGGAGTACGGGGTGGGTGGGCAGGGTCCCAGGAAGCAGGAGAAGAGGTCAAGTTAACAAAGGACAGGTTGGGGGCTCCATCCTGGGGTGGGAGGATTGTCTATCCCAGATCAGGGTCAGACTGGAGAAACTCAGAGGGGCCTGAGCCAGATGACACCAGGAACAGGCCCATCAGCAGCTGGACTTGTGGCCCGAGGAGAGGCCACAGCAGGCCTGGCGGGAGCAGGCAGGGCGGCAGAGCAGGGACACACAGGAGGCTGGGCGGCAGCAGCTGGGCTGGCAGGAGGAGGCACAGCAGGAGGAGGTGGGCAGGCAGCAGGCGGGTCTGCACACGGGGCGGCAGAGCAGGGACATGCTGGAGCAGGGCTTGCAGCAGACAGAAGCACAGCAGGATGGCTGGCAGCAGGAGGAGGAGCCAGAGCAGATGGGTGTGCAGCAGACAGGCTTGCAGCAAACAGGCACACAGCAGGATGGCTGGCAGCATGAGGGCTGGCAGCTAGACTGCTGGCAGCATGAGGAGGAGCCACAGCAGATGGGTGTGCAGCAGACGGGCTTGCAGCAAAGAGTCATACAGCAGGACTGCTGGCAGGGGGAGCAGGTGCAGCAAGCTGGCTGGCAGCTAGACTGCTGGCAGCATGAGGGTGTGCAGCAGACAGACTGGCAGCAGGGACTGCACACTGGGGTGCAGAGGAGGGTCAGGCAGGGGGCTGGGGCACAGCAGCTAGACTGGCAGCAGCTGGGGGCACAGCAGCTAGACTGGCAGCAGCAGGGCTCACAGCAGCTCTCTGGGCAGTCATCCACCTGCCAGGAGGAGTTGGTGCGAGCATCAGAGCAGACAGACATGGTGGAGGCGGCCATGGCAAGGTTGGCTGGGAACTGAGAGGTGTGTGTGTGTGACTGTGTGAGTGTGTGAGTGTGTGTGATGTGCTGTGCTGTCAGCTTTTATACCAGACAGGCTATGTTTCCAGCGGGAAGCCTCTAGAACCTTCCTTCCTCATGGGTATTTTGAGCTGCGTCCTGAAAGCCCTTGTTAATCTGTTTATTTACAGGAGAGTCACTCCTCCTGAACCCCACATGCTGTCTAGGGCCTGAGGGTGCTACAGGGTGCCTGGTCCTCTGCTGGGCCTGGGCTTTGTGTACACACCACGTGCCTCACTATCCAGGCTGCTCCACTAGGCAGTGTTGGTAGCCAGGAGTTCCAGCCCAGTTGGGTAGGCAGGTAGGTTCATGAATCTGCTGGCTGTGGTTACACCTGGCAGAGAAGTGTCCCTGAACACTGCAGGAGTCTGGCTTCAGTGTCTCAAGGTGGCACAGGTCTGCAGAGTATGAGACAGTGAGGGAAACCAGAGGGAGACAGACTCTTCCAGAATACGGACTTTCCAGAACAGCATCAGAGGAGGGGAACTGTGGGGAAAGTCCCACAGTTGCAGGGACTGTGCCTCCCTGTAATTGAAACTTAACCTCATGCTGTGTGCCCCCACTGGCTGGGAACCTTGTATGCACAGTGACACCTTGGGAGAATTCAGATAGCCCAGCAGCCAACCCCAGACCAGCAGGATGGGTGCACAAAGATTCAGTCTTCACACTGCACTGTGGGATGACTGAGGGTGAATGACGCCAGGAGTGGGGGAGAGGGAAGCTGGCAGGGCTTTTAGAAAGAGGTTCTGAGAGCTCCTGCCAGCAGAAAGTAGAGCTAAGGCCAGGGACAGCAAAAGGACATTAGGAACCAGGTGAACCAGCAGGGGCAAGCTAGCCTGCCCACCTGGACCCACCAGGCACCAGACCCACCCTCTTCCCTCCTCTCCATTCGATCCATTCTTTATGGCTTACAATTCTCTGACCTCAAGATTCAGCCAGTTATTGCACACAGAGCTTATCTCTTTTTATGGCTGTATAATATTCCATCGTATTGAGCTACCACAGTATATCCATGCAGCGACTGATGACTATTTTGATTATCCCCTGTTTACTACAGGCCTGAATAAAGCTGCTGTCACTGTTGTTTGTGTTTGGTGTTTTATGTGACGGTGAGTTTTCTCTTCTCTAGAATAAACACTCTGTGTAGTCTTCTTGGGTCACGTGGTCATGTTTATCTTCTGGCTGCTCCATTCCTGAGAGGCAGGCCATCTGTATTCCACAGGGGTGTGACTGCGTTGCTCTCTTTGCTCTTTTTGTCTGTGGTGGGGTGCACTCTCCTATGGCTGATGCTGTGTTGAGTGTGTTTAATGGGCTCATCTGCCAAGTTTCTATCTATAGAGCATCCTACACAGAGTCTGAGAAAAATGCACTCCCCAAACTAGATGGCTCCTCCTCCTCCTCTTCCTCCTCCTCCTCCTCTTCCTTCTTCTTCTCTTTCTCCTCCTCCTCCTTCCTTTTGGTTTTTCGAGACAGGGTTTCCCTGTGTAGCCTTGGCTGTTTGGACTCACTTTGTAGACCAGGCTGGGGTCCAGCTCACAGAGATCTGCCTGCCCCTGCCTCCTGAGTGCTGGGGTCACAGTTGTGTGCCTCCTCACCCAGCTCACACTGGGCTTCTTAACCTCAGCAGCTCTAGCAGACTGTGGGGCTCCTGTGCTGTGCTTGGCATTTCCAGCTGAGAGTCTCACCTGCTTCTCGTCTGCCCAGGCATCTTAATAAAATGTTTCTTCCATATTTATCCCTCTTTTTAAACAACTGTTTTTTCTTTTGAGACAAAGTCTCACGTAGCTATCCTGGAATTCATTGTTTGGCTGAGAATGATTTGTAACTCCTGATCTTCCTGCCTACACTTCCTAAATACTAGGATTACAGGTACGCATGCCAGTGTGGTTTAAAGATGAGAGTTTTGTACCCTCGAGGCCCGTCTTATCAGCCAGTCTCATGCATCCTGCTTCCTGTGTTGATCTAAGAAATCTATCTCACACTAGGGTACCATAGACACTCTGCCTGTATGTTCGTGCTAAAGGTAAAACGTGCTCTCTCACTTGTTCTCTCCCTCTTTCTCTCCTTCCCCTTTCCCTATCCCTCCCCTCCCTTTCCCCTTCTCCCTCTCATAGGTTTACTGAGCACACAGCTGGGGCAGTGGTCTGCAGTGACAAGGGATCTGCTCTCTTTGTTATTTATAAGTCAGGACCAAGGGAAAGACTCAGTGTTGCTTCACTGGAAAGTTTTATTGACAAGTTTGAATTGCCCATCTTTGTTCTTTTTGTTTTCTCGTGGCAATTACCAGTCTCTTGCAATTGCCAACTTGTAAATTTCTGCACAGATGTTTGCTTGGACTCAGCTAGGAACTAGAAACATCTGCAGATGAGCAGGGGTGCACCACTGCCTGATGTATTTAGGCTTTTTGCATGGGTTTCATAGAGTCCAAAGCATATACGTTCTGCAACTCATGGACTTAGCTTGGATATGAAGACATCTGTCCCCAGTGATGTCTGGAGTTGATCGGCTGAGTGGATGCCTGTGCCTTGCTGGAGGTGAGGGAGAAGGCATGGCACATGGCGATATCAGCTGTGGGTTCCTAACGGATACCCTACCAGAGTCAGGATGTCTCCTTGCCTGGGCTTGTGGCGTGCTTTTATTGTGAAAGAGTGTTGGGCTGTCCCAGCTCTTTTCCTGTATATACTGATATGATCATGTGATGTTTGCCTTTATTGTATCAACACAATATATTACGGTAGTTGGTTTTTCAGGTATGAAGCCAATCTTTTGTTCTGGAGAAAAATCCCACATAGCCACAAGCGTTACGCAGCTCTGTGTTGCTGTGACAGAATGCCAGAGATAATTTACCTATAAGGAGGAAAGGTCAGTTAACTCCGATTTTGGACGTCTCATTATACATGAGATATTTTTCTGTTGCTGTCATAACAGCAACAGCAAGGCAATTTAGAGAAGGAGTTTCTGTGGGCTTATGGTCTCAGAGAGTTAGGCGTCTATCATGGCGCAGAACATGTATAGAGACAGTTGTAGCAGCCAGAGTAGTAAACTAGGAGCGCACACCTTGAACCATACGCATGAAGCAGAAAGAGTACATGTAGAAAAGCACGAGTCTTTAAACTCCCAAAGCCCGCTTCCCACAAGACCACACCTCCAATCCTCCCCAAACAGTGCCAACAACTGGAAACCAACATTCAAATTTTGGAGCCTTTGAGAGATGTCTCATTCAAATCATTGCTCATTACATGGCTGTTTGGCTCTGAGGCCTTTGGGCCTGTATTAGGTGGCATGTCATGTTGGAGAATGTGACAGAAATCTGATTACTTGTGGGAGCTAGAAGAGGAAGAAGAAGGCCAAGGTCCCAAGGTCCCCTTCAAAGGCATGCTCCAATGTCTCTGGGTGCTTTTTGTTGGGCTGTGGTAAAGGCCATGACCAAAAGCAACTTGGGGAGAAAAGGTTTAATTTCAGCTTACACTTCTACGTCACATTCTGTCATCAAAGGAAATCAAGGCAGAAAGTCAAGGGGGGATCTGAAGCAGAGGCCATGGAGGAGTTCCCCATAACCTGCTCAGCCTGCTTTCTTAAATACCATAAGATCACCTTCCCGGGTGGGACCATGTATGGTGGGCGGGGCCCTCCCACAGCAATCATTAATCAAGAAAATGTTCCATAGACTTGCCTATAGGCAATCTGATGGAAGCATTGTCTTAACTGACATTCCTCTTCTCAGATAACCCTAGCTACATCAAGTTGACCAAAACTATTCAGTGTATCTGATGACCTCACTTCCTTCCCTTAGGTCCCACCTCTTATAGACATCACCATCTCCCAACAGCACCACAGGATGGGGGCCGAGCCTTCAGCACCTGGGTTCTGGAGCACACTGAAGAACTACAGCACCCACCCCCACCCCCCGTCTCTGTTTCTGTGATGATGGATTCCATCGCCTGGCTTTGCTGAGGGTCTATATGACAAAGATTTCCACTTGTAATATGAAAAAGGGCCCCTAAAAATGATGAGCTTGACTTTAAAAATGGGCAAGAGAACTGGATAGACCCCTCACCTAAGACATTTATCTACCTGTTTGTCCCTGGGGATGGCGTGAGCGGAACATGTGCCTCAGAGTGGCTTGAGATGTGCCACCACCCTCTCCCGACTTTCAGAAGAGGTCCTGGCAGTCGGGGTGGATTCTTCTTGGTCCGTTCCCTCCTCGTGCCTCCACTCTGCTCAGATAACTGACCTGAGGCCTTTCTTGGCACAAGTGTCCACAGTTGTGAGTCTCTCCCATTGCAGAGCATATGCTGCCCCCCCCCCACTGTAATGGTGGAGGGTCAGTGTCAACCTGACGGGATTTGGAATCACGCTTCTGGGAGTGTCAGTGAGGGTGTTTCCAGGGAGGATTAACAAAGGAGGGAAGAGCCACCTGGAATGTAGGTGGCACCATCCCTTGGGCTACAGTCTTGGAATGAATAAAAAAAGAGAAAGTCTGCTGAGCCTTGTGAGCATCTCTCTGCTTCCTGAGGACTCAGTGTTCCTCCTCACACTCCTGCCATGACTGCCCTGCCAGGATGGATAGTGTCCTCAAACTGTGAGCTGAAATAATCCCTACCTTCCTTCACCATGAGAAAAGAAACTAACGGAAGAGACGCCAGAGCATGACGGGGTGGGGAACCTGCTCCCCATATCTGACAGAGGCCGCTGTACACACTGCAAAGGGTCCTTCAAATCAGCAATGACACAACCTAACTCAAAATATGGGCAAGAGATTGGGATAGAGCCCTTGCCAAAGAAGAAGCTCAGATGGCAAGTGAAGGCTTCAGTGTAAACTTAGAAAACTGAGGAAGTCACAGGCAGGGTGGGGCCCATCTGTGATCTCTGTGTTCTCAGCTAAGGCAGGAGAAGCATCATGAGTTTGAGGACAATTTGTGCTATGGAGACAAGCACTAGGTGAGGAGAGAGAGAGAGAGAGAGAGAGAGAGAGAGAGAGAGAGAGAGAACTATGTAGAAATACTCTAGTAGGGAGAGGGAGTGGGAGAAAGAGAGGGAGAGACAAAGACAGACAGACAGACAGATGGTGAATATGAGAGAATGAATCTATATGCTTATTAGAATGCCCAAAATTCAAAGTACCAACAACAGATATTGGGGAGGAAGGGGTGATGGGAACTCTCCACTGCTTCTGGGAATGCAGGATGGCTCAGAACCCTGGAAGAACATGGTGGGCTCTTAAAAAGAAATCAAACACCCCTCCAACCATCCAGCACTCACACGCCTCATATTTATTAAGAAGTGCTGAAAAGAGATATCTTCACAGAGATCTGAGAATGGATGTGCACAGCCGCTTTAGTCACCATGGCAAAAGCTCTGCAGAGCGATGCTGAGCCTCAGCTGGGAGCGGGGGAGACACTCTGTAGGAAAGGGAGAGAGCTTGCTAAGAAGGGAGAAAGCCTGTCAAGGGAGCGACCATGCGTCCAGAGAAGGGAATAATGTTTCACACCAGAGGAAGAGGACTGTGGAGGATGGGGGAGTGACGCTAGAGGGGCATGGAGAGGCTTGGAGAATGTGGGCAATGTAGTGGGACCTGAAGGGGCATAAAAAGACCTGAGCATGGTTCTAAGTGAGGGGAGAAGGCTATAGGGGACTACTGGGGGGTTGCTACCCAGGGACACGCCCCAGGGTTCTAGAACCTTGAGAGCACCCAGGACAGCAAGGTATAAGACATCACAGTGATGGGCATGACAAAGTCCTCAGCACATCTGACACCAGGAGTGGGTGACAAAGCCAGGTCCCTGAGCTCCTCTGTCTGCTGCTCCAGTTCACTCGTTTCCTCCTGTGAACAGTACCCAAGCCAGGCCCATGGTTTATGGACTTTCTCAAGCCTTTAGTGGCTGGGAGTCCCGTTCCCTACTCACTGACACCCCTCTTCCACACAGCGCACCTTTCCAGCTGTCCCGCACAGATTTTCTTTCTTAAACTGTCTTCCCATCTTTGAACAATTGCTCTATTGTTCCCTAGCTTCTTGGCTGTGTGGGGTATATGAGGAGAGTGGGTTCCCATCAATTGATTGATCGTCTACTGGGCCACATTTTCTCACCATGTGTGCCTAGCAAACTGAACAGCTCTTCAGCTGAATGCTGTCTTTCTGTAATTGCTCAAGCTCTGTCTGGACTGGTTGGATGGCAGCAGGCTGGTCACTTGGGACTCATTTAGGTATTCTGTTGGTAAACTAGGTCAGGTGACTTCTCTGACTCCCTCCAGAGGAATTCCCCTCAGGGCACCACTTCAGGTACTAAATTTAGACTTCAGGCCTTGGAGATGCCCCAGATATATTCTACTGTCTATTTACTAGAAACACCTGGCCCAGCAGCGGCTTCTCTTGGCCAGCTGTGCGTGTGTCTGAGACCATTACCCACTGGACCCTATGTGGATCCTGGGGACCCTCTCCAGATGTGGGGGGGGGCATGATGGCACTATCTCATTCTGCTTTGTGCAGAGCGTGATGCTGAGCTCCACTGGTCATCCCCAGGGCAGATGGCCACCATCTCTCACTATTGCAGGGCTAAGTCCCTCCCTCCTGGAAATAATCACAGCCCAGGGAGACCGACATCAGCTTAAGGCAAATTTCTCAGAGCGTGAGAGGAGATCCAGGCAGTTAGAAGAGTTTATTGAATGAGTTTATGAAAGAGTTTGTGAATGGCTAAACGGTTGGTGCCAAAGACAAGTGACTAGAGGAGAGGGGTTGTGAAGAGGAGCAGTGATCCAGGGTACAGGTGGGGTTCCTGAGAGACAGGAGGATACCTCGATTCAGTGTAGAGAACATGTTGGGGTTCCGTCCTGGGAAGATCTCACATCAGGGGCAGACTAAAGGGGCTGAGAGGGATCAGGGAGGAGGACATGAGCCTAGAGTAGACAGATCCATCAGCAGCTGGATTTCTGGCCCGAGGAGAGGCCACAGCAGGCCTGGCGGGAGCAGGCAGGGCGGCAGAGCAGGGACACACAGGAGGCTGGGCGGCAGCAGCTGGGCTGGCAGGAGGAGGCACAGCAGGAGGAGGTGGGCAGGCAGCAGGCGGGTCTGCACACGGGGCGGCAGAGCAGGGACATGCTGGAGCAGGGCTTGCAGCAGACAGGAGCACAGCAGGATGGCTGGCAGCAGGAGGAGGAGCCAGAGCAGATGGGTGTGCAGCAGACAGGCTTGCAGCAGACAGGCACACAGCAGGATGGCTGGCAGCATGAGGACTGGCAGCTAGACTGCTGGCAGCATGAGGAAGATCCAGAGCAGATGGGTGTGCAGCAGACAGGCTTGCAGCAAACAGGCACACAGCAGGATGGCTGGCAACATGAGGACTGGCAGCATGAGGGCTGGCAGCTAGACTGCTGGCAGCACGAGGAGGATCCACAGCAGATGGGTGTGCAGCAGACAGGCTTGCAGCAGAGAGTCACACAGCAGGACTGCTGGCAGGGGGAGCAGGTGCAGCAAGCTGGCTGGCAGCTAGACTGCTGGCAGCATGAGGGTGTGCAGCAGCTGCTGCAGCCAGACTGGCAACAGGGACTGCACACTGGGGTGCAGACAAGGGTCAGGCAGGGGGCTGGGGCACAGCAGCTGGGGACACAGCAGCTAGACTGACAACAGCTAGGGACACAGCAGCTTGACTGGCAGCAGCTGGGCTGGCAGCAGCTGGGGGCACAGCAGCTAGACTGGCAGCAGGTGGGCTCACAGCAGCTTTCTGGGCAGTCATCCACCTGCCAGGAGGAGTTGGTGCGAGCGTCAGAGCAGACAGACATGGTGGAAGCGGCCATGGCAGAGCTTGGGTTGGAGTAGAGTAGAGTGAGTGAATGAGAGAGTGAGGTGTGCGTGTGAGTGTGTGTGTAAGGTGCTGGGCCGTCGGCTTTTATACTCCTGCGCTGTTGTCTGTCTTGGCGAACCTTCCTTATTGGTGTGGCTCATGGCCATTATTAGGGTGTTTGTTTGTCTGGGATGTTGTTGTCAGGCCTGTCTGTCTCCTGCCAGTGTGTGGTGCTGGGAGCAATGAGGTTGGGATGTCACTGGTTGGACTTGTCCCAGCCATCCTATGGCTGCAGGGATGTCATTCTGCCATGGCCAGATGCCAGGACCCTTGCTCCCTCTTCAAGAATTAGTGCCAGGGGAACAATGCCCTCATCCCAGAACCTCTCCCAGAGCCCAGCTCTGGATGAGGACAGCTGCTACTTTGTGACAGTTCCTAAATGCCAGATGTGTGCAGTGGCCTGTCCAGGGCTACTGGCCAATGGCCCCTGCCCGAATCTCTCCACAGCATCTCCTCAGCTCCTGCATACCTCTGCATTGCCCTGTAACACTGTCCACCCTGCTCTGTGCCTGAGGCTGCAGAAAGGTGGACTCATCTTCCCACTTTGGCAGGCTGACAACTCCTGGTAGGGTTTCCAAGTTCTGAGCCATGAGGGCCACCGTGTGGGTTAGTGCCTGTGTGTCCTGCCTGCTTCCTACCTTGTTCTCTTATTCTTCTGCCCTGCTTCTCCTGGCCAGCCTTCCTCGCTCTCCCTATGGATCAGTCTCATACCTCTATAATCTGTGTTGTTGATTCATTTTTCACGTATTTTATGTCAGAGTCTTTACTGCCTTCCTCCTTGTTAGATAAGTGAGAGCATCCCAGCTCTTACGTAGAATGCGTTGGACCTTCTGAAGCTTGTGGAGGTGAGAGCTAAGGCTTAGCTGCAAAATAGTGCCAGTGTCCGGGACCTTCTGGGGCTTCTGAAGTAGGACAGATAGTAACACGTGTGGTCAGCGGCTACTCCACACCCAGCACAGCTCAGGTTGAAAGAGGTAACCAGTGGTTTCAGATTGTCCTGTCAGTCTCAGGCAGCCCATCTCATGTGGCCCCATCACCCCAGTGAAGCTCCTACTCCAGAGAGTGGGGGACAAGATGCCCTGTCCCTCAGTTTGCATGAGGCAGGTCTGGGTATGGAAGTGGCAGATGCCTGATGGGCACAGATGGATGGAAGGTTGTGTGCCGCTCTGTTTGGGGCTGTGGAGTTCAGCCCGTGTTTGAGAAATGGAGCTTTGTGAGTTGTGGTAACAGATAAGCTCCACCCACATCTGGCCTGTCTGGTCTATTCAGCGTCTCCTTTCACAGCACACTGCATCCCCTCAGGCTGGATCTGGTTTGTCCCATTCACCGCTCAGGCTCCAAAGACCTGGTCTCTTCTTGGAATAAAGTCTCTAAAAAGCATGGACACCTTTTCCTCTCAGAGAAATTGTTGCAGGATGGCTGGATTCAGGAAAGATATTGTGATGACTTGTTCTGACTCTGTATGAGACCTTCTGCTGACCATGCTCCACAGTGGCGAATGGACCCTTATTAGCTGGTGGAGCAGGGGAAGATAGAGAAGCCAGCTTGGCAAATGAATTCTGTTTGAAGGCACTGGGAGGCCTAGAGATAGCTAAGATTTGAGGGACCAAATCCCCATTACTGGGAGATTCCTAATTACTATGGATTTTCCTCTTGAGGCATTGACTGAGTTACAGCTCACTCCCAAGAGGTGGGGAAGCCGACCAGAGCTTTTGGTGGTCTCAGAACCAGAGGACAAAGCAGAGTCCAAAGCTGGCTGAGGTGGAGAGGTCTGGGAAACACTGGTCTTTTCAGAGGCAATCACTGACCGTGAATGCAGGACCCTCTTTGGGAAAAAGCAAAGCAGAAACCGGACAGCCCTGTCTGTAAATCAGCTCAGCCGAACATGGTAAGCTGCTCACAGACCAACTGTTCGCCAGAGACGCAGCTGTCCAGTCTGAGCTGGCCAGCAGCACTAGAGACTCATGGGATCTTAGATTTTTATTTTCACAGTGAATTCTTGCCATTGGCCAAGCCTTACCATATATTCTAGAAGACAAGACCATTGGACCAAGAGTCAAGAGAACAACAAGAGATCTAGATATTAAAATAGTCACACTTGGACTTGACTGACGGGGGGTAGGGGCATAGCTTGGCAGCAGAGCGAATGCCTGGGACATACAAAGCCCTGGGTTTGGTCCCCAGTACTACAAAAGCAAAGAAGGTGACGGTGGAGATGGACTGAAAAAAAAAAAAAAAGGTAACCATGGCAATGCTCTTGTTTCTCTCCAGATCAAAAGAAGCATTTACCTTGAAGGGTCAGTGACACATCTTTCAGGTAAATTGGGAAAAGAGGTGAAGAGTTTTTCAGTGGCAACTTGCAGTCCACAAATAAGAACGAAATCCTAAAAAATGAAGAGCACGAAAACTAAAAATTCCTTCCGCAGTAGATTAGATTAACAGCCTATCGGACAAAGCTGAAGAGAAGATTAGTTCAGGGAAGGAGGTGAGGGGTTTGATGACTGAATGCAGAGATGGGGGATGGCTGAAGTAGAGGAAATGAATCAATAGAGTAGGGGACAGGGTGGGAGAGGTTTTGAATCCTAAGAGAGACAAGGGGATGCGGGGTGTGTGTGTGTGTGTGTGTGTGTGTGTGTGTGTGTGGTGTAGGTATTTGAATACAAACAGGCAGGGGCTTTAAACTGATGCAAGACATCGGTCCATAAGTACAAAGAGAGTGTAGTTCCCATGTACTTAAAAGAATTTAGTGAAGCACAGTGCACGGGATTCCACACATGCGCGCTGAAATACAATGACAGTCGGTAGGGGTAGCGGCTCCTTTAAAGACTAGACATGACAGACAGATGACTTCTTGATGGGAAGATGGAGACCAGAAGGCCATGGAAGCATTCCTTCTCATCAGAAAGGAAACAAGCGCCAAGGTAGAGCTCTACACTCACAGAGAATAATGCCCTTGGAGACGCGAGCCAGACACCAATGAGAAAGCACTGGAGTATTTCGGAGGAAGCGCATGTGGATAAACTGAGGGACTGTATCGAGCACCTCATAAACCTTTATGGAGGGAGAATCTGCAGAAGCAAGATGAGAGTGCTCTGGAGTTGAAGGGCCTCAATACACTGCATTGTTGGAGGAGCAGTAAGCCACATGGCTGTGCTGAACTCAACGTTCCAGAGTCCCAAATCTAGAGCTGTTATTTAACCACTGTCCTGCGCTAAGTCACGGTCCAATTCAAGAAAAAAAAGAGGCAAAGTTGAGGAATGAAAATCACACACTTGCAACCCCGAACATGAAGCAAGGAGATAAAGGGGAGATGGTGATTGCGTGGCACACTCAGAAATAAAGTGGGGTGGTCGGCTCGAACCTGTCAACAGTCTCCACTCGAGACCCACTGTCCTCCTAGTGGACCTGGGGTACAGAGCTTGTTGGTGGGGCCTCATTTTGCATTTCCGTGATGGCTTGGGCAGCAGTGTGTAACTACACGCCACCCTCGGCTCTGCCGTCTTGAACGTCTGTCTGCCCAGTCCGTGGCAGGGTGTGGAACAGCATGTGTGATCCTGTGTCTAAGACGTCCTGGGAAAGGGTACGGTGAGGACGGCTGTGTTCTGGATTCGAGATGTTCCCCACAGGCTCATGTGTTTGAACACTTGGTCCCCAGTTGGCGGCCTTACTTTGGAAGGTTGTAGAACCTTTAGGAAATGGATCCGGGCTGGAAGGAGTGTCACTGGGGCACGGGGTGGGGCAGGCCTTGAGGCTTTATAGCCAGCCCCACTTCCCATCTGCCTCTGGACCTGCCGCCCAGCCTCCCCCCTCCCCCACATAGACTGTACCCTCAGACTGTGAGCAGAAACAATCCTTTCCTCTGGGATTTGGTAACAAGTAGCTACTACCGGGACGGAAAACAGACCAGTGACAGCCAGGGACTGCTGTGGGACAGGAACGGATGAACAGGGAGGGGCGACAGGAGACCCTACAGACAGGCTGCCGTGGTAGTGCTGCACACATCTGCCTAGCCTCGGAATCGACGCAGAAGGGAGGACGGTGGCAATGTCTTGTACCCAAACATCTAGTGCCAAAGCTTAGAGCCAAGGCCTTTCCACCCAGCTGTGGACAGTGAAGACACTTTCACTGGCGTGCTCTCCAGGGGAGTGGAAGTGGAGAAGTTCGAGTCTTGCTTCCTCAGCTTACTCCCCCCAGGCGGCCATGCTTCTCCAGACCTCACAGAGTTAGGGCCGGAGGAATTTGCTTACAATGAGAGCAACTGTGGAATTCTGTGGGGGGGGGGCAGCAGCCATGGTGTACCCTGGAGATAGGAGGCCTGCCTGGAGGGAGCTGGCCACAGCCAGAAAGGTGGCCGTGGCCTGTGGTCAGTGGCCAGTAAGGAAGTAGTTGGTGTGTAAGCTTGGGTGGCTTATGAGCAGGGGAGGGGCACAGAGCCTCACAGGGTGATAAGCAGAGTCCCTCATGAAGGTCTGGCAACCCTCGGTGGTACCAGATGTCATTCCTTGTCTCTGACCTCCAAAGCACAGGAAGCAAAACTGAGCAGGGTCGACCAGCTGGGCAATTCCAGCTCCAGGGTGGCAGTGGGGACTTCGGTATGTCTCCCTCCCTCTAGTCAAAATGAAACGCTAGAACTGGTTCCACGTTCAATAAGGAAATGGGGGAATGGAAGAATACTAGAAGCCAGCCAGTCTCCATAAACAAGTGTAAAATAAAACCAAGCAGGAGCAGACCAAATCCCCTCTAGACGCACATGAACCATTCTCTCAGCAGACAACAGGACAGGCCACGAAACCAGGGCAACAATTTAAAGTGACGGAAACCAAACAAGTATCTTCCCTGACCATACAGGAAGCAAGCAGACAGCAAAATTAGAGGTAAGCATAGTTTCAGGTGCAGTAAACTTACATCATGGACAGCCTGGATGCCAAAGAGGATTAAAGGGATTTAGGAAGGGTTTATCTAGAAGAAGGGCCAGCTGCCAAAGCTGATAAGACACAGCCAGACCTGTCTCCAGAGGGAAGCAGGGAGCTGAGGAAGTCTAATTGAGAAAAGGAGGAAAAATCTCACATCCGTCTGTCCCCACACCACAGAGAAACTGAGAGAGGAGGAGTTGGGATGTCCAAGGCTAAGAAGGAAATCAAGACAAGAGAACCAAGAAATGAAACGGAAAATGGGAAAGCAATGACTGACCCTCCAAAGTTGGTTGTTTGAAAGGAACGACGACAGAACTGACCACAGTTAGCCAGACTGATAAAGAATCAACTAGTCCAAGCCAGACGTGACCACGGAGAGCCCTATAAAGAACAAGTATCCACTGAGGCATAGCTTAGGTCAGCCTTAGAGGGTCCTGTCCGGCATCAGAGTCTACAGACCAGGGATGGAGAGAGGGCTGGGTGACAGATGTCAACTGAGGTCTTTACTGTTACTTTTTGCTTCAATATGGCCCAGCCACCAGCTGGGGCCATGTCAGTTCATCCACAATATTCTTCTTCTTCTTCTTCTTCTTCTTCTTCTTCTTCTTCTTCTTCTTCTTCTTCTTCTTCTTCTTCTTCTTCTTCTTCCTCTTTTTCCTTTCTGGTGGCATCAACCCATCCGGGGATGTTGCCTTTTTGGCAGCTAGGACTCTGCCCGATCCAAGGATCCTGTGTTATTTCCCCCATAGCCCGCTCAGCACCCTGTGTCATAATCCTCCTTCTGTTCCCATGGCTTCAGACAAAGCCTCAGCTGCCAGGCATCTCTCGCTGTGTCAAGGTTCACTCCATCCCTGTCTCTTAGCAATCTGAGGCCTCCGTGAGAGTGCTGTTGTCCATGGTAACCACCGAGTCTCCTGGAGTAGAGGTTTGTGGGTTTCATTAAAATTAGGAAGGTTTGGGCCACTGTATTTCTTTAAATATTTCTTTTTTATTCAGTCTCTCTGGAACTCCTGTCACACATGTTGTGCCTTAGTCTCTCAAGATCTAACCGTTCACTGTCGTTTAAAAAAAAATCTCCTCACACTGGCTGTTTCAGGGGTCTGTTATCACCGCCCCTGGCTCTTCTGCCCTCTCCCTTTGGTCGCCAAAGCCCTACAGGGACATCTCCACATCACCTGGTCTTGCTTTCCAAATCAGGAATTCCTGCTTGATTCCTTCCACTTTTCTCTCGCTGTATCCTGTTAAGCCGTCCTTGTCCCAATTCACCTCAACTGTCTGTGGTCGGATCAAAGCTTTCTGAGTTTGTCCGACAGAGGTTGTCTGAAGGCCTGCTCCAGTGAGCACAGTCTCTGGGTGAGCCTGGGAGCGTTTTCTAGGTGTTTCCTTCTGTGCCCAGCCCCTGCTTACTTCTTTGCCGGACGCAGGGCATGCTGACCCCGCACAGTGAGCACTGATGGCTGGTTCTGGATCTCTGCGTCTCTCCCTACGCCCCCGTGGCCTGTTGTTGCTATTTCCAGCGAACGCTTGTTATTTCTGCCT
Source organism: Meriones unguiculatus (assembly GCF_030254825.1). Classification (NCBI taxonomy): domain Eukaryota; kingdom Metazoa; phylum Chordata; class Mammalia; order Rodentia; family Muridae; genus Meriones; species Meriones unguiculatus. Next base: position 8,431,241 of record NC_083363.1, read on the forward strand.
TTTCTTGTTATTTCTGCAGTTTTTCTGAAGTAGCCTCATCACATGCACTAGGTATCAGAACCATTCTATTAAACTAGTGCGTGCTCAGGCAGCGATTTGGCAGAGTTCCTTAAACGCCTGATGTCGTGATTTTAAATGACACCCAAAGACCCAAAAGCGGAGACTTGGTCCCCAGCTTCCGGCATTACTTGGGTGTGAAGGACTTGGTAGGAGGAACTTAGATCACTGAGGCTTGGCCTGTGAAGGGAGCCTGGCCCTTCGCTCTTTCCTCCCAGTCTCAGTAAGGTGAGCATCGCCCATGTTATGCATCTCCACCATGAAACTGTGAGCCACAACAAACCTTTCTTTCTTCCTTATATACTGTTTACCTCAGGTATTTTGTTCCAGCAACTTTTTTCCCCCTAAGCTTCGTAGCTATTGTATATTTACCTTTGGGGCTTCACCTCAGCAACCAGATGGCAGTTGGCACCCTCCTCCTCTTCACTTCCTGTTGCACTTTTACTTCCTTGTTTGCTCAGGGCTCAAAGCTCAGCCACAAGCGACTCTCTCAGCATGTGCCTCTGTGGTCATGTTTGGAACATTCTAGAACTCTGGGAGTGCTTCAAAGCCCTAATTTTTCAAAGCATTTGGCTCCTAGCTTTCCTCAGACCCAAAGAATACCCAGGTGTTCTTCTCCACCCCAGGGGTGCTGGTGGGGTCCTTCATTCTCAGATATCTAACAAATGCCCTCCCTGCATCCGACAAGCTCTGAACTTGGAAAAAACGAAGCAGGCTCTTCAGGGGGCCTCGTACAGGCCAAGACTGAATGCCTGCATGTTCTGGTTTGCTTTCTGTTGCTATGATAAAACACTCTAACCAAGCACAACTTGGGAAAGGTCACAGTCCATCACTGAGGGAAGTCAGGTGAGGAACCCAAGCAGGAAGTCCAAAGAGAAAGCACAGAGAAACATAGCCTGCTGGTGTGCTCACAGGCTCATGCTCAGCTAGTTTTATTTTTATTTTTTGAGAATCTAATTATATCATTTTTACCTACCTTTTCTCACTCTTACCCCTCCCATATACCACATACTTTCTTGCTTTCATTCAAATTCATGGTTTCTCTTTCTGTATTGTTGTTGCATATACACACTCACACACAAATTTGTTTGTCATCTATGTATCTATGTATGTATTTATGTATATCTATCTATCTATCTACCTATTCATCCATCTATTTATTCCTACGTATATGAATACAACCTGCTCAGTTCATCTAATGCCACTTGTACGTTTTCCACTTGGTATTGGATAATCAATCGCTGTATTCTTCCCTGTATGTCTTAGCATCCCTGAGTTGCCTGTACTTCTTTGTGTAGGGTCAAGCCCATTTTGGCATGTCTATTTGTTTTGTCCTTGCTCAGATTCCGTTTAGGCAGCAACATTGCTGAGACTTCATGGCTGCAGCTTCCCCAGCATTTCTAGTAGACACAGTCTCACAGCAAACTTCCTGGTCCTCTGGCTCTTATAGGTCTTTCCACCTGCCCTTCTGAAGTCATCCCTGAGCCTTAGATGGAGGAGCATGTTATGGAGGCATCAGTAGGGACAGGACTCCATAACTCTGCATTTTGATCTATTTTCTGTTATTGTCCCTGTTGCAAAAAAAAAAAAAAAAAATTCCTTAAGGAGGGATGAGAACTGTACTTAGGTGTGGGTAGAGGGATAAACATTTGGAATGGAGTTCAGGATTATAATGGTTTAGCTTTCACTAGCCCTGGGTAGTTGGCAAGGTTCCCGGAACCAGGTATGATTTTCCTCTTGTTGAGCTAGCTTTCTTATACAGCCACAACTACCGTGATAGCTACACCAGGAGGCACCAGGTGCATCGTCTCTCAAATTTCCTGATGCTGCGACTCTTGAATACCAGTCCTCATGTGGTGACCACCCGCACCAGCCGTAAAACTATTTCATCGCTACTTCATAACTGTAATTTTGCTACTGTCATGAATACTGTGTTCTCCGGTGGTCTTAGGTGATCCCTGTGAAAGGGTCATCTGACCCCCAATGGGGTCGAGACCCACAGGTTGAGAACTGCTGATTAAGCCATCTGCAATAAGATCACATCAGCAGTCACTGTGACAGTAAGGCCCAAGGATGATACCACGTGCTGTTCATCACCTAGCCAGCGATCTGTAGCAAGGGCACATCAGTGGTGCTGCTGTGACTTCAAGTGCTATCCCCTGGCACTGCAGAAACCCAGCACAGGATGCCAACACGGAGACACCTGACACCTCAGCAAAGGGCCACCATGGGAGGCTGTCTTCCTTGTCATCTGGCACCAAGGTAATGTGTCCCTGATAAGGTAACTGTAGTGAAAGCTTTGGTGCCTTTAAAAAACTCAGTAAACATATTTTTGTTGTTGCTGTTTTGATCCCAAGTATGGGATGTGGGGCTGAATCAAATTGTCCACAGCAGCAGACTACTGGCCTTGTATGGGCTCTGAGAGGGGCCCTTTGCAGCTAGTTTAATTCTGAGGCCTCTAGAGAGGTAATAAAGGCCAGAGCCAGGAGAGTGACGGGGTAAGGGTGGGGAAGTCTGAGAAAGAAGAAGGCTTCTGCTCCCCCCCTGTGCTCCTGGTTACTGTTGATGCAGTTTGACAAGAAGTTGGAGATATCCTGAAATGAAGATTGGACTTGCCCCAAGGAACGCAACGACCTTAACCAGCAGGAAGTATCTGAAGAGAACTATGCCCCCTCTCTCCACTAACCTTTTTTCTCTCCTACCTGGTGTTGGATAGCTGAAAGGGATTGGAGTAGGAAGAAAGAGGCATAAGAATGCAAATAAATTAGATTGTTTAAAAATAGCACCTACAGGTGACACCCTCCCCCATCCCTGCTGTCAAGTGTGGAGACAATGCCATCATCACCCTGACCAATAGTTCTCTTTGCTCTGCCATCTGTCATTTCAGGAGATAATTCTCAAAGTCCCTCAGCAAAGGGGAGGCCACATTTGCCCACATTTGGACATCGTGTTCTACTGTCTCCCATGGGCACATTCCCTCACCACTCCAGGCTGCTGTGGTCACTATGTGCTTATGGCTGTCCTTATCTTGTTGTCCATCATGTCTCATCCTCTATCTGTAAGGGGTAACCAGAGGCCAGGTCTCTGTTCTCCTCATTCTAGCATTTGCTTAGCCTCCCCAAGCACGTGGATGGTTAGGAAGACAGGATGCCCACACTTCCCCACAGTGGACCCTCTGGTTGCTGGACCAGAGGCCAGAGCTCCCTGATCTTCATCACACACTCAGTGGTGGACACAGGCAGCACAGGGGTGTGATTTAGTCAGGGCCTAAGTGATGCTCAGGGTGGGGACCAGTGTGAAGAGTTTTGCTGTCCACAAGATCAGCAGCAGAGCACAGAATGAGGGGACAGGAGCTCCAGGTCGTATTTGCTGACCTCATCCCCCATAGCTGCTGATAGAGAAAGAGTGGAAGGATGCATGTCCAGAGTCAGCTGTAGACCTCACAGAGCCAGGAGCAAGCCCCAGAGCCAAGTACAGGCCCAGGTTCTAGAGCCAGGTGCAGGCTCACTGGCCAGGTGCAAGAGTCCAGTGGCAAAGTGCAGAGCCTAGGAGCCAGGCGAATAGCCTAGAGCCCGCAGGGCCCAGAGGCAGGTGCAGAACACACAACCAGGTGTATCACAGAGCCAACTGAGCAGCTCAGAGCCAGACAAAGGTCCCAGAGCCAGGTGCAAGAGCCCAGAGGCAAGTGCAGAACTCAGATCCAGGTGTAAGCCTAGGATCCAGGTGCAAGGCTCAGAGCCAGGTGCAAGGCTCAGAGCCAGGTGCAGACTCCAAAGCCATGTGCAGTCCCCAGATCCAGTTTGCTGTATGACAGTAACTACCGAGATGTAAGAGGATAGAAGAGGTTTTATTGAGCACTCAGAGGCCAAGAGTCACACAGCTGGTAGCAGGATCAAGCCAGCCAGATTGGATTGGTGAGGTGGAGCAGCCAGCATTTCCAGGAGCCGAGCAGGAGAGTAGCTGGGGGACACTCAGGCTCCAGACCTGTCTGGGCTGGTGAAGGAAGGGTGAGGGTGGGTGGCCCCAGGACAGCCAGCAGGAAGAGGGGTCAGGGAAGACATAGTGTAATCAGGTTCACAGCTAGACAGTCAGCAGCATGAGGAGGAAGCCTCATAGCAGACAGGCTGACAGCAGACACACAGCAGGATGGCTGGCAAGGGGAGCAGGTGCAGCAAGCTGGCTGGCAGCTAGAGCAGATGGAGACACAGGAGCCAGGCTTGCAGCATACCACACAGCAGGATTGCTGGCAGGGGGAGGAAGTGCAGCAAGCTGACTGGCAGCTAGACTGCTGGCAGCATGATGGCCATACTCCTCACTGAGGCAGGGTCAGGAAGTGGGTGAGCAAATAACAGCCAAGGCCCCTGCAAGACCCTAGACAGGCGATGTAGACAGAGAAGCTGGGGATCCGGTGAGAGGGAGCCCCAGAGCTTTGGGGTGATAACAGAGTCCACACAGCAGTTAGACTCCTGACCCAAAGAGAAGCCTCAGCAAGTGGGGCGGGAGCAGGCAGGGCGGCAGAGCAGGGACACACAGGAGGCTGGGCGGCAGCAGCTGGGCTGGCAGGAGGAGGCACAGCAGGAGGAGGTGGGCAGGCAGCAGGCGGGTCTGCACACGGGGCGACAGAGCAGGGACATGCTGGAGCAGGGCTTGCAGCAGACAGGAGCACAGCAGGATGGCTGGCAGCAGGAGGAGGAGCCAGAGCAGATGGGTGTGCAGCAGACAGGCTTGCAGCAGACAGGCACACAGCAGGAAGGCTGGCAGCATGAGGGCTGGCAGCTAGACTGCTGGCAGCATGAGGAGGATCCACAGCAGATGGGTGTGCAGCAGACAGGCTTGCAGCAGAGAGTCACACAGCAGGACTGCTGGCAGGGGGAGCAGGTACAGCAAGCTGGCTGGCAGCTAGACTGCTGGCAGCAAGAGGGTGTGCAGCAGACAGACTGGCAGCAGGGGCTGGACACACAGCTCAATGGGGTGCAGACGAGGGTCAGGCAGGTGGCTGGGGCACAGCAGCTGGGCTGGCAGCAACTGGGCTGGCAGCAGCTGGGGGCACAGCAGCAGGGCTGGCAGCAGCTGGGGGCACAGCAGCAGGGCTCACAGCAGCTCTCTGGGCAGTCGTCCACCTGCCAGGAGGAGTTGGTGTGAGCATCAGAGCAGATAGACATGGTGGAGGCAGCCATGGCAGGGCTGGCTGGGAGTTGGGAGTGTGTGAGTGTGTTGAGTGACTGTGTGAGTGATGAGGGAGAGTGTGTGTGTGTGTGTATGATGGGCTCTGGGCTTCTGGCTTTTATTCTCCAGGAATGTTTTGCTGCAAGAGGCTCTGCGCCCTTCCTCTTCCTTGTTTTTCAGTCTGGAGGGTGCTCTGCAGGGCTCAGGCATAAACTCCTGTTGTGCTGGTCGCTCTGCTTGGGCCTGGGCTGTCTGTTCCTGCTACCTATCGCTCACCTGTCATGGTTTTGGAGATGACCCTTGGTAATGAGGTTGTGTTCCGTGTCTCCAGTCTTGGACCTCAGTGGGGTGGCCTGGATGGCCTATGCCAGGGAGGTAGCAGGAGCAGGGGGAGGAGGGAGCTGGCCCTGGTCCCAGATGCTCCTCACAGGCGTACCTCTCCTGCAACCCTGCATCCCAGCATCCTCTTGCGCTCTCTTGGGATGTGCAGGGTAGCACCGTGGGCAGAGAGACAGCATTCAGACCTCACACAGCTGAGTCTCTCACGGTTCCTTAGAGGCCTCAGTTGACATGGGGGAGGGGTGAGCAGGGCCACTGTCACCAGAACCTCCCATGCCATCCTGGGGGCCAGGTAAATGACAAACCAAGAATCGGAATGATAACACGCATGCCTGGTGTTTGTGGGAACCCTCCACTAACGATTGAGTCTCCTGTCTAAGGAACTGTTCTGCCCTCATTTACAGGAGGTCAGCAGATGAAAGAGAAACTTTTCAGCACCTGGTAGCTTCCGGGCAAGGTCAAGGTGGGTCAAGGTGAGAGCAGGGAGAAGCTGAGCCACAAGTACAAAACACCGACGGGACTGTGAGACAGAGCTAGAGATGTGCACAGAGCTCTAAACCCTCTCAGGGAAGATCCCGGAGAGAATTCAGGATGGACAGGAAGCCCCTGGGGCTTAGGGCTGCTGTAGTATTTATTTGACTCAGATCGTCTGGTTGTAACCAAAGTTTTGCCCAGACCCACGTGGTTTATCTGCACACAGTACACTCCACTCTCCTTAAGCGTCAGCCTTAACCTTCTGTGGCCCATCACAGACTCTGTGAGCAAGGGGACAGCAGCCAGAGGGAGCCACCAGAAGCACTTGTCCCCAGCAGAACACAGGAAGCTTGGTGTCATGGCGTGGGAACAGAAAATCACAGTGCACAGACTTGAGTGACAGATCCAGTGAGCTCTGGGAAAGGTCCTTACCACGGTGAGGACAGGGACAGGGACAGGGACAGGGACAGGACTGCTATGTGCTTGGCGAGGTGCTCGGTACTTCCTGTCTGTTGTGGTTTAAGTGTGCATTGTCTCCACGAGGCTCACCATGTGTTTGGAGTCTTGACCCACGGTGGCTTATGTTGTTTGAAGGTATGGCCGAACTGTCAATGGAAGGTCATAGAAGGTAGAGCTTGGGGGTGGGGGAGGCTCACGGGCTGAGTCACTTGGCTGGAGCTCTGCCTCTTGATCCCTGAGATGTGAAAGGCCGAGTCACACGCTCCTTTTGCCATGCCTTCCCGCCAGGACTCAGTGCACCCTCTCAAACCCGGAGCCCAAACAGGCCTAGCTTCCCTAAGCTGGGTATATAATATGGCAAGAAAAAGATCTACTACCCCAAATCAGACTGGCGCTGTTTCTGCGGTGCATCTGACTGTGTGGTCTAGCCTTGGAACCTGTGTGTGAGAGGAATGTGGAAGAGTCCAGTGGTGGGAAAGTCTGAACAGCTTAATGGGCAATTCTGATGGTTCACGTGACCATAGGTCAGTTCGGACAGCGAAGACCCGACTCACGAGATTTCAAAGAATAGGGCTCTACTGGGACCAGGGCTCAAGGCCATTCAGGGTTACACTTTGTCAAAGAGGCTGGCTACGTTCTGCCCACATCCCAGAATACTGAATGGGACTAAATTAAAAATTAACGGACTAGTCTGTTTGATAGAGGGAATTTTAAAGATAGCCTATCATCGGCCTGTGGCATGGTTGATGCTCGCTGCCTTTCTCCGCGTTTACAGTGAGAACTCTGAACCAAAAGCATAGCGCAAAAGAGGTGAAGAGTGTGCAGTTGAGTGAGAAAAAGTGGGAGAGAATTTAGCCTCCAACAAAGCAGCGGTGGAGGTTGCAGACGCCAACGGAAGCAAACGTAACTGCTGGAGAGATCAACGCAAATAAGGGAAAACTGCATGCTGTGAACTGGAATAACAGAGGCGAGGCCTTCAGCGTGAGAATGTCTCCACTCCAGGGCAACATGCTCCAACAAGACCATTGAGGTCCTCTTCTGCCCACTCTCCACAGAGGTCACTGTGCCTGTGGGGAAGGAGGGCCAGGCCAGGCCTTGAGCTGGGAACACAATGTGCTGTCAATGTCTGTGTAGTGCTGTGGTTTTAGACATGCAGCGCACATGAGTTGCAATGTCATGGTGCATGTGCCAAGGTTGCAGCAAGCCTCTGAGGCCAGGCACTGTCCCCACGTGAGCTTGTATGGGCCAAGCAGGAAGCTGCAAAGGTGAATCCCAAGTAGTAATGCAGACGTAGAAAGCACTGTAAGAGGGACCCCAGGAGGTAATGCTTGGAGATGCCAGGCATGTCAGAAATCTGTTGGGGGGAGCTGCAGGCATGGGATGGGATTTACCAAAGAAAGAGACATGTGCTGTAGGCAACAGAGCTGTAGGCAGTGCTCCTCATGGCACCAGAGTCCCGACAATGGCACCATGAGGCTGTGAGGCTGGACGCAGAGCTGAGCGAGTTTGCCCTGTTGGGTTTTGGCTTTACTTGGTGTGACATTTCTGTGCTTATCTGCTCATCTCCATTCCTCCTGTTTGGATTGGTAATATTTCTATGTTGGTGTATGTGAGCAGGGTTTGATTTAGGGGCTCGTGGCTCATGATCACAACTTGCATTTCAAAAGGGATTTTGGACCTTTAACAGTGCTGTGACTGTCGGGAGACGATGGAAAGTTTTGAATTTGTACTCAATGTACTTTTGCTTCGAGGGGCAGCCATGAGCCGAGGGCTGTGTGGCCAGCTAGAATGTCCTCCTTGGGCTCCTGTGTTTGAAGGTCTGATCCCCAGCTGCCGGTACTGTTTTGGGAAAGTTATGAAACCTGCTGGGGATCGGATCTAGCTGGCAGATGTAGGGGAACAGGGACGGGGTGTGAGGGTTCTGGATGAACTCTGCTTTGGTCCCGAGCTCTTTGCTTCCTGGTGAGAAGGCACGAGGAGCCTGTGCAACACGCTCCTGCTGCTATGAGCACGCCATGCTTCCACCGCCATGTTTGCACTGCCACGCTTTACTCACCATGGCAGACTGAAGCACTTTCCAGTGAGAAGCCACACACACACACACACATACACACACACACACACACACACACACACACACGCAAATCCTTAGGTTGTTACCACCAATGCAACTCATTCAGTAGCTATCCAGTCAGGTCACCTTCTCAATTAAGTTATATTTAGACAGATATGGAGAACTGGGCACAGAGAGGTTAAGCAGCCTGCCCCTGGCTGCACAGTAAGACATACCATGACTCCCTGCATTCCAAAATAAAAGACAGGAAGCACATAAGGAAATATAACCTGAAGCATCTGGGTTGAAGATTTCCCAGGGAGGCAGGGAAAAACAAATTAGCGCCACGGAGCCTCCACCCAATGGCTTCAGGGACAAACACAAGCAGGTTCTTCCACAGAAGGAAAAAAATAAAAATAAAAAGATAATAAACAGAGTGAGCGTCTCCTTGAGCCCAAGCATGGCAAGTCAGTCACAAGGGAGATGGGAAAGCACAGCCAGGACAAAAATAATCCCCAAGAAACGAGGTGGCTTGAATAGAATGACCCCCACAGACTCCCTGTTTGAACGTTTGGTGCCCAGTTGGTTGGCCCTTTGGGAAGAATTAGGAGGCGCGGTTTCATTGAAGGACACGGTGGGCCCCTGGGGTGGGCTTGGGGATTTCAGAAGCCCACATCACTTCCAGTGAGCTCTCTCTGTCTCATGCCTGTGCGTTAAGGTGTATGCTCTCAGCCACTGCTCCAGCGCCATGTCTGTCTGCCTGTTGCCGTGTTCCCTTCCATGGTGGTCACGGGCTCTCTGGAACATTGAGCCCAAGGATTAAATGCTTTCTTTTATAAGTAGTGGTGGTCATGGTGTTTTGTCCCAGTAACAGAAAAGGAACTGAGACAAGTCATAATGGTTGTGGAGCCGGAGGGGATGATTCAGTGGTTAGGAGCACTGGCTGCTCTTCTAGAGGACCTGAGTTCATCGCCCAGTATTTCCTTAGGTACTGTAACTCCACCTCCACAGGACCCCACACTCTGTTCTGAACTATACTCATGTGCAGAAGCACACAACAAAACAGACACACATACACACAGACATACACAGACATACAGATACACAGGCACAGACACATATAGACAAAGACACACAGACATACACACACACATAGAAACAGACACACTTATACATAGACACAGACAGACACACACATACACCTACACATAAGCATACATACACACACACACACACACATACACAATTAAAAAAAAGTTTTAAGCTGGACTCGGTGGTGCACACCTGTAATCCCAGCACTCAGAGAGGCAGAGGCAACTGGATCACTGTGGGTTCAAGGCCAGCCTGGTCTACAAAGCCAGTCCAGGACAGCTAAGGCTACACAAAGAAAGCCTATCTTGGAAAAAAAAAGAATAAAAATAAAAATCTATTTTTTAAAAAGAAAAAACTTGGGGACACTTTTAGCTAGGTGAACAGGAGCAGAATATCAGTGGGACAGATGGATGGACAAGAACACTGGTCTCTGAAGGACTCCAGGTCCACAGGTCACAGAGCTACCTGTCCATCAGTGTGTTCTACAGCATTCTTCCCAGCCTAGGTGTCTACCAACAGGAACAGATAGATAGAGTGTGCAAGTCTACACAGCCGAACTTCCTCTACACGCAAAGAGCAAAGAAAGACACGTTTTAAAGGAAATGGCAAAAACTCGGCAGTGGGGCTGGTGAGGCATAGTGGCAGAAACCACGGCTCAAGCCTCTGGGCATAAGGTGGTGTGAATTATCCTGGCTCCCACATTTCATCCACTGCTAACCAGACAGTAACAGGACGCATTCATCCCAGTGAAGTGATTGCGTCTTAGACGTAGCGTGTCAGCATAATTTCTGTTTCTATAACAAAAACACCAAAGGCCAGGTGCTTATGAAGAAAGGAGGTTTATATAGTTCATGGTTCTGGAGGCTGAAACACAGCAGCATGGCCCAAGTTCTGTCATGGTCCCCCCAACTGCATCTTACCACGGTAGATGGCAGCCTGGAAGGAGGTCATGTGAAGGGAGGGAAACCCTTGAGGTGAGGAGTTAGTTCTGACCTTCACCATGCCCCACCTCTAGGGTACCATTCCACCAAGGACCAGATGCCCGAGACAGACCCTGGTGACACCCTCCAGCCACACTCAGACAGCACTAGGTGGGAAACCTGGTTATTAAATCAATTCCACTCATCTGTGTTTGCATTTTCAACCTGCCACACTGGGGTTTGCCTGTGTGGGGGGCTGCATCTGCTGGACAGTGCTGTTGGAGCATGCCAGTCCCCAGGTGGACACAGGCAGAGCGTCACATAAGGTGGGAGAGCCGAGCCGGCCTGTCTCACTCAGGAACTCCCCACACATATCCTCAGCTTCAACAGCTGAGAAGTAATCGTGAACCCACAGCTCGGGGCAAAGCCTGAAGCAAAGAGACCACGTCCCCACACAGCGTCACCCAGTCAAGGCAGGCGATGACTTCCAGGATGCTGCCTGGGCACGGGGCCTCCCTGACCATGGCTGCTTAACCCATCCAGAAATGGGGTTCCTGCCCTCCATACACCCCAACTGTTCGGACTCAAATGGCCAAAGGGCATTCTTGCCTGACTTCAGCTCTCCGTGATGGAGAAACAAGCTTCATTTCCAGAACCCTCCAAGGAGGGAGTGTCCATCTTCCGAGATCAGGCTGGCCACCGTCAGTGGGAGACCCACAGAGGTGAGCCATGGTGACAAGGTGCTGGGCAAAGGAAGGACCCGGATGGCAGCTGTTGCCTGCCCTTCTTGCCTCCTCCAAGTAGGCCTTCCTTGGAACTGGAAGGAAACTGACCAAGCCCATGTTCGTTGAAAGGCTGCAAGGAGCTGTTCCTTCAGGTAAGGAGCCACAAGATCCACCACAGCAGCCAGTGGGGTCAGGGGCTGCTGGAGCACAGAGCCATCTGCCTGCCAAGCCACCAATTCCCATTCTGCTGACAAGCTTGTGACTTAAAAGATTGATTTATTTGTGTGTGTGTGTGTGAGTGTTTGTTTGTGTAAATGTTTGTGTGTGTATAAGAGACTGTGTGTGTGAGTGTGTATTTGTGTGTGTTGTGTACCTATGGATGTCAGAAGATAGCTAGCTGAAGTCAGTTCTCTTTCACTACCTTGTGGGATCATCTGAAAATCAAACTCATTTGGCAGTGTCCTATTAAGCGCCTCTGAAGATCTCTCTAGCCCCCCCGGACTCATGTGTCCCGGTTGGTCCTTGGGAACAAGTGTCAAATCTAATAAAGCTGATCGTGGATCCTGGAGCTTCTGACCCCTTCATCCAAGGCCTCCATCGGCACTCCGTCAGGGACAAGACCATGACTCAGCCAGAAAAAGGACAAGGCACGCAAGGAAACAAGCCACCAGAAGTGAGAACTGGCAGAAACTTCTAGAAACAGAAGTGGCTCTCGGAAATGATCGACATGGGAACGACCACTCAAATTGGAAAGTAAATAAAATGCAGAAGCTTCCAGAACCAGCCCAGCAACACAGACTCTTCCAGGAATCTCTGTTTGTTTTATTTCACAAAGGGGCATAGAGGACAGGGAAGGGAGCTGAGTGGGTGGGCGAGGTCACAGAGAAGACCCAAGGTCAGCTTAGCTCTGAGGCCTGCATAGGGGACAGGAGTACAGAGTAGGGTGTCAGGCCTCAGCAGAGCCCTGCTGGCCCTAACCATGGCAGGTGTCTCCCTGGAACCTGCAGGGACACACACACACACACACACACAGAGAGAGAGAGAGAGAGAGAAAACCAAATAGCCAGCAGAAGGCCAACATTGGATGCAGCTCAAGGCCAGCGTCTCAGAGAGACTGAGCTATGACACATGAAGCCTGTCCCCCTGCATGGCCAGATGTTCTAGGGCAGCCTCAGAAGGTTTGCAGGAGTCACAGCTGGTCAACTGGTCTCGGGCTAGTAGCCTCCATCTGGCCACCGGATAAAAAAGAGTGTGGTGGAGGCAAGAGGTAAGATACTGGGAACTGAGCAGGGAGACATGGGTACCAGGTTGAACCCAGTTGTGGGGAGCAGGACTGTGGGGTTCAAGACTCTGAGGGTATCAGACCTGCACCTGGGGGATGCTAAAGAATGGGACAGGCCCATCAGCAGCTGGACTTCTGGCCCGAGCAGAGGCCACAGCAGGCCAGGCGGGAGCAGGCAGGGCGGCAGAGCAGGGACACACAGGAGGCTGGGCGGCAGCAGCTGGGCTGGCAGGAGGAGGCACAGCAGGAGGAGGTGGGCAGGCAGCAGGCAGGTCTGCACACGGGGCGGCAGAGCAGGGACATGCTGGAGCAGGGCTTGCAGCAGACAGGAGCACAGCAGGATGGCTGGCAGCAGGAGGAGGAGCCAGAGCAGATGGGTGTGCAGCAGACAGGCTTGCAGCAGACAGGCACACAGCAGGATGGCTGGCAGCAGGAGGACTGGCAGCATGAGGGCTGGCAGCTAGACTGCTGGCAGCATGAGGAAGATCCAGAGCAGATGGGTGTGCAGCAGACAGGCTTGCAGCAGACAGGCACACAGCAGGATGGCTGGCAGCATGAGGGCTGGCAGCATGAGGACTGGCAGCTAGACTGCTGGCAGCATGAGGAGGACCCAGAACAGATGGGTGTGCAGCAGACAGGCTTGCAGCAGAGAGTCACACAGCAGGACTGCTGGCAGGGGGAGCAGGTGCAGCAAGCTGGCTGGCAGCTAGACTGCTGGCAGCATGAGGGTGTGCAACAGGAAGATTGGCAGCAGGGGCTGGACACACAGCTCACTGGGGTGCAGACGAGGGTCAGGCAGGGGGCTGGGGCACAGCAGCTGGGGACACAGCAGCTGGAGACACAGCAGCTGGGCTGACAGCAGCTGGACTGGCAGCAGCTGGGGGCACAGCAGCTGGAGACACAGCAGCTGGGCTGGCAGCAGCTGGGGGTACAGCTGCAGGGCTCACAGCAGCTCTCTGGGCAGTCGTCCACCTGCCAGGAGGAGTTGGTGCAAGCTTCAGAGCAGACAGACATGGTGGAGGCGGCCATGGTGGGGTTAAGCTGGAGAAGGGCGAGTGTGTGGATGTGTGAGTGTGTGTGTGTGTATATGTGTGAGGTGCCATGGTGGCTGGCTTTATACCCCTAGGTTGCTTGTGTTGTGCCTCAGCTCCAGCTTCCTTTTCCTGGTCATGTTTGGAGTCAGACTGTCACCTCGCTGTTGATGGGCTGTCAACAAATACTGCTGTCTGGTGAGGTTCTGGAGCTGCTCCTCCCTTTCCCCCTTCCTCCCCACCCCGGGAGAAATTCTACCGAGATGCTCTGATCACATGGGAGACCAGGATGGCAGCCGCCATGTGACTGCCTGGAGGTGTCCTATCTCAGAATTCTTAGTCCTTAGGGCAGCATCCCTGCCAGAGCAGAGATGGAGTCGGGGCACTAGGGCTGCGGGTTTTGAGGATGGTGCCATGTTCTCCTGAATTGCTCTGTAGACTTGCTGTCTAGGGGTGCCTCCTGCTGTCAGTGGGAACCCCTTTGTGCCTGTGGCAGGCTCGAGGGAGCCTTCCTGGGGTAGAGGTTGGCTCACAGCAGGTGTGAGAAAGAGGTAGCCTGGTATCAGGGCAGTAACCACCTCCTGATCACTGCCATCTGTCACGTTTCTTGGGAGCCCCTGACAGTGCCTGTAACGTTCCTACATCCTTTGTCTCCTCTGAGCTTGGGTGCTCAGAGCTCCCGTTTTTGCAGGGGCACTGCGGAGCTCCCTCCCTCAACACAAGTCCACTGGGGACTCAGACCGTGTGAGGACAGCTTGTTTACCAGAGCGTTGTCCCACACGCCCGCTCACTCAGCACTGCTCCAAGCCCGGTGGGCATCCAGAGTCTATGTGGTTCCTAAACTATGCCACATTTCTGAGGGTCAAGGGCACCTCCTCAGCGGATGCTCTGGGCTGCAGAGTCTCCAAATAGCTTCTCGCTCTACCAGGCGCCAGCTAGGATGGATGAAGGCAGGGCTTGGAACTTCCGTGGTTCTGATGGTGAGTAAGATGCTGGGCCCTCCACGCAGGCAGATGGAGAAGTTCTGTCTCAGACAAAGGCGGAAACCTGTCCGGTTCGGTGAAAAGACATCAATCTTCACACCCCGGGGGCTCAGCTGATAAGACAGAGCCACTTGGTAGATTCCCCAAGCAGACTTTTAAAATGAGCTGAACTCAAACCCAGGGGAAGGTCTTGAAAACTGCCAAGGGAACCCTGAGAGCAGCAATGGCCAGCCTTGGTCAGATACCTGGAGGCCAGACGCGATGGGTGAGAATTACAGACACAGCAAAACCGTTTCAGAAACTAAGGCAAAATAGAGGCAGCCCGATAAACAAAGGAAGAGACTCTGCCATCAGCAGGCATGGAACAAAGTGGCAGGGTACAGTATGGGGAAAAAGTTTTACTAGCTGCATATCCGACAGAGGGCTAAGATGTAAAATACATAAAAGAACTCAAAAGAGTGGGCATCAAGAAGACAAATGACAAATTTTAAAAAACATGGGTACAGACAGATCTACACAGAGAGTTCCAGAAGATGAAACACAGATGGCCGGAGGATGCTCAGAAATGTTCAACATCCTTAGTCATCAGGGAGATGCGAATCAGAACTACTTTAAGATGTCATCTTACACCTGTCAGAATGGCCCAGGACAATAAAATAAGTGACAGCTCATGCTGGCAAGAACATGGGGGTAGGGGGGACACTTCTTCATTGTGAGGGTATGTGCAAACTTGTGCAGCCCTTGTGGAAATCAGTGAGATGGTTCCTCAGAACCTGGAGCGTATATATATATACGCTCTACATAGACACTTGCTCCTCCATGATTACTGCTGCTCTATTTATTATAGCCAGAAACTGGAAACAGCTTGGATGTCTCTCAGTGGATGAATGGGTAAAGAAAACGTGGTATATTTACACAACAAACAATTACTCGGCTGTCAAAAAATAAAACCATAAAATTTGCAGGTAAATTGATGGAGCTAGAAAATAAGATTCATCCTGAGTGAGGTAACCCAGATCCCAAAAGATAAGTATATATATATATAGTTATGAATGAACAGGGTGGGGCTATAATTGGAGAATTAAAGGAAAGGGAACAGAAGAGGAGGTGAGGAGGTGAACACAAGGAGGGTGAACTAAAACTAAAGATCATTTGGGGAGGGTGTCATTTGAAAACCTGCTATAGTCAAAGCTTCTTAAAATATATACATGTATGAAAAAGGTACAAAGAGTCACCAAGAACAGGGGAGAGAAAGCCCCAACTAGACATCACATTGAAACCTCCAGTGTTGGGGATGGGTTCTGTCTAATTCAGTTGTTGGCTAAGGGGTCCCCCAAATAACGCAAGCTCTTTCCAAGGCTTACCACATGCTGACGGTAAGGGCCTACCTAGAACCTTCACCCCTGCTGAGCAGTTTTCTTGATACTGTAAGGCACTCTGCCTTACAATAAACATCCATCAGCTACAAACCCTTCAGTCTACAACAGTAATCTGTTCACAAGATATGCTGGTACAATAGTGGCACCAAAGTTGTGGCAGTAACCAGCCATTATCTGGTTGGATTTAAGTCCTGCTCCATGAGATGGAACTCATGCCTGACACTGCTTGGGTGGCCAAGAGTATGAGTTCAGATAGGACATGGACCTAGAGGGAAACCAGACTCTTCTGTCCTGCTAAAGGAACTTATCAATAAAATGACTCCTGATGATATTCTGCCATACGCCCAGAGCAGGACCTGGTTCAGCCACCATCGGAGAAGCTTCCTCCTGCAGTAGACGGGACCAGCCACAAAGACCCACAACTGGGCAATGTGTAGACAGCGAGAGAGCTGGGAGCATGTAATTCTAAACGGATGTCAAATCCTCCCCTCGGGACTCAGGGAACTCTGCAGAAGAGGAGGCGGAAAGAGGGGAAGAGCCAGAGGGGATGGAGGGCACTAAGAAAACAAGTAAACACAATAGGATTGATGCAATGTGAATTTTCAGAGACTCTGGCAGCATGCATAGGGCCTGCACAGGTCTAAGCCAGAGGGGATCCCGGGGCTGAATGGGGACAAACCGCAACCCCTAACTCGAACTGATAACCACTCAAAAAGGAAAAATTAGTTTTCTCCGAGTCTCACTAGGTAGACAAACCACGCTTACAGGGCAGGCTCCATGCCTAGCAGTAGATGATTAACACAAAACAAACTCAAAAGTATTTTTTTTTCCCCAAAGGTATTTTTTGAGGTTTTTTTGTTTGTTTGTTTGTTTGTTTGTTTTTGGTTTTTTTTTTCCCTCATAATGCTTTGTCTCGGCCTTCTTCTTTCTTTCTTTCTTTTCTTTTTCTATCTTTAACATTTATTTATTTATTTATTTATTTATTTATTTATTTATTACCTTACAGGTATTTTGCTTATATATTATGGTTTCCAACTTTGTGTTTTTGTTGGGTTTCTGTGTGTGCAAATGTGTATGCCTCTGTATCTGAATGTGTTTCCTGTGTTTTTCTCTGGCTGTTTGTGTTTGTTTGTTTGTTTGTCCTATCCTGGTTTGTATTTCTTTTAACTTATTCTAGTCACCCGAAGGTGAATGAACCCATAGGAGAAGCCAACAGCCCAGAGGTGATCTGGAGATAGCCAATATAGAAGACAATGGGCCACTTAACCTCCATCCTGCTCCAAAGACTTTAAAAGGCAAACATTTATGGGCAAGTCATTAAACCATAGTGCTGAAGGCTTGGTGCCAGCTTATAGTGCTGTTGGGTGGTGGAGGGGCCTTTAAGAAGTGGAAATAAGGGGAGCCTAGGACCCTGGGACCCTGGGACCCTGAGACCCTAGTCCTCCTCTCTTTGTTTCCCAGCCACCGGGAGTGGGCGGATTCCTGTCACACTCCCCATTAAATAGCTCAATGACTGTGGGAATAACCTGGCCGTACCTCCCAAGTCACAGAGTTCCTGCATGACTCAAGAATTCCACCTCTAGATTTGTTCCCGGGAGCAACATGAGTGAGTCCACACAGGACATGCATGCTGACAGCGGCAGCATTTACAAGCCAAAAGAGGAGGCAGCCGTGTGCCTGCCAGTCACTGATCAGAGAGGGACTAAGGTATGGGCAGAGCATGCACACACCACGGGAGGTTATTCAGCTATGACCAGGGGGACATATGCTGAGCAGTCAGTCACGAAAGGCTGGATACGGCGATCCATTTATGCAAAATGTACGCTCATGACTTTGCTGGCCACCATGGAGCTGTGCACGCCCGCATACCAACAGCCACGGAGCTATGGTTATCTGGGTTCGCAACAGCAGCCATGGGGTGGTGCACATTCATCACCATATCCGTAACCACTGAGCTCCGCAGAGTCTTGGCTTAGAGCAACCATCAGGCCACCCAAACTGGTGACCATGCCAACGACAGATCTGCACAACCGTCACCATAGCAGCAACTACTGGGCTGTGCCAACCAATGGCTAGAAGAACAACCATTGAGCTGCACATATTCAGGGCTACAACCAACACTGGGTCATCCAGCTCATGGCAATACCAACCACCATCAGGCCACACAAACCCACGACTATACCGACAACCGTACAAGGCTGACTGTTACCACAACCATTGAGCTACATAAATCCACGACGATACCATTCGCCATTAGGCTGCACAGATCCTTGGCTATTTATTCACCAGCCCTTGGCGGTACAAACCCATGCACGTGTCAACAGCCACCCCACTGCGTGGTGCAAACCTGTGGCTGCACCAACAGCCACCAGGCCAGAGGTTGCGCAGACAGACTGATGGGGCCTCGATGTGGGCAAGGCAGTCCACCCTGACCCAAGGTTCCTATAACCAAGTGGCTCTGTGTGGCCCGGATCAGCCCAGCGCTTTGTGGGTGCCGACGCTGGGAACATTAGGAAAGAAAGTCAGGCCGCTCTTACAAGAAAGAAAAACTGCCACTGACCTTGGGTGGAAGGTCGGGGACCCTCAAGGTGACGACAATGGAGAATTCTTCAGGGAAGAGATCACAGCTGGAGAAGAGTCTAGAGGCGGGGAAGCTCGCGGTACGGGGCTCGGTGGCTGGGAACTGGAGGCCCCGCACACCCTCCGCCTGCACCATCCGGATCCCGCTTGTAGCACCATTCAAAGGGACCACCTCTGCCAGGATGTCCAGGGGACGAAGGTCTGTGGCAAAGAAATGATGGGGGCAGGGGTTAGGCAATGGCTGGGCCACGTGACAGCCACGATGGCTTATTCTACAGTGTCTTGAGAATTTCCAGCTTTCGCACCATGAAAGCTGTCAGAGCCACGCTAGAGCTGTGGTGTCAAGCTGTGAACTCCAAACAAGTTAAACAGTGAATTTGGCTAGTGCACAGGAGCAGACTTCCAGCATGGCTGACGGATGGCGAGGAGCAGTCATGGCGGGTAGTACTGGGGCTGTAGCCTGCCACAGAGGGGCCCACTGCCCACACAAGAAAACAGCCCTGAGGACATCTGCAGAGCCACTGGACACTGTGTTTGCTACTGTCCTCATGACTGGGACGTGTTCTAAAATATCCCACATAACCCTCCCTTTGCCTTTAAAAATGTCCCCTTGCCTCAGCCTTCTTGAGCTCACCCATGGTTTACCACAGTGTGTGTTCTCACTACTTTCTGTCTCTGCCCTTTGGAGATACCCTATGTGTGTGTTACCCAAGTTGCCTCACTTTTTCCTGGGAGCGGAGAGCAAGGCTATCGACCCCTGCTTTACCATTTAGGAAGTATAGGTGTCTAACACCAACAGGGATTCTGTCTCGCCTCTGTGTATGTGAGTGACCACTGAAGGGCATGAGCCACGTGGTAGCCAAGTTCAGCCCCTGAGGACAGGAAGCAACAGGCCATCCACAGCTCGTCTGGTGCCATGCAGGACCCCCGGGGCACTGTCTGTGGGGAGGCGGGCAGGGTGTCCTGTGTCTTCCATCAGCTAGAGAGGGAGGAGAGGAGGCACCTGGGAAGCGCTCTGCTTCCTAAGTCAACAGCACTAGAAACGGAATCAACAGTCTGGTCTGACCCTCACCGGTCATGGAGAGCTTTGGTGCTGAAAGAGAGCCTTTGGGACCATCCCACTGGGCCCTGGGAGGAGGTCGGGAGGAGAGCCAGGTGGGTTGGCTGTGTCCACAAGAACTGACCAAGGAAAAAGAAGACAAGAAAGCTGCGGGCCTAGATTCCTGACAGAGAATGAAGATCTTTAGAGAAGTGTTAGCATGTCACGCTAGCTGTAGAGAGGGACAGTGCATCACACAGGAGCCTGACACTGGCCAACATGCCAAAGCAGTTAATATGAGGACAACTCGGGATCTCCCCTGTGGTATTAATGACCCCCTGAGTCTGTCAGTGTGAAATAAAAATTTAAAAAAATCCTTTTAATAAATACATAAAAATATACATCTGTTAAAAATAACAAAGGAGGCTGCCAGGTGGTGGCCCATGCTTTTAGTCCCAGCACTTGGGAGGCAGAGGCAGGCAGATCTCTGAGTTCGAGGCCAGCCTGGTCTACAGAGCAAGTTCTAGGACAGCTAGTGCTACACAGACACTCTGTCTTAAAAAACAAAACAAAAAGTAACAAAGAAAACCCTAGAATTCTCTCTACATAAACAAAAAAGCGGTTAACAGACAAGAACGTTTAGGCCAGACAAAGGCAGCCTGGAAGTCCAAGAACTGTAATGGGGATACCATGGCTTGCTTCCATAATGACCCTCAGGCCTATGCTGAAGGGCTGGTTCCTAGCTGACAGCACAATTGGAGGTGGCATCACAGGAAGTGGGGCCCAGCAGGAGGAAGTTAGGTCATTGGGGGCATGGTCTTGAAGAGGTTCTGGGATTCAGGATTGTTTCTCGTTCTCTCTCTCTCTCTCTTTTCCTGGTTGTGGTGAGATGAGCAGCCTCACCCCTCCACATGTCCTACACGATGTGTGTCTCACTGCAGGCCCAAAGTGCCAGGGCCAACCCATCGTGGATGGATTCCTCCAAAACCATGAGCTAAACTAAACCTTTCCCTTTTCTCAGGTAATGACCTGGGGAATGCCATCGCAGCATCAGTGGGAAGTCAACTCACAAAGGAAACGCTAGATGCCCCGGCCCACTGTGCTCACGCAGAACTTGGCCTGCTTCCGGGGAGGCCCAGGGAACACCGTTCCTGCAGCAGAGCATGGGGCCTTGTTTATAACTTCCACCTGCGGGAGAACAGCTGAGCCTGGACCAGAGGGTAGTCAGCAGTGGAGAAGGTAGGAAGAGCTCAAGATAAGCCAGCGGTCAAATGAGGCAGAACGGATAAGGAATGAAGAATGAAGAAACCAATGAAGAAACAGGGAAGAGGGCTGGGTCTGCTTTTCGACATAGTTCAAGACACAGTGTACAGCGGCCAGACAGATGGGCTGGAGGCAGAGCCCACAGAACCATAGTAACCAGACAGAGGACAGGGCTCCAGGGGAGTGGAAATGATGGGCAGATGGTTCCATAGCAACCGGCTGTTGGGAGTTTCCCAGAACCCCCTGGCACGTGTTAGCAACAAAGGGGAAATGGCAGCAGAGACTTACGTGCATGGGTCCCACAGGCCACACTGTGTGCTGAGCTGTGGCCTCACATGAGCCTCAGTTTGACTGGGAGAAATGCAGATGTCCCATGAGCAGTGTTGTACCGACAAGCAAGCTCTTTTCCCCAGAGTCAGGGTCACAGGAAGGAAGGGCTGAAGGCCATAAGGCCTCTCTCAAGCCATGGGACACTGGTGCCAACTGCTGGATCCTGGTGAAGCCAGTCCTGGTGGAAAGCAACAGGCCGGCGGGAATATTTGGATTTGGTGACGGGTTTGTGGGTGTGCTGGTCGGCTCCCAAGCAGGAGCTCCAGGTGGCCTACAATGTGATCCCTCAGGAGATGATGGGTTCACACAGGTCTTGGACCTGCACACGTGACTGTCTTTGAGAGTAGGGTCTTTGTAGATGTCCAAGGTGTGATGGGTCTCTAGGTGGGCTACAAAATATCTGATGGGCGCCCTTATAGAAAGGGATGTGTTAGACTCAACCCACAGGGAGAAAGCAGATGTCAACACTGCTGGTAATGCTGGGGTCCAGGTAGCCTGGGCAGCCCCCTCAGCTCAGACCAACCAGCACTGATACCTAAGGTGGACCTCAGTCTCCATGGTGAGACGGGCACATCTCAGTTAGCTATACCGTTGAGGTACTTGGCTGCACACCTTGAAAAAACTGACAAATCCCTGCAGGGAAATCATAGCGTTTCTCTACCCTGAAGCCCCAGGGGCCTTTGCTAACCACCGCCACCCCAGAACTGTAGACTCCTGTCTCAGCTCAAGAGGCACAGGGCCAGGACTGATTGATGGCCACATGTCCCTCTAGCACCATCAATACCCCAGACCAGTACTGCCTTACCCCCAAACAACCCAGGAAGGAAGCCCAAGTGACCGGCATGGAACATAACTTATTGTTATGAGACTAAACATGAGGTGAGGCACCAGCTGTGAGCAGCAACTCGGGAAATAAAAATAGGAACAGAGCCAACAGCAACCAGGAAGGAGTGGTCTACCAGCCAGGGAGGAGTATAAAGCCAGTGTATCCTGCCCCTGACACATGAACTCACACATTCACTCAGCACCCACTCACCCTCCTCCAGCCAACCCCGCCATGGCCACCTCCACCATGTCTGTCTGCTCTGATGCTCGCACCAACTCCTCCTGGCAGGTGGATGACTGCCCAGAGAGCTGCTGCGAGCCCTGCTGCTGCCAGTCTAGCTGCTGCCAGCCCAGCTGCTGCCAGTCCAGCTGTTGCCAGCCCAGCTGCTGTGCCCCAGCCCCCTGCCTGACCCTCGTCTGCACCCCAGTGAGCTGTGTGTCCAGCCCCTGCTGCCAGTCTGTCTGCTGCACACCCTCATGCTGCCAGCAGTCTAGCTGCCAGCCAGCTTGCTGCACCTGTTCCCCCTGCCAGCCATCCAGCTGTGTGACTCTTTGCTGCAAGCCTGTCTGCTGCACACCCATCTGCTGTGGATCCTCCTCATGCTACCAGCAGTCTAGCTGCCAGCCCTCATGCTGCCAGCCCTCATGCTGCCAGCCATCCTGCTGTGTGCCTGTTTGCTGCAAGCCTGTCTGCTGCACACCCATCTGCTCTGGCTCCTCCTCCTGCTGCCAGCCATCCTGCTGTGCTCCTGTCTGCTGCAAGCCCTGCTCCAGCATGTCCCTGCTCTGCCGCCCCGTGTGCAGACCCGCCTGCTGCCTGCCCACCTCCTCCTGCTGTGCCTCCTCCTGCCAGCCCAGCTGCTGCCGCCCAGCCTCCTGTGTGTCCCTGCTCTGCCGCCCTGCCTGCTCCCGCCAGGCCTGCTGTGGCCTCTCCTCGGGCCAGAAGTCCAGCTGCTGATGGGCCTGTTCCTGGTGCCAGCTGGCTCAGGTCCCTCTCAGCTTCTCCAGTCTGACCCTGATCTGGGATAGATGACCTCCCCTCCAAGATGGAGCCCCCAACCTGTCCTTTGTGACTTGACCTCTCCTCCTGCTTCCCGGGAGGCCTGCTGATCCTCCAGGACTCTGTCCCGCCCCCCCCATCCCTCTGCTCTGCCCCCCCCCCCCAGTCCCTCTGCTCTGGCTGCCCCCAACATCAGCCTGTCATCAGCCCAGGGCTTCAATAAACGCTCCTAACGACCTAGATCTCTTCTCGTGCTCTGTAATATGTGGCTCAAGTAAATGTCCATCTCCTTAGCCAGGATGTTTCTAGGAGGGGAGGGCTCCACTAGGCAAATGATAAGGGACAGGTGGCCACCTCTCCTGGGGTCTCGGTGTGACTTAGGGCTCCTCCCCCAAGAGTTCAACTTTCTCCGACCCCTACAGGTGGCTGGTCACCCACAGGTATGGGCAGAGTGGTCATCAGGCCTTTACAGGCCACCCCAGCGACTGCTCCTCTTGATCTCGCTAGTCACACAAGGGAAGCCACACTCATGGTTCCAGGCACCATGGCCCCTGGGCCTGGGCTGCCCTGTGAGTCCTGCCCGCCTGCCTGCCTGAGAATTCTCCACAGGGTATACAGAGAGAAACACGACAGACTCATCTGGAAATAAAATCATTGTGGGGCTAATGGGACACAGGAGCAGGCACTGCCCAGCCCCCTCCACTGAGACCCAGGGACATAGGCTGCATTGGGTCTCTACTCACAAGGGACCATGATGTCAGCCCCCTCTGACATGGAGAAGCTGCACCTGGTGCACAGGTTCGTGAACAACATGTCAAGACCTGGAAACTTCCGCTTTGGGTGGCTGGGGAGGAGGCCAAGGCTATCATGCTCAGCTGACCATTATCCCCAGTGAAGCAAAGACGGCGATGTCCATGCCCCCATCCCACCCTGGACACCACTGACGGACCCTGCCTTCCCTCACTGAGCCCTTCTTGTCCCTCCAGCCTGCATCCATCAGTACCCAGAGCCCCCCAGCCAGGCTGTTCATCAGGGCCTCAGGCATTCTCCCAGTCCCGCTCTCCTCCTGCCTCAGAGCAACTGTTTCCACCAGTTCCTTCCACCCCTTGCCCTCCCACACTGGGTACTCGCCGCCCCCCATCCCTGCTCTGGGGACTCCTGGAGACACACATCCAGACAGCAAGTCAGACCATATGGGCGGATGTGCTCAGTTTCTGCTGAGTAAGTGTTTCTGACTCTCTCTGTGATGGACTGAGTCCTGACACACGCTCCTGAGGGGCAGCAGCTGCCCAGGGCCTCCTCACAGCCGCACCTTGCCTGTCTCTGCCCACTGTGTTAGCTGCTTTGTGACCAATTATCCGAAACGAAGCAACTCGAGGGAGGCAGGGTTTAACTCGGTTCAGGGTTTGAGGGTGTAGTCCAAGATGGTGGGAAAGGGCCGAGCCATGCTCGGCTGTGTCAGCAGGGGCATGAGGCCGCCTGCTCACATCTTGGTGGAAGCAGACAGAAGAGGCTGGGTCAGGTTATGATCCTCAGGCCCCGACCCCTAGGAAGGTACTTTCTCCAGCCAGGTTCCATCTCCCAAAGGATCTACAGTCTGGAACACTGGAGCCTGCGGGGACAGCGCACATCTAAGCCACGACACTTGTGATGGCTTAGGGTTACCTCTACACAATGCCAACATGTGCCTACACTGGCTTTCTGTAGTGACCCCCTGAAGGTACCATGCTTACTGTTACATCTGACACAGTCGTTACAGTAGTCCTGGGGTCCAATAATGGAAGGTCTCTGATCCTGTTTGCCCTCTTCAGGTTTGGTTGGCCGCTCTGGCTCATTTATGCATCCCAGAGATTTTAGAACCAGCCCATCACATCTGACAGTAAAAGCCTGCTGGGATCTTAACAAAAATGTTCTTAAACCCACAGATCAGTTAGGAAGGATCAGGTATTTAACGCTGTGTCTTTGGGTCCATGAACATGGTATCCCCACCTCTCCATCCAATCATCTGGGATTTCTTTAATCTCTTTCAGAAATGTTTTATTATCTTTAGATCTTTGCACATATTTTTAGTTAATCCTTTTTAAATGTGTTAGCTGGTCGCTTGCTTATTTATCTCCAGCTCTCACATTTTTATCTTTGTATCTTTGTGTGTGTGTGTGTGTGTGTGTGTGACAGGGTTTCAGTATATATCCTTGGCTGTTCTGGAACTGGCTGTGTAGACCAGGCTGGCCTTGAATTCATGGAGATCCTTCTGCCTATGTGTCCTGACATTAAGATTAAAGGCACGTACCACTGCAGCCCACCATCTCCTATGCTTGATTGCAATTATGTAGAAATATAGTTCATCTCAGGAAGTGAGGTGGGGTGAGTGTGTCTCATCCTCTTGTGTTTTCATGCATGGCAAGATTGGTGCCCTTCTCCCATAAAGGCTGAGAATCTAATTGAGAGGCCACTTGGAATCACTGTCTTCTTTGTAATGTGTTTTTGTTTAAGACTTTAATCTCTTCACCTGCTACAGGGCTGCTCTGGCTTCTTATTTTTCTCATGTTAGTTTTATAGACTCTGTCTTTCCAATGACTTGGTTATTTCCTTTGCACTGCTAAGTGTGTCCACTTGAGGTCATTGCCTTCTGCATTGTCCCTTTGGTGTCCACAGACTCGGGGGTGGTGAGACTTTCTATTCTTAATATTGGTCATTAATCTCTTCTTTCTTTTTCTTGACCAATACAGCTAGAAAGAAATATCCATTTTGTCATCTCAAAATGCAAGACCCTTGGCCATTTCCTCTTGGAGCTGCCCACTACTCATAGCCTTCTCCAACTGGTTATTTGGGGCTTTGCTTGTACCTGACCTCTAGCTTTGAGCCAGAGCACGGACTCTGGGCCTCCCTTGTTTACCAAGAAGAATCACAGAATGCCTCTCTTTGCATGTTGTGTTAGCTTCATCTCACAGAGTACAGTGTGTGCTTTTATTTTTATTTTGCTCAAAATACATCCTAATTCCCTGGGTGATTTTATCTTTGGTTCACGGGACAATTTTACATGTTCTCTTCACTCTCCAATGACGGCAGTCTTCCAGCTCTTTCGTGGGCGACTCCATGTTCCTCTGAGGCCTAGACACATTCTGGCTTCTAGTTCTAGAAATGTGCTACGACTCACAGGGCTGAGGAGTTGGTTTAGTGTGTGTCCATGTGTGCCTAAATGAAACTTGCCACTATTGTTGAATGGGACATGGCTTAAATGTCAGTTGACAGGTGGGTGTCTGGGAACGC
Organism: Meriones unguiculatus; assembly: GCF_030254825.1. Lineage (NCBI taxonomy): Eukaryota > Metazoa > Chordata > Mammalia > Rodentia > Muridae > Meriones > Meriones unguiculatus. Next base: position 8,457,508 of record NC_083363.1, read on the forward strand.
TTCAACTTTTCTGTGTTCTCATCAGTTTTACTTCACATTTGGAAAACTGTTTGTTAGGGGATGGTTCAAGTGCTAATGTCTATACCCAGAGATCTGGTTGTAGTCAGGAGCGGACATTGTCATTATTATTGGAGCATCTCCTGCTTTTATGTAAAAAAATGTTCTCCATCATCTCTGATTGGTTAATAAAGAGCTGAACAGCCAATAGCTGGGCAGGAGACTTAAGGCAGGACTTCTGATCCCAGGGAATGGGTTCCAGGTAGAGCAGAGAGGGCGGGAAGAAGGTCGCCATAAGAGTCTCTGTGAGGACAAGAGCCTCTGATAGAACAGAAGCAGCCAGGGCGAGAGTAGTTGGCAGGTAATGAAGCATGTGGCTGGGCAGTAGGCCAGGCCAGCTTTGTCGGATCAGAATAGATGAATATCTGCCCACCTAGGGTGCTTGAAGCTTATTAATAAATGCAATAGGTCTCCGAGTCATTAATTGGGAGCTACAGTGGGCACAGAAAGCCCCTACTTTATTCTTCCACTGTTTGGCATTTTCTCAGCATTTTCTCTTTACTAGTCTTTCTGGCCCAGCCTTTCTCCCTCATACTCTGGTTTTACTTGTGTCAGACTGCGCAGTGCTCTGCCTGTGGCTTGGGCTCTGCTGCACCGACGACTCAGGATCTGTGAACCCGATGTTCACAGATGTTCCTCGTGGTCCCTCTCATTGGGAAACCTCATCTGCAGGTTCTTTCCTCCCTTGTCATCTCATCATTGATCATTTTGGGTTTCTCTTGCGGCTCTTCTGCTTTTTAGCTCTTGGAGTCTATTTTGTTCTTAGTGTCCCCTCCTCATGCTCCTGCTTCAGTCTGGTCCTTGCATATCATTGTTTTATCATTATTTACCATGATTTTATTCTCTGCCTGCTAATTTCACTGGTTCTGCCATTCTGGACTTCTTTCTGTCCATTGCTTCCATCCCGGACTGCGCTGGCCTGTTGTGTGAATTATTTCCCACCGTGGTCTGAGCATCATGTTGTTCTGTTCCATGGGTTTTGATATGCTTTGTTTCCCACTGTCCCAGTGTCCTGTGGGGACACTCCTGTCAGCCACCTCCATCTTCTCCTGGGTCCCCGTTGCTGATATTCTGATGGGGTTGGCCACACAGTTTGTGCTTGAGGGCCAAGGTCAACACCATAACCAGGACAAGCGGCTCCTCAGTGTAGACCGAATGCTTCTAGCCTTGGGGGAGGTCCTCTGCCTCTGGCTGTCTCCAGCCTTGTGGTGAGACTGAGGAGCTGCTCTCATGTGCTCACTGCCCAGCTTCATGCACAGAACACCCCACAGTGCATCAAGACCTTGGTCTCCTGCACCCCACCATACCCATCCATCCTCCTGAGCCCTGGTACCCACCCCTCCAGCTAGAGGAAGCCACCTGCCCTGGCAGTCAACCCTGGACTGTGATCTGGAGCCAAGGGCAGATGATGTGGGCTGATTCAGTGCTCTTCTCCTGTGGGACCATGGTCCTCCCGGCAGGCTCTGCAGTGTGTGTGCAGTGGCCCCATCTTTCTAGCTTCTAGGATGGGAGAACACACAAGGCCATTGGTTATAATGAGTCCTTTCCTCATGCCTGAGGACAGGGTATCTTCCAGTCCCAACCATGCTTCCCTCTGAGACTCCTCAAGATCTTTCTCTGACCCACTACAGTCTGGCCTGACCCATACTGCTCAGGCCTGGCCTGTGCAGCCTGCATCACCCCAGAAGGAAACATGATTTTAGAGGTATCAGTCCATGATGGGCTAGCCTGTGGCTTTAGGCCTATGGTCATGACAAGAGCATGAAGTGGGCGAGGCCACTAACCTCATGTTTGGAAGGAAAGAGATGGCTCCATTGCCATCCTGCTACATTCTCTCAAAGACCTTGGTGGCTGCACATCTCCATCCAGGCCATCTCTTGTAGTGCAAGTTTTGGTTTCTTTAAAAACTCAGTTATGTTATGTAAACATGTTTTTGTTTTAATCCCAGGTGTGGGATACGAGGCTGCTCTAGACTGTCCACAGCAGCAGGCTGTTTGCCTCATGTGGGCTCCGAGAGAGGGTGGGATCTTTGCCAGCTACAGATAGTTGATAAGGTCTGGAAGGGAGGAAGAGGAATAAGAACCCAAATAAAATAGATAAGACGCCAACAGTCTTCACAGACTCTGCCGCCTGCCAGAGTGGAGGCAAAGCACAGGCCTTGGGGACGCCTACCCACACCAGGTATCCTGTGTGCTGCTGCTGGCTAGGAATCTAGACAGTAGCCTCCATGAACGAAGCACTGGAGAGAAAGCTTTGCTCGGTGTGAAAGAAAGCTCTCTCGGTGAGAGAGTCTCCACACTCTCAGGCCTTAGGCAGCCCACCTGAGTGGGCTGCATGAGGACGTGATATGTCAGGGTTGGGCAGGGTCCCCCAGGTCTACACCAATTTCTTCCCGCTGTGTGGAATTCATCAAATGTATTAGCACACTGGGGTGGTGTCCACTCCTCACCTTTGGAGAAGGCAGGGGCATTTCCCACGGAACAGGTTCAGGAACTGCTTTGACTCTGGTCCCTGGTGCTGTGAGGGGCACACGGAGCTTGTGGATGGTGTCTGGCACAGGCGCCCCTGCTGCCAAGACTTCAACATGGGGGCATCACTCCCCACCCTCACCCTCTGGGAGCTACGTTCCTCTGATGGAGCAGAGTCGGCGCCATCCTGGTATGCCAACACATTCTCATTCAAAACAAGATTCGAGGTTTCTGAAGATGTCACACCCTTCTCAGCGTGCCTGGCCGGTGTGCTCCATCATAGTGTGTTTGCTCTCACAGCCTGCACCCTCCCACACACTGAAGGTCTCAGCATTCAGACCTTAACGAAGCCCAGAGGTCGGGACATGTCTGCACACGAGGCACAGGGCCCAGACCTGATTCCAGTTGCTAGTGCATACTTGTACCACTGAACAAGGGACGGGAGCAGACCACAGGCCAGCTGAGGTGGCGAGCGCTTGGCAGGCACCCGAGGAGCTGTCACCTGAGCTGCTCTGGGAAGCAGGGAACACGCAAGTGCCTACTCAGGTTTGAAGGCCAGGTAAGGTGACAGAGGTAACTAATTAACACAGATAGGCTCCAAAAAAGAGCAGATCAATGGCTGCAACGGGGGTGCGGCGGTGTTATGGGATACCAATGAGGACCACAGGAGTCTACACAGCTTCAGTCAGGGTCTTTATTGCTCAGAAAGGCTCAAGTGTATTCAGAGGAGGGGAGTCACAGTGAGGTGAGATTGCTTGACATGGAGAAGGCAGGGGCAGAGGAAGGAGGGCACTGTCATGGTCTGCTACAGAGTGACGAGCACAGAGTGTGGACATATTCTTCTGTGAGGTCTGGCTCCCCCGCACTCACTGGAGATGCAGGAACTGTTCTCATTAGAGGACAGGCCCATCAGCAGCTGGACTTCTGGCCCGAGGAGAGGCCACAGCAGGCCTGGCGGGAGCAGGCAGGGCGGCAGAGCAGGGACACACAGGAGGCTGGGCGGCAGCAGCTGGGCTGGCAGGAGGAGGCACAGCAGGAGGAGGTGGGCAGGCAGCAGGCGGGTCTGCACACGGGGCGGCAGAGCAGGGACATGCTGGAGCAGGGCTTGCAGCAGACAGGAGCACAGCAGGATGGCTGGCAGCAGGAGGAGGAGCCAGAGCAGATGGGTGTGCAGCAGACAGGCTTGCAGCAGACAGGCACACAGCAGGATGGCTGGCAGCAGGAGGGCTGGCAGCATGAGGGCTGGCAGCTAGACTGCTGGCAGCATGAGGAGGAGCCAGAGCAGATGGGTGTGCAGCAGACAGGCTTGCAGCAGAGAGTCACACAGCAGGACTGCTGGCAGGGGGAGCAGGTGCAGCAAGCTGGCTGGCAGCTAGACTGCTGGCAGCATGAGGGTGTGCAGCAGACAGACTGGAAGCAGGGGCTGGACACACAGCTCACTGGGGTGCAGACAAGGGTCAGGCAGGGGGCTGGGGCACAGCAGCTGGACTGACAGCAGCTAGACTGGCAGCAGCTGGGGACACAGCAGCTGGGGGCACAGCAGCAGGGCTCACAGCAGCTCTCTGGGCAGTCATCCACCTGCCAGGAGGAGTTGGTGCGAGCGTCAGAGCAGACGGACATGGTGGAGGCGGCCATGGCGGGGTTGGGCTGGAGGTGTGTGTGTGTGTCTGAGAGGATGGGTGTGAATGTGTGTGTGTGTGGCATGCTGAGCCCTCGGCTTTTATTCTCCTCCGTGGCTCTCCCCTTCCTTGTTTGGTTGCTCAGCAGTCTCGTTAACCGCTGTTCCTTGTTTAGCTGTGAACTGTCACTTGTAAACATCCTGAGTATATGCATGTCTCTTGGTCTTCCTCACCTCAGGGCGGCCCCACACTGAGATAGACAGGATGCATCTTTGCAGACGGGTAACTGAGAGGTTGTGTGGCAAATCCCACATATCTCTACTCCTTAAACAACACCAGAGATACCCATGGGCTCCCCTGAGGACTCAGCTGTCTGAGGGGCTAAGCTTGGGGAACCTAACCAGAAGGTCCCGGCCTCAGGGGCCCTGTGGGTCCTGTTTCTAGAATCAGTACTCTCTCTCTTTAAATATTTAAATATACATGTGCTCTGTCTTCACACACACCTGCAGAGGGAATCAGATCCCCTTTCAGATAGTTGTGAGCCACCATATGGGTGCTGGGAGTTGAACTCTGGACCTCTGGAAGAGCAGTCAGTGCTCTTGAACGCTGAGCCATCTCTCCCGCCCCACGGAATCAATTCTCAGTGCAGGAAGTCTCCAAGGGTCAGCATGTAGTGTATGCAAAGGCACGAGTGATGTTTTCTAGAAACAGATTGTGACAGACTGTGGCAGACCTCCAAGTCCTGGGGGGCTGCGTGCCCCTGCGTTCATGCATGGGTGCTCCCAGCCTCTTAGTGTGGTGGGCCATGCCTCATAGCAAGGGCCAGCATGTAGCAGCATGTAGCACGGGGGCTACTGATGTCTTGGGAGAGCCTCCCCTGATCCAGAAGAAGTTACGCCTCACAGGCTGTCCTGGATAGGGCTGCCTGAGGAATATATGGTTCTACAGCCAAAGAGAAACTGAGGCACTTGGTCTTAAATGTCTCAGTGGCCACTTGAGTAGGAAGGGGATCTGCCCAATGGAAACATTATGAGGTGCTTTGGTATAGCTCTACAGAGCCAGGCTTGCTATAACAGAGTCCCACACATGGGCTATGAAGCAAAGGAGTCTTATCTGGAGTCACACAGCAATAGGGGGTACCCACACGGGCCAATCTAGAACTCTATCAGCTGTAAATGAGACGAATCTTTACAAAGTTACAGAGAAGGAACTTCTTGAATTGAGCTGAAAAAGTGGCAGGTCAGGTATGATACAGTTAGTGTTGTTAAACTCTATAAACATGGACGCATATTTACACATACACACGTATTATATGCATACATGGAGGATGGAGAGAGAGATGATAAATGGTGGCTAGATGGATGCGCAGATGGATAAGTAGGACAGATAAATGGATGTATCAGTGAATGGGTAGAAGAATGAGCAAGTAGGTGGATGGGGTAGAACATGGGTGAGTGGGTGAGTGGATGAGTGGATGGATGGATGGATGGATGGATGGTGGGTGAGTGAGTGGAATGATGTATGGATGGTAGTTAGATCAATGGATAGTAAGTGGATGGGTGGATACACGGGTGCCTAGCTGGCTGGATAGGTTTATAGATGGATAAATAAATGGGTGGGTGAATGAGTAAGTAGGTGGGTAAGGGGGTGGGTAGATGGGTGTGTTAGGAGATGGAAGGATGAGTGGTTAGGTGGATAAATAGGTAGGTGGGATTGGATGAATGAGTGAGTGGGTGGATGAGTGGATGGATGGATGGATGGATGGATGGATGGATGGATGGATGAGTGAGTGGGTAGGTGGATGGATAGATGAGTGGATGGATGGATGCATGGATGGATGGATGGATGGATGAGTGAGTGGGTAGGTGGATGGATAGATGAGTGGATGGATGGATGCATGGATGGATGGGTGAGTGGGTGGATGGATGGATGGATGGGTGGGTGGGTGGATGGATGGATGGATGGATGGGTGGGTGGATGGATGGATGGATGGATGGATGGATGGATGGATGTGTGGATGACTGGATGGTTGGATGATGATGGGCAAAAAGTCAATCTTCATCATTTGTGGATTGTGTTTAATTTTTACTTTCTAACATTTATCTGAATCTCCAGATCTACTTGTGATCTTTCTGTGGCCACACATGGACGTGCACAGAGCAGGAAGCCTTGAGGGCAGGTGCGCCCAGCTGGGTGAGATGAGGTAATAATAAGTCTCTGCCTTCTTAATTTGACTAATCCTGAAGACAAGCCTCACCGTGGTCTCCTTAGTGCCACGTTTTCAGGTATTATGCTATCATCTTGCCAAGGAATGTCCCCGAATGGTACTGAAGCCCCGTGTGCTATGACCCTAGTGCTGCAGGTGTTAGGCCAGTGGTGATGAGACTGCCGAGTGGATGGCTCAAGGACCTTTGAAGAGAAGCACATCAGACACGTTCCTGTGTGGCCCATGTGATTACCAGAGAGGCTCATGGGAAAATGGCCCTGTGTGAACCCCGGCAGCAACTAGTCAGCTAAATCAATGCTAGTGATTCCCAGAACACTAGCATGAGGAGAAAGGGCCCTGATTATGTGCATGTGTGTGCATGTGTGCATGCATGTAGAAAGGCCAAAGGATGGAAATGGAGGACACTGGCCAGATATCGTCTGCACCGGGTTGTGTCTATGTGACTTAACATTAAAGCAGTGGCTATGGACGCCAGGGCTTGAGAGACAGGGCTGGGTGACTCGTGGGCGGAAGGGCTGGTGAGGGATGTCAGCAGCTTTGGAGGAGGGTGGAGTGGGCGAGGGATGGCTGGAGAACGCTGAGCAGCGAGACAGAGAGCTCAGTGGGCTCCCGGCCCATGCAGTGGGTCTGTGGTTTCAGCAGGCCATGCATATGTCTGCATATTACACTCTTTGAGATTAGAACCCGAGAGCCCAGCCAGGAACTGCTAGCCTTCTTGAGCAGGGAGGGGCCACGTATGTCATCCAGTTTGTCATCCTGCAGCCCCCAGGAAAGGATGGAAGTGGGCACAGGCACAGAGCAGGGTGGGCAGCATCAAGAGGCAATAGAGAGAGACGCAGATGCTGAGGAGACACTATAGGGGTGACAGTTACAGGCCAGTCACTGCACCCTCAAATCAATGGCCCTAGATGGGTTATTAAACACCTCTGGTCTCTGGGCACTGTCACAAAGTGACAACTGTCCTCATCCAGAGCTGGGTTCTGGGATGAGGGCATTGTTCCCCTAGCACTAATTCTTGAAGAGGGAGCAAGGGTCCTGGCAGCTGGCCATGGCAGAATGACATCCCTGCAGCCATAAGATGGCTGGGACAAGTCCAACCAATGACACCCCAACCTCACTGCTCCCAGCACCACACACTGGCAGGAGACAGACAGGCCTGAAAACAACATCCCAGACAAACAAACACCTTAATGATGGCCACGAGCCACATCAACAAGGAAGGGAGGCCAGGACAGACAACAGCACAGGAGGATAAAAGCTGACGGCCCAGCACCTCACACACACTCACACCTCACTCACTCACTCTACTCTACTCTACTCCAACCCAAGCTCTGCCATGGCCGCCTCCACCATGTCTGTCTGCTCTGACGCTCGCACCAACTCCTCCTGGCAGGTAGACGACTGCCCAGAGAGCTTCTGTGAGCCCAGCTGCTGCCAGCCCAGCTGCTGTCAGCCCAGCTGCTGCCAGTCTAGCTGCTGTGTCCCCAGCTGCTGTCAATCTAGCTGCTGTGTCCCCAGCTGCTGCCAGTCTAGCTGCTGTGCCCCCAGCTGCTGTGCCCCAGCACCCTGCCTGACCCTTGTCTGCACCCCAGTGTGCAGTCCCTGCTGCCAATCTGGCTGCAGCAGCTGCTGCACACCCTCATGCTGCCAGCAGTCTAGCTGCCAGCCAGCTTGCTGCACCTGCTCCCCCTGCCAGCAGTCCTGCTGTGTGACTCTCTGCTGCAAGCCTGTCTGCTGCACACCCATCTGCTCTGGCTCCTCCTCATGCTGCCAGCAGTCTAGCTGCCAGCCCTCATGCTGCCAGCCATCCTGCTGTGTGCCTGTCTGCTGCAAGCCTGTCTGCTGCACACCCATCTGCTCTGGCTCCTCCTCCTGCTGCCAGCCATCCTGCTGTGCTCCTGTCTGCTGCAAGCCCTGCTCCAGCATGTCCCTGCTCTGCCGCCCCGTGTGCAGACCCGCCTGCTGCGTGCCCACCTCCTCCTGCTGTGCCTCCTCCTGCCAGCCCAGCTGCTGCCGCCCAGCCTCCTGTGTGTCCCTGCTCTGCCGCCCTGCCTGCTCCCGCCCCACTTGCTGAGGCTTCTCTTTGGGGCAGGAGTCTAGCTGCTGTGTGAGCTCTGTTATCACCCCAAAGTTTGGCGGCTCCCTCTCACTTGATCCCCGGCTTCTCTGCTGCTGGCCAGCAACTGTCTACATCGCCTGTTTAGGGTCTTACAGGGGCCTTGGCTGTTATTGTTGTTTGCTCACCCCCTTCCTGACCCTGCCTCAGTGGGGAATATGGACCTCTACTGTTCAGCTCTGTTTGTTGCAAAGCAGGAGCTATTCTTGAGCTGAACTCTCAGCCACCTTCCTGGGGTTGTGACAGGGCTCTGCCGTGTGTAGGCCAACCCTGGCTCTCTTCTTGGGTTCTCAGCCTCCCACCCTACCCACTTCAGCTGTACCTGTCATACTGTAATAAACTGTTTGATAAACCTGACCAAGCTTGTCTTAGTGCTCACATGAATGCTTGAGTTTGCACCCCTGGCTGCTCACAAGGGCACTAAGCCTGTCCCCTTCCAGTGTCAGTGACAGTGTTCACTGGCCACGGGTATGTCCAAGGGATAAACCTGTGTTCAGGGACACAAGAGGGTGGGTCTGACAGTGGCACCCATTCTGGGCATGCCTTTGGCCACCCTGATTCCCCTTAAACTTCCTCACCCTGGTGGGTGAGATCCTGGGAGATGTTCTCTGTAGAGAACTTGTGTGGGGGAGGCTTTTTCCAGGCTGCCTCCCTGAACTGTGGTCTTTATAGAAACAGCATGGCTGAATGCCTGCTCTCCTGAGGGATTGTGGGGCTTTGGTGCATGAGAGGGGTGTTTGATGACCAGCCCACAGAAACCCTGGTCACATGTCTAGGAGCATGTCCTGATAGATGACATCTCACATGGACCATCTAGCTTTTCTTGGGGATGGGACATATCCCCTGGAGAGCTCCCTAGTTCTCTGCTTCCCAGAACTTGGCCCAAAACTCCTTTTCTTGGCTGTGAGTACCATCTCTGGCCCCGGACCCGTGAGCTGGTCCAGCCTGTTGCAGTTAGAGCCACACAGTGGTATCTGAAAACTAAATTGATGGCAACAATCTGTGACCCCCAGGCCACAGTTCAGTGCCTTTCTTTGCTATGGCACATTTGGTGTGTGGGTGTGGAGGTGAAGGACACGGCCTAGAAAGGGATTCTGGGAGCAGAAGGGACCTCACAGTCTCAGTCCCCTGAGACACTGTTCCAGGCCTAGCAGGTGATGGTTACCTTCATGAATAGTGCATGTCTTAGTTTGGGTTTTAATGCTGTGAAGAGACACCATGAGCATGGCAACCCTTACAAAGGAAAACATTTGATTGGGGGCCGGCTTACAGTTTCAGAGGCTTAGTCCATTATCATCACAGCAGGAAGCATGGCAACGGACAGGCAGACATGGTGCTGGAAGAGCTGAGAGTTCTACATCTGGATCCAAAGGCAGCCAAGAAAAGATTAGGTTTCACACTGGGTGGAGCTTGAGCATAGGAGACCTCAAAGCCCACCCCCACAGTAACACACTTCCTCCAACAGGGCCACACCTCCTCCAACAAGGCCACACCTCCTCCAACAAGGCCACACCTCCTCCAACAAGGCCACACCTCCGAATAGCACCACTCCCCATGGGCCAAGCATTCAAACATATGAATGAATCTATGGGGTCTTACTCAAATCACCATAGCGTGTAACTGACAAAGGACCTGAAATTTGAATTTACAGTAAAACAAACAAACATGAAGAACAAGAGGAGGTAGCAGTGAGCACTTACAGAGATGCCCTGTGGCTGAAAGTCATACAGGTTTGGTCATTCCCACCCATGACAAGAAGACATAAATGAAGAAAGAAGAGACAGCTGCCACACTCAGGATGGCAGGCAGCCAGCTGTCATCACGACCCCAGTGGCTGGTCACCCTGTGGCCAAAGCATACAGATTGACAGAAGGGCTCCACTGAAACACGAAAGGAGGCAAGCGGTCATTACAGCATGCCCATGAAAGCACTCAGGAATGAACAAACCTCTGTCCCACACAGAGCTTCCCTTCAGAGTACGGGTATGATGGCTCCTAGGAAGCTGGGCAGGTCAGCAAGGGCTGAGATGCATCAGCCGGGCAGCCGGGTTCATGGGTGCTTGGTACAGAGTTCTGTACCAGCTGCTGTTGGTGGCTTATAATAAAATACCAAGAAAAGAGACTCTCCCGAGCGACAGTTAATCAAACAAACTCACAGCTGTAAAAAGAAAGGTCATCGTCGGGAAATCTAAAGGCACTCTCTGCAGCCAATCCAAAAGTCAAAACGCATCATCGGGGACCTGACAGCGAGTGTGAACACACATCGTGGCCCCAACAGCACGTGTACAGAGATGCTGCTTCTCAGAACACAGTTAATGCGGGAGAGGATGGACTCAGAAGAAAATCAAATCCTTAGGTAATATAAATGAACAGGATTGAAAGTAACGAAAGGTTCAGCACACAAAATCATAAGAGCTTCCAAAATGAGTTTTTAAAAAGGAAATTTAATTTCTTAGAAGACAGAAATTAATTGGCCTCACAGGCCTGAAGACCGGAGTTTGCTCCCCTGGAGCCCAGATTTTTAAAATAGCTGGGTGTGACAGCATGCATTGTCATCCTAGTGTTGGGGAGGCAGAGGCAGGAAGGCCCCAGGCCAGCTAGTCTGGCTGAATCACCAAGCTCCAGATTCGCGGGAAGATCCTATCTCAAAAAAGCAAGGTGGGGAGTGATGAAAGAAAAACCCGATGTCAATCTCTGGACAAAATAAACAAACAAATGATATTAAGAAATTGTAGCTATAAATAAAACTGATTGATGATTTAAAAAAAAAACAATGCAAATTAAAATACTGGCAAATCCAGAAGAGAGAAATGATGATAAAAATTAATTATGATGAAACAAATAATAAAAGTATTTAATGTAGATATTTTAATGATATTACAATACACACTATGTGGGTTAAACACTACCTTCCACATAACTATGAGTGACAGGAATAGACAAATTAATGAGAATAAGGAACAAAGACAAATGTTCAACACAGTGACCAGCAAACCGCTCCTACAAAGACGGAGAAGAAAAAGGCCAAACAGCATTTAAACCAGATAGGAAACACCTACCAAAATTACAGGACTCAGAAAACTCCGCTCACCAGTGACCAACCCTGAATGTAAACGGCCTCAATTCCCCAGCTGATTAGATTAGATGCTCAAGCTGTTTGTCATCATCCGGAAATATCTTTTGGGCCAATGAGGTGGTTCAGTGGGTAAAGAGGGTTGCCACTAAGCCTGAAGACTTGAATTTGATAATTGGGACCCACATGGCGGGAGAGAACTAACTTCCGAAAACTATTCTCTGACCTAGAAACAAACACCACAGAGAGAGAGAGAGACAGAGAGGCAGAGAGACAGAGGCAGAGAGACAGAGAGAGACAGAGGCAGAGAGACAGAGAGAGAGAAGGAGAATATAAACACACGAATCCTTGCTCGCTTTCTCCACTTTTATGCAGTTCAAGACCCCTTGCCCAAGGAATGGTGCTACCCATAATGGGCTGGCTCTTCATACATCAATTAACAATCGAGACAACGGTCACAGACAGGCTCACAGGCCAACTGATCGAGATAATTCTTCATTGAGAATGTCTTTCTTGGTGAGCCTATGTTGTGTCACGTTAATACCTAAAATACTAACCAACACAACTCAGTTAAAAAAAAGTCACTGTACATAAAGGGTCAGACAAGCCCAGATATGTGGACTTGCTCGTTGCTCAATTCTCTCCAATAGGTAGATCCTTGAGGCAAAATACAAACAAAGAAAATTCATAGCTAAAATACACTACAGAGCAAATGGCCTTAACAGACACCTGCATAATACTCTATTTGCCAGCCACAGGATGCACATTATTTCTCAGCATAGGAATTTCTCAAAAATAGATCACATTTTAGATCACAAACCAAGACTGAACAAGTGCCAAAGCATCTTCTTGCAGGTCATAATGCAAGAAAAGTCGGAACCAATACCAAAAAAGACCAAAGAAAAATACACTTCTGAATGACCAACGGGTCACTAAAGATACCATGGAGGAAACTTAAACATTCCCATAATCAAATAAAAGTGAAAATACAATTTATCAGAACCTTCAGGATACAGCAAAGGTGGTTCTAAAAGGAAAGTATACCGCTGTGAGTACTTACATTAAGACTCCAATGTGGAGTGGCTTAGAGAGAGGGCTCATTATTTAAGAGCACTTGACACCCTAAGAGAAGGACCTGAGTTAAATTAGTAACACACATACAGCAGTTAACAACAGTCTATAACTCCAGTTTCAGGGAATGCCCTCTTCTGACCTCCTCAGGCACCAGGCATGCGCGTGATGAATAGACACATGCAGGCAAAATGAACATATACAAAGATAAGATAAGCAAACAAACAAAAAACTTAAAAGAAAAATCAGGGGAGACGTGTACCCAGAAATCCTGTGGATCTTTGTCTTGGATGGAGCTGATCTAGGGTCTATATTTTAACTATCAACTACCTTCCAATTTCTCACATTGCAGCTTCTGGACAATCTTCTCTCTGTCCCTGGCTTCCAGGCCAGCCAGCACCATCTTTTTGTGGTTATTACCCTATCGTCCACCAGCCAGCCCCTCCCAGACTCATCAGAATTATTGCACTGAGATCGAAGCTGCCATAAACCACCTGATCAATTTGCACAATCCCTCCTACATCTGCTTCTCTCACTAGGTGACTGTTTTCACCAAATGACTTGGCTGTGCAGGGTGGAAGCCTCATCTTTCACAAACTGCCAAGGAGAGGGGCGAACACACTGAGTATCTCCTCGAGATGCAAAATCAATATGGTGGCCACATCTTTCAGGACACACAAAAGCCCTCTCTGTTAGGTAGGATAATGCTGGGATGGTGTGAAAGCCACTGAGGAAGAACCTGGACCAAGCCCTTTTTGGCTCTTCCTGCTGTGGGTTCTGCCCACACAGGCTTCTGAGACTTCCCAGATGAGGAGACAAAGCTCATCAAGATGATAAGTGATCACACTGGTCAATTTCTGCAGGCTACCAGCCTCCAAACTGGGTGGTCATCTCCTTAAGCAACTCACTTTGGGGCTGGGAGACTGGGCTGCCCCGTGGCCTCTCAGGGGGTCTTGTATTCCCCATTAGGCTGCCTGTCTAAGACCCTTCTCCATCCACCAAGATGATTTGACACCACCATGGAGGCTTTCCCAAGCCTTGAGCCAAATGAAAACAAACCTCTTTACAGAAAAAAAAAATAATCAGCAAGAATGCAAAAAATAATGATGATTCAGAATTTCAGAATGCTGAATTCAAATTCAGAAAACAAGAAGCAGCAGGATCCCAAGTAGCCTGCAGAAAGTGGCCAGTGTGATCAGTACAAGGAAACAAATCATGAAATCAAAGTAGAAAATGGTGAAATGGAGATGAAAGGAACAATACGAAGAGCCAGTGGAGCAAAGAGCTTATTCTTTGAAAAAAATGACTGACAAACCCTTAGCCAAACTAATAGAGAAAGAGAGAGAGAAAGAGTAATTAATAAAATTATGTATAGCAAAGAATGTTTATAACAGATACTACTCAAATCCTGACGATCACCGCTATATTACAAGCTGGAAAACCCAAAGAGCATGGATAAATTCCTGCACATGTGACCTACCAGAATTAGGTCAAAAGACATACATAACCTAGACGGGTCCACAATAGTCAATGAGTTTGAACCAGTAATCATCTCAGAGCAAAGAAATGCTCAAGACCAGACAGATGCACTGCTCCAGTCTCCCAAACCCTCCACGAAGAGCTGGCACCAACACTCCTCAGTCTGTCTAGACACAAAGGGCAGAAGCACTTCCTACTTGATCCTGCTTAAGCCAGCATTACCCTGATCCCAAAGCCTGACAAGGACACAGCCAAAGACAAACACACAGACTGGATATCAACTCCCCTGATAAACATGGACACAAGAGTTCTCAACAAAATACCTCAAACAGAATTCCACAGTGCATTAAAAGATTATATAAGCATGACGCTGAGTCCGTTTCACTCTAGGAACACAAATACAGTTTGACATACAGGATCAATAAATGCAATTGAGCATATAAACAAACTCAGAGCCAGAATCACTTGACCATCTAAATGGATGCCCTTGACAAACTTCAACATCCTTTCCTGTTCGAAAGCCCTAAAAGAGAAACAAACAAACAAAAAAACTAGGAATTGGAAGACGTTCCTCAACACAAAAATGCTATATACAAGAAGCCCACAGCATACATCATGCTTAACAGTGAAGAAAGATCTAAAAACAAGAATGGGGCAAGTGCTTATTGTTAGGTCTCAGGCAGGTCATATACTCAAAAATGTCAGTCCTGGCCCACCTCAAGCAGAACTATAGAAGGATTTCTGACAGTCAGATAAAGCCAGCATTTGCTCAAGAACGTGAGATGTGGGTTCCCCTTCTGTCAAAAGAAGTCATTCCATGCCTCTGGCAGAACAGACATATGGCTCTCCGCTGCAATCTGTGGCATGCCAAAGCCCACGCTGGCCTCCAGGCTCCTATCGCCCTATCCACAAGTACTCATTATACATTTCAGATCCTCAGCACTGGCGTCCTGGCCCTTCCCAGCTCTCCAGGCCTCCCCCTCCCCCTTACCTGGTGGCTCTCTATATAATGCCAAGGCTGTTATCCCAGCCCCCACTCTCTCTACTATCTTCTCTTGCTATTCTCCCTTCTCTCACAGATAGCCCTGGCTGTGTCCAGTCTGCTTCTTCCTCTCCCTGCTCTGGACTCTTCCAGGTGCCTCTGGCTGCTCTCTCTCTCTCTCTCTCTCTCTCTCTCTCTCTCTCTCTCTCTCATTCATAATATCCACCCTCCCAACAATGCAGCAGCCATTTCAAGGGCTTATTCACTGCTCCCCCTATCATACATATACATTGCCTGATTTTGTAGCCACAGCCATAGGATAAGAGACAGAAATATAGGGAATACCAATTAGAAGAGAAAAAATCGAAGTGTCTTTACTCTCAGACAGTTCTTATGTTAAAGCCCCAATTGACTCCACCAGAACTGTTTAAATCTGATTTAAAAAAAAAAAAAAAAAAAAAAAAAAAAAAACTTCTAGCAGAATAGCAGGATATAAAATCACTGTATAAAACTCAGTGTCTTTTCTATATTAGATGATGAACAGATAAGAAAAAAAAAAGCAAGAATAATCCAGAACCTCATTTACAGTTGTTTCAAAAAAAAACAGAACATTTGTAAATAAACCAAGGAGGTGAAAGGAAGAGAAAAGGAAAAACCCCAGTGAAGGGAGGACTTCCCGGGCTACAGAGCAGAGGACCACTAACATGAACAAGGCTGCGTTATGAAGACAACCTAGAGTCAATGCACTGCTCATCCGAATTCCAGTAGCCTTCTCTAGAGAAATAGGTAAACGAGTCCTAAAACTTACAAGGAAGCACTAAAGACATCTGTCTGTCTGTCTATCTATCTATCTATCTATCTTGGAGATATAGTTCCTCCGTGTAGCCTTGACTGTGTTGGAATTCTGTAAATCAGGCCAACCTCATAGACTTTACAGATTCACCTGCCTCTGCCTCCCAAGTGCTGGGATTAAAAGTGTGCACCATCACACCACAGCTTGGGAGACTTTTAATTTCTAAAGCAATCCGGAATACAGAGATCAACGCAGGAGGTATCATACTGCTTCGTCTCAAAGTGTACAACAGTCATATACACCAAAAGCAGCATAGTGCCAGCAAAGAAGTAGATGTGGAGACTAGTGAAATAGAAGACCAAGTTATAGGAGAGAGAGAGAGGTACCAAAGTGCTTTCCTCACAAGCATGACCTGAGCAGATTCCCAGCACCCAGGTGACAGCTGAGCACAGCAGCAAGCATCTTCGTCCTCAGCACTGTGGTAGTAGTCAGGAGGATCACTGGAGCTCACTGGCTAGCCACTCTAGCTGAATTGGTGAGATTTAGATTTAGTGAGAGACACTGCCTCAGAAAAAATAAGATGGAGAGTAATAAAGGAAGGTACTACTCAATGCTAAATTCTAGCCCCGCTCCCTCAACTAAAACAAAGGTACTAAAGTATCTCTGGGGAAAGATAGCCTTTCAACAAATGGCACTAGGAGAACTGGATTGTAGTGCTTGCCATGGAATACTAGACTAAAACCCCTGCGTCCATTCCCAAAAAAGCCTCCAAAGGATGTGTTCTACCAGGACAAGGGCATCAGCACAGAAAAAGATCACAAGAAGCCGTCATTGAAGAAAAATAAAGAAAACACAAAAGAAATAATGAGGGGAACACAGGATAACAGTACAACACCAGTGCTGAGGGAGGGAAAAGGGCTGAGAGCGCCCAGTGCTGAGGTGATGGGGGGGGGGGGCGGCAGAGGAGGACAGAAGGGGGCATGGGTTGAGAGATGTGAGAGATGCCAGAGCTGAGGGATGGTGAGAGTTGAGGGGAGGGCCAGGCCTGAGGGATGCTCAGTTCAACCAGTCCTGTGAATTCAGAGTCCTGGAAGCGATAATTACAAGAAATGATGCAATCAGTTACTGGAGTAACTACCATCAGTCCTCAGGGCTTGGGGACACTTGGGGACAGACTGGGAAGATGTAATGATTGGAGTACAGAAAAACAAACAGAAGAAGTGACCAACTCCAAGAGGGAAAAAAACAAAACGGGAATGCAAATGAATACAGAGATTAACCTGTCCACCCTACACAGAAACACTCAACGAAGGTAATACTGAGATAGACGTGAAATAAAATAACACTGAACAGTAAAGGGCTGGTGCCCTGATTTAAGAGCATGGGGAGCCAATGCTGCCTTCAGGATGGGAGGAGGGGCTCCTAAGGAGGTGAGAGAAGAGAATGCTGCCCTCCATGGTAGGAAATTGGGTCATATCTAAAGACAAAACTCAAACAACAACTACAACAGCCCACAGAATAAGTGTGTTATTTTAATAAGTGATTGTGCAACAAAGAATCTGTGGGACCCACTGTTGAGTCTGTGGGACAGAGAACAGGGACCCTGGAATCTGTGTGGTGTAGATAAGGCGAGGGGGGTTGCCATCAGTAGGAACAGAGCGGCATATATAGCAAGAATTTTGGAATCTCGGTTTCTTTAAAAACACAGAATATAAGAGTATGTTTTCATTTTAGTCCCAGGTGTGGGGATATGGGCCTGCTTCATAGCAGCTGACTGTGGTTTGCCTCGTGCTCTAGCAGAGTTCTAGCAGTGGTTTTGCCAGCTGCAGATTGTTTCTGCGACTGCGTGACGTTTGGAATTCTGGTGACTTTTCAGAGGGTTACATAAATGCTAGGGCCCCAAGAGGCATGGCGGGTTGTCAGGTTGTTGTTGGTTGGTTGTTGGTTGTAGTTTGTTAAAGTAGTCATGTGCAAAGAAGAAATTAGATATCCAGATGGTGAAAATCAAACGTGCCCCAAGGAACTTGACTCCCCCTAATCAGCAGGATGTAATCCTGCTGATAACTTTGCCCCTTTATCTCTCTCTTTTTTCTCTCTTGCTTTCTCATATCTAGTGTTAGGGGGTTGAAAGGGAAGAAGAGAAAGGATGAAGAGGGGTGGAAGAGAAAGGAACCCATAAAGCAGCAAACACTGGCTTACAGGCCTACAGCATGGAGACGGCAAGACACTGGGCTGGAGGCCATGCCTGATGGAGCTTGTGCGTCTGAGGATGCTGTGAAAGGCAGCAGCGGCAGTTCACAGGTACCAGCTCCAACAAGCCGTGCTGTCTCATGATCACTTCCAGGATAAGGATGTGACCTGGCCCTGCTATGACACACGGTCCCGATCGTAAACTGCCTGTGTTGTCTGGAAGCAAGATGAACAACAAGGAAAAGAAAGATGGCCACACTCACGAGGAAACATACACAGGAGACGTATAAAAACCCCAGGGCCAGGCACCTCACACACACACACATTCACTCACACTCACACCTACACTCACACAAGCACCCCTCCTGGTCCAACCCCAACCATGACTGACACCTGCTGCACAAGGACCTGTGTGATTGCTGCATCCACCACATCTGTATGTTCTAACCAGAGCTGCGGCAGTCGCATCTGCTCGCCCAACATCTGCAACACAGCCTCCTGGCAGGCAGACAATTGCCAAGAGAGCTACTGTGAGCCCCCATGCTGTGCCCCTACCTGCTGTGCCACAACCCCTTGCCTCCTCTGCACACCAATGAGCTGTGTGTCCAACCCCTGCTGCCAATCAGGCTGCAGCAGCTGCTGCACACCCTCATGCTGCCAGCAGTCTAGCTGCCAGCCAGCTTGCTGTACCTGCTCCCCCTGCCAGCCGTCCTGCTGTGTGACTCTCTGCTGCAAGCCTGTCTGCTGTACACCCATCTGCTGTGGCTCCTCCTCATGCTGCCAGCAGTCTAGCTGCCAGCCCTCATGCTGCCAGCCATCCTGCTGTGTGCCTGTCTGCTGCAAGCCTGTCTGCTGCACACCCATCTGCTCTGGCTCCTCCTCATGCTGCCAGTCATCTTGCTGTGCTCCTGTCTGCTGCAAGCCCTGCTCCAGCATGTCCCTGCTCTGCCGCCCCGTGTGCAGACCTGCCTGCTGCGTGCCCACCTCCTCCTGCTGTGCCTCCTCCTGCCAGCCCAGCTGCTGCCGCCCAGCCTCCTGTGTGTCCCTGCTCTGCCGCCCTGCCTGCTCCCGCCAGGCCTGCTGTGGACTCTCCTCGAGCCAGAAGTGCAGCTGCTGATGGGCCTGTTCCTGGTGTCATCTTCCTTGGGTCTCTCCCTATGCTCCATCTCAGCCTCTCCAGTCTAATGACCTGAGACAGGTGGTTCCCCCAAGAAGAACACAATATGTCCCCTGTGCTGACATGGCCTCCCTTTCTCCCTCCAGGAGTCACTGGGACACAGTTCTTCCCTGTGCTGTAATGCTCTGGGTCACTTGCCTTGATACCAGGACCTCACAATACCAATAAAGTCATGGTCAGCCAACCCCTTCTGTACTATTTTTTTGTTTTTTTTTTTTGGTTATGAACTATCAAAGCAACACAGAGAACAGGGAGAAGGAGTGGGCTTGCTCAGGGCTTCAGCCTATCAGTCCTGGGAATTGGAGGATGAAGCAGGTTTCTTGGTAGCATCTGAGTAGCAGAAATATTGGTGATTTACTCCTTCCTTCCTTCCTTTTCCTCTTTGTCCCTCCTGCTCCATCCCATGGGTTGCATTGTCCACACTCAGGCATGCTCTCCTTCAGAGAACCTGCTCTCAAAAATGTTCTCTCTCAGAAACATCCAGAGCTTCCCTTCATCTTCTAGTCAGGTAGGCTGGAGGGAACATCCATCACCTCCCTCATGCTATGAGCGCATGTGGCTTCCTCGTTCTGCAGTCTCTCTTAACCACAGACATATCCAGAAGTGAGTTAACCATACTCAGTGGTCATGAAGGCCTGTGGCTTCTCTCTTGGAGCTCAAGACCTCTTTCCAGATGTCCCAGATGGGTTTAACCAAAAAAATCTGCATGCCCAGGACTCACCAGGGCTGGGTACCTATAGATGTGGATTGGTCTAGAGCCATCCTATGCTATTCATCTGGGCCAGGCTTCCTGTGGATGCTGGCAACAGAGCAGAGCTGCTGCAGCCTTCTGCAGCCACAGGTCATCTCTCTGGTTGCCACTAGCTGTGCAGAACATCATTGTCACCAAGACTCCTCTGTGACAAGCCTGCTTCCCTGGTCCTTGGAGCAGGTCTACACTCTGTCTCAGGGAGGGCATCCTGACTCCCATCAGGTCCCAATCCTGGGGTGCAGCCTCCTTCCCTAGCAGCTCCATTGACATGATGACACTGTTGTCAGGATCTACACACCTGTTGTACTTGGTCCTGGTGTCACCTTGACTTTGCTGAGAGGTGGCCAGGAAATAGAGAGATGTTGCTCTGAGAATGGGTGTGAGGGTTTTTGAGTTTTCTTTGTTTGTTGATTGTTTTTTGAGAGATTTCACTGAGGGTAAAGACTTGCCCAGTGAGGCTGGAGACAAGATGGAAGAAAGAGAGAGGAGAAACCAGGCTAGGGCAGGCACTCTCTGTTTCCTGGCTTCCATGGTGTGAGCGGCTTTGCTTTGCTTCCCCCTCCCTGCTGTGGTGGACTAAGCTCTCTGACACCATGAGCAAAGTTAATCCTTTCTCTTTAATATCTGATTTTGTCAGATATTGCCAGTGGCACAATTTTTTAACGATGCCCTGGTGTCCATGCTCAGCCTGGCCGGCTGCTTGACAGCTCTCTTCTGCACAGGGATACCTCCATGACAGGCATGGTGTGTTTGTGCCAGACTGCTAGGAGAGCCCTAGAAGAACAGGGCTGGACAGAGCTGAAAAGGCCCAGCTCTGAGCAGGCTATGAGCAAGGTGACCCTCCTGAGCTGGGGGGCTCAAGCACCTGTCTGTCACAGCCAGATACTCACTTCACCCTGGCCTTAGCTCCTATCAGGACAATTTTGTCAAGTGCCAGGATGCCCTCAGCCCTCTGCTCTCATGCAGCATCTGATAGCCCCTGAGAAGGCTGTGGGCTCTTATCCCAGTTTTCACAGTTGACTAAACTTACAAACAGGGCAGCAACATGGCTGGGACCAGAGACACTGGGATGTGGCCTCTCTGTGACACAAGTGATGCCACAGCTGTGAAGATGGAAGAGTGTGTAGCCATGAGGCAGACCTGAAGGAAGGCAGAGGTGAGTCCCTTAGACCTGTAGAGTTTTGAGACAATGGGATCCCAAGGGAATTGGAATATTCTCAGGAACTTCATTCAGGGAGAAGAAGGAAAAACCTGAGCCTGGTGCCAGCCAGATGGGAAATTTGCTTCCCAGAATACCTTGCAGGAGCCACTGGGACCCAGCTGGTGATGGACAGGACCACACCTTGGCCAGGACTGTTAACTTTGCTTTCTTCTTGCCTGTTCAAACTTTATCCCAGTGTCAGAACTCTGAAGATGGACTTGAGGGTGACATTTCCTGTGGACCTCTATTCTTTTTCCCCATATGGCTACATTGAATTAAAAAAAAAATTCTCTGATCTTCAGCAATACCTGTATAATTGCTACATCAAGGCTTATCAGGGCTGTGGGGCTCTGAACCAGCTGGGATAGTCTTGACTGAAAGCCCAGAGACCTAGGAAGCTCTCAAACCTGGCCGAACAGGTCTGGATAGCTCTTTCCTTGGGGCATGTGGGCAAATGGAGATGTTAAAGGACCTGAGCATCATTCACAGGACAAGCTGGGAAAGTCACAGAATTGCCAAGCCTATGAATAGGCCAGAATAAACTGCCTGACAAAGCCAACCACCTGAGTGTGAACTGGCTATGAAGGGATAGGAATTGGTAGCATGGCCTCAGGAACAAGACTTGGATGACACAGTCTTTAGACACATCCATGCTTTGCCACCTTAGAGTTCATTTCCCCACAGTCCAGTGACTCCAGGAAACCTGCTCTATGGAAAGAGACAAAGACCCAGCTTGGCCAGAACTCACGCTCATAGCCCGTGTCACCCATTGGAGCCATACAGCCTGTGCCCCACAGACAGAACCCAGTAATGAACTCCCCCACTCCTGAGATGGAGGCAGGGTTTGTGAAACCATGTGTCTTGCCTGGGGTCACGCACTTTAGTACATTTTAAGGGACAAGATAATGTCACCTCTTAGTGTGTTTCCCAGAGAAATGGTTGGGGGCTTTGCCTAAGCTCCCTTGTAGAATTAGTGACACCCCGGAAGCCCTCCCCTTACCTGGAATTCATAAATTCCATGAAAAGTTTTATAGCCCCACACGGCTTCCAAGGCACAGATCCTCACCTCAGGACTCCAGCGTTAAATGACAATTCCGCTGAACAACAGAGTTGCACTCAAAGGCTGAGGGAGTATGGCCACTCCCCCGGAAACAGCATCTGACCAAGTGTCCTGTCCCCAGCCTCACTTGAACCAGCAAGGTCTTCCAAGCCCAAGATGAAAAAAGTCCTTCTGATACATGGTGACCATCTCAGGCAAGGCCAGCATGGACAGAGCCTTGGGAGCGCACAGCCAGACACACACACTCCCGGGATCATGTCTCAGGCCATGGGCCCAGGGGTGTCAACTGCCAGGTCATCAGAGAAAACCATCAGCTGTCCACGGAGAGAGGCGGCCAGTGTCTCAGCCAGCATGGCCCTGTGACCACAAGCCTAGCTCTGTGTTCTGCAGACACTGGGAGCTCTCAGACCTGAGGTTTCAAAAGCCGGCTGGGTTACCTGACATCAGGATATATGCACTTGCGGAAGGAGGATAATTGGTTGGACTCACTGGTTTCTAAAGAGGTTTGTTTTGAGGATTTTGAGACAAGTTTTCTCTCGGTGGTCCACACTGGCCTCAACCTTGAGACCTGCCTGCCTCAGCCTCTCTTTTGCTCACCCACAATGAATTCTGATGAGATCTATATTGATCACTGGGTTCTCCTCTGGCTCTTCCATTCTCATCGCCCTGATAGTCATTGGTGTGGCCTCCAGGCATCGCCAGTGGCTCATATATGGCACACTGGCATAGGTGGGTCTTGAGCTACCAGGTTTTCCACCCGTTTTTCTCTCTCCAGGATAGAAGGTCTCTGCTTCCCATGGTCTCTCTACCTGGACAGAAGCTGCCAGCAAGCCTGGACAGAGACCTTGCCACTCTCAGAGCTGAGCTCCCCCTTCACTCTGGAGTTGCCAGCAAGAATTGATCCCCAATCTGGCTACTGCACACCCTCATGCTGCCAGCAGTTTAACTGCCAGCCAGCTAGCTGCACCTGCTCCCCCTGCCTGTCCCAAGGCCATGGTCAGGAAGAGGAACTTCCCACAATGCAACTGCTGCACAACAGGAAGAGAGGTGCTTCTCTCTCTGGGAAAACAGAGGCTGGAGGAGGATAAAAAGCCAACAGCCCAGCACCTCACACACATTCACACTCACACTCACACTCACCACTCACCACTCAACCACTCCCTCACTCTACTCCAACCTAGCTCTGCCATGGCCGCCTCCACCATGTCTGTCTGCTCTGATGCTCTCACCAACTCCTCCTGGCAGGTGGATGACTGCCCGGAGAGCTGCTGTGAGCCCTGCTGCTGCCAGTCCAGCTGCTGCCAGCCCAGCTGCTGCCAGTCTAGCTGCTGTGTCCCCAGCTGCTGTCAGTCTAGCTGCTGTGTCCCCAGCTGCTCTCAGTCTAGCTGCTGTGTCCCCAGCTGCTGTGCCCCAGCCCCCTGCCTGACCCTTGTGTGCAGTCCCTGCTGCCAATCTGGCTGCAGCAGCTGCTGCACACCCTCATGCTGCCAGCAGTCTAGCTGCCAGCCAGCTTGTTGCACCTGCTTCCCCTGCCAGCCATCCTGCTGTGTGACTCTTTGCTGCAAGCCTGTCTGCTGCACACCCATCTGCTCTGGCTGCTCCTCCTGCTGCCAGCAGTCTAGCTGCCAGCCCTCATGCTGCCAGCCCTCATGCTGCCAGTCCTCATGCTGCCAGCCATCCTGCTGTGTGCCTGTCTGCTGCAAGCCTGTCTGCTGCACACCCATTTGCTCTGGCTCCTCCTCCTGCTGCCAGCCATCCTGCTGTGCTCCTGTCTGCTGCAAGCCCTGCTCCAGCATGTCCCTGCTCTGCCGCCCCGTGTGCAGACCCGCCTGCTGCCTGCCCACCTCCTCCTGCTGTGCCTCCTCCTGCCAGCCCAGCTGCTGCCGCCCAGCATCCTGTGTGTCCCTGCTCTGCCGCCCTGCCTGCTCCCGCCAGGCCTGCTGTGGCCTCTCCTCGGGCCAGAAGTGTAGCTGTTGATGGGCCTGTTCCTGGTGTCATCTGCCTTGAGTCTCTCCCTATGTTCCATCTCAGCCTGTCCAGTCTACTGACCTGATACAGAAAGATGGTTCCCCCAAAGAGGAACACAATGTGTCCCCTGTGCTGACCTGGCCTCCCCTCCTCCCTCCAGGAGTCACTGGGACACAGTTCTTCCCTGTTCTGTAATGCTCTGGGGCACTTGCCTTGACACCAGCAGCTCTCAACACCAATAAAGTCATGATCAACCAACCCCTTCTGTACCACTTTTTTGTATTGGTTATGAACTATCAAAGTAACACAGAGTACAGGGAGAAGGAAAGGGCTTGCTCAGGGCTTCAGCCCATCACTCCGGGGAATTCGAGGATGAAGGAGGTTTCTTTATAGTGTCTGGGAAACAGAGCGAAATGTTGGTGTTCTACTCCTTCATTTTTCCCCTTTTTCCTCCCTGCTACATCCTGTGGGTTGCATTGTCCACACTCAGCCATGCTCTCCTTCAGAGAACCTGCTCTCAGAAATATCCTCTCTGAAACACCGAGAGATGTCCTTCATCTTCTAGTCAGCTAGGCTGGAGGGTACACCTATCACCTCCCTCATGCTCTGAGCACATGTGGCTTCCCCAGACTGCAGTCTCCCTTAACCACAGACATATCCAGAAGTGAGTTAACCATACTCAGTGGTCATGAAGGCCTGTGGCTTCTCTCTTGGAGCTCAAGACCTCTTCCCAGATAGGTTTAAGAAAAAAATCCACATGCCCAGGACTCACCAGGGCTGGTCACCTGCAGATGTGGCTTGGTCTAGAGTCATCCTATGCTGTTCATCTGGGCAAGCAGTTCTGGGCCAGGCTTCTTGTGGATCCTGGCAACAGAGCAGAGCTGCTGCAGCCTTCGACAGATAGAGGTCATCTCTCTGGTTGCCACTAGCTGTGCAGAACATCATTGTCACCAAGACTCCTCTGTGACAAACCTGCTTCCCTGGTCCTAGAAGCAGGTCTACACTCTGGCTCAGGGAGGGCATCCTGACTCCCATCAGTTCCCAGTCCTGGGGTGCAGCCTCCTTTCCTAGCAGCTCCATCGGCATGATGACACTGTTGTCAGGATCTACACACTTGTCATACTGTTCCTGGTGTCACTTTGACTTTGCCAAGGAGTGGTCAGGAAATGAAGAGATGCCACTCTGAGCATGAGTGTGAGGGTTTTTGAGTTTTCTTTGTTTGTTGATTGTTTTTTGAGAGATTTCACTGAGGGTAAAGACTTGCCCAGTGAGGCTGGAGACAAGATGGAAGAAAGAGAGAGGAGAAACTGGGCTAGGGCAGGCACTTTCTGCTTCCTGGCCTTCATGGTGTGAGCGGCTTTGCTTTGCTTCCCCCTCCCTGCTGTGGTGGACTAAGCTCTCTGACTCCATGAGCAAAGTTAATCCTTTCTCTTTAAGTTGCTTTTGTCAGATATTGCCAGTGGCACAATCTTTTTACTTCGCCCTAGTGTCCCTGCTCAGCCTGACAAGCTGGCTGACAGCTCTCTTCCTCACAGGGATACCTCCCTGACCCTGCACGGTGCATTTGTGCGAGACTTCTAGGACAGCCCTAGAAGAACAGGGCTGGACAGAGCTGAGAAGGCCCAGCTCTGAGCAGGCTATGGGCATGGGTGACCCTCCTGAGCTGGGAGGCTCAAGCACCTGTCAGTCACAGCCCCACATTCACTTCCCCAGGGGCCATACCACGACCTAGCCATTGACCCTATAGGTATATGCTGTCTGGTGCCAGGATGCCCTCAGACCTCTGCTCACACACAGCATCTGATAGCCCCTGAGAAGGCTGTGGGCTCTTATCCCAGTGTTCACAGTCAACTGAACTCACAAACGTGGCGCAGCAACATGGCTGGGACCAGAGACACTGGGATGTGGCCTCTCTGTGACACAAGTGATGCCACACCTGTGCAGATGTGTAGCCACGTGGCAGGCATGAAGGAAGGCAGAGGTGAGTCACTTGTAACCTGCAGAGTTTTGAGACAATGGACTCCCCAGAGAATTGGAATATTCTCAGGAACTTCATTCAGGGAGAAGAAGGAAAAACCTGAGCCTGGTGCCAGCCAGATGGGAAATTTGCTTCCCAGAATACCTTGCAGGAGCCACTGGGACCCAGCTGGTGATGGACAGGACCACACCTTGGCCAGGACTGTTAACTTTGCTTTCTTCTTGCCTGTTCAAACTTTATCCCAGTGTCAGAACTCTGAAGATGGACTTGAGGGTGACATTTCCTGTGGACCTCTATTCTTTTTCCCCATATGGCTACATTGAATTAAAAAAAATTTCTCTGATCTTCAGCAAAACCTGTATAATTGCTACATCAAGGCTTATCAGGGCTGTGGGGCTCTGAACCAGCTGGGATAGTCTTGACTGAAAGCCCAGAGACCTAGGAAGCTCTCAAACCTGGCAGAACAGGTCTGGATAGCTCTTTCCTTGGGGCATGTGGGCAAATGGAGATGTTAAAGGACCTGAGCATCATTCACAGGACAAGCTGGGAAAGTCACAGAATTGCCAAGCCTATGAATTGACCAGAATAAACTGCCTGACAAAGCCAACCACCTGAGTGTGAACTGGCTATGAAGGGATAGGAATTGGTAGCATGGCCTCAGGAACAGGACTTGGATGACACAGTCTTTAGACACATTCATGCTTTGCCACCTTAGAGTTCATTTCCCCACAGTCCAGTGACTCCAGGAAACCTGCTCTATGGAAAGAGACAAAGACCCAGCTTGGCCAGAACTCACACTCACAGCCCGTGTCACCCATTGGAGCCATACAGCCTGTGCCCCACAAACAGAACCCAGGAATGAACTCCCACACTCCTGAGATGGAGGCAGGGTTTGGGAAACCATGTGTCTTGCCTGGGGTCACGCACTTTAGTACTTTTTAAGGGACAAGATAATGTCACCTCTTAGTGTGTTTCCCAGAGAAATGGTTGGGGGCTTTGCCTAAGCTCCCTTGTAGAATTAGTGACACCCCGGAAGCCCTCCCCTTAGCTGGAATTACTGTTTCCCCAGCAAAGTTCCTCACCTCAGGACTCCAGCGTCAAATGACAATTCCACTGAACAACAGAGTTGCACTCAAAGGCTGAGGGAGTATGGCCACTCCCCCGGAAACAGCATCTGACCAAGTGTCCTGTCCCCAGCCTCACTTGAACCAGCAAGGTCTTCCAAGCCCAAGATGAAAAAAGTCCTTCTGATACATGGTGACCATCTCAGGCAAGGCCAGCATGGACAGAGCCTTGGGAGCGCACAGCCAGACACACACACTCCCGGGATCATGTCTCAGGCCATGGGCCCAGGGGTGTCAACTGCCAGGTCATCAGAGAAAACCATCAGCTGTCCACGGAGAGAGGCGGCCAGTGTCTCAGCCAGCATGGCCCTGTGACCACAAGCCTAGCTCTGTGTTCTGCAGACACTGGGAGCTCTCAGACCTGAGGTTTCAAAAGCCGGCTGGGTTACCTGACATCAGGATATATGCACTTGCGGAAGGAGGATAATTGGTTGGACTCACTGGTTTCTAAAGAGGTTTGTTTTGAGGATTTTGAGACAAGTTTTCTCTCGGTGGTCCACACTGGCCTCAACCTTGAGACCTGCCTGCCTCAGCCTCTCTTTTGCTCACCCACAATGAATTCTGATGAGATCTATATTGATCACTGGGTTCTCCTCTGGCTCTTCCATTCTCATCGCCCTGATAGTCATTGGTGTGGCCTCCAGGCATCGCCAGTGGCTCATATATGGCACACTGGCATAGGTGGGTCTTGAGCTACCAGGTTTTCCACCCGTTTTTCTCTCTCCAGGATAGAAGGTCTCTGCTTCCCATGGTCTCTCTACCTGGACAGAAGCTGCCAGCAAGCCTGGACAGAGACCTTGCCACTCTCAGAGCTGAGCTCCCCCTTCACTCTGGAGTTGCCAGCAAGAATTGATCCCCAATCTGGCTACTGCACACCCTCATGCTGCCAGCAGTTTAACTGCCAGCCAGCTAGCTGCACCTGCTCCCCCTGCCTGTCCCAAGGCCATGGTCAGGAAGAGGAACTTCCCACAATGCAACTGCTGCACAACAGGAAGAGAGGTG
Organism: Meriones unguiculatus; assembly: GCF_030254825.1. Classification (NCBI taxonomy): domain Eukaryota; kingdom Metazoa; phylum Chordata; class Mammalia; order Rodentia; family Muridae; genus Meriones; species Meriones unguiculatus. The sequence goes on from NC_083363.1 coordinate 8,485,843, forward strand.
CTTCTCTCTCTGGGAAAACAGAGGCTGGAGGAGGATAAAAAGCCAACAGCCCAGCACCTCACACACATTCACACTCACACTCACACTCACCACTCACCACTCAACCACTCCCTCACTCTACTCCAACCTAGCTCTGCCATGGCCGCCTCCACCATGTCTGTCTGCTCTGATGCTCTCACCAACTCCTCCTGGCAGGTGGATGACTGCCCGGAGAGCTGCTGTGAGCCCTGCTGCTGCCAGTCCAGCTGCTGCCAGCCCAGCTGCTGCCAGTCTAGCTGCTGTGTCCCCAGCTGCTGTCAGTCTAGCTGCTGTGTCCCCAGCTGCTCTCAGTCTAGCTGCTGTGTCCCCAGCTGCTGTGCCCCAGCCCCCTGCCTGACCCTTGTGTGCAGTCCCTGCTGCCAATCTGGCTGCAGCAGCTGCTGCACACCCTCATGCTGCCAGCAGTCTAGCTGCCAGCCAGCTTGTTGCACCTGCTTCCCCTGCCAGCCATCCTGCTGTGTGACTCTTTGCTGCAAGCCTGTCTGCTGCACACCCATCTGCTCTGGCTGCTCCTCCTGCTGCCAGCAGTCTAGCTGCCAGCCCTCATGCTGCCAGCCCTCATGCTGCCAGTCCTCATGCTGCCAGCCATCCTGCTGTGTGCCTGTCTGCTGCAAGCCTGTCTGCTGCACACCCATTTGCTCTGGCTCCTCCTCCTGCTGCCAGCCATCCTGCTGTGCTCCTGTCTGCTGCAAGCCCTGCTCCAGCATGTCCCTGCTCTGCCGCCCCGTGTGCAGACCCGCCTGCTGCCTGCCCACCTCCTCCTGCTGTGCCTCCTCCTGCCAGCCCAGCTGCTGCCGCCCAGCATCCTGTGTGTCCCTGCTCTGCCGCCCTGCCTGCTCCCGCCAGGCCTGCTGTGGCCTCTCCTCGGGCCAGAAGTGTAGCTGTTGATGGGCCTGTTCCTGGTGTCATCTGCCTTGAGTCTCTCCCTATGTTCCATCTCAGCCTGTCCAGTCTACTGACCTGATACAGAAAGATGGTTCCCCCAAAGAGGAACACAATGTGTCCCCTGTGCTGACCTGGCCTCCCCTCCTCCCTCCAGGAGTCACTGGGACACAGTTCTTCCCTGTTCTGTAATGCTCTGGGGCACTTGCCTTGACACCAGCAGCTCTCAACACCAATAAAGTCATGATCAACCAACCCCTTCTGTACCACTTTTTTGTATTGGTTATGAACTATCAAAGTAACACAGAGTACAGGGAGAAGGAAAGGGCTTGCTCAGGGCTTCAGCCCATCACTCCGGGGAATTCGAGGATGAAGGAGGTTTCTTTATAGTGTCTGGGAAACAGAGCGAAATGTTGGTGTTCTACTCCTTCATTTTTCCCCTTTTTCCTCCCTGCTACATCCTGTGGGTTGCATTGTCCACACTCAGCCATGCTCTCCTTCAGAGAACCTGCTCTCAGAAATATCCTCTCTGAAACACCGAGAGATGTCCTTCATCTTCTAGTCAGCTAGGCTGGAGGGTACACCTATCACCTCCCTCATGCTCTGAGCACATGTGGCTTCCCCAGACTGCAGTCTCCCTTAACCACAGACATATCCAGAAGTGAGTTAACCATACTCAGTGGTCATGAAGGCCTGTGGCTTCTCTCTTGGAGCTCAAGACCTCTTCCCAGATAGGTTTAAGAAAAAAATCCACATGCCCAGGACTCACCAGGGCTGGTCACCTGCAGATGTGGCTTGGTCTAGAGTCATCCTATGCTGTTCATCTGGGCAAGCAGTTCTGGGCCAGGCTTCTTGTGGATCCTGGCAACAGAGCAGAGCTGCTGCAGCCTTCGACAGATAGAGGTCATCTCTCTGGTTGCCACTAGCTGTGCAGAACATCATTGTCACCAAGACTCCTCTGTGACAAACCTGCTTCCCTGGTCCTAGAAGCAGGTCTACACTCTGGCTCAGGGAGGGCATCCTGACTCCCATCAGTTCCCAGTCCTGGGGTGCAGCCTCCTTTCCTAGCAGCTCCATCGGCATGATGACACTGTTGTCAGGATCTACACACTTGTCATACTGTTCCTGGTGTCACTTTGACTTTGCCAAGGAGTGGTCAGGAAATGAAGAGATGCCACTCTGAGCATGAGTGTGAGGGTTTTTGAGTTTTCTTTGTTTGTTGATTGTTTTTTGAGAGATTTCACTGAGGGTAAAGACTTGCCCAGTGAGGCTGGAGACAAGATGGAAGAAAGAGAGAGGAGAAACTGGGCTAGGGCAGGCACTTTCTGCTTCCTGGCCTTCATGGTGTGAGCGGCTTTGCTTTGCTTCCCCCTCCCTGCTGTGGTGGACTAAGCTCTCTGACTCCATGAGCAAAGTTAATCCTTTCTCTTTAAGTTGCTTTTGTCAGATATTGCCAGTGGCACAATCTTTTTACTTCGCCCTAGTGTCCCTGCTCAGCCTGACAAGCTGGCTGACAGCTCTCTTCCTCACAGGGATACCTCCCTGACCCTGCACGGTGCATTTGTGCGAGACTTCTAGGACAGCCCTAGAAGAACAGGGCTGGACAGAGCTGAGAAGGCCCAGCTCTGAGCAGGCTATGGGCATGGGTGACCCTCCTGAGCTGGGAGGCTCAAGCACCTGTCAGTCACAGCCCCACATTCACTTCCCCAGGGGCCATACCACGACCTAGCCATTGACCCTATAGGTATATGCTGTCTGGTGCCAGGATGCCCTCAGACCTCTGCTCACACACAGCATCTGATAGCCCCTGAGAAGGCTGTGGGCTCTTATCCCAGTGTTCACAGTCAACTGAACTCACAAACGTGGCGCAGCAACATGGCTGGGACCAGAGACACTGGGATGTGGCCTCTCTGTGACACAAGTGATGCCACACCTGTGCAGATGTGTAGCCACGTGGCAGGCATGAAGGAAGGCAGAGGTGAGTCACTTGTAACCTGCAGAGTTTTGAGACAATGGACTCCCCAGAGAATTGGAATATTCTCAGGAACTTCATTCAGGGAGAAGAAGGAAAAACCTGAGCCTGGTGCCAGCCAGATGGGAAATTTGCTTCCCAGAATACCTTGCAGGAGCCACTGGGACCCAGCTGGTGATGGACAGGACCACACCTTGGCCAGGACTGTTAACTTTGCTTTCTTCTTGCCTGTTCAAACTTTATCCCAGTGTCAGAACTCTGAAGATGGACTTGAGGGTGACATTTCCTGTGGACCTCTATTCTTTTTCCCCATATGGCTACATTGAATTAAAAAAAATTTCTCTGATCTTCAGCAAAACCTGTATAATTGCTACATCAAGGCTTATCAGGGCTGTGGGGCTCTGAACCAGCTGGGATAGTCTTGACTGAAAGCCCAGAGACCTAGGAAGCTCTCAAACCTGGCAGAACAGGTCTGGATAGCTCTTTCCTTGGGGCATGTGGGCAAATGGAGATGTTAAAGGACCTGAGCATCATTCACAGGACAAGCTGGGAAAGTCACAGAATTGCCAAGCCTATGAATTGACCAGAATAAACTGCCTGACAAAGCCAACCACCTGAGTGTGAACTGGCTATGAAGGGATAGGAATTGGTAGCATGGCCTCAGGAACAGGACTTGGATGACACAGTCTTTAGACACATTCATGCTTTGCCACCTTAGAGTTCATTTCCCCACAGTCCAGTGACTCCAGGAAACCTGCTCTATGGAAAGAGACAAAGACCCAGCTTGGCCAGAACTCACACTCACAGCCCGTGTCACCCATTGGAGCCATACAGCCTGTGCCCCACAAACAGAACCCAGGAATGAACTCCCACACTCCTGAGATGGAGGCAGGGTTTGGGAAACCATGTGTCTTGCCTGGGGTCACGCACTTTAGTACTTTTTAAGGGACAAGATAATGTCACCTCTTAGTGTGTTTCCCAGAGAAATGGTTGGGGGCTTTGCCTAAGCTCCCTTGTAGAATTAGTGACACCCCGGAAGCCCTCCCCTTAGCTGGAATTACTGTTTCCCCAGCAAAGTTCCTCACCTCAGGACTCCAGCGTCAAATGACAATTCCACTGAACAACAGAGTTGCACTCAAAGGCTGAGGGAGTATGCCCCCTCACCCGGAAACAGCATCTGACCAAGTGTCCTGTCCCCAGCCTCACTTGAACCAGAAAGTCTTCCAAGCCCAAGATGAAAAAAGTCCTTCTGATACATGGTGACCATCTCAGGCAAGGCCAGCATGGACAGAGCCTTGGGAGGGCACAGCCAGACACACACACTCCCGGGATCATGTCTCAGGCCATGGGCCCAGGGGTGTCAACTGCCAGGTCATCAGAGAAAACCATCAGCTGTCTAAGGAGAGAGGCGGCCAGTGTCTCAGCCAGCATGGCCCTGTGACCACAAGCCTAGCTCTGTGTTCTGCAGACACTGGGAGCTCTCAGACCTGAGGTTTCAAAAGCCGGCTGGGTTACCTGACATCAGGATATATGCACTTGCGGAAGGAGGGTAATTGGTTGGACTCGCTGGTTTCTAAAGAGGTTTGTTTTGAGGATTTTGAGACAAGTTTTCTCTCGGTGGTCCACACTGGCCTCAACCTTGAGACCTGCCTGCCTCAGCCTCTCTTTTGCTCACCCACAATGAATTCTGATGAGATCTATATTGATCACTGGGTTCTCCTCTGGCTCTTCCATTCTCATCGCCCTGATAGTCATTGGTGTGGCCTCCAGGCATCGCCAGTGGCTCATATATGGCACACTGGCATAGGTGGGTCTTGAGCTACCAGGTTTTCCACCCGTTTTTCTCTCTCCAGGATAGAAGGTCTCTGCTTCCCATGGTCTCTCTACCTGGACAGAAGCTGCCAGCAAGCCTGGACAGAGACCTTGCCACTCTCAGAGCTGAGCTCTCCCTTCACTCTGGAGCTGCCAGCAAGAATTGATCCCCAATCTGGCTACTGCACACCCTCATGCTGCCAGCAGTCTACCTGCCAGCCAGCTTGCTGCACCTGCTCCCCCTGCCTGTCCCAAGGCCATGGTCAGGAAGAGGAACTTCCCACAATGCACCTGCTGCACAACAGGAAGAAAGGTGCGTCTCTCTCTGGGAAAACAGAGGCTGGAGGAGGATAAAAAGCCAACAGCCCAGCACCTCACACACATTCACACTCACACTCACCACTCACCACTCACCACTCACCACTCACCACTCCCTCACTCTACTCCAACCTAGCTCTGCCATGGCCACCTCCACCATGTCTGTCTGCTCTGATGCTCTCAATTCTTCCTGGCAGGTGGATGACTGCCCAGAGAGCTGCTGTGCCCCCAGCTGCTGCAAGCCCAGCTGCTGCCAGTCTAGCTGCTGTGTCCCCAGCTGTTGTCAGTCCAGCTGCTGTGCCCCAGCCCCGTGCCTGACCCTTGTCTGCACCCCAGTGTGCAGTCCCTGCTGCCAATCTGGCTGCAGCAGCTGCTGCACACCCTCATGCTGCCAGCAGTCTAGCTGCCAGCCAGCTTGCTGCACCGGCTCCCCCTGCCAGCCATCCAGCTGTGTGACTCTTTGCTGCAAGCCTGTCTGCTGTAAACCCATCTGCTCTGGCTCCTCCTCATGCTGCCAGCAGTCTAGCTACCAGCCCTCATGCTGCCAGCCATCCTGCTGTGTGCCTGTCTGCTGCAAGCCTGTCTGCTGCACACCCATCTGCTCTGGTTCCTCCTCATACTGCCAGCAGTCTAGCTGCCAGCCCTCATGCTGCCAGCCATCCTGCTGTGTGCCTGTTTGCTACAAACCTGTCTGCTGCAAGCCCTGCTCCAGCATGTCCCTGCTCTGCCGCCCCGTGTGCAGACCCGCCTGCTGCCTGCCCACCTCCTCCTGCTGTGCCTCCTCCTGCCAGCCCAGCTGCTGCCGCCCAGCATCCTGTGTGTCCCTGCTCTGCCGCCCTGCCTGCTCCCGCCAGGCCTGCTGTGGCCTCTCCTCGGGCCAGAAGTGCAGCTGTTGATGGGTCTGTTCCTGGTGTCATCTGCCTTTGGTCTCTCCCTCTGTTCCATCTCAGCCTGTCCAGTCTACTAACCTGAGACAGATGGTTCCCCCAAAGAGGAACACAATGTGTCCCCTGTGCTGACCTGGCCTCCCCTCCTCCCTCCAGGAGTCACTGGGATACAGTTCTTCCCTGTTCTGTAATGCTCTGGGGCACTTGCCTTGACACCAGCAGCTCTCAACACCAATAAAGTCATGATCAACCAACCCCTTCTGTACCACTTTTTTTGTATTGGTTATGAACTATCAAAGTAACACAGAGAACAGGGAGAAGGAAAGGGCTTGCTCAGGGCTTCAGCCCATCACTCCGGGGAATTGGAGGATGAAGCAGGTTTCTTGATAGTGTCTGGGAAACAGAGCGAAATGTTGGTGTTCTACTCCTTTGTTTTTCCCCTTTTTCTTCCCTGCTCCATCCTGTGGGTTGCATTGTCCACACTCAGGCATGCTCTCCTTCAGAGAATCTGCTCTCAAAAATGTCCTCTCTGAAACACTGAGAGATGTCCTTCATCTTCTAGTCAGCTAGGCTGGAGGGTACACCTATCACCTCCCTCATGCTCTGAGCGCATGTGGCTTCCCCAGACTGCAGTCTCCCTTAACCACAGACATATCCAGAAGTGAGTTAACCCTACTCAGTGGTCATGAAGGCCTGTGGCTTCTCTCTTGGAGCTCAAGACCTCTTCCCAGATAGGTTTAAGAAAAAAATCCACATGCCCAGGACTCACCAGGGCTGATCACCTGCAGATGTGGCTTGGTCTAGAGTCATCCTATGCTGTTCATCTGGGCAAGCAGTTCTGGGCCAGGCTTCTTGTGGATCCTGGCAACAGAGCAGAGCTGCTGCAGCCTTCGACAACTAGAGGTCATCTCTCTGGTTGCCACTAGCTGTGCAGAACATCATTGTCACCAAGACTCCTCTGTGACAAACCTGCTTCCCTGGTCCTAGAAGCAGGTCTACACTCTGGCTCAGGGAGGGCATCCTGACTCCCATCAGTTCCCAGTCCTGGGGTGCAGCCTCTTTCCCTAGCAGCTCGATCGGCATGATGACACTGTTGTCAGGATCTACACACCTGTCGTACTGGTCCTGGTGTCACTTCGACTTTGCCAAGGGGTGGTCAGGAAATGAAGAGATACCACTCTGAGCATGAGTGTGAGGGTTTTTGAGTTTTCTTTGTTTGTTGATTGTTTTTTGAGAGATTTCACTGAGGGTAAAGACTTGCCCAGTGAGGCTGGAGACAAGATGGAAGAAAGAGAGAGGAGAAACCGGGCTAGGGCAGGCACTTTCTGCTTCCTGGCCTTCATGGTGTGAGCGGCTTTGCTTTGCTTCCCCCTCCATGCTGTGGTGGACTAAGCTCTCTGACTCCATGAGCAAAGTTAATCCTTTCTCTTTAAGTTGCTTTTGTCAGATATTGCCAGTGGCACAATCTTTTTACTTCGCCCTGGTGTCCCTGCTCAGCCTGACAAGGTGGCTGACAGCTCTCTTCCTCACAGGGATACCTCCCTGACCCAGCACGGTGCATTTGTGCGAGACTTCTAGGACAGCCCTAGAAGAACAGGGCTGGACCGAGCTGAGAAGGCCCAGCTCTGAGCAGGCTATGGGCATGGGTGACCCTCCTGAGCTGGGAGGCTCAAGCACCTGTCAGTCACAGCCCCACATTCACTTCCCCAGGGGCCATACCACGACCTAGCCATTGACCCTATAGGTATATGCTGTCTGGTGCCAGGATGCCCTCAGACCTCTGCTCACACACAGCATCTGATAGCCCCTGAGAAGGCTGTGGGCTCTTATCCCAGTGTTCACAGTCAACTGAACTCACAAACGTGGCGCAGCAACATGGCTGGGACCAGAGACACTGGGATGTGGCCTCTCTGTGACACAAGTGATGCCACACCTGTGCAGATGTGTAGCCACGTGGCAGGCATGAAGGAAGGCAGAGGTGAGTCACTTGTAACCTGCAGAGTTTTGAGACAATGGACTCCCCAGAGAATTGGAATATTCTCAGGAACTTCATTCAGGGAGAAGAAGGAAAAACCTGAGCCTGGTGCCAGCCAGATGGGAAATTTGCTTCCCAGAATACCTTGCAGGAGCCACTGGGACCCAGCTGGTGATGGACAGGACCACACCTTGGCCAGGACTGTTAACTTTGCTTTCTTCTTGCCTGTTCAAACTTTATCCCAGTGTCAGAACTCTGAAGATGGACTTGAGGGTGACATTTCCTGTGGACCTCTATTCTTTTTCCCCATATGGCTACATTGAATTAAAAAAAATTTCTCTGATCTTCAGCAAAACCTGTATAATTGCTACATCAAGGCTTATCAGGGCTGTGGGGCTCTGAACCAGCTGGGATAGTCTTGACTGAAAGCCCAGAGACCTAGGAAGCTCTCAAACCTGGCAGAACAGGTCTGGATAGCTCTTTCCTTGGGGCATGTGGGCAAATGGAGATGTTAAAGGACCTGAGCATCATTCACAGGACAAGCTGGGAAAGTCACAGAATTGCCAAGCCTATGAATTGACCAGAATAAACTGCCTGACAAAGCCAACCACCTGAGTGTGAACTGGCTATGAAGGGATAGGAATTGGTAGCATGGCCTCAGGAACAGGACTTGGATGACACAGTCTTTAGACACATTCATGCTTTGCCACCTTAGAGTTCATTTCCCCACAGTCCAGTGACTCCAGGAAACCTGCTCTATGGAAAGAGACAAAGACCCAGCTTGGCCAGAACTCACACTCACAGCCCGTGTCACCCATTGGAGCCATACAGCCTGTGCCCCACAAACAGAACCCAGGAATGAACTCCCACACTCCTGAGATGGAGGCAGGGTTTGGGAAACCATGTGTCTTGCCTGGGGTCACGCACTTTAGTACTTTTTAAGGGACAAGATAATGTCACCTCTTAGTGTGTTTCCCAGAGAAATGGTTGGGGGCTTTGCCTAAGCTCCCTTGTAGAATTAGTGACACCCCGGAAGCCCTCCCCTTAGCTGGAATTACTGTTTCCCCAGCAAAGTTCCTCACCTCAGGACTCCAGCGTCAAATGACAATTCCACTGAACAACAGAGTTGCACTCAAAGGCTGAGGGAGTATGCCCCCTCACCCGGAAACAGCATCTGACCAAGTGTCCTGTCCCCAGCCTCACTTGAACCAGAAAGTCTTCCAAGCCCAAGATGAAAAAAGTCCTTCTGATACATGGTGACCATCTCAGGCAAGGCCAGCATGGACAGAGCCTTGGGAGGGCACAGCCAGACACACACACTCCCGGGATCATGTCTCAGGCCATGGGCCCAGGGGTGTCAACTGCCAGGTCATCAGAGAAAACCATCAGCTGTCTAAGGAGAGAGGCGGCCAGTGTCTCAGCCAGCATGGCCCTGTGACCACAAGCCTAGCTCTGTGTTCTGCAGACACTGGGAGCTCTCAGACCTGAGGTTTCAAAAGCCGGCTGGGTTACCTGACATCAGGATATATGCACTTGCGGAAGGAGGGTAATTGGTTGGACTCGCTGGTTTCTAAAGAGGTTTGTTTTGAGGATTTTGAGACAAGTTTTCTCTCGGTGGTCCACACTGGCCTCAACCTTGAGACCTGCCTGCCTCAGCCTCTCTTTTGCTCACCCACAATGAATTCTGATGAGATCTATATTGATCACTGGGTTCTCCTCTGGCTCTTCCATTCTCATCGCCCTGATAGTCATTGGTGTGGCCTCCAGGCATCGCCAGTGGCTCATATATGGCACACTGGCATAGGTGGGTCTTGAGCTACCAGGTTTTCCACCCGTTTTTCTCTCTCCAGGATAGAAGGTCTCTGCTTCCCATGGTCTCTCTACCTGGACAGAAGCTGCCAGCAAGCCTGGACAGAGACCTTGCCACTCTCAGAGCTGAGCTCTCCCTTCACTCTGGAGCTGCCAGCAAGAATTGATCCCCAATCTGGCTACTGCACACCCTCATGCTGCCAGCAGTCTACCTGCCAGCCAGCTTGCTGCACCTGCTCCCCCTGCCTGTCCCAAGGCCATGGTCAGGAAGAGGAACTTCCCACAATGCACCTGCTGCACAACAGGAAGAAAGGTGTGTCTCTCTCTGGGAAAACAGAGGCTGGAGGAGGATAAAAAGCCAACAGCCCAGCACCTCACACACATTCACACTCACACTCACCACTCACCACTCACCACTCACCACTCACCACTCCCTCACTCTACTCCAACCTAGCTCTGCCATGGCCACCTCCACCATGTCTGTCTGCTCTGATGCTCTCAATTCTTCCTGGCAGGTGGATGACTGCCCAGAGAGCTGCTGTGCCCCCAGCTGCTGCAAGCCCAGCTGCTGCCAGTCTAGCTGCTGTGTCCCCAGCTGTTGTCAGTCCAGCTGCTGTGCCCCAGCCCCGTGCCTGACCCTTGTCTGCACCCCAGTGTGCAGTCCCTGCTGCCAATCTGGCTGCAGCAGCTGCTGCACACCCTCATGCTGCCAGCAGTCTAGCTGCCAGCCAGCTTGCTGCACCGGCTCCCCCTGCCAGCCATCCAGCTGTGTGACTCTTTGCTGCAAGCCTGTCTGCTGTAAACCCATCTGCTCTGGCTCCTCCTCATGCTGCCAGCAGTCTAGCTACCAGCCCTCATGCTGCCAGCCATCCTGCTGTGTGCCTGTCTGCTGCAAGCCTGTCTGCTGCACACCCATCTGCTCTGGTTCCTCCTCATACTGCCAGCAGTCTAGCTGCCAGCCCTCATGCTGCCAGCCCTCATGCCGCCAGTCCTCATGCTGCCAGCCATCCTGCTGTGTGCCTGTTTGCTACAAACCTGTCTGCTGCAAGCCCTGCTCCAGCATGTCCCTGCTCTGCCGCCCCGTGTGCAGACCCGCCTGCTGCCTGCCCACCTCCTCCTGCTGTGCCTCCTCCTGCCAGCCCAGCTGCTGCCGCCCAGCATCCTGTGTGTCCCTGCTCTGCCGCCCTGCCTGCTCCCGCCAGGCCTGCTGTGGCCTCTCCTCGGGCCAGAAGTGCAGCTGTTGATGGGTCTGTTCCTGGTGTCATCTGCCTTTGGTCTCTCCCTCTGTTCCATCTCAGCCTGTCCAGTCTACTAACCTGAGACAGATGGTTCCCCCAAAGAGGAACACAATGTGTCCCCTGTGCTGACCTGGCCTCCCCTCCTCCCTCCAGGAGTCACTGGGATACAGTTCTTCCCTGTTCTGTAATGCTCTGGGGCACTTGCCTTGACACCAGCAGCTCTCAACACCAATAAAGTCATGATCAACCAACCCCTTCTGTACCACTTTTTTTGTATTGGTTATGAACTATCAAAGTAACACAGAGAACAGGGAGAAGGAAAGGGCTTGCTCAGGGCTTCAGCCCATCACTCCGGGGAATTGGAGGATGAAGCAGGTTTCTTGATAGTGTCTGGGAAACAGAGCGAAATGTTGGTGTTCTACTCCTTTGTTTTTCCCCTTTTTCTTCCCTGCTCCATCCTGTGGGTTGCATTGTCCACACTCAGGCATGCTCTCCTTCAGAGAATCTGCTCTCAAAAATGTCCTCTCTGAAACACTGAGAGATGTCCTTCATCTTCTAGTCAGCTAGGCTGGAGGGTACACCTATCACCTCCCTCATGCTCTGAGCGCATGTGGCTTCCCCAGACTGCAGTCTCCCTTAACCACAGACATATCCAGAAGTGAGTTAACCCTACTCAGTGGTCATGAAGGCCTGTGGCTTCTCTCTTGGAGCTCAAGACCTCTTCCCAGATAGGTTTAAGAAAAAAATCCACATGCCCAGGACTCACCAGGGCTGATCACCTGCAGATGTGGCTTGGTCTAGAGTCATCCTATGCTGTTCATCTGGGCAAGCAGTTCTGGGCCAGGCTTCTTGTGGATCCTGGCAACAGAGCAGAGCTGCTGCAGCCTTCGACAACTAGAGGTCATCTCTCTGGTTGCCACTAGCTGTGCAGAACATCATTGTCACCAAGACTCCTCTGTGACAAACCTGCTTCCCTGGTCCTAGAAGCAGGTCTACACTCTGGCTCAGGGAGGGCATCCTGACTCCCATCAGTTCCCAGTCCTGGGGTGCAGCCTCTTTCCCTAGCAGCTCGATCGGCATGATGACACTGTTGTCAGGATCTACACACCTGTCGTACTGGTCCTGGTGTCACTTCGACTTTGCCAAGGGGTGGTCAGGAAATGAAGAGATACCACTCTGAGCATGAGTGTGAGGGTTTTTGAGTTTTCTTTGTTTGTTGATTGTTTTTTGAGAGATTTCACTGAGGGTAAAGACTTGCCCAGTGAGGCTGGAGACAAGATGGAAGAAAGAGAGAGGAGAAACCGGGCTAGGGCAGGCACTTTCTGCTTCCTGGCCTTCATGGTGTGAGCGGCTTTGCTTTGCTTCCCCCTCCATGCTGTGGTGGACTAAGCTCTCTGACTCCATGAGCAAAGTTAATCCTTTCTCTTTAAGTTGCTTTTGTCAGATATTGCCAGTGGCACAATCTTTTTACTTCGCCCTGGTGTCCCTGCTCAGCCTGACAAGGTGGCTGACAGCTCTCTTCCTCACAGGGATACCTCCCTGACCCAGCACGGTGCATTTGTGCGAGACTTCTAGGACAGCCCTAGAAGAACAGGGCTGGACCGAGCTGAGAAGGCCCAGCTCTGAGCAGGCTATGGGCATGGGTGACCCTCCTGAGCTGGGAGGCTCAAGCACCTGTCAGTCACAGCCCCACATTCACTTCCCCAGGGGCCATACCCCAATCTAGCCATTGACCCTATAGGTATATGCTGTCTGGTGCCAGGATGCCCTCAGACCTCTGCTCACACACAGCATCTGATAGCCCCTGAGAAGGCTGTGGGCTCTTATTCCAGTGTTCACAGTCAACTGAACTCACAAATGTGGGGCAGCAACATGGCTGGGACCAGAGACACTGGGATGTGGCCTCTCTGTGACACAAGTGATGCCACACCTGTGCAGATGTGTAGCCACGTGGCAGGCATGAAGAAAGGCAGAGGTGAGTCACTTGTAACCTGCAGAGTTTTGAGCCAATGGACTCTCCAGGGAATTGGAATATTCTCAGGAACTTCATTCAGGGAGAAGAAGGAAAAACCTGAGCCTGGTGTCAGCCAGATGGGAAGTTTGCTTCCCAGAATACCTTGCAGGAGCCACTGGAACCCAGCTGGTGATGGACAGGACCACACCTTGGCCAGGACTGTTAACTGTGCTTTCTTCTTGCCTGTTCAAACTTTATCCCAGTGTCAGAACTCTGAAGATGGACTTGAGGGTGACATTTCCTGTGGACCTCTATTCTTTTTCCCCATATGGCTACATTGAATAAAAAAAAAAAAAATCTCTGATCTTCAGCAATACCTGTATAATTGCTACATCAAGGCTTTCAGGGCTGTGGGGCTCTGAACCAGCTGGGATAGTCTTGACTGAAAGCCCAAAGACCTCAGAAGCTCTCAAACCTGGCCGAACAGGTCTGGATAGCTCTTTCCTTGGGGCATGTGGGCAAATGGAGATGTTAAAGGACCTGAGCATCATTCACAGGACAAGCTGGGAAAGTCACAGAATTGCCAAGCCCATGAACTGACCAGAATAAACTGCCTGACAAAGCCAACCACCTGAGTGTGAACTGGCTATGAAGGGATAGGAATTGGTAGCATGGCCTCAGGAACAGGACTTGGATGACACAGTCTTTAGACACATTCATGCTTTGCCACCTTAGAGTTCATTTCCCCACAGTCCAGTGACTCCAGGAAACCTGCTCTATGGAAAGAGACAAAGACCCAGCGTGGCCAGAACTCACGCTCACAGCCCGTGTCACCCATTGGAGCCATACAGCCTGTGCCCCACAGACAGAACCCAGAAATGAACTCCCACACTCCTGAGATGGAGGCAGGGTTTGGGAAACCATGTGTCTTGCCTGGGGTCACTCACTTTAGTACTTTTTAAGGGACAAGATAATGTCACCTCTTAGTGTGTTTCCCAGAGAAATGGTTGGGGGCTTTGCCTAAGCTCCCTTGTACAATTAGTGACACCCCGGAAGCCCTCCCCTTAGCTGGAATTACTGCTTCCCCAGCAAAGTTCCTCACCTCAGGACTCCAGCATCAAATGACAATTCCGCTGAACAACAGAGTTGCACTCAAAGGCTGAGGGAGTATGCCCCCTCACCCAGAAACAGCATCTGAACAAGTGTCCTGTCCCCAGCCTCACTTGAACCAGAAAGTCTTCCAAGCCCAAGATGAAAAAAGTCCTTCTGATACATGGTGACCATTTCAGGCAAGGCCAGCATGGACAGAGCCTTGGGAGCGCACAGCCAGACACACACACTCCCGGGATCATGTCTCAGGCCATGGGCCCAGGGGTGTCAACTGCCAGGTCATCAGAGAAAACCATCAGCTGTCCACGGAGAGAGGCGGCCAGTGTCTCAGCCAGCATGGCCCTGTGACCACAAGCCTAGCTCTGTGTTCTGCAGACACTGGGAGCTCTCAGACCTGAGGTTTCAAAAGCCGGCTGGGTTACCTGACATCAGGATATATGCACTTGCGGAAGGAGGGTAATTGGTTGGACTCACTGGTTTCTAAAGAGGTTTGTTTTGAGGATTTTGAGACAAGTTTTCTCTAGGTGGTCCACACTGGCCTCAATCTTGAGACCTGCCTGCCTCAGCCTCTCTTTTGCTCACCCACAATGAATTCTGATGAGATCTATATTGATCACTGGGTTCTCCTCTGGCTCTTCCATTCTCATCGCCCTGATAGTCATTGGTGTGGCCTCCAGGCATCGCCAGTGGCTCATATATGGCACACTGGCATAGGTGGGTCTTGAGCTACCAGGTTTTCCACCCATTTATCTCTCTCCAGGATAGAAGGTCTCTGCTTCCCATGGTCTCTCTACCTGGACAGAAGCTGCCAGCAATCCTGGACAGAGACCTTGCCACTCTCAGAGCTGAGCTCTCCCTTCACTCTGGAGCTGCCAGCAAGAATTGATCCCCAATCTGGCTACTGCACACCCTCATGCTGCCAGCAGTTTAACTGCCAGCCAGCTAGCTGCACCTGCTCCCCCTGCCTGTCCCAAGGCCATGGTCAGGAAGAGGAACTTCCCACAATGCACCTGCTGCACAACAGGAAGAGAGGTGCTTCTCTCTCTGGGAAAACACAGGCTGGAGGAGGATAAAAAGGCAACAGTCCAGCACCTCACACACATTCACACTCACACTCACCACTCACCACTCACCACTCAACCACTCCCTCACTCTACTCCAACCTAGCTCTGCCATGGCCGCCTCCACCATGGCTGTCTGCTCTGATGCTCGCACCAACACCTCCTGGCAGGTGGATGACTGCCCGGAGAGCTGCTGTGAGCCCTGCTGCTGCCAGTCCAGCTGCTGCCAGCCCAGCTGCTGCCAGTCTAGCTGCTGTGTCCCCAGCTGCTGTGCCCCAGACCCCTGCCTGACCCTTGTCTGCACCCCAGTGTGCAGTCCCTGCTGCCAATCTGGCTGCAGCAGCTGCACACCCTCATGCTGCCAGCAGTCTAGCTGCCAGCCAGCTTGTTGCACCTGCTCCCCCTGCCAGCCATCCTGCTGTGTGACTCTTTGCTGCAAGCCTGTCTGCTGCACACCCATCTGCTCTGGCTGCTCCTCCTGCTGCCAGCAGTCTAGCTGCCAGCCCTCATGCTGCCAGCCCTCATGCTGCCAGTCCTCCTGCTGCCAGCCATCCTGCTGTGTGCCTGTCTGCTGCAAGCCTGTCTGCTGCACACCCATCTGCTCTGGCTCCTCCTCCTGTTGCCAGCCATCCTGCTGTGCTCCTGTCTGCTGCAAGCCCTGCTCCAGCATGTCCCTGCTCTGCCGCCCCGTGTGCAGACCCGCCTGCTGCGTGCCCACCTCCTCCTGCTGTGCCTCCTCCTGCCAGCCCAGCTGCTGTCGCCCAGCCTCCTGTGTGTCCCTGCTCTGCCGCCCTGCCTGCTCCCGCCCGGCCTGCTGTGGCCTTTCCTCGGGCCAGAAGTGTAGCTGTTGATGGGCCTGTTCCTGGTGTCATCTGCCTTGAGTCTCTCCCTATGTTCCATCTCAGCCTGTCCAGTCTACTGACCTGATACAGAAAGATGGTTCCCCCAAAGAGGAACACAATGTGTCCCCTGTGCTGACCTGGCCTCCCCTCCTCCCTCCAGGAGTCACTGGGACACAGTTCTTCCCTGTGCTGTAATGCTCTGGGGCACTTGCCTTGACACCAGCAGCTCTCAACACCAATAAAGTCATGATCAACCAACCCCTTCTGTACCACTTTTTTGTATTGGTTATGAACTATCAAAGTAACACAGAGAACAGGGAGAAGGAAAGGGCTTGCTCAGGGCTTCAGCCCATCACTCCGGGGAATTGGAGGATGAAGCAGGTTTCTTGATAGTGTCTGGAAAACAGAGCGAAATGTTGGTACTCCTTCATTTTTCCCCTTTTTCCTCCCTGCTCCATCCTGTGGGTTGCATTGTCCACACTCAGGCATGCTCTCCTTCAGAGAACCTGCTCTCAAAAATGTCCTCTCTGAAACACTGAGAGATGTCCTTCATCTTCTAGTCAGCTAGGCTGGAGGGTACAACTATCACCTCCCTCATGCTATGAGCGCATGTGGCTTCCCCAGACTGCAGTCTCCCTTAACCACAGACATATTCAGAAGTGAGTTAACCCTACTCAGTGGTCATGAAGGCCTGTGGCTTCTCTCTTTGAGCTCAAGACCTCTTCCCAGATAGGTTTAGGAAAAAAATCCACATGCCCAGGACTCACCAGGGCTGATCACCTGCAGATGTGGCTTGGTCTAGAGTCATCCTATGCTGTTCATCTGGGCAAACAGTTCTGGGCCAGGCTTCTTGTGGATCCTGGCAACAGAGCAGAGCTGCTGCAGCCTTCGACAGATAGAGGTCATCTCTCTGGTTGCCACTAGCTGTGCAGAACATCATTGTCACCAAGACTCCTCTGTGACAAACCTGCTTCCCTGGTCCTAGAAGCAGGTCTACACTCTGGCTCAGGGAGGGCATCCTGACTCCCATCAGTTCCCAGTCCTGGGGTGCAGCCTCCTTTCCTAGCAGCTCCATCGGCATGATGACACTGGTGTCAGGATCTACACACTTGTCATACTGTTCCTGGTGTCACTTTGACTTTGCCAAGGGGTGGTCGGGAAATGAAGAGATGCCACTCTGAGCATGAGTGTGAGGGTTTTTGAGTTTTCTTTGTTTGTTGATTGTTTTTTGAGAGATTTCACTGAGGGTAAAGACTTGCCCAGTGAGGCTGGAGACAAGATGGAAGAAAGAGAGAGGAGAAACCGGGCTAGGGCAGGCAGTTTCTGCTTCCTGGCCTTCATGGTGTGAGCGGCTTTGCTTTGCTTCCCCCTCCCTGCTGTGGTGGACTAAGCTCTCTGACTCCATGAGCAAAGTTAATCCTTTCTCTTTAAGTTGCTTTTGTCAGATATTGCCAGTGGCACAATCTTTTTACTTCGCCCTGGTGTCCCTGCTCAGCCTGACAAGCTGGCTGACAGCTCTCTTCCTCACAGGGATACCTCCCTGACCCTGCACGGTGCATTTGTGCAAGACTTCTAGGACAGCCCTAGAAGAACAGGGCTGGACCGAGCTGAGAAGGCCCAGCTCTGAGCAGGCTATGGGCATGGGTGACCCTCCTGAGCTGGGAGGCTCAAGCACCTGTCAGTCACAGCCCCACATTCACTTCCCCAGGGGCCACACCCCAACCTAGCCGTTGACCCTATAGGTATATGCTGTCTGGTGCCAGGATGCCCTCAGCCCTCTGCTCACACACAGCATCTGAAAGCCCCTGAGAAGGCTCTGGGCTCTTATCCCAGTGTTCACAGTCGACTGAACTCACAAACGTGGCGCAGCAACATGGCTGGGAGCAGAGACACTGGGATGTGGCCTCTCTGTGACACAAGTGATGCCACACCTGTGCAGATGTGTAGCCACGTGGCAGGCATGAAGAAAGGCGGAGGTGAGTCACTTGTAACCTGCAGAGTTTTGAGCCAATGGACTCTCCAGGGAATTGGAATATTCTCAGGAACTTCATTCAGGGAGAAGAAGGAAAAACCTGAGCCTGGTGTCAGCCAGATGGGAAGTTTGCTTCCCAGAGTACCTTGCAGGAGCCACTGGGACCCAGCTGGTGATGGACAGGACCACACCTTGGCCAGGACTGTTAACTGTGCATTCTTCTTGCCTGTTCAAACTTTATCCCAGTGTCAGAACTCTGAAGATGGACTTGAGGGTGACATTTCCTGTGGACCTCTATTCTTTTTCCCCATGTGGCTACATTGAATTAAAAAAAAAAATTCTCTGATCTTCAGCAATACCTGTATAATTGCTACATCAAGGCTTATCAGGGCTGTGGGGCTCTGAACCAGCTGGGATATTCTTGACTGAAAGCCCAGAGACCTCGGAAGCTCTCAAACCTGGCAGAACAGGTCTGGATAGCTCTTTCCTTGGGGCATGTGGGCAAATGGAGATGTTAAAGGACCTGAGCATCATTCACAGCATAAGCTGGGAAAGTCACAGAATTGCCAAGCCTATGAATTGACCAGAATAAACTGCCTGACAAAGCCAACCACCTGAGTGTAAACTGGCTATGAAAGGATAGGAATTGGTAGCATGGCCTCAGGAACAGGACTTGGATGACACAGTCTTTAGACACATCCATGCTTTGCCACCTTAGAGTTCATTTCCCCCCAGTCCAGTGACTCCAGGAAACCTGCTCTATGGAAAGAGACAAAGACCCAGCTTGGCCACAACTCACGCTCACAGCCCGTGTCACCCATTGGAGCCATACAGCCTGTGCCCCACAGACAGAACCCAGGAATGAACTCTCCCACTCCTGAGATGGAGGCAGGGTTTGGGAAACCATGTGTCTTGCCTGGGGTCACGTACTTTAGTACTTTTTAAGGGACAAGATAATGTCACCTCTTAGTGTGTTTCCCAGAGAAATGGTTGGGGGCTTTGCCTAAGCTCCCTTGTAGAATTAGTGACACCCTGGAAGCCCTCCCCTTACCTGGAATTCATAAATTCCATGAAAAGTTTTATAGCCCCACACGGCTTCCAAGGCACAGATCCTCACCTCAGGACTCCAAGGTCAAATGACAATTCCGCTGAACAACAGAGTTGCACTCAAAGGCTGAGGGAGTATGGCCACTCCCCCGGAAACAGCATCTGACCAAGTGTCCTGTCCCCAGCCTCACTTGAACCAGAAAGTCTTCCAAACCCAAGATGAAAAAAGTCCTTCTGATACATGGTGACCATCTCAGGCAAGGCCAGCATGGACAGGGTCTTGGGAGCGCACAGCCAGACACACACACTCCCGGGATCATGTCTCAGGCCATGGGCCCAGGGGTGTCAACTGCCAGGTCATCAGAGAAAACCATCAGCTGTCCACGGAGAGAGGCGGCCAGTGTCTCAGCCAGCATGGCCCTGTGACCACAAGCCTAGCTCTGTGTTCTGCAGACACTGGGAGCTCTCAGACCTGAGGTTTCAAAAGCCGGCTGGGTTACCTGACATCAGGATATATGCACTTGCGGAAGGAGGGTAATTGGTTGGACTCGCTGGTTTCTAAAGAGGTTTGTTCTGAGGATTTTGAGACAAGTTTTCTCTTGTCTCCACACTGGCCTCAACCTTGAGACCTGCCTGCCTCAGCCTCTCTTTTGCTCACCCACAATGAATTCTGATGAGATCTATATTGATCACTGGGTTCTCCTCTGGCTCTTCCATTCTCATCGCCCTGATAGTCATTGGTGTGGCCTCCAGGCATCGCCAGTGGCTCATATATGTCACACTGGCATAGGTGGGTCTTGAGCTACCAGGTTTTCCACCCGTTTTTCTCTCTCCAGGATAGAAGGTCTCTGCTTCCCATGGTCTCTCTACCTGGACAGAAGCTGCCAGCAAGCCTGGACAGAGACCTTGCCACTCTCAGAGCTGAGCTCCCCCTTCACTCTGGAGCTGCCAGCAAGAATTGATCCCCAATCTGGCTACTGCACACCCTCATGCTGCCAGCAGTCTACCTGCCAGCCAGCTTGCTGAACCTGCTCCCCCTGCCTGTCCCAAGGCCATGGTCAGGAAGAGGAACTTCCCACAATGCACCTGCTGCACAACAGGAAGAGAGGTGCGTCTCTCTCTGGGAAAACACAGGCTGGAGGAGGATAAAAAGCCAACAGCCCAGCACCTCATACACATTCACACTCACACTCACCACTCACCACTCACCACTCACCACTCACCACTCCCTCACTCTACTCCAACCTAGCTCTGCCATGGCCGCCTCCACCATGTCTGTCTGCTCTGATGCTCACACCAACTCCTCCTGGCAGGTGGATGACTGCCCGGAGAGCTGCTGTGAGCCCTGCTGCTGCCAGTCCAGCTGCTGCCAGCCCAGCTGCTGCCAGTCTAGCTGCTGTGTCCCCAGCTGCTCTCAGTCTAGCTGCTGTGTCCCCAGCTGCTGTGCCCCAGCCCCCTGCCTGACCCTTGTGTGCAGTCCCTGCTGCCAATCTGGCTGCAGCAGCTGCTGCACACCCTCATGCTGCCAGCAGTCTAGCTGCCAGCCAGCTTGTTGCACCTGCTTCCCCTGCCAGCCATCCTGCTGTGTGACTCTTTGCTGCAAGCCTGTCTGCTGCACACCCATCTGCTCTGGCTGCTCCTCATGCTGCCAGCAGTCTAGCTGCCAGCCCTCATGCTGCCAGCCCTCATGCTGCCAGTCCTCATGCTGCCAGCCATCCTGCTGTGTGCCTGTCTGCTGCAAGCCTGTCTGCTGCACACCCATCTGCTCTGGCTCCTCCTCCTGTTGCCAGCCATCCTGCTGTGCTCCTGTCTGCTGCAAGCCCTGCTCCAGCATGTCCCTGCTCTGCCGCCCCGTGTGCAGACCCGCCTGCTGCCTGCCCACCTCCTCCTGCTGTGCCTCCTCCTGCCAGCCCAGCTGCTGCCGCCCAGCCTCCTGTGTGTCCCTGCTCTGCCGCCCTGCCTGCTCCCGCCAGGCCTGCTGTGGCCTCTCCTCGGGCCAGAAGTGTAGCTGTTGATGGGCCTGTTTCTGGTGTCATCTGCCTTGAGTCTCTCCCTATGTTCCATCTCAGCCTGTCCAGTCTACTGACCTGATATAGAAAGAAGGTTCCCCCAAAGAGGAACACAATGTGTCCCCTGTGCTGACCTGGCCTCCCCTCCTCCCTCCAGGAGTCACTGAGACACAGTTCTTCCCTGTTCTGTAATGCTCTGGGGCACTTGCCTTGACACCAGCAGCTCTCAACACCAATAAAGTCATGATCAACCAACCCCTTCTGTACCACTTTTTTGTATTGGTTATGAACTATCAAAGTAACACAGAGAACAGGGAGAAGGAAAGGGCTTGCTCAGGGCTTCAGCCCATCACTCTGGGGAATTGGAGGATGAAGCAGGTTTCTTGATAGTGTCTGGGAAACAGAGCTAAATGTTGGTGTTCTACTCCTTCATTTTTCCCCTTTTTCCTCCCTGCTCCATCCTGTGGGTTGCATTGTCCACACTCAGCCATGCTCTCCTTCAGAGAACCTGCTCTCAGAAATGTCCTCTCTGAAACACCGAGAGATGTCCTTCATCTTCTAGTCAGCTAGGCTGGAGGGTACACCTATCACCTCCCTCATGCTCTGAGCACATGTGGCTTCCCCAGACTGCAGTCTCCCTTAACCACAGACATATCCAGAAGTGAGTTAACCATACTCAGTGGTCATGAAGGCCTGTGGCTTCTCTCTTGGAGCTCAAGACCTCTTCCCAGATAGGTTTAACAAAAAAATCCACATGCCCAGGACTCACCAGGGCTGATCACCTGCAGATGTGGCTTGGTCTAGAGTCATCCTATGCTGTTCATCTGGGCAAGCAGTTCTGGGCCAGGCTTCTTGTGGATCCTGGCAACAGAGCAGAGCTGCTGCAGCCTTCGACAGATAGAGGTCATCTCTCTGGTTGCCACTAGCTGTGCAGAACATCATTGTCACCAAGACTCCTCTGTGACAAACCTGCTTCCCTGGTCCTAGAAGCAGGTCTACACTCTGGCTCAGGGAGGGCATCCTGACTCCCATCAGTTCCCAGTCCTGGGGTGCAGCCTCCTTTCCTAGCAGCTCCTTCGGCATGATGACACTGTTGTCAGGATCTACACACTTGTCATACTGTTCCTGATGTCACTTTGACTTTGCCAAGGGGTGGTCAGGAAATGAAGAGATGCCACTCTGAGCATGAGTGTGAGGGTTTTTGAGTTTTCTTTGTTTGTTGATTGTTTTTTGAGAGATTTCACTGAGGGTAAAGACTTGCCCAGTGAGGCTGGAGACAAGATGGAAGAAAGAGAGAGGAGAAACCGGGCTAGGGCAGGCACTTTCTGCTTCCTGGCCTTCATGGTGTGAGCGGCTTTGCTTTGCTTCCCCCTCCCTGCTGTGGTGGACTAAGCTCTCTGACTCCATGAGCAAAGTTAATCCTTTCTCTTTAAGTTGCTTTTGTCAGATATTGCCAGTGGCACAATCTTTTTACTTCGCCCTGGTGTCCCTGCTCAGCCTGACAAGCTGGCTGACAGCTCTCTTCCTCACAGGGATACCTCCCTGACCCAGCACGGTGCATTTGTGCGAGACTTCTAGGACAGCCCTAGAAGAACAGGGCTGGACAGAGCTGAGAAGGCCCAGCTCTGAGCAGGCTATGGGCATGGGTGACCCTCCTGAGCTGGGAGGCTCAAGCACCTGTCAGTCACAGCCCCACATTCACTTCCCCAGGGGCCACACCCCAACCTAGCCGTTGACCCTATAGGTATATGCTGTCTGGTGCCAGGATGCCCTCAGACCTCTGCTCACACACAGCATCTGATAGCCCCTGAGAAGGCTGTGGGCTCTTATCCCAGTGTTCACAGTCAACTGAACTCACAAACGTGGCACAGCAACATGGCTGGGACCAGAGACACTGGGATGTGGCCTCTCTGTGACACAAGTGATGCCACACCTGTGCAGATGTGTAGCCACGTGGCAGGCATGAAGGAAGGCAGAGGTGAGTCACTTGTAACCTGCAGAGTTTTGAGACAATGGACTCCCCAGAGAATTGGAATATTCTCAGGAACTTCATTCAGGGAGAAGAAGGAAAAACCTGAGCCTGGTGTCAGCCAGATGGGAAATTTGCTTCCCAGAATACCTTGCAGGAGCCACTGGGACCCAGCTGGTGATGGACAGGACCACACCTTGGCCAGGACTGTTAACTTTGCTTTCATCTTGCCTGTTCAAACTTTATCCCAGTGTCAGAACTCTGAAGATGGACTTGAGGGTGACATTTCCTGTGGACCTCTATTCTTTTTCCCCATATGGCTACATTGAATTAAAAAAAAATTTCTCTGATCTTCAGCAAAACCTGTATAATTGCTACATCAAGGCTTATCAGGGCTGTGGGGCTCTGAACCAGCTGGGATAGTCTTGACTGAAAGCCCAGAGACCTAGGAAGCTCTCAAACCTGGCCGAACAGGTCTGGATAGCTCTTTCCTTGGGGCATGTGGGCAAATGGAGATGTTAAAGGACCTGAGCATCATTCACAGGACAAGCTGGGAAAGTCACAGAATTGCCAAGCCTATGAATTGACCAGAATAAACTGCCTGACAAAGCCAACCACCTGAGTGTGAACTGGCTATGAAGGGATAGGAATTGGTAGCATGGCCTCAGGAACAGGACTTGGATGACACAGTCTTTAGACACATTCATGCTTTGCCACCTTAGAGTTCATTTCCCCACAGTCCAGTGACTCCAGGAAACCTGCTCTATGGAAAGAGACAAAGACCCAGCTTGGCCAGAACTCACACTCATAGCCCGTGTCACCCATTGGATCCATACAGCCTGTGCCCCACAGACAGAACCCAGGAATGAACTCCCACACTCCTGAGATGGAGGCAGGGTTTGGGAAACCATGTGTCTTGCCTGGGGTCACGCACTTTAGTACTTTGTAAAGGACAAGATAATGTCACCTCTTAGTGTGTTTCCCAGAGAAATGGTTGGAGGCTTTGGCTAAGCTCCCTTGTACAATTAGTGACACCCCGGAAGCACCTCACCTTAGCTGGAATTCATAAATTCCATGAAAAGTTTTATAGCCCCACATGGCTTCCAAGGCACAGATCCTCACCTCAGGACTCCAAGGTCAAATGACAATTCCGCTGAACAACAGAGTTGCACTCAAAGGCTGAGGGAGTATGGCCACTCCCCCGGAAACAGCATCTGACCAAGTGTCCTGTCCCCAGCCTCACTTGAACCAGCAAGGTCTTCCAATCCCAGGATGAAAAAAGTCCTTATGATACATGGTAACCATCTCAGGCAAGGCCATCACAGACAGAGCCTTGGGAGCGCACAGCCAGACACACACACATTCCCGGGATCATGTCTCAGGCCGTGGGCCCAGTGGTGTCAACTGCCATGTAATCAGAGAAAACCATCAGGTGTCCGCAGAGAGAGGCGGCCTGCATGTCAGCCAGCATGGCTCTGTGACCACAGGCCTCACTCTGTGTTCTGCAGACACTGGGAGCTCTCAGACCTGAGGTTTTTCAAAAGCCGGCTGGGTTACCTGACATCAGGAAATTAGCACTTGAAGGAGAAGGGTCAATGGTCACAGACTCGCTGTTTTTTAAAGAGGTTTGTTTTGAGGATTTTGAGACAAGTTTTCTCTAGGGGGTCCACACTGGCCTCAACCTTGAGACCTTCCTGCTTCAGCCTCTCTGTTGCTCGCACACAACTGAATTCTGATGAAATCTGTATTGATCACTGGTTCTCCTCTTGCTCTTCTATTCTCATCTCCCTGATAGCCATTGGTGTGGCCTCCAGGCATCACCAGTGTCTCACATCTGGCACACTGGCATAGGTGGGTCTTGGAGCTACCAGGTTTTCCACCCGTTTTTCTCTCTCACAGAGAGCAGGTCTCTGTTTCCCACGGTCTCTCCACCTGGACAGATGCTGCCAGCAATCCTGGACAGAGACCTTGCCACTCTCAGAGCTGAGCTCTCCTGTCACTTTGGAGCTGCCAGGAAGAATTGATCCCCAATCTGGCTACTGCACACCCTCATGCTTCCAGCAGTCTAGCTGCCAACCAGCTTGCTGCACCTGCTCCCCCTGCCTGTTGCAAGGCCATGGGCAGGAAGAGGAACTTCCCACAATGCACCTGCTGCACAACAGGAAGAGAGGTGCGTCTCTCTCTGGGAAAACACAGGCTGGAGGAGGATAAAAAGGCAACAGCCCAGCACCTCACACACATTCACACTCACACTCACCACTCACCACTCAACCACTCCCTCACTCTACTCCAACCTAGCTCTGCCATGGCCGCCTCCACCATGTCTGTCTGCTCTGATGCTCGCACCAACTCCTCCTGGCAGGTGGATGACTGCCCAGAGAGCTGCTGTGCCCCCAGCTGCTGCCAGCCCAGCTGCTGCCAGTCTAGCTGCTGTGTCCCCAGCTGCTGTCAGTCTAGCTGCTGTGTCCCCAGCTGCTGTCAGTCTAGCTGCTGTGCCCCAGCCCCCTGCCTGACCCTTGTCTGCACCCCAGTGTGCAGTCCCTGCTGCCAATCTGGCTGCAGCAGCTGCTGCACACCCTCATGCTGCCAGCAGTCTAGCTGCCAGCCAGCTTGCTGCACCTGCTCCCCCTGCCAGCAGTCCTGCTGTGTGACTCTCTGCTGCAAGCCTGTCTGCTGTACACCCATCTGCTGTGGATCTTCCTCATGCTGCCAGCAGTCTAGCTGCCAGCCCTCATGCTGCCAGCCATCCTGCTGTGTGCCTGTCTGCTGCAAGCCTGTCTGCTGCACACCCATCTGCTCTGGCTCCTCCTCCTGCTGCCAGCCATCCTGCTGTGCTCCTGTCTGCTGCAAGCCCTGCTCCAGCATGTCCCTGCTCTGCCGCCCCGTGTGCAGACCCGCCTGCTGCCTGCCCACCTCCTCCTGCTGTGCCTCCTCCTGCCAGCCCAGCTGCTGCCGCCCAGCCTCCTGTGTGTCCCTGCTCTGCCGCCCTGCCTGCTCCCGCCAGGCCTGCTGTGGCCTCTCCTCGGGCCACAAGTCCAGCTGCTGATGGGCCTGTTCCTGGTGTCATCTTCCTTGGCTCTCTCCCTATGCTCCATGTCAGCCTCTCTAGTCTACTGACCTGAGACAGATGGTTCCCCCAAAGAGGAACACAATGTGTCTCCTGTGCTGACCTGGCCTCCCCTCCTCCCTCCAGGAGTCACTGGGACACAGTTCTTCCCTGTGCTGTAATGCTCTGGGTCACTTGCCTTGATACCAGCAGCTCACAACACCAATAAAGTCATCATCAGCCAACACCCTTCTGTATTATTTTTTTGTATTGTTTATGAACTATCAAAGCAACACAGAGAATAGGGAGAAGGAGTGGGCTTGCTCAGCTTCGCCTATCACTCCTGGGAATTGGAGGATGAAGCAGGTCTCTTGATAGCATCTGAGTAGCAGAGTGAAATGTTGGTGTTTTACTCCTTCCTTTTCCCCTTTGTCCTCCCTGCTCCATCCATGGGTTGCATTGTCCACACTCACGCATGCTCTCCTTCAGAGAACCTTTTCTCAAAAGTGTCCGCTCTGAAACACCAGAGCTTCCCTTCATCTTCTAGTCAGGTAGGCTGGAGGGAACATCCATCACCTCCCTCATGCTATGCGGGCATGTGGCTTCCCCGGACTGCAGTCTCCCTTAACCACAGACATATCCGGAAGTGAGTTAACCCTGCTCAGTGGTCATGAAGGCCTGTGGCTTCTTTCTTAGAGCTCAGGACCTCTTTCCAGATGTCCCAGATGGGTTTAACCAAAAAATCCACATGCCCAGGACTCACCAGCACTGGTCACCTGCAGATGTGTCCTAGTCTAGAGCCATCCTATGCTGTTCATCTGGGCAAGCTGATCTGGGCCAGGCTTCCTCTGGATGCTGGCAACAGAGCAGAGCTGCTGCAGCCTTCGGCAGCCTTCAGCAGCCACAGGTCGTCTCTCTGGTTGCCACTAGCTGTCCAGAACATCATTGTCCCCAAGACTGCTCTGTGACAAGCCTGCTTCCCTGGTCCGTGGAGCAGCTCTACACTCTGGCTCAGGGAGGGCATCCTGACTCCCATCAGGTCCCAGTCCTGGGGTGCAGCCTCCTTCCCTAACAGCTCTATTGGTATGATGACACTGTTGTCAGGAACTACACACCTGTCGTACTTGGTCCTGGTGTCACCTTGACTTTGCCAAGAGGTGGCCAGGAAATGGGGAGATGCCGCTCTGAGCATGGGTGTGAGGGTTTTTGTGTTTTCTTTGTTGATTGTTTTTTGAGAGATTTCACTGAGGGTAAAGACTTGCCCAGTGAGGCTGGAGACAAGATGGAAGAAAGAGAGAGGAGAAACCGGGCTAGGGCAGGCGCTCTCTGTTTCCTGGCTTCCATGGTGTGAGCGGCTTTGCTTTGTTTCCCCGTCTCTGCCGTGGTGGACTAAGCTCTTTGACGCCATGAGCAAAGTTAATCCTTTCTCTTTAATATCTGCTTTTGTCAGATATTGCCAGTGACACAATCTTTTTACTATGCCCTGGTGTCCATGTTCACCCTGGCCGGCTGGCTACAGCTCTCTTCTGCACAGGGATACCTCCATGACAGGCACGGTGTATTTGTGCCAGACTTCTAGGACAGCCCTAGAAGAACAGGGCTGGACAGAGCTGAGAAGGCCCAGCTCTGAGCAGGCTATGGGCATGGGTGACCCTCCTGAGCTGGGGGGCTCAAGCACCTGTCTGTCACAGCCAGACACTCACTTCACCCTGGCCTTAGCTCCTATCAGGTCAATGCTGTCAGGTGCCAGTATGCCCTCAGGCCTCTGATCTCCTACAGCATCTGATAGCCCCTGAGAAGCCTGTGGGCTCTTATCCCAGTATTCACAGTCAGCTGAACTTGCAATCCCGGGGCAGCAACATGGCTGTGACCAGAGACATTGGGATGTGGCTTCTGTGACACAAGTGATGCCACACCTGTGCAGATGTGTAGCCACGTGGCAGGCCTGAAGGAAGGCAGAGGTGAGTCACTTGGACCCTGCAGAGTTTTGAGACAATGGACTCCCCAGGGATTTGGAATTTATTCAGGAGTTTCATTGAGGAAAAACCTGGTTCTGATGCCAGCCAGACGGGAAGTTTGCTTTCCAGAATACCTTGCAGGAACCACTGGAACCCAGCTGGTGATGGACTAGACCACACCTTGGCCAGGACTGTTAACTGTGCATTCTTCTTGCCTATGTAAACTTTATCCCAGTGTCAGAACTCTGAAGATGGACTCGAGGGTGACATTTTCTCTGAACTTCTCTTCCTCTTTCCCATATGGCT
Source organism: Meriones unguiculatus (assembly GCF_030254825.1). NCBI lineage: Eukaryota > Metazoa > Chordata > Mammalia > Rodentia > Muridae > Meriones > Meriones unguiculatus. The sequence continues at coordinate 8,514,049 of NC_083363.1, forward strand.
ACACTGAATAAAAAAATAAAAAAATAAATTCTCTGATCTTCACCAATACCTGTATAATTGGTACATCAAGGCCACTGTCACAGCCTGGAGTATCAGGGCTGTGGGGCTCTGAAGGAGCTGGGATAGTCTTGTTCAAGCGCCCAGAGACCTTGGAAGCTTTCAAACCTGGCAGAACAGGTCTGGATAGCTCTTTCCAGTGACTCTCGTAAACCTGCTCTATGGAAAGAGACAAAGACACAGCTGAGCTTCCTCTTCACTCTGGAGCTGCCAGCAAGCCTTGATCCCCCATCCGGCTGCTGCACACCCTCATGCTGCCAGCAGTCTACCTGCCAGCCAGCTTGCTGCACTGCACCTGCTCCTCCTGTCTTTTCCAAGGCCATGGTCAGGAAGAGGAACTTCCCACAATGCACCTGCTGCACAACAGGAAGAGAGGTGCGTCTCTCTCTGGGAAAACAGGCTGGAGGAGGATAAAAAGCCAACAGCCCAGCACCTCACACACATTCACACTCACACTCACCACTCACCACTCACTCCCTCACTCTACTCCAACCTAGCTCTGCCATGGCCGCCTCCACCATGTCTGTCTGCTCTGATGCTCTCACCAACTCCTCCTGGCAGGTGGATGACTGCCCAGAGAGCTGCTGTGAGCCCTGCTGCTGTGCCCCCAGCTGCTGCCAGCCCAGCTGCTGCCAGTCTAGCAGTTGTGTCCCCAGCTGCTGCCAGTCAAGCTGCTGTGTCCCCAGCTGCTGTCAGCCCAGCTGCTGCCAGTCTAGCTGCTGTGTCCCCAGCTGCTGTGCCCCAGCCCCCTGCCTGACCCTTGTCTGCACCCCAGTGTGCAGTCCCTGTTGCCAGTCTGGCTGCAGCAGCTGCTGCACACCCTCATGCTGCCAGCAGTCTAGCTGCCAGCCAGCTTGCTGCACCTGCTCCCCTTGCCAGCCATCCTGCTGTGTGACTCTCTGCTGCAAGCCTGTCTGCTGTACACCCATCTGCTGTGGATCCTCCTCATGCTGCCAGCAGTCTAGCTGCCAGCCCTCATGCTGCCAGTCCTCATGCTGCCAGCCATCCTGCTGTGTGCCTGTCTGCTGCAAGCCTGTCTGCTGCACACCCATCTGCTCTGGCTCCTCCTCCTGCTGCCAGCCATCCTGCTGTGCTCCTGTCTGCTGCAAGCCATGCTCCAGCATGTCCCTGCTCTGCCGCCCCGTGTGCAGACCCGCCTGCTGCGTGCCCACCTCCTCCTGCTGTGCCTCCTCCTGCCAGCCCAGCTGCTGCCGCCCAGCCTCCTGTGTGTCCCTGCTCTGCCGCCCTGCCTGCTCCCGCCCGGCCTGCTGTGGCCTCTGCTCAGGCCAGAAGTCCAGCTGCTGAGTGCCAGGACCCACTGGAGTACCAGGGCACGGGACTACATCCCTACCAACCTGTATTTGCCACTCATGCAGGCTCAGCCCAGAAGAAAGATGTACACCATCTGAAGAGAAGCCGAGGGTAGCTCAACCATTTAGAAGGCCTGGTGTGTTCCTCTTCCACTAGGTGCCAGGAGAGCTGGTGACCCTCTTTCCTTCCACCCCTGACTGACCCTGCTTCTGTGGTCAGCTGTCCCACTCTGGACCTGAACAAATCAATAAAACCTTTTCTGACCCACTCTGTCTCTATCATGACTTTCTTCCTGGGGCCTGCACCTTTTCTACCATCTGTGTATCTCCAGGTCTGAGGCTCAGAGTCATCACATCTGACAAAATGGAATTAAGAGAAACAGAAAAACGCCTTAGGAATTACAAACATCTAACAACATAATGACTGAGGGATCAATTTATCAAGAAGGCACACAATTATGAACCTATACACCCAATGGTGGTTGCCCAACTTCACAAAACGAGCATCCTTTGACCAAGAGTGAAATAGAACCCAATAAAATGCTACCATACCGTGCAACAGCCATCCCTGGCAGTGGGTGTAACAAGCAAAACTATTAATTAATTAATTAAAATAAATCAACAGACGCCTGAGCTAATGGCACAGCAGATCAAAGGACTTGACAGACATCTACAGAACATTCCTAATATCGCACCGTTCTTTTCTTTAGCACATGGAACTTTCACTGTGTAGAATAGACCAGATCAGAGGGTACAAAACAAGTCTTAGTAAATCCCAAACCCCTGAAATCGCACATGTGTCTTTTCTGGTCCTGGTGGTGTGTACCTCGAAGCAACAGCAAGCAAAACCTGAAAATGAAAAAATGCCCGGAGACTGAGCGGCACATTTCAATTTTGTTAGTTTACAGAGCAGCAAGCTTACTTAAGGAACCCTCATACGCACTTAGCTTTGATGAGCCCAGCCTCTTCCCAGCCTCTACCCTCCCTGCCCCTTGCCCACTTACGCCATTCTCCGAGTTACTCTTCCACTTTTGTGTCACATGTTCTGTTACCCCCACACTCTGCCTGAAGGCCTTACCCCACTTCAGGCCACCTTCCTAGTTTCCCCAGCTCCATACACACTTGGCTTCATGTACATGTGCATATATAAAAATAAGAAGCTAGAACTCATATATGAGAGAGAAGGTGCAGTATTCTTCTTTCTGAACCTCAGTGTGTGGCCTCACTTAATATAATATTTTCCAGTTCTACCCATTTTCTTTCAGATTTCATCATTAATGGGTCTATTTCCTTCCTAATGTGAACAGAGCATCAATAAACATAGATGTGTCAGACAATATGCTTCAGCTGGTGGCATGGCTCAGTGGGTAAAGGCACTGTGTGAGGCTCTGGCAAGACCGATTTTGAGCCTCAGATCCCACAAAGTAGTAGGAGAGGACTGACTCTCAAGAATTGTCCTCTAACCCCTCTACATGCACATCATGGCACACATATTTTTATACACAGAGAGACACGTTTTAAAATAAGCTTTTGGTTACTGAGGAAGTCAGGGGGGATAGGTGAGAGTGTGAATACAGCCTACTGAAGCCCTGGGACACAGCAAAAACAGAAATGAGTGACGCTCCTATCGGGAATGCCCGCATCAGAGGGTAGAAAGACCAAGAACAAACAACCTAATGATGCACATCTCAAGGTCTCACAAAAGCAAGAATGAACCGCATCCCAAAATGGTTAGAGGAAAGAACACAAGCCAGGGCAGAAATGTGTGAGGTCAAATCTGCCACACAAGGCAAAGAGCCTGTAAGAGCGTCCAAACCAAATGGTGAGCCTCATCTACAATAGCAAATGAGGAGATGAGGGAAGGGGAGGGAACATGAATTAAAAGGAACTAAATATAAGAATTTACTGGTCTAGGCAGCCCTTGTGCTCACAGACATGTACTAGGGGAAACTGCCATATTAAGCACAGAGGGTTGTTCCTTCAATAGAAGGAATACAGAACCTGTTTTCCACCCAGAAGCCTGGAACAGGCATGCTTCCTAGCCTGGTGACCTTTGTGCTGTGTGGCCAGAGACTTTTGGGCACCAGACCCTTCTTGTAAGCTTACTTTTTCTCAATCTATAGAACCCATCTTTCTGGAAGGTGCCCAGAAATGTGTCCTTTAGGATGAAGACGGTGGAGCTCAGGTGTACTCTATCCTAATAGACAATAATTGAAATATTCCCACAAATAACCTTCCCAAATGTGACGGGACCTCTGGAAGCACAATGAACTCCAAGCGAGAAGAAGCTCAAAGGCCACCAAGGAGACACACTAGGATGCAGTCACTGCGAGACAAGCATGGGAGTTGGAAGCTCGTTTCTCACCTGCACCAGAGGCCGGAAGACATTGGCTTATGTGATAGGTGTACTTCTATGATAGGAAGGAAATGGTCCTACTCAGAAATCGACACTCGGCAAATTATCCTTTAAATACAAAGGAAAGCTGCACATGGTGGCTGTTACCTACAGTCCCAAACTACTTAGAAAGCTGAAGCAGGAGGGTCCCAAGTTCAAAGTCAACCTAGTAAGACCTTGTCTGAAAATATGTGGAAATATATAAAAAGTCCTATAACTGCCCCAGCGTGGAATGCTTTCAGGGCACATGCAGGTGCCTTTTCTCCAACCTTCATTTACACAAAGAAAAAAAAAAAAAGACAGAGAAATTCAGATATGTCTGCCTAGTTAAGAGAGTCCGTGGCTCACAGCCATGCTCTATAATTAGTTGGGTTTTTTATTCGTCACAGAAAGGACTCAGAATACAGGAAGAAATGAGGTCTGTCTACAATACCTGCTCTCTGGACTGCATGGAGTCTGCCCCTAATGTTTATCCATGGTTCAGCACACTCTTCCAAGTCTATCCTGTTTACAGAAACACACAGCTCTGACCCTGTTTCCATGTGTGACCTGACTTTTTTAAATCTCCTTTCCCTTTAGTCAGGTTAGACTCTGCCCAGTGTTGTTCTTTGCTGCCTCCATCCCACCGCTGTTTTTCTAGGTCTCAGTGACCAGGCTCTATTCTGTACTTCCTGCTCACTTCTGGGTGTGGCTTTCATTTACACTTCCTTTTCCTGGTTCCTCAAGATGTGTGAGTTTATATGACTGGTCTTCTTCCTTTGTGACTGTGAGTTTCCCTCTTGTGCTGTTTTGGCCGCATCCCAGGTTGGGTTTGTTGTGTTTTCATTTTTATCTGCCCCTTGTATCTTCCAGCTTCTCCCCTGACTCCCTGGCTATTTAAGAGAGAGAGCGTGTGTGTGTGTGTGTGCGTGTGCATGTGCGTGTACGTGTGTGTGTGTGTTCTATTTATACAGATTGGGGAAATCGCCAATTTCTGTTTTGATTTCTGTTTCTTTCTGCCATGGTCAGAGATGGCGCCTCGGGCAATCTCAACTATTTCAAATTCCTTGAGACTTGTTTGGCCTGAGCTGTGAGGCAACCTTTAGGGTAAGGGAAGCTGCTGCTGTCTTGTGTTTTGCCTGTTTTTCCTCCTGTTTCTTCTTTTTACACTAGCCATGGCTTGCTGGCATTGCCAGCTGTCATCAGTGTAAAAGAGTTGATTCTTCCCAGTTCGTGTATATTGGAGTCTATATGATGATAACCATGTGGTCTTGGAAGATTGCTCTCTGTATTGATATTTAGTGTTACTCATTTTTTCCTAACCAGTTCCAACTCTGTGGCTTGCCCTGTCGACTCTTATTTCGCTGCCCACATCCCGTTGGTTGCTGTTTGTAGGTGTCTCTTCCCCCGTGTCCCATCTTCATCCCTCTGTGTCTCAGGTCTAAAGTGTATGAACTGACCCAATGGTTTTGACCTAAGATGGTCAAAGAAGTTAATCACTAAATAAAAACCATCCCTGAATGAAGAGCCTAGGGCCAATAGCTTCAGAAATACTGACAGGAAACATTTAGAAAAGGATTATGAGCTCTTCTGGTACCACACCCCACCCATAAAACATAATCCGACTGACCCAGCAGCATAGAAAAGGATTGTGTGGCACAGCAGGGTTGCAGGGAATGCAAAGCTGACTCTACAGGGGAAATTAACCTGTGCAGTATATCACGGGGGACTGAGGAACCTCAGAGCCGTCTCAATCGTGCAAGGAAGGATGCCTAGGAACATCCAACACCCCTTCATAACAGCAACGCTCAAAAAGGCTCACAGAACGTTCCCAGTGCAATGCAGGACAGCCGTGAAGCCTACCCCTTTCTAAGGTGAGGGACGGGGCAGAGGTGTCCATTCCCACCACTTCCTCTCGACACTGCTGCCCTGGAGGCTATAGTCAAAGCTATTAGGCAAGAAAAAAAAAATACAATTACCAACAGTAAAGCCTTCGGGGGTCAAAACCGTGCTGCCAGTGCAATGCTGGGTGTGTAGATCAAACTTTTAACAACAGAGCCAGGAAACGCAGCGATGGAAGAGCAGTCTCTTCCACAAACAGTGCTGGGACAGTCAGGTGGTCACATGCCGAAGATAATACCACACACTAATGCCACATCAAAAATTAACTCAAAATGTACCAGAAACCCAACTATGTGAACCAAAGCTATGAAGTCTTAGAAGAAAAGCTTAAAAGCCAATCTCCTGACCAAAGACTCCTCTGTGATGTCTCAGACAAGTCGCAAAAGCGCGAGGGACACAAGAGAAGAGACTTTAAACCACCTAAATGAAGACAGCCCTGGACATCAAAGGACATGATCAGGAATTGAGTGACAGCCCTCAGAACACAGATGGTCAGGGGAACCTGCTACCCAGAATCCACCGAGAACTCCGTGACAGGAAAGCCAACATGCTCTATGTCAAAAAGGACTGTCGAAATTTAGTGTTAAAGAAAAGACAGGGTTATGTTCAGACCATGCGTGGGGTTTCAGTGGCCACTTCCTTAAAGGAGATATACACACAGTGACAGAGTGCTTGGAGCCCAGTCTCAGGTCATTAGGAAATGAGCTGGACAATGCTAAACGCAAAACCACACGGCTGAGCTCTTCCGCCCGTGGGTCTCTGCCAAGGACTTTGGTGAAATGGTCAAAGGAGAGCTGCTCACAGTATCACAAAGCTGAAAACGGGCCGAGTGCCCAGCCATTGACAGAGAGGCGAAACGTGGTGCCGCCGCGTGAGAGAATAGAATTGAGCCTCAACGACAAAGAAATGCATTCCTGACACAACCGTGACTGGATAAAAATGGAAATGTACTGTTCCCTGAGGCCAGGCTTTGAGGCCCGATGGCTTTGATTCTGTGTTTCTAGTCCTGTCCTCCGCTGCGGTCTTCTTCGGCTGCCTGTTTAAGGGACGGTATCTGACCTCTCACCTTTGACCTCCAGAGATAGAGGCTAAGGGTAAGGCTGGGGAGTGGGGTAGAGAGTGAGGTCTGAAAGGCCCGTGCAAAGCCTTTCAAAGTTAGGTCAAAGGGGAAGCTGGAAGTCCCCAGCTGAGACCAGTTGAAACTACGGGTGGCTGGCAGAGATCCAGAGGGGTCAGTGAGCTGTGGCTATCATGCTGATGAGGCCTGTCAAGGATGAAGCTGTGGGAAGCTGTGCCATGCATATGAGGCAGGAAGCTGGCACTGCGTGGTACAGAAGCCCCACCCAGCACAGCCAGGCCTTTGAACTGCTGAGCTCTGCTCCCCTGTCTGTGACTTCGCACACCCTGTCCACTGCTTTCTGGGGCCCATGACTCCCAGCAAGAGCCCCCCCACCAAACCAGGCATCCGACAACATAGAGGACACTGGGGAGCAGAGGCCATGGATGGGACCAGCTCTGGGCACAGTGCTGGTCTCAGATTCAGGAGAGACAAGTCTGTGACGAGCCCATTGCCTCTCTCCCCGCACAGGCAGGCTGGACCACACCTCCAAGGACAGAGCTGGAGGATGCAATAGTCTTGGTGCCCAGCGTCATAACCAGGTACCCTGGCAGGTGACCAAAAGGTAGAGGGCACAGGGTCAGCCCAGAAAGGCTGTGATTTCCCTCCAGCAGTGCCTATTTTTAGAGGAACCAGCACAACAGGAGTTTATGCCTGAGCCCTGCAGTGCACACTCCAGACTGAACAACAAGGAAGAGGAAGGGCGCACGGCCTCCTGCAGCAAGACATTCCTGGAGGATAAAAGCCCGGAGCCCAGAGCACCTCACACACACACTCCCTCATCACTCCCACTCACTCGACACACGCTCAGCTCCCAGCCAACCCCACCATGACCGCCTCCACCATGTCTGTCTGCTCTGACGCTCGCACCAACTCCTCCTGGCAGGTGGATGACTGCCCAGAGAGCTGCTGTGAGCCCAGCTGCTGTGCCCCCAGCTGCTGCCAGTCTAGCTGCTGCCAGCCCAGCTGCTGCCAGCCCAGCTGCTGTGCCTCAGCCCCCTGCCTGACCCTCCTCTGCACCCCAGTGAGCTGTGTGTCCAGCCCCTGCTGCCAATCTTCCTGTTGTACACCCTCATGCTGCCAGCAGTCTAGCTGCCAGCCAGCCTGCTGCACCTGCTCCCCCTGCCAGCCATCCTGCTGTGTGACTCTCTGCTGCAAGCCTGTCTGCTGCACACCCATCTGCTCTGGCTCCTCCTCATGCTGCCAGCAGTCTAGCTGCCAGCCCTCATGCTGCCAGTCCTCATGCTGCCAGCCATCCTGCTGTGTGCCTGTCTGCTGCAAGCCTGTCTGCTGCACACCCATCTGCTCTGGCTCCTCCTCCTGCTGCCAGCCATCCTGCTGTGCTCCTGTCTGCTGCAAGCCCTGCTCCAGCATGTCCCTGCTCTGCCGCCCCGTGTGCAGACCCGCCTGCTGCCTGCCCACCTCCTCCTGCTGTGCCTCCTCCTGCCAGCCCAGCTGCTGCCGCCCAGCCTCCTGTGTGTCCCTGCTCTGCCACCCTGCCTGCTCTCGCCAGACCTCCTGTGGCCTCTCCTCGGGCCAGAAATTCAGCTGCTGATCCCTAGTTCTCACCTGGGGTGCTAACTCACACAGCTGCTTCCCCACTGCTTTCTTCCTGCCCTCTAGCCTTGACCACAGACTAGCCATGGCCATGCAGAGGGTGCTTTGCTGAGTCCTACCCTGAGGCTGCCTGAGTGGAGCGTCACTGCCTTCTTAGGTCCCAAGTCCAGCTGTCTAGCCCCCTGGGCTGTCACCGCACATACTGTGATAACCTGCCTTTTAGGGCTGGAGAGTTGGCTCAGTGGTTAAGGGCACATATACTCTTGCAAAGGACCTGAGTCCTCTTCCCAGTGCACAAAAGGTGACTGTTGTAAGCTGTAATTCCTTCCCCAGGGGATTTGCTGCCCTCTTCTGGCCTCTGCAGACACCTACACACACACAGGCATGCACATATACACATATGCACACACACACACAGGCATGCACATATGCACACACACACACACTAAAACTTAAAAATAAATAAATAAATCTGTTTCCTAATGATCTGTGTCTTGTATTTGGCAAGGGGAGGGTGGGCATGAAGGGGCCAGACTTCATGCAGCAAATGGAACCTAGCTCTTCTCAGAGCGGCTACTTGGCATCTGAGCTTAAGAACGTGGGGTGAAGTAACTATCAGGCAGCCATGCACCCCTGAGCGTCACAGCTGCTCCTGAGGGCTGGGCCCACTTGAACATGACCCTCCTACCAGGAAGCTACATCTCCAGTCTCCCCTGAGGGATCAGCCCTCGATGGCGCTGCTCATTCTGCCTCTAGCTCTCCCAGAAGCTCTACCCTCCACCCAAGTGTCCACATCTAAGCCAGGGCCCCAAGGCCCTAAGAACGCCGGCCTCACACAGGCTTTTGGGTGCCTTCTGCCAATTCGGCTCTCCTGGATTCCTGGATGCCTTTCCCGTAGCCCCAGTGCCCCACAGTCCTTCCAAGCAGCTGCCTCACACAATGTGGGACCGATTCCCGCCTTGCTGCCTTGCAGTTCAGACCCAACATCCCACCCTGAAGGAGCACAGGGACTCCTCACGAGGTAACGCCAGCTGTGCCACCAGCCCCTGGTCCTCACACGCAGGGTTCCTGTGCTCAGGGGGCTACCTCCCTTTCCCCACTCAAAAGACCTCGCAGGATAACAGAGGCATTCCAGCACCAGAGACTATATGGCACAGCCTTGTCTTGTTCTTGGGGGCAAATCTATGCACCCACAGATAAGAGGATGCAGAGGGCCATGATGTCCACATCCTGCTGTGGGTGCTGTGTGGCCAACAGGTAAGGCTCAACTTTACTGGAAGATCACCCCCAACATACATCTGGCCCTCTTTGGTACCCTGATGGCCACAGGGTTTGGAACAGAAGCAGGACAGGGGAGAGCTCACTGTGACTTCAGCCTGACACTTTGCATGCAGATTCCCAAAAGAGGGGGCCTCATCTGCCTGGTGACCCTTGCTCTGCCAGAGGGATGCCCTCTGGCACTCAGGAAGTGTCTCTATGAGGCTGTCTCCTATGAGGCTCTTTCCTAGTGTGGTCACACTGAAAGATACTGTTCAAGGTTTTTAATTGTAGGTGACCCCGGAACTCTGCCAGGCCAGCTCCAGGCTTCATCTCGGGAGAAATGAGAACATGTGTCCATACAGAGCAGTATCCGATCAGGTCCACACTACTGACAACAACAGGAAATTATGCAAATGTCCATCAGCAGGCGAGTGGACAGGATGTGCATGGGCTGTCCACACAGGGGGCATCACACAGCCGTAGAGGAGCCCACCAGGCAGATTCACCTTGGAAACATCGTGCTTGATGAGATGACCTGAGAGGCCACGAGTGGAGCACACAGAACAGGGACTTCCGGAAATGGTCAGCGGGTGCACAGGCCAGTCATATGGCTCGCTGCTGAGACAAATATCTGGCAAGAGAACTGGGGATGGAGGCAGCGGTTGGTGAGTCCTCTTGAATCACGGTTTCAAAGGGTCCAGCTCTCACCCTGTTCATTCTGAGCCTGTGATAAGGCAGAACGCATACAACCCGAGCATGGAGCTGAGGCTGCACCACTTCACCGCCAACAGGAAGCAGGAAGGAGGAGGGGCAGGAAGAACCTCAGAAAGCCCGCCCCCAATGGCCTACTTCCTCCAGTAAGGCCAATGACCTAAAGTTCCATCCTCCTCCCCAAACAGCATCACCAACTGGAGAGCAGGCATTAAACACGTAAGCTTGTGAGAACATTCTGTAGCCAAACCACGACAGTAGATGTCAGAGGTGGGCCAGGGAAAGGACAGAAAGACCACTGGGGGCAAGAAGCCTGGGGTGAGATAATGCCCACACTGATGACAGTCAGGTGCTATGGGAATGCTCTGATACCGTTGGCTGCACTCTCCAAGAGGCAGCTCAATGGCTCACCAAGCACATCTCAAGAAAACTGCCAGTAGGAGCTGCAGGCCATCATTGGGTCCCTGTGACTAACAACCCTGTCCCTTCACCTTAACCAGGGCACTGTCTGAGAGGATAGAAGCCATGGCCCCAGACCCTTAAGGCTGAAGGTTAACTCTGAAGTTGAGGCTGGCAGAAACAGGACAGAAAAGCCAAGTCCCAGATCAGGGCATGGAGGATGGCTGTGGGTGCCTAACATCTTCAGCTGACTGTGCCAACCCTGAAAAAGAGCCAGTGGCCTGCTTCAGGTGCCCAAGATGAATGCTGCCTCCCACCGAACGATGGAAAGACAAGCCACCTCCCACAGAGTCTCCTGTGCGGAGGTCACTTCAGCAATGCGGCCAAGTGCCTGGGAGCCTTGCCACACACCCGGCTGTCGGTGAAGGACTTGGCCAAAGTCAGAGCAGGAAGAAGCACAAGTGAGCAGATGACAACACGCAGCCCAGGGAAATACAGGAGCCTGGACAGCACCTTAAAATCCACCCCCCCCCACCTTGCAAGGTTCCTGAAGCCTTGGACAAGGCTGAGCACTGGACTGAGGGTCCCTCGAGCCCCTAGGTACCTCCGAGGAAGCTAGACTCAGAAGACGAACTGAGCCAACTGGAATGGTTGCAACAGTGTGCCATAATAAAAACAATTCCAAAAGCCTGCACCGTTTACCTTTGCAGTTTTCCATTTTGTAGTTTTCAAACTTCTGGAAAGTGAAATCGGTAGACACAGGAGGTTGTGAACTAAGGGCAGAATGCTATCCTAATGATGTGGCAGGGAGGAAAAAAAGGAGAGGAAAGGTATGAGGAAGGGTGGAAGAAGACTCCCAGAGTTCCTGGAAACTAAAGCAGGGGCCTGAGGGTATTTGCCAACAGGCTGCATTGTGGATAGAGTGTGTGGTACCACCGAAGAGGGGGTTCAGGGGGTACAGAGGAGTGAGGGGAGGCTAAGATGGAGATCAGGAAAGCTGGAAATCAGGGTTGGGAAGGCAAGAGCCAGGGAGGACGGAGTCCCAGAAATGGATAGGAGCAGTCAGACTGAAAGATGAGAAGCTCAAGGGATGCATGAGACCAGAGCTCAGACAAACAACATGGTGCTGGGAATTGAGGGGGTTGGGGGAGGGTGCTGGCCACATAAGTGGTACAAGGTTCCAGAAAGAGATGAAGTCACCAGAAGAACAATCCAGTCATAAGGCCAAGACGGTGACACACTTCTGGGATATGGAGGCAAAAGGATCAAGAGTTCAGGGCAAACCTCAGCTACATAGTGAGGCCAGCCTGGGCTACAGAAGTTACTGTCTCAAAGAGAGAGAGAGAGAGAGAGAGAGAGAGAGAGAGAGAAGAAAAAGTTGCAGGTACACCCCTGCTGTACCACACAACCTGAGGGAATGCCCAGTCACCCCACAGAAAGGGGGCCAGCCTCCTGCCTAACTGTAGTATGCACAGATATGCCATGGTGGCTTCAGAGATTGATCTGGACGGGAGAGAACAGAAGTGTCTCATTGAGGCCACACTATGACTGGTGGGTTGGGACCTCTCTCTGACGGGCAGTATCCACATGACTTTAATTTTATAGAGAGTTAAAATGACTCTATAGTGACAGAATGTGTCTGGAAATAAAATCAGGACAATCTCACAAAGAAGAGTCTGAAGGATAAAAGTGAGGAAAATGGGAGAATTGAGGCATGCTGAAAGCTTACACCAGAAGGAATGATGACTAGAATCTTGGAAGGGAAAGCCAAGGATGGAGAATTGTTTTAAGATAATCCTAACTGAATGAGGTTTGAGCATCTTACCCAGGGTCCTCTTTCTTGCTTAGCTTCTTTAGGTCCACAGATTTTAGTATGTTTATCCTATCTTATATTTCTAATACCCACATATAAGTGAGTATATACCATGTGTGTCTTTCTGCTTCTGGCATACCTCATTCAGAATTTGCCTGCAAATTTCATTATTACCTTGTTTTTAATTGCTGAGTAGTATTCCATTGTGTAAATGTACCACAATTTCTGTATCCATTCCTCAACTGAGGGACATCTGGGTTGTGTCCAGATTCTGGTGATTACGAATAAAGCTGCTACAAACATGGTTGAGCAAATGTCCTCATTCAGAAAGGCAAACAGGATAGACATTGGAAGAGGGAGAAAACAGGGCACAGGACAGGAGCCTACCACAGAGGGCATCTGAAAGACTCTACTCATCAGGGTATTAAAGCAGATGCTAAGACTCATGGCCAAACTTTGGGCAGAGTGCAGGGAATCTTATGAAATAAGGGGGAGATAGACTGGAAAGGGACAGGAGCACTACAAAGAGAGCAACAGTACCAAAAAAATCTGGGCCCAGGGGTCTTTTCTGAGACTGATACTCCAACCAAGGATCATCCATGGAAATAACCTAGAACCCCTGCTCAGATGTAACCCATGGCAGCTCAGTGTCCAAGTGGGTTCCCTAGTAAGGGGAACAGGGGCTATCTCTGACATGAACTCAGTGGCTGGCTCTTTGATCACAACCCCCTGAGACAGGAGCAGCCTTACCAACCCACAGAGGAAGACAATGCAGCCAGTCATGATGAGACCTGATAGGCAAGAGTCAGATGGAAGAGGAGAAGGACTGCCCCTAGGGACTAGGGGAGGAGAATGGGAGGAGAAGAGGAAGGGAGGTAGGGGTTGGGAAGAGGGAGGGGGCTACAGCTGGGATACAAAGTGAATAAATTGTAATAAATAAAAAAATTTTTAAAAGAAAATCCTAAAATGAGAGGTCTCACTGAAAGTCTCAATAGACCACAAAGTGGCACACAGCCTGGAAACAGGCATTCTAGAATAGAAGGAAGAAAACAACAAACTGAAGTTGAGAGACAGAGGTGAACTGTAGAGAAACTCTAGTTGTCTCTGCTCAGTAACATGGCACCAGGAGAATAAGTGTTCTCACCTGTGCTTTGAGGGACACTAGTTCAAACCTAGAATTTTTGTTTGTTTTCTGAGACAGGGTTTTTCTGTGTAGCCCTGGCTGTCCTGGAACTTGATCCATAGACCAGGCTGGCCTCGAACTCAGAGATCTGCCAGCCTCTTCCTTTGAGTGCTAAGAGTAAAGGTATGCACCACCACTGCCTAGCTGCAAACCCAGAATTCTATACCCAGCCAGACTATCATGGCAAGGGAGTGGGGACAGGTAGGCCTCGGAAGTGTGGCCACTGCAAGATGTGGAGTCTCTGGCCTTGGAGCCACAGCAAAATGAAAATGTGGAAAGCTCAGAGTTCCACCAGAAATGCGGAGTGTCCAGGAGGACTAGGCATGGCAGAGGGAGACACCAAACCCTACCCAAGCACTGTAGCCCTCACAAGGCACAGGTGATGCAGGGGGCATTCCCAGCCTCCTGCCAAGAAGCCACTGAGTAAATTGTGCTGTGTAAGACTTGGTCTTGCTAACATTTGGAGAGGGGCAAGACGCCCTGTCTGTAAGCCTCTGAGGGAGTTGTGTTATGTAAGACGTGTTTTTCACTTTGCCTATGTTTTAAAATGTTTAAGGCAATAGTAATAACAATAACAAGTCCCAGTCACGCAGGCACAGGATGACAACCCAAGCACCCTTTGCCATGGAGCCCTGCTCACCCCCAAAACCCCACAGGGGAAGTGTCCTCAAATGTTTTCCATGCTTTCAGCACAGTCAAAACAAAAACAAACATGGGTGAGGCATACACACTGCCGACGACTGACGCTAATAAGGAGGCTCCAGCAGCCGGCAAACAGGAAGGAAAGCCTGAGAAGTTTCTCACCAGGACAACACCAGCCAGGGGAGGTATAAAAGCTGACAGCCAGCCCCTCACACTCACACACTCACACTCACACTTTCACAGCTTCTACCAGACCTGCCCGCCATGGCCACCTCCACCATGTCCGTCTGCTCCAGCGACCTGAGCTACGACAGCCGCGTCTGCCTGCCCGGTTCCTGTGATTCTTGTACTGATTCCTCCTGGCAGGTGGATGACTGCCCAGAGAGCTGCTGTGAGCCCAGCTGCTGCCAGCCCAGCTGCTGTGTCCCTAGCTGCTGTGCCTCAGCCCCCTGCCTGACCCTCCTCTGCACCCCAGTGTGCAGTCCCTGCTGCCAATCTGGCTGCAGCAGCTGCTGCACACCCTCATGCTGCCAGCAGTCTAGCTGCCAGCCAGCCAGCTGCACCTGCTCCCCCTGCCAGCCATCCAGCTGTGTGACTCTCTGCTGCAAGCCTGTCTGCTGCACACCCATCTGCTGTGGATCCTCCTCATGCTGCCAGCAGTCTAGCTGCCAGCCCTCATGCTGCCAGCCCTCATGCTGCCAGCCATCCTGCTGTGTGCCTGTCTGCTTCAAGCCTGTCTGCTGCACACCCATCTGCTCTGGCTCCTCCTCCTGCTGCCAGCCATCCTGCTGTGCTCCTGTCTGCTGCAAGCCCTGCTCCAGCATGTCCCTGCTCTGCCGCCCCGTGTGCAGACCTGCCTGCTGCGTGCCCACCTCCTCCTGCTGTGCCTCCTCCTGCCAGCCCAGCTGCTGCCGCCCAGCCTCCTGTGTGTCCCTGCTCTGCCGCCCTGCCTGCTCCCGCCAGACCTGCTGTGGCCTCTCCTCGGGCCAGAAGTCCAGCTGCTGACAAGTTGGCTCTCTTAGTCTTTGCAGGCTCCATCTTTGTTCCTAAGCGATTTTCCACTCTCTGGAGCCTCTGGAAGCTTCCTGGGGCCACGAGAGTTGTTTCACTATGCATTGGGGGCTACCGAGCTGCCACCTAGTGGGGTCTGAAGGGGCCACCCAGTCCCTCCCCCTATTCCTCTGTGACACAGAGAGTAGCCCCAGAAGCCCCTTCTCATGACCATGCCTTCACACCAGATGTGACAGGTCCACTGCTATGTTCAATAAAGTGTTCATGTCAGGAGCTATGAGTGGTGTGCATTTTTCTAGAGTGTTCTGGGTCTTCAAGCCAGACATTGCCTGATAAAGCCAGACACAGAAAGATTCTCCAATGCCAAATCAGAACACCAAGATAAAACCTAAGGCAGGTGTGTCTGTCTGACAGTCTCTCAATGTGGCAACAGACTGAGAACACACACGGGGGTGGGGAGCTTCTAGGTCAGGTGGCCTTAAAATGGGGTTCCACCCCACCTGCCTCAGATCGCCAGAGTGTGAGGATCGGCTCCTACTGTGATGGTCCCACTAGAGTTTAAGGCCTGCCTGAGGAGGGACAAGGGGAAAGGATACCTGGAAACAGACTCCCAGGATGGCGCAGAGTACAAGACTGGGTTCCCAGTGGACTACTAAAATGGAGAGTCAACTGTGCACCATCAGACCAGCCAGGGAAGCCAGTGTTCTCCTCAGCCCCATGCTGAGAGCTGACTAGATGAGGTAAAGCCAGAAGACAGCAAGAGCGGGACACATGGGCAGCAGCAGAGATACCTCCATGGGACTGACAAGGTCTATCCTGTCCCAGCTGAACTCTTCTCCATGGGAGGAGTTGAGCAGAACCCCAAAGAGAAGGACCTCTGAACATGGTGGGGGCAAATCTGAAGTTGTACTGTTCCTGCTCGCTGGGTTCATTCCTACCCTGCAGCCATAACTTGGTTATTCTAATATTCCGAAGGGAATGGCCATTCCCTGGGTACAGGGAGGAAGGCTGCCCTTGTGCCCTGCCCAGCTTCCTGGTCCATGACAAAACACCTGAGGAAATCAGTGTGGACAGAGGACAGTTTGGCTTAAGCTCACAGTTTCATCTCTGAGCTGTCATTGCTTCGAGGTGTGTGGTAAGGAGGTAAAGCAAGTGAGAGAGGACCTAGCCAGGGTCCATGGGCTTCTCCAGGGCACAGAGTCCATCATGGAAGATCCTGGGTGAGTAAGGGCCACGGGTAAGCTACACTGGTGAGGCCCTGTCCAGACAACTCCTCGTTTCCCAACCTTCTGGGTTCCTCACGTGCCAGCAGTCAGCTCCCTGACACCAGCAGCATCAGGGGACCTGAGTTCAAGTCCTAACACCCACAAAGCAGCTCATAGCCATTTACAGGTCCAACTCTGGGGGTCTCAATTCCCTCTTTTGACCTCCTCAGCCACCAGATACACATGTTGTGCAGACATACCTGTGGGTAAAACAGCCATAAAATTAAGGCACGTGCCATTAAAATGTGAGAGAAAACCAAATAATTGGCAGGTGAAGGAATTAAAATGTTTTAATTTAAAAAATTCAGTAAGACAAAACAAGCAATCACTGCCTCCACACCCCACCTCCAGTTCCTGGTCTATAGAATAAGTAGGTGTTTGCTTTCTAATTCTTCTTCCTGACCTCCACCTCTAAGCAGCATGCTCTCGGTGCTGTTTTAGTAGTTTCATCATAGGCCTTGTCCAGCGATGCTTCCCGAGAGAATGAAGACACAGTTTTCTTTCTCTGCTCCCTCCCAGGACCCGGCACACTGAGGCTTGCCTATGAGCTTTGTGTCTTGGTTAGAATACTGTCAGGTGGAGTCTGGCAGCTGCCCCCTCACCTTAAGCCCCTGCACGGCCTCAGGAAGACATGGCTCTCAGACACTTGACATTAGCCTTCAGCCTCCTGAACAAGAGACAGTGGTTTTCTGCTGCTCTAAATGACCCCAGGGTCAGCCTGGCACCTGTCTCAGCCCTGGTCTTCTCCTTGTCTTCCTACCTACCCCAAGATGAGCTAGCTGTGGCCAGAAGCCAGGATCACCAGGCCCAGGGTAGGTAAGTACACTCCAGGCTGCAGAAGAACCAAGGAGTTGGTGGCTTCCAACATTGTAGATGACCAACAGCACAGCTGAGGAGGCCGCTCATCCAGATAGGGTCTTCCTGGCACGGGCATAGCTCCTCAGGAGAGCAGTTCTGGGGGTCTCTTTAGCTTCTGCTCCCACTTGTCCCTCCTCTGCAGAGCTGGCCCCTCAGTGTCCAGCCACCCTCTTGCCTCCCTCAGATGCCGTTCTGTGGTGACCCTGGGCCTCTACAGACCCCATGATACTGCACTCTTCTGTGATGTCCTTCTGCCCTGTGAGAACATGGGCATAGGTTCTAGGAGCAGGAGCTCTCACTCAGCCCTGAATGAAGGCTTGGTTCATTCATTCTTCCAAAGAGGAAGAAGGATAGGAGTGGTGGAGGTTCAAGTTAAATTCTTGACTGAAGGGGCTTCAGGCTCTGGCTTGTTGATAAGCAGAGACCGAATTACCTTCAGGGACCCAAGATGCTAGCTGTTAGGCTTCTCCCAGCCTCCCTCCATTCCTACCTGCTGCAGTGTGTGGCTGGCATATGCCATCCTCTAGCCTGAACTTTCCAGCCCAGGGGCAAGGTTTCCCTTCCTCTTCCCTACATAATCTAGACATTGTGGTTGTTCTCTCTTCTCTGTCTCTCCTCTCTCTCTTTTTGTGTCTCTCTTCCTCTTCTCCACTCTCCTTTTTCTACATGCATCTCTCTCTCATGCTCTCTCTTTCTCTCTCTCTCTCTTCCCCCTGCCTCCTTCCCTCCCTAATCCCTTCACGGCAGCAAAGAGCTGCTTCAAATAAACCTGCATTTACATACTTTCACTTGTATCAAATTAGCACATATCGCCACCTTTCAAGCATGCTCATCACTAGCAAATGCCCTCTGCTACACACACACACACACACTCCTCGCCAAAGCAGCAGCAGGAATAAAAGTGGAACAGCCCAGTGTCCCTTAAGGGCGGTCACCCTGCTGCTGACCTGGGCCCTGAGCCCCTCTGTGGAGAAGCTTTAAGGTTCTCAGGGACCAACCACCCTGAGCAGTATGGAAGACGGAAGTGAGGCACCACACAGACATGGCACGCCTACCACTGCTGCTTATCACGTGTTTGCAGATAGCAGTTAATGGCTGAAGGACGTGGGGGCAGTCACCTGCCTCACTTGCTGCCCTAGTGGCCTGGTGCAAAGGAGGCAGGCTGTGCCCTCGGGTTTGGGAGGTCTACGTAGTGCCACAAGTAACAGCCTGGTGGAAAGGCAGTCGTGCAGCTGTCCCATCTCTTAGCTGGGATGGCTACAGAGGTCACAGGCTCAGCTGCCAGGCTAAAGGGCTGTAGGGGAGGAGTCTGCAGAGTGGCATGGGCAGGTAGGCTGGCAGCACCCAAGGTATGGCAGGTCACAGGAACACACAATAAGCCTGCAGCTCGCAGGCATGCAGCAGGCTGCCAGACAGGGTGTCTTAGTCAGGCTTTCTATTGCTGCAATAAGATACCGTGACTGAAAAGCAAGTTGGGGGGGCGGGGGGGTGATGGCGAGGGGTTTATATGGCTTACACTTCCATGTTGCTGCTCACTGTGGAAGGAAGTCAGGCCAGGAACTCAAACAGGGTAGCATCTGGGAGGTAGGAGTCTGACATAGAGGCCATGGAGGGGTGCTCCTTATGGCTTACTCCCCATGGCTTGCTCAGCCTGCCTTCTCACAGAACCCAAGACCAACAGTCCAAGGATGCTACCACCCATGATGGGCTGGACTTCCCACATCAATCATTGATTAAGAAAATGCATTATATCCGGCCCTCATAGAGGATTCTCCTCAACTGAGGGTCCCTCCTTTCAGATGACTCTAGTTCATGTGTCTAGTTGACGTAAGATCAACCAGCACACAGGGGCTAGGCCCACAGAAGGGAGCCTAGTACATATAGACCTGGACAGCAGGACCACACAGGGTCTAGGAAGCAGCAACAGCTTCCGCAGCCCTGGGCCTGGCAACAGTTGTGGGGCTACAGTACAAGGAAAATAGGGCAGGAAGTCCCTCATTAACGCTGCTGGAAAGCTCTCCAGGCTTTCTGCAAGCACACAGCTGTATTTGCTGAAGGAACAAACGAATCCCTGCAATCAGTCACTGCACAATAGGGTTGATGTAGTAGTTAGACAGTCAAGCATAGAGTCGAGACTCATGACCAGCCTCTGAGCATGCCTTCTAGGGACTGTCTCAATTACGTTAATTGAAGTAAAAGGCCAGTCCACAGTAGGAGATGCCACTCCCTGGGCTGTGTAAGTGAAGAAAGAAGCTGGGTGGTGGCGGCGGCTTTCATCTCTGCTTTCCCAGACCAGCCGCTTCAAGCTCTTGCTCACTTGCCCACCAAAACAAATCCTTTCTCCCTTAAGTCGCTTCTGTCAAGTGTTTTTAACCACAGCAGTAGAAGAGAAACCGAAACAGCTAATTTTGGGTTAAGGGGTGATGACAAATGTAAACTTTCTGTAACCACTCGGGCCCTGCCAGCATGATCTGAGCATAACAGCTGGCAACACATATGCACACAGGCATGTGCTTGTCAATAAAACTTTATTTACAGGGACAGGAAGCATGCCGAATTTAGCCCATAGATCCTAGTTTCTCAGCTTCTGTGTTAACAGTTTTGCCTTTTACAACAAAAATTCAAAATAAATAACAATGATGAAATACAGTATTACCGCAAAGCCTTCATTGACAGAACGAGGTGGGAAAGAACAGGATCCTACACTCAATCCAGCCAGTGTCACTATGGACTCAGTGGTGGCCTGAGCAACAGCAGTACAAAATGCATGTGAGTCAAGCCTGAGTATCCTGTTTATGAAAGGAGAAGTTGGCCTCAAGCCAAAGTTGTCTATGGAGACCATAACTCAGGAAGATGCACCCCAGAATAACAAGTCGCCGAGGAACCAGTGATGGAAACAACACAGGGAAGACCAGATGCATTCTGGGTAGTTGGGACATAGAGCTGGGTATAAAAGCCACCCCCAAAAGGAATGCCAGGCATTCCTACCCTCCTCCAGACCAGTCAGCACCTGCCACCATGTGCCACACCAGCTGTTCCTCAGGCTGCCAGCCAGCCTGCTGTGTGTCCAGCCCCTGCCAGCCAGCCTGTGTGCCTCTGAGCTGCAGGCCTGGCATATGCGTCCCCGTGAGATGCCAGGTGACCTGCTGTGTGCCCGTGAGCTGCAGGCCCACTGTGTGCATGGCCCCCTCGTGCCAGTCCTCTGTGTGTTTGCCTGTGAGCTGCAGGCCTGTCTGTGTGACCTCCTCTTGCCAGTCATCCGGGTGCTGCCGGCCCTCCTGCCCCACCCTGGTCTGCAGGCCTGTCACCTGTGGCACCTCCTCCTGCTGCTGAGCAGTGTCTCCAAGCCAGCCACTGCCAGATGGGACACAGCTGTCCCCTCCCAACTCTTGTACTCTATGAGGCAGGTGCGAAGCGTGTTCTGGAATTGTGGAGAGCCAGTGCAGAAGAATAATCCAGTTTCTGCCTGCTCCTGCCCAATCACCAGGGATGCCCTGACTCCTGGTGTCTCTCTGTATCCTTTGAGTGAAATAAATCGCTTTCCATAAAGCTTGTGCTCTCTTTCATCCCCACATACTTTTCAGGATAGGGGATTGAGACAGGTTGCCTTGGCTAGACTAGAGCTCACTACATACACCAGGCTGACCTTGAACTCACAAAGATCTGCCTCCTCTGCCTCCCAAGTGTCTATATACTTTTTTTAAATAAAAGACTTACTTTTATTTTATGTATATGGGTGTTCTGCTTACATGTCTGTGTACCACATAAATACATTGCCTGTGGAGGCAAGAAGAGAGTGTCTGAGCCTCTGGAACTGGGGTTACAGAAGGTTGTAAGCCACCGTGTGGGTGCTGGGAATCCAGCCTGGGTCCTCTGAAAGAGCAGCCAGCTCTTTTAACTGCTGAGCCATCTTCCTAGTCCCTGCATATGCTTCTGAAGCTCTTTCCTTGAAAATTCACAACTGTGTTCGGGACAGCTGCCATTCCTCGGGGAGAGCCCTTTTCCCTGCTGAACCAAGGAGGTATGAGGAGTGAGCTGAAGCAGCTATCCCAGGGCCCACTTCCTGAGACTTACATTGGGAAAAATGGAAGAAAATCAAGTCGTTCTGTGGGTTGGGGTAGAAAACAGGCCTGGACCCAAAATCCTATGAATCCCAAAGTACTGTCAGAGCAGGCAGGGCTGGCACTTTCTACCTCACTACAGCACCAAACACTCAGAGACTCTGCCTGCCCAGCATGAGCAGAAAGTGTGAAAGGTGCATTGGTGTGAAACCCGGAAGGCCTCACCAGAATCTCAGTAAGTAAGTCAGCGTCCCCAGGAAGACAGGGGTCAGGGACAGAGTTAGTGACCAGGCATCTAATACAGGACACCTATACAGGACGCTAGTGTGGGACAACATCACTGAGCTCCCCAGCACCCAAGCCCAAGCCTCCAGGGGCCCATCAAAGCAATCTGAGGTAACCACTGTAACACCCACCCAAAGGCCCTTGTCAGAGTCCCACCCACACAGGGACAACCGACAAAAAAGCTGCCGAGAGAGATGAGACTCTCTGTGTTGTTTTCAATGTTTATTCCAATCAGAGTGTGAAGCATGCAAAAAAAGAGAGATGATAGATAGATAGATAGATAGATAGATAGATAGATAGATAGATAGATAGCTTTAAAAAAAAAAAGAAGAAGAAAACCCCAATCCCAATCCATTGTCAAAATGCAGAGTAAACCAAAAAATCAGACTCAAAAATGACACAGGTGTAGAGTCAGGACACACTAACTCTAAAATATCTCTCATTTGGTGTGTTAAAATGTTACTTTTGTATGAACAGATGGGAATTTAAAACTAAGAATCAAATGGATGCAGTCAAAGCCAAACTGTACCATGAAAGATGAGTTCCTTCATACCTTCAAGGATATACTTGATGTAGGCAAAGGTGAGGTTTCAGATGGGAAGATGGGTGGACTTGAAGTGTCAAAATGTAAATACCAAGAGAAAGATGGTCAGAGCAGGAGGAGGCAGAAACAAAACAGCAAGGCATTCTGTGGTGATGAATCATCATCCATGGATGAAAGTGTGTAATTAGCATGGCTGGAAGGAACAAGAACATTCTAAGAAAGGCCCGTGTCTCACTGGCTATCTGGCCTGTGGAAACAAGATGCCCAAGGCAACTGGAGTTCCCTGGGAATCTCTGTCTAGGAAATAAAAGGCTGACACCTGGGGCCAGACAGAAGAGAGCTCATGCAGACAATCTATTGCACCATCTTCTAAGCCAGGCTGAAGCTGAGATAGTGAGGGTATGTCACAATGGCCAGGGCTGCCCTTTGACCAGGGCTGCTTAATTATGTATACATCTTCTCCATCTAAACCTTACCCTCCTGTGAGGACCAAGAAGATGGACTTGAGGACGGGGGTCATTGGATCTTTCTGTATTGCTTCCCATTGTGGCCACATTGAAGTGATCTCCTTTTTTCCTGATTTTTTTTCTTACTATTACTTATTTGTTTCATTGGCTCATTAAGGATGGGCAACCATATCTGAATTATTGGGACTACCAGGACCAGGCTCTGACCATTAATAACCCTAATAACACATGAAATGTCACAGGAAGAAAGAGGGGAGGGGAGGGAAGAGGAAGGGAGGAGAGAAGAGAAGAGGAAAGGGGGGAAATGGGAGAGGGAGAGATAGGAAGGAGAGGAGAAGAAATGGAGGGGAGGATGGAGGGAGCATGGGAAGGGAGGGAAGTAAAAGGACAGGAGGGGAAAAGAGGAGAGGAAAGGAAAGGAGGAGGGAGAGAGAAGAGGAGAAGAGATGATGAGTGAGAGAGGAGAAAGGATAGAAGGGGAAGGAAGATAGGAAGTGAGGAGAGAGGGAGGAGAAAAGGGAGAGAAAGAAGATGAGGGAAGGGAAGAGGAGAGAAGGAGGAGGAAGGAAGAGGGTAGCAGAGAGAAACAAAGAGGGGAGGAGGAGCTAAACAGAAGAAACAAATAACATCTAAGAAAAGTTCCACAAAAATAAAAAAGATCCCCTCCTGTTTGACTTTTCTTGGGAGATATAAATATCTACTTGTCCTTGGGCAGGACCCTGATGACAAACCAAAGAAATTGTTTTGCCCAGTCCAGCCAAGGGCATTTAGTGGGGTTACCTACAGGAGCAGAGACAGCCAATGGGTAGCAACACTTCTGGAAAGTCTCCTCTAAGCAATAGTTTACAGCTTATACAGCCTCAGAGACAGGAGTCATCTCCTGCAACATCCCAGGAGTCCCTCACTGTTCCCCAGGGAACTTTAACAGATCCAGTCTTGTTGGGGTCTCCCACAGGTTATCACAGCTGCTCCAGTTCCAAGATGGCAACTGCTGTGTCACCCTTAGAGGACAGCATGCCAGAATAACCCCAAATAGGCTACATCCCTCAAACCAAAAAATAAATAAATAAAACATGGCTAGATACATTTTGTTCAACAGGCGACTGTTGGGAGCCAAAAGTTATGAGGAAGATTAAACCACATGCTATGAACACAGAAGTGAAGGCAAGGAGTGTATCAGACAGCTGATAAGAGAAACATGCGCACTGACTACTGAAGGAGAAGCCAGCCCACCCCGTGAAACTGAAGGCATTCCTCAAAAGTGAAATGATAGAGACAGACACTTCACTCTCCATAGACACACACCATCAGAGATGATGTGAAGGAGAAAAACTGGGAGCCACACGAGGGGGGGGGTGCTGCAGGAAGTGCTCAGTGAAATTTAAGAACGCTCCGGAGAGGAAGGTGCTCAAAGCAGTCAGGGGACATGCTTGTCCTAAGAGGACGTGGACGGAGCTGGCACCAGCGAGAGAACGAGAGAAGGCAGCGAGTAGAACTTGGAAAGTGATGTACAACCACCAGAACACAGACTGTGCTCCCAGAAACCCCCACTTCCTTTAGCAGAGAGAAAAGGCCTCTGCCAGTGACAAGTACACCGAAAGAAACTCCACAGACATCTCCTGAGATGTGGAGAGAACAACATTCAGGAAGATTTCAGGGGCCCAAAGAATGGAGGCTTCAGAGTCAGGCAACAGATGGGTAACATGAGAGCCCTGGACAAACACTGCAGGCGCGTGGAAGCACCCTCCTTCTCAAGGAGGACAGGGGTGCATCTGCCCAGATCACCCAGAGGCTCCAGCTGAAATCTCACAGCTCGTCAGAAGGAATGAATACCCGTGAGATTCTGACCCGAGAAAGAAAATGGAATTAGAAAAAAGTGGCATCCAAGCAAATGCAAGTGGAAAAGGGTTTTACAGTAAGTGTAGAGGGCTGGCCATATGGAAGAATATTGAAGAAAAGAGCTTGCCACCAAGCCTGACAATCTGAATTCAATCCCTGGGACTCACGTGGTAGAAGAGAACCAACTCTGTAAGTTGTCCTCTGATCTACACATGTGTCATAGCATGCACATACACACATGCACACACACATGTGCACACACACATTCAAGCACACACACATACATCGCACAGACACAGCACATGCACACATGCATACACACACATACTAAAATGCAGTTTTTGAGGGGAGTGTAGAATAACATAGCAAAGGAAATCAGAAGTAAGTTCAAATGCATCAGCGATTACAATAAACATAAATAGATTAGACCCTCCAGGTAAAAGACAGAGATTGTTTCTGTTTACTTGCTTCGAATCCTGCTTCATGCTATCTTGGGCCTAATTTGGCCCTTTGCCTGTCTTTTAATAAACTTTTATTGGCTTCTTGTCCACAGGTTGCCTTGCACTGTTTGGTGCTTCAGTAGCAGGGATGAGTGTTTGTGACAGAGCCCAGACAGAACCCAGGATGTTAATATATTTACTAAATGGGAATTTATAGAACGGTTTGTCAAGCCTTGGTTCTAAAGCATAAAGAATAGAAATGTTGAACATAAAATGTTATGGAAAATACACCCAGCAAATCTGGACCAAAAAGCTCCCATGAGATTTGGTTAAGATAAAAATACCTGTAAACGTAGGAAACATTATTTTTAATAAAGAACTCTGGGCAGGGGGCTAGCCGGCCTCATGGACTTCTGGGGGAACCTTCTAAATCTACCTCAACCCCAACAGAAGATCTAGGCTTTTCAGTCCTCCAAGAAGATGTGACAGTCCTCAGCCCTGGGTAGCACAGAGTAAAACCTCAAAACTTCAAAGTCAGTTGATCCCAAGGGGGCCCGTGTCCCAAGACACAAGGAAAGTAGAATGGATGATTCTGTTTTGATACGGATTCCCACCCAGCCTCAGACCCACAGGGCATGCTTAGCTTTAAACATATATGAGACAAAGCTGAATGTTCTCAAGCAGTTTTTATTCTCTCATTTTTATTCCTCTGCTTATATGTATCTAGCTTTAAGTATCATTTCTTTATTGTGTAAATTTGATTTTTCTTCTGACATTTTCTCTCTCTTTCATCTTAATAGTTTTCTCCTTTTTTCTTTTTCCTTCATTTATTTAACCTTATTGAATCTTTCTTTCCCTTTCCTTGCACTGCTTCCTTCCCCCCACCCCCCATCAGTGATATGCATTGGCTCCCATCACAGATGGAGGTGTCCTGGTTTGGCCAGTGGTCCCTGTGCTAATACTCCTGTCTTTATAGAGCGTCACACCAATTCCTCCTGGTCAGTTAGGAACCATGTCAAGATCCGGGAGAGCTCCTGTGTCATGTGCATACATGTGCCTGAGTGTGTGTCCACCTGACGGAAGGATGTGAGCTGTCTGGATGAAGAACACTGTGGGGAATAAAGCCCTTGGGATGAAGGCTGGGTGGGAGAAGGGCCGCAGCAGAAACTCAGCCTCAGGGCCCTTCAGAGGCCCAATGCACAAGTCATAACCTCCATGGTGCTAGGGCAGGGCTCAAGAAGCCCCAGGGCAAGTTGGCACTGCTGTGTGCCAGGCTAAGGCTCAGGAGCAACATACATGAACCCAGGGTCACTGCATATTCCACTGAGGGCCACTGAGGTAATGACATTCTCCTATCCAAATGGGACAGTAAGGTCATTAGAAGTGAAGAGGGAGGCAAAGAAGTATTTATCCACCTAGCGTCAACCCTGGCTGCCTCCCGCTCCTGTGGCCAAACCTCCCGTGGGGCAGCCTCTATGGCAGGATAGGTGACCCGCTGCTGCCAAGCTCCTGCCAGCAGGCTCTACAGGTTGCAGCTGCTGTAGTGCCCCCTACTGGATCCTGACCATTCCTATCATGTCCCTCAAATCCCACAGGCACTGCTCAGACAATTCAAGGCCACATTGGCTGTTCTTTTGCCTTCTCTTCCTCACTCTAAAAAAAAGCTATCCTCCCTGTCTGGACCTTTTCCTCAATGAGTGCATGTGTCTGGGTCTCAAAACCCTGCCTGCTTTATCCTGTTGCCTAGAAACTGTCCTTTAGGGGAGGCGCTTCTGTCACAACACAATATGGAAGAGGCCTATGGGTCTGCGCTGGGAAAGAAGAGCTGATGAATGAGATCTCCGCCCTGCACTCTGAGCAGGCGGAGGGTCTCAGAGGCCCTGAACCCTTCATGTCTGAATACAGATTCACCTGCCTGAGAGGAGGTGAATGCCCATGTGTGTGAGCATATAGGGCATGAGGGCTCGGGGGTGGGGGGAGGTCTGTGAGTGCACACACGTGTATCTGGAGCTATAGGAGTACATGACTGCATGTATGTACAAGAAGTTCTGCTTGAGCAGATGTATAGATGACCCTACGCATGTGTTTGTGTGCATGGGAGTGTGGGTATTCCATTCACATGTGCGTGTGCATGTGCATGTATGTGTTGAAAGGATGGTATGTGTAAATGCCTGTGCTCATCCAGGAC
Source organism: Meriones unguiculatus (assembly GCF_030254825.1). NCBI lineage: Eukaryota > Metazoa > Chordata > Mammalia > Rodentia > Muridae > Meriones > Meriones unguiculatus. The sequence goes on from NC_083363.1 coordinate 8,541,332, forward strand.
ACTGGATCCCTAACATCGTGTTTCATTTCTGGTTCAGTTTCATAAAGCCGCAATTTAAAGCACACACTGGTCTTGGCTGTTGTTTCAAAAACCAATTTTTTTTCCTGCTTGCTTCTTGTCACCAACCCACAAGCTAAAGGAAACAGCTATCATCCCACATAGCCAGCAGCGAGAGCTCTGGGAGGGACGGAGTAGGACAGAGCCTCAGGCGCAGCAGACCCTACCAGCCGAAGGCATGGCCCTCCCTGGGAGGCTCCACGTGACCACGGTCTACATGAGGCCACGGATAAGGATGCCCACCGGAAACAGGAGACTGTCACCAGTGCCTCACAGAGGAAGTAAACCCCGGTTTAGACACCACTGGCAAAGACTTGAACATGAAAGCACATGTCAGAGGCACCTGGAGCACAGATTCAACTCTATCCGTTGACGGATGAGGGATGCCCACAGTCAAATGACAGCACTGCCACTACAAGTCAGCAGAACATAACGATGCTTCCTAGCTTCTAAGTTGAAAGCGATGTGTGTTTATTATGGTTTTTCTTAAAGACTTATTTATTACGAAGACAATGTTCTGCCTGCATGTACACCTTCATGCCAGAAGAGGGCACCAGATCTCATTATAGGTGGTTGTCAGCCACCATGTGGTTGCTGGGAACCGAACTCAGGACCTCTGGAAGAGCAGCCAGTGCTCTTAACCTCTGAGCCACCGCTCCAGCACCCATGTGTGTATATTTATTATATAATAGTAGGTCACCAGGCAACTGAAGACAGTCATGTGTGAACCACTCACTGAAGAGAAGGGGTTAGGGATAAGTCACATTGTATAACTAAGATTGAGACATTTGAGAAGGACCCTGTAGGTGACCGTAGTCACTGGGACTCAGCATACAGGATGGCACCCGAGAGAACTAACCAGGGCTAATCTGAGCACCCACTGCCCATGCATCCCCCACCATGGGCAGACAGGAAAGGGAGAGCAGAGGATGGACCCATGAGAGACAGTGAGTCTGTGGCAGGGACTACCTTCTCCTGGGCTGCAGCAGGGACCTGTCCTCCACCTACATCTATCTCCTGAGCCAAGTGAGGCCAAAACAGAGCAAGCACTGGCCTTAAGTCCTTTCTGATTACCAAGACAGTCAGGAAGCAGGACAGACATGCTCAGCTGACTTGAAAACTGCTTTATTGGGCACATGGGTTAGAGAAGAACTTGCGTCCGGGACACCCTTCAGGGAAGCACAGGGCACGGGGATCTGGTTCCTTCTGCATTCTGCCCCCAGTGTCAGGGTGCAGTGGGCGTGTTTCCCAGTGTTGAATCCATGGTCAGCTGTGGGACGGCATAGGACAAAGCATCCATTTAACCGGCAGCGGCTGGGTGGAGACACTGCTCAGCAGCAGGAGGAAGTGCCACAGGTGACAGGCCTGCAGACCAGGGTGGGGCAGGAAGGCCGGCAGCACCCGGATGACTGGCAGGAGGAGGTCACACAGACAGGCCTGCAGCTCACAGGCACACACACGGAGGACTGGCATGAGGGGGCCATGCACACAGTGGGCCTGCAGCTCACGGGCACACAGTAGGCCACCTGGTATCTCACGGGGACACACACAGCAGGCCTGCAGCAGGATGGCTGGCAGGGGCTGGACACGCAGTAGGATGGCTGGCAGCCTGAGGAGCAGCTGATGTGACACATGGCAGAGTCTGGTAGTCTGGAGGAGGTTAGGGATGACTGGCACTCCTTCCCGGGGCAGCCTTTATACCTGGCGCAGTGACTCAGCCACCCAGAAGGCAGCTGGTCCCTCTTGCTTGCTTCCTGGCCTGTCCCCAGTGCTGGCTTGGCTGTTGTGTGTGTTTCTGTTTTTGTTTGCTCCCAGCTCCATAGCTAATTACATCTCTTCCAAGTTCCTGGAGGGGGTATGAGGGCAAACAGGCAATCACCAAACGCTGACGCTCCATACCAGGCCTCTGGGGCTCGTGATGGACACACACATCTGGGCTCCAACAGCTTTGAGTAGGCCCAGCCCTCAGCCTCTGCTTTTGGTACTTGTGGAGCCTCTCTCTTGGGCATGTCCCACTCCATGCTTGGAGCTTTCATTGGTGGATACCCTGTGTCTTTACATCTCCAACATCCTGGGGTCTCTACTGAAACTCAGGTTTCACCTTCACGCCTTCACACAGTGATCTTTCCGTAGATCTGGGAAATCCAATCCTACAATCGTATGACCGCAGAGGCTTTCTGGAGCCTTGGGGCAAGCCTTCCTGAACCCCACAAGTCTCGGATTTTGCAAGCCTAGAAAACCATGTGACAATGTTGCCATGTTCTTCTGCATAAGATATAATGTAGCCACAGCTGTCAAGGCCTCTGTGTGTCTTAGCCACTAGGGACAAACTTCCCTAGGAGCAGAGAAGCCATTCCACACACTTCCAGTTCAGGGATTCCCCTCCCAAATGAATTTGCATTTTCCCACATTAGACCCTTTGAGGAGCGGGGTCTTGCCATCCCTGTCCTTAGCTATTTTCCCAGCACAGAATGAGAGGTTTCTCTTTAATGGTGCTGATCACCTCAGCAGTCACAGCCGCTTTCTCCACATACGCCTTGTCTACAATTTTAAACTGGCCCAGGCACCTTTCCTCACCCAACTGCACATGCTCACATTATCTGCTCCTCCCACTGCAGATCATCTAAGAGGAGTGAGACGCCATCTTGCCACAGCCTGAATGCCAGGCCGACTCGAGAACTCCTCTATCAAATGCATCAGCCCATGACTTCCAATTCCACTTTACTAGGGGTTTTTGGACATGGGAAGAAAGCAGTTAGGTTTTTGTTGTTGTTTTTGTTTTGTGTGTGTGTGTGTGTGTTTTTACCACACCCTACCACAAATGGCTTGTTCCTGATAAATCCGCATTCTCCTCTGAAGCCACATGATCAGTCTTTAGTGCCTGCCTTTTATCAGAATCCCATTCTTGCATACTCCTATAGGAAAGCCCATTCAACGCTACACACAGAGTTCCCGGGCTGCTCTAGCCAACGGCTCCAAACGCATCTTCATTCCCAATGCTTCAGAGCTTTCTAGAGGACTGCGAACCCTATGGGAGGATTTAGCTGGTCGGTGCTGAGGCAGGGTGGGAATTCCTGGAGCTCCTTCCCAGGAGAGCCTTTATTCATGACCCAGTGTCCCAACCACCCAGAGCACAGCTGGTCTTCTCTGTACGCTCATTTTCTGTCTTCCTGTTTTCTGGCTGCTATGACAAAAATGCCTGATGAAAACAGCTTAGGAAGGAAGTGTTTGATTTGGCTCACGGTTTGAGGGGATACAATCTAGAGGGCGGAAAACACATGGCGGCAGGAGCAAGGTGGCTGGGCGCATTGCATGGTGTGCTCCCTCATTTTTCCTTTTGTTAAGCCTATGACCCCAGTAACATAAGACGCCACCCACACCAAGGCTGGGTGTGGTGGTTTGAATGAGAAACGCTCCCTTCTAGGCTCAGGCATTTAACACGTCCTCCAGGTAGTGGCACTGTTTGGAGAGATTACGGGGAGGTCCAGCTGTATTGGAGGAAGTGCGTCATGGGGGGCGGGGTTTGTGAGGTTAAAGCCTTGTGCCATTTCCAGTTTGCTCTTTTTGCTTCATGCTTGCATGTGAAGACATGCGCTCTTGGCTTCCTGCTCCTGTCACCGTGCCTGCCTGCCGCCATGTTTTCCTGCCACTGTGGACATTTAGTCCTCTGGAACCGTAAGCCAAAATAAACTCGATGAGTTTTCTTAGTTGCGGTGTTTTGTCATAGCGGCGGAAAAGTAATAAATGCAGTGGATCTTTCCTCCCTACTGAGTTAAACTCCTCTGGATACCTTCACAGACATGCCCAGAGATAAGTTGAAAGTTTGTTATGTTATAGTTGATCACCAGTCAGTTAAAGAAGAGCATGTGTGAACCAATAAGGGAAGGTGTTAAAGGGTCAATCACATCATATAACTAAGACTCAAACATTTGAAAAGCACCTTGTAGGACAAAATCACCAGGGCCCAGTGGCACCAGAGAGAAAAGCTAACTGGGGACAATCAGAATATCCCTGCGACAGGGCTACAGATGCACTGGGAGAGAAGAGCTGAGGGACGGGATAGGAGGCAGCTAGGAGAGAGTGAATCCACGACAGAAATGCACATTCCTGGGCACAGGAATGCTAAGGACCTTCCTCTTTAATCAGGCCATGCCCTCCACCCCATCTCTTCTCCCAGGTATCACAGAGAGCATTGATTAACGTTACATCCTTCCTGATACAAAAGGAGCTAGGAAGGTAGACACAAAACAGGACAGACATATGCACCTGAACTCGAGACCGGTTTATTTGGCACACAGGGTGAGAGAAGCCCCTGTAGCCAGGACATCCACAGGAGGTCAGGAGGGGGGGTGCAGATCTTGCTTCTAAATTCTGTTCTCCTCCAAGTTTCAGAGTGGGACAGGAATGACTCCCACCCTCAGCAAATGCTGAACCTGAGGTCAAGTGGAACAGGTTGTAAGACTATAGGAGTGTCCCGTCTGGCAGCGACTGGCTTGGAGACACTGCTCAGCAGCAAGAGGGGGTGCTACAGGTGACAGGTCTGCAGACCAGGGTGGGGCAGGAGGGCTGGCAGCACCCTGATGACTGGCAGGAGGAGGTCACACAGACAGGCCTGCAGCTCACAGGCAAACACACAGAGGACTGGCACGAGGGGGCCATGCACACAGTGGGCCTGCAGCTCACAGGCACACAGCAGGCCACCTGGTATCTAATGGGAATGCATATAGCAGGCCTGCAGCAAGATGTCTGGCAGGGGCTGGACATGCAGCAGGATGGCTGGCAGGGGCTGGACACACAGCAGGATGGCTGGCAGGGGCTGGACACACAGCAGGATGGCTGGCAGCCTGAGGAGCAGCTGGTGTGACACATATTGGAGGCTGGCTGGTCCAGAGGAGGATGAGAATGACTGGAGCTCCTTCCCAGGGTTGCTTTTATACCCAGCCCAGTGCTCCAGTCTCCCACAATGCAGCTGGTCTTCCTTGTTTGCTTCCTCTATCCTCCCAGGTTGGCTTTGCTGCTGGCTGTGTTTCTGTTTTGTTTGCCCTCAGCTTCATGGCTAATTATGTCTGCTCAGCTCCTGCTGTGCCCAGCCATCCTCCCCTGGGGCCATCTGGGTTCTACTAAGCTCCATTACTTGCTGGTTTCCTTACATGAGATCCCAAAGTTCCAGGAGTCCAGAAGTTCTCCCTGCAGACTGACAGTCCACAGGTACCCACCAAGATCACACTTCTCAAAGGGTTTGTAATGGTTTGCAGAATGTGGGGGGACAGACACAGCTGGAGCCAGATAAGACAGAAGCAAGGGCATGGAGGACAGCTCTCTCTCGCTTTCTCTCTCTGTCTCTCTCTGTCTCTGTCTCTGTCTCTCTCTCTCTCTCTCTCTCTCTCTCTCTCTGTGTGTGTGTGTGTGTGTGTGTGCATGTGCATGTGCATATGTGTACATGGGGTTCAGGGTTTATGCATGTGTGTGAGTGTAAATGTGTGCAAAAATATACATGTGTGTCCAGGACTACAATATGTCCATTTGTGACCGTATGCTTCTAAAGGCCTGTTCTCTTCTCCACACAAGCCTTCCCCAATCTTAGCCACCTGTGCCACCTGCTGCCTGTCCTATGTCTCTGTGTTGTATCATAACTGCCTGCTGAAGTGGTGAGAATTGCTGCTGCTGCTGCTGCTGTTGTTTCTGCTGTGGACCCTCACGTGATTCTGTTGAGATGGACCCTGTGCCCTGTGTCTGCCCCTGCCAGCTGGCCTGGGTGAACCTGTTAGCTGCCAGTCCCCAGGGTACTGTCAGCCCTCCTACCCTGCCCATTCCTGTTGACCCCTTCCTTGTGGCTCCTCTGCCTGCTGCTGACCCCTCCTCCCCAGGCCCTCAAACACTGACTAACCTTGCTGCTGTGGTCATGAGCCCAGGTGAGAACTGTCTCTCCTGGAAGTTACACTGTCACTCCAGTATAATTCTGCAGAGCTTGGAAGGTCTTCATCTATCTCCCTTTCCTGCTCATCATATTCTGAACCTGTCTCACCCCCTTGAAGAACAATGGAACACACCACAAAAGAGAATAGGGAAGCCTGAGGCCCATGCTGATGAGGGAAGGTCTGCCTAACAGTACAGAACCACTCAGGCACATTCCAGGCCATGGCTGTTAGAGCATTTCCAGGGAGGGTTAAATAGGGCAGACTGTCCTTAAATGTGTGGCATCATCCCATCAGCTAGAGGCCAGGATAGAGTGAATGTGGAAAAAGGAGAAAGCCAGGAAGTGCTAGAATTTCTGATCCTCTTTCTCCTGGTCCGTCACAGTATGAAGTGCTCTGCCCTACAATGATGTCTTGAATTCTGAAACTGAGCACCAAAATAAGCCTTCCTTTCTCTCAAGTTCTTTTTAAAAAGTAATTAATCACTGCGATGCAAAAGCACCTAGTACAGAAAAAAAAAAAAACTGTTGTAGAGAAGTCAGGACATTGCCATGAATAACCCTGACTGTTTGGAAATAGTCTGTGGAAGGAACTTGTCAGGGTTTGAAGCTGTGGACTATTGAAGCCCTAAAACGCTGCAAGCAAAGCTTAACCTGAACAACATACTCTCCTTGTCCACAAGCTTCCAACTCTCTCAGAACTCAGACCAGAATACCAATATACAGTCAAATGTGCACTCATGAGGTTTCCTAAGAGAACAGGGGCCATATTGGAAACAGGACTATAGATTATTTGTGTTATATTCTGGCAAAGGATTATGCATGTTTTGTCTGTGTCTGGAAACACTGTATAAGCTTAAAGAAATCTGGTGAAGAAAATTCATGATCGCAAAGCATTTGTACAGTTGCACGGTTATTGTTGGTTGGTTTTAGCCAGATTTACAGTGAGTACTGGAAACAAAGAGTAGAGCAGAAGGATCTGGAACACGGGTCGTCTAGCCAGAAAGAGAGCAAGCTGAAAGTGTGGACAGGCAGAATGTGGTTGTTAAAGAGACCAGCACCATTAAAGAAAAGCTAATGTGATATGTCTGCTCTCCTACTTCTGTGAACCAAACGTCTATGGCCACAATATGACTTCCCATCCAGTGAACACATGGAGGTGCACCTGGCCTTCATCGGTCACTGTTCCACTATAGCAGGTGTGTAACAGCTTGTCTGATGCTTCGTATATGATTGTTAATTATCTTGCTTCCCAAGGTCCGCTTGCTGTCTCTTACAAGCAAACTCTCAGGCACCCCAGGTAACGCTGGGTAACCTTGTTTCCCTGTTTGACCAATAAAAGGCCTACACCTGAGCAGGACAGAAATGAGGTGTGTGAGGCTAAGACGCTTTGAGGACAGAAGGATCTTGAGAAGGAGACAGGTACCAGAGGAAGATGGAAGCAGAGGGCCACGATGGCTTAGCATGGAGAAGAGCATATGACCAGATCAGCATGGATGGGGAAAAGCAGTCCAGATGAACATTAGCAAGTATTTTGAGAGTATGGATGGGAAGTAGCCAGATAGGAATTATTAGAGTAGATGGCATGGGATGGGGCGGGGCTTGGGAGGGAAGAGCAGCTTAGTAGGTGATATCCCCCTTGCCTCAGGTGAAATAAGGCTATTCTAAAATCTATCCTGTCTCTTTCTTTTACTGTGTCTTTGATTGTGATAGCAGGATAGATCATACCACCATAATAATTAGCCTATTAATAATAAATGTTTTAGCTATTTTTTTTTAAATACTGCAACACAGGTGCCTGCTGGAGACACTTTTGATGCCCCTCTTCTCTCACAGAACCATGCTCTTGAAAAATACCTTTAAGAACTGCACCTCCTTCTGGGGCTTTGCTGCATGGGTGGCCTAGTATGGCAACAAGGCCCTCTACATGCCCACACACACCTATGGCACTCGGCAGGGTAGGTTAGCACTGGCTATCCTTATGATCGGCCAGCTAGCAATTTCTCCATCCGCATGTCTCTTCAGGTCCTGTGGCTTGCTGGTGGGGTCCCAGAATATCCTGGCAGTCATGATGCAAGTGGCTCCCCGTGGCCTTCTTTTTCCTAGTGGCCTTGGCTCAGATGATCATTTGGACCAAAGGAAAGCACTTGGCTGCCTGAAGGAGATACCCCGCACATGCCCGCTCTTCCTTTGCTGTTCCCAGTTGATTCCCACAGGCTCAGCCAAGTGGTGCTCTTCACCCACTGCCCTGCCATCCTGGCATAGCCACGCTCTCAAGCACCCACAATAAAACTTGCCTATCTAAATGGGGGGAAAATGATAACCTCTTACACGGAGGTGACGATAACTGGCATCATGGGAACCAGGATGAAGATCTGAAAGCTCATCCTGAAGACTTTCCATTGAGAAGAGGGAGCTTCAGGGATGCACTATCTACCTTCAGATTTCCACCAAAGTGTTTTTCATTCATTAAGCCCTCATACGCCACTGCAACCATGGTCTGTGGGGGCCTGGCCACCATTTTATCTGAGCATCACACTCCAGTGTGAATCGTGTGGTGCTAGGTTTACAAGCATGCTGTATGCATCAACTCTCTGGTCATGGATGCCTGCACCTACATTTTTTTAAAGAAAAGCCTGAAGATCCAGGAGATGTATAGGATGTTTAGAATACCTGTGAGGAGTCCCTGAGAGGGAGCTGTGTGGTGTTGTGGGTGTGAAGCCTAGGCTATAACGAAGACCCGACAGCATTAGCAGCATCAAGGACATGGGACATCTGTCAAAGAAGGCCACGGGGGGGGAGGCATCTCAGTGGGCAGTGCTGGTACACTCCTTTAATCCCAGCACTTGTGGGGCAGAGGCAGGCAGATCTCTGAGTTTGAGGTCAGCCTGGTCTACAGAATGAGTTCTGGGACAGCCAGGGCTACACAGAGAAACCCTGTCTTAAAAAAAAAAAAAAAAAAGAGAGGGAGAGAGAGCGCCAAGGACTGGAGAGATGGTTCAACAGTAAGAGCACTGGCCTCTGTACCAGAGCTTCTGAATCAACTCCTAGCAACCACTTAGTGGCTCACAACCGTCTATCATGGGATATGATGGCCTCTTCTGGCATGCATGCATACATGCAGATAGAGTGTTCATATACATAAAAGGGGAAGGGTCATATCTATGGAGAGTCAGTGGGGACTCCAACAGGAACAGTCCGAGGCCATGCGAGGTCACATCACAGCCCCACCCTCGGCTACTTATCTTGGTTGCCCAACATTGTGCTATATAGGTCTGATATCAGCCCTGCTGAGCTCCGGTTGATTTTCTCATTTCTGTGCCCCTTTCATCCCTTTGGCATGGGGCTGTACACTCTGGCATAGGATGTTTTAAGCACGTAACTTGATTTTGATAGTATAGGAACTCATGGCTAAGACTTTACTTCGAGGAAACCTACTAGCATTGTTTTTATAAATGGACATGCTGTCAAAGTGTCTTCCAAATGGTTACATTTATACCCATAGACAGATGCAGTTCTCAGCCTTTGTAGAAGCTGCTTGCAGTGGGAAGCAATGAATACAGAGATCAGTAATTGGTCAAAGTGCTGAGAATAAGAGACTGTTGGTTGTTTAGCCTTAGAGGGAACATCTATATTCTCTCTACTCAAAGGCTCAGAGAATGATGCAAGAGACAAGATGGAGAGGGAAGAGCCAGAGAACAAGTGCTGTGAAACGCTGTCTTCTGGACACACCGTGGCTGCTATACTCATGACCTCACAGCCACAGAGAGGTTACCTGGACAAGTCGATATTCCAGCATGGCTGGGGAGGAGCTTGGGAGGCCCCACCCTTGGCTGAGGAGCTATTTATTGGCTGTTATTGGCTGCTGGGGGAGTAGGAGTCATTTTCTTCAGGAAGGTAGCCACTCAGGTACTTACCCCCAAGTCAGTAAATAGTTCCACAGCCCTGCACATGCTCCTGCAAGCCTAATTAAATTCAGTGGGTTATTAAAAGTGAATAGGAGGGGAACATGTTAGAAAGAGTGGAGCAGAGAGAGGGAGTGTGGGAAGAGAGAGGGGAATGGGTTAAGATGAGCAAAATACATATATAATACTGTCAAAGAATACATAGAAATTATTTTTTAAAGATAGTTTTCTTTGAACCACTAAAGAAACGTATCATTTGAGCTCTGTTGAAACTGCTAAGACTATTGGGAACTGCAGATGGAAGGGATGATTTTCATTTCATTGTGGACATGAACCAGGGGTGCAATGGTCTGAATTGGATATCAAGTTGACCTTGGATGACATACAAATGTTAGCCTTCATGGACAACTTGACTGGTTTTAGACTCTTGTAGGAGACTGAAGCAAGTCACGGGACATGTCTTTGAAGGCTTTTCTAGACAGGAATAATTGAGGTGGGAAGAGCCTCCCTGAAGGTAGGTGACACCATCCTATAGGCTTGGGGACTGAAGTGAGTAAAGGCAGGAGAGAGAGGACAACAGAGCACCAGAGTCCCATGCCCCCCAACCCTGGTCCACCACGATATGGACTTCTCCATTCTGTCCTCAGTCACAACAGAGGGAGCTCTCTAAACCCGTGAGCCAAAATAGCTCCTTCCTCTTTTAAGCTGTTTTGTTTTGGATTTTCATCAGTGTGAAAAGCAACTAACACTAAAGGGGCAAAGAGCCTTCGGGTCTGTGTTCCACGCCTTCTAGCAGAAGTGGCTGGGAAATACAGCTGACAGAGTAGCAAAAGTGCAGCTACACGCGCGCGCACGTGTGTGTGTGTGTGTGTGTGTGTGTGTACATGTGAGAAGGTAAGCACATGGGTGCTGGAGGATGCATGCCAAAGAGTGTGCGTATTCGGAAAAGTTAGTTCATGCTGACTGGTTCCCTTCTGGCTCAGATCCATCCACAGCCGCCATGTTAAGTACACAAGCAAGCCACAGGCCACCTTGGCTGTTGGGGTGCAAAATCATTCTACGACTCTCATCTCATCACCGGCCTACAAATAACCAGGAAAAGTGTGAGGCACACAGCAGCCAGCAGCAAGAACTTTACAGCGGAACGGGTCCAGGACATGTCTCAATACCAAAGCAAATCTTGACACCCTCAGGACTCTCTATCCCAGGAACCTCTGCAGGGAGCGATCTCATGACACAGTAAAACACCCGGGATGAAGCAACTCAGAGAAATGTAAGGACTGTCCCCAATACTATGCAGAGGGATGTTACCCTGGACACAACAAGATAGCCAAAAGGGACTTTACCCTTGAATGCTCACACCCGAGGGACATAGAAATATATTCATTCAAAACACAGAACTATGAACACACACTGCAGAAGCAGCTGCCCTGAGCATCGGTGTCACAGGATGATGTGCTCAGTTTGTGCAGTGTCTTTATTACATATAATGGACCATCAGTCACAAGAAAATGGGCACCTGCGGACCAGTGATGAGAAGGTGGAAAAATGACGGTCAGATCCACACCTCAGATTTCAGCATTCAGAAGTTTCCCTGTGGTGAGAAAGTGTCACCTTGACCCACACAATACAATACGTCACCAGACAGGAAATTCTGCCTGAGGACCATGAACATTCTCCATTCAGGAAGCTCATGCAGTGGAAGCATTCAGAAAGGGAGGAGGGAGCCATGAGAGAGATTGAGTCCATGGCAGGGAAGTGCTCCAAGGTCTCTGTCTCACACTTTGAGGAATCTCTGAGACACCGGATCATAAGACACATTGACCTTACATCTTTTCCGGCATGAGAACAGCCAAGGAAGACAGACATGAAACGGAACAGACATGTGGAGCTGAACTGGAGAAACTGGTTTATTTGGCACTAAAAGTTATAGACAATCCTGGAGTCACCCTTCCAAAGGGCAAGGAGAGGGGAATCCAGATAACTCTTCCATGTTCTGCCCCCAGAGTCCCAGGGTAGGCAGACGGGCTTCCTATCTACCTCACATGCTGAACCAGCAGCCGGAGGACAGAAGCTCGGAGGGGACAGCTGTGTCCCATCTGGCAGCAGCTGGCTTGGAGACACTGCTCAGCAGTAGGAGGAGGTGCCACAGGTGACAGGCCTGCAGACCAGGGTGGGGCAAGAGGGCTGGCAGCACCCTGATGACTGGCAGGAGGAGGTCACACAGACAGGCCTGCAGCTCACAGGCACACACACAGAGGACTGGCACGAGGGGGCCATGCACACAGTGGGCCTGCAGCTCATGGGCACACAGCAGGCCACCTGGTATCTAATGGGAATGCATATAGCAGGCCTGCAGCAAGATGTCTGGCAGGGGCTGGACATGCAGCAGGATGGCTGGCAGAGGCTAGACACACAGCAGGATGGCTGGCAGGGGCTGGACACACAGCAGGATGGCTGGCAGGGGCTGGACACGCAGCAGGATGGCTGGCAGCCTGAGGAGCAGCTGGTGTGACACATATTGGAGGCTGTCTGGTCTGGAGGAGGATGAGAATGACTGGAGCTCTTTCCCAGGGTGGCTTTTATACCCAGCCCAGTACTCCAGTCTCCCACAATGCAGCTGGTCTTCCTTGTTTGCTTTCTCTGTCCTCTCAGGCTGGCTTTGCTGTGTCTATGCTTCTGTTTTTGTTTTGCCCTCAGCTTCCTGGATAATTATACCATCTCCAAGCTCCTTCTACACCCCCGGGCTTTCCCAGTGCCATCCTGATTCAGACTTGCTTTGTTGCCATCCCCAAGTTCTTTTTGTGATACTCCAAAAATCCAGGAGACCAGATGTCCCTCCCTGTGGCATGATGGTCCTCACACAACCAGAGATTTCTCCTGTGGTTGGCGAGGGTTTGCAGAATATGGGAGGGTAAACACAGGGAGTGCCTCCTGATAGAGCATGCTCAGAGATGAGTTCAGACAGCGGGCAGGAAGGTCAGGGAGGACAGCTGTCCACCAGTGTGGGGTGGTGTGTATGTGAGAGAGAGAGAGACAGGCAGGCTGTGTGTGAGGAAGTGTGACTATGCCCATGCACTTAAGTGCATGTGTGGTTCAGAGATTGTGCATGAGTGTGTATCCAAGTGTATATCTGAGTGTAAATGTATTCAGCCATACATGTGTAATGCATTTACTCGAAACACATAGTGTATTTCCATGTGTGGCCACTCACTACCCAAAAAAGCTCCCTATAGACCTGCTCCTTCCTTAGCTCAGCCCAGTTGCCCAGCCCAGCCCCCAGGTGCCATGTAAATGCCTCCTCAGGCTGTTTCCCTGCTTCTCTCCCACTGGCCACTACCCATGCCAAGGCCGTGGGACCTGCTGCTCCCTGGAGGTCCTCGTGCCTTGTTGATGCCTCCTGCAGGTTGGCCTGCTGGGGCTCTGACTGTCCAGTCCTCTGGTAGCTACCAGCCCTTCTGCTCTATGGCACCTCCACCTGTTCTTCTCTGGTTCCTCAAACACTAGGACTGTCACCATCATAAGCCTATCTATCATGATCAGGTAGAGCCAGGAGGGGACTCAGTTGTCCCCTATTTTCCTTCCTGCTGGGTCAGGATCACACCCAAACTCCTCTTTCCTATTCTCATTGCCATTCTTTCCTCCTGACAATGAACAAAATGTCAATGAATAAATGTATCTAACCCCATCCTCTTTCTATTTTTTCATGTTCTGAACCTGCCTCTTAGGACTTACCCTTTGGAGAACATCTATCATGGGAGAAGCCCGGGGGACGTGCTAGAAAGGATAGGGGTGACTATTCATCTTCACTGCCAACTTGATGCCTTTAGAATCTCCTAGGAGATGGGGGGATAGCCCAAGACCTGTGGCTGTGCATTTTGGTGGAGGATTGGCTGAGAGGATAGACCCCCATGACTCTGGCAGCACCACCCCACAGGCTGAGAGACTAGATGGGCTAAATGTGGGGGTGGAGGAAGCCAGGCTAGCGGCACCATTCCCAGTCCACCCTGTCATGGCCCATCATGACATGAGCTGCCCTGCCAGCCATGACAGACTGAGCCATCTGAGACCAAGAGCCAAAAGAACTCCCTCCTCCCTTTAAGTGGCTGTGTTGGACAAGTCGTGACGGCCATAAAATGGTAACTAACAGAAAAGATGAGTATCAGAGGAGTCAGGACATTGCTATGACTAACACTGACACTGTGGTTCTTGGGCCTTTGATTCATTTGTGGATAGAATGCATAAAAGTTTTCACGTTGTAAGCCTGAGAGTACTATAAACAGAACCAATGAGACCTCCTGGTGAGACTCAGGAGACCAGAGTGCCAACAGAAAAATTCAGGCAGGAGCATGTGCTCATGAGGTTTCAAATAGAATGATGATGCTACTGGGACCAGAGGCCATTCGTGTGTATATTTTATCTTGTGTACATTTTATCTTGTCCAAACGCAAGTTTAAAATAATGAACAAATTAATTTGGTGGGAAAAATTTAAAGTCAGCAAAGAGCAAAGGCAGTGGCTTAATTATTGCTGGTTGCCTTTAGACATATATATGTGTGTATATACATACATACATACAAGCAAAAGGTGAAATTTACACAGCCTGGCCAGAACGGATCAGGTAGAAAGCTGTAGCTGAGGAGAGTGTGGTTGTGATATTAACACCATTAAAAGGAAGCCAATTAGCACTGGGACAACAAGAAATGAGCCAGCCCCCACGCTTCAAAGGCTCAGGATGAGAACAAGAGCCAAGTTGCTCCTTCCTGACCACACTAGTGTCAGCGGCAAAAGGCTCCAGATTTTGTTTATTAGTCACTTTCTTTGCTGTGACAAGATACCCAACAAGGAGCAGTTTCAGGGAGGAAGAGTTCACTCGTCTTACAGTTCAAGGGGATAAAGTGTGTGCGCGCACACACGCACAGGCTTAAGCACAAAGGAGGCACAGAAATGTGCGCAAGACTGGGGGTGAGTGCGTGAGTAGGCTTCTCGGTGTAGGGCTGCATCGTGCTGTGATTCCGAGTGCATGAGGGAACGGGGATGAGAGCGCCTGTATGTGTGCTTTTGTGTGTACTGACCCGTGCGTACCGTGTGTGCTCAGGACTACTAGCCCGTGGTGACTAATTCTATTTCTGATTTAGTTCCATAAGGATCTCACATTTAACCAACACAGGGGGTCCTTGACTACCTGGATGTCTGGGTTGTAAAATGACTTTTACAAGGCACGTGACCGGCAAGGTGGCCAGCAAGGTGGCCAGCAGTGAGAACTCTATAGACAGTCTGGTACAAGGCACTGTGCTGGGCTTCGGCAGAGCCTAGGAACTGTCCTCCTGCTGTAGATGAGGGATGGTCACGACAGACCGTAGGAGACTGGGGATGAAGCTCTTCACCGGAGAGAGGCGACTTAACCAACACTACACAAGGACCAAGTGGCCCTGGTAGATTGGCATCACGACCATGAGCTATGCAGAAGTGCCAGTCTGTGGTATAGGACATGGCTAACGGGATTCACTGAACACACAGAACAGGGCGCCCCTGACTCTAGAGGCAGCTGCACCAAGACACGAGCGGAACTTGGACAATGTGTCCAGTGTCCATACTGGAGGTGATCATTACGTCTGACCATCATTCAGGAACAAATGGGCAGGCATGCCACAGAGGTGGTGGGTGTCACGGGTTCGGATTACAGAACCGAGATCCAGCTTGTGAAGCCGGGCAGGGGGGAAGTCACGTGGCTCACGGCACAGGACATCATAAGGGAAGAGGGAAACACAGCCCAGGACAGTCTAGCCAATCTAGCACCTGCTATCAATGCAGCCCCTTCTGCCAGAGCACTGAGGGAGGAAAGCACTGAGGGAGAGACAGCAAGTTCATGACAGGAGCCATATGCTTGAGGGCAAACAGACAGGACAGGGACATGATCGCATCTACTTCATCAGGCCATGTCCTCTGCCCTGTAAAGAACCACAGCGAGGCTGGATCGTAGACAGCGCTCATATTACATGCTTTCTAATACTAAAGTAAAAAAGCACACTGACAGGAACCAGGGCAGACATGCAGAGCTGACTAGAGAGGCCACTTTATTTGGCACAGGGGGTCAGAGAAGGATGCTGGAGGCAGGGCATCCTTAGAAAAGGGCTGGGGAACCTGCGTCATCTTCTGCACGTTCCCCACTGTTCCAGGGTGAGCTGGACATGCTTCCCCACGTGCCTCAGGCCAAACCCACAGTCACAGAGGAAGTTGATGCACGGGGATAGATGTGTCCTGTCTACAGTGGCAGCGGCTGGCTTGGAGACACTGCTCAGCAGCAGGAGGGGGTGCTACAGGTGACAGGTCTGCAGACCAGGGTGGGGCAGGAGGGCTGGCAGCACCCTGATGACTGGCAGGAGGAGGTCACACAGACAGGCCTGCAGCTCACAGGCACACACACAGAGGACTGGCATGAGGGGGCCATGCACACAGTGGGCCTGCAGCTCACGGGCACACAGCAGACCACCTGGTATCTAATGGGAATGCATATAGCAGGCCTGCAGCAAGATGTCTGGCAGGGGCTGGACACGCAGCAGGATGGCTGGCAGAGGCTGGACACACAGCAGGATGGCTGGCAGGGGCTGGACATGCAGCAGGATGGCTGGCAGGGGCTGGACACACAGCAGGATGTCTGGCAGGGGCTGGACACACAGCAGGATGGTTGGCAGCCTGAGGAGCAGCTGGTGTGACACATATTGGAGGCTGGCTGGTCTGGAGGAGGATGAGAATGACTGGAGCTCCTTCCCGGGGTGGCTTTTATACCCAGCCCAGTGCTCCAGTCTCCCACAATGCAGCTGGTCTTCCTTGTTTGCTTCCTCTATCCTCCTCCCAGGTTGGCTTTGCTGCTGGCCGTGTTTCTGTTTTGTTTGCCCTCAGCTTCATGGCTAATTATGTCTGCTCAGCTCCTGCTGTGCCCAGCCATCCTCCCCTGGGGCCATCTCTGTTCTACCAAGCTCCATCACTTCCTGGTTTTTCTTACATGAGATCCCAAAGTTCCGGGAGTCCAGAAGTTCTCCCTGCAGACTGATGGTCCACAGGTACTCACCAAGATCACACTTCTCAAAGGGTTTGTAATGGTTTGCAGAATGTGGGGGGACAGACACAGAGAGTGCCCGCTCATGATGCACTGCACTGCTGGAGCCAGATAAGACAGAAGCAAGGGCATGGAGGACAGCTCTATGTGTGTGCGTGTGTGTGTACCCCATATATGCACATGGGGTTCAGAGTGTGTGCATATATATATGTCTGAGTGTAGTATGTTCATGTATGTATGACCATATGTCACAAAAGGCCTGTTCCCTTTTGCAGCCAAACCCTACCCAGTCCCTGCCACCTTGCCACATGCACTACTCCTCAGGCCACTTGCTGGTCCTATGCCTCTGCGTTGCCTCATCACTGCCCGCTGCCCTGTGAAGCCTGTGAGAACTGCTGCTGCAGCAGACCCCCCTGTGGTGCTGTTGAGATAGACTCTGTGTGTGCCTGCCTTCTGCCAGCTGCCCTGTGGTGAGGCTGTAAGCTGCTAGTCCCTAGGATGCTGCCAGCCCCTCCCTGTGGCTCCCCTACCTGTTGCTGATCTCTCCTCTCCGCACCCTCAAACACTGACCTTGCCTGAGTGAGAACTGTCGTTCTGGCCAACACTCCATCTCCATTGTCCTGATTTAGGAAGGGCCTCATCTCTCCACATCTCTCACCGTGGTGTTGGGGTACCACCCAAACCCCCATTTCCTATTCTCCTTGTCTTTCCTCCCAGCTTGAAAGAAAACTAGAACTCCTCCTGAGTGATCAGAGTGTTAGACTCTCATTTTCTGCTTTGTTTTTATTCCAAACCCTCTTCTACTCCCCAATGAGATATTAACAACCAGACCGAGGCAAGAAGAGGCCAGAGGGCTGGCGCGCTGCAGGGGCAGCAAGGTGGCTCATCTTCACTAGTACCTTGAGTGGATTTAGAATCACCTAGGTGCTGGGAACAAGCAAAAGAAACCTATTCTAAGTATACCATTTTGTTTTCAGACTCCATTTAATCACAGGTAGAAATGAAGTTCAAGGTCCCGGGTCCTAGGGGAGCTGGGGACCAATAGCTGAACAGCTTCTGTTGTAAGGAGACAATTGTCTGAATCCAGACATCTCAGGGACAACTAGTAAGGAGACAACTGTTTGAGTCCAGCCATTTCAAAGACAACTAACTTCTTCATCTTGCTGGCAGGGTCAGACTAAGTTCATGTTCTCAGACCCAGAAACCTACTCATGTCCTGATTGGTGAAAACTCCCTTGCCCGACCTTTTGTCAAAATGATTGTACAATGCTACAGCCCACCCCACCCCCCTTGCTTTATGGTTTTATCCTTTAAGTAAGCTATACAATATGCCTTCAGCCTCACAGTTCAGCTCCTGAGTCTGTTCTGTGGCCCTGATTGATCAGTAGCAGCTTGATTACGATATATTCTCATCATCTGCACTGACCTGCTGTTTGAATTATGCTGGATTTAAGTGGACTCCACGACACTAGGAAATGGAAGCACATCCGGAGCATGTCTGTAGGGGTGCCCTCCCCTTCCCCCATCACGTCTCTCTCCCTCTCTCCTACCTCCTCTCTCTCTCTCTCCATCTCCATCCAATAAACCTCTTTCATATAAGATTGGCTGTATACATGGTATTTTTATATAAATACTAACAGGGAGAATAAACTGAGTGTCTAGACTGTCTTTGAATGGAGGAGTGGCTTCCTCCAATGGCCAGGATTAATGTAGGAAAGAAGAAACTAGTCAGTTGCAAGTAATCTCATCTCCCTTTTGAGGCCCATTACGACTGTTCTGCCTCCCCATGAGGAACTGAACTCTCTGAATCCAACAGCTACAAACCTCCTCCTTCCTTTAAGTTGCCTTACTGGGCAATTCAGCATAGCTATGCATAAATAACTAACACAGAAAATTGGGCTGAGAAGTCAGGACATTGCTGTGACTGACCCTGTCTATGTGTTTCTTAGGCCTTAGACCAGTGTCTGAATACATCGTGTAAGAGTTTTGACATAAGGGTTTTAGGCCCCTCAAATGCTATACAACGAGCTAATGAGACATCCAGGTGAGAGCTTGGAAGACCAGGCTGTAGCAGAAATTCTACAGAAGGATGTGCTCATCAAGTTTCAGGATGCTGTTGGGAACTGGACCCGAGGCCATCCGTGTGATATTCTACAAGAGAATTTCTTCTCTGTCCAGAAGTGCTACATGAGGCTGAGTTTATAGCAGTGGCTAAATTAACCACATGGCATAAATTTCAAGATGACAAAGAATTCACACAGTGGCCTGCTCAATGCTGGGGGCTTTTAGACAGATTTGCAGTGAGAATCAAGAACAAAAAGCAGAGCCCAGAGATTCGAAAGCCATGCAGCCTGGCCAGAAGGGGAAGCAATCAGAAAGCGGTGACTGAGAAGGGTGTGGTTCTTAGGTTGCTCAAGAGATTAATGCCATTAAAGAGAAGCCAACCGCTTCATGCTGGGACAACAGAAAATTGGCCAGACCCAATCATCAAAGGCTCCAGAATGATAACATGAACCGAGATAAATCCTGTCCCTTGGAACAATCCCTGTGGATTGCTCTTCATCGTGTCACAGTGATAAGAAAGGCTAATGGGACAGGGCCTCTGCCTGTGCCTCTGAGAAGTGAGACAGTCTTACAATTTCTTCACCTCTCAGATAAGAGACTGGGATGAGACGCCTGAGTGCTTGAGTGAAAGGCACGTGAGTGTCCAGAGATAAGCATAGCTGTGTGTCTGCAGAAGCATTCATACATGTGAGGAAGTGTGAATGTGTGTGTACTAAAATACATGGACATGGGAATGTGTAAGTATGAGTGTCCGAGTATATGGGTATGTATGAGCATACACACGTGTGTGAAGTTTTTTTTCATAAGTGTCCTTTTATAGGCATGAGGGTGTGAGCACAAGAGCCTATGTGTGTGCATGTGTATATATGTAACCTGGGTGTAAACACACCATAGGTGCATGGAATGAGCTGCAATTCCAGGGCAGTTAGTCAGTTTAAGGAAAAGTCCTTCTTTAAATAAACCTCACAGTGGAACCCTGACACTCTTGGCTGCTAAGGGATAAAACCACTATTGTGATTCATGTCTCATGGCCACCCTGCAGGGAATAAAGTTAAAGTTTGGAGCTCAAGGCAACCAAGAGTGAGGACCATAGAGCAACAGGTCCAAGATGATGTCATGGGGTGCAGCAGAGGATGAGACCCCCATGCCTGTCTGAGGAACCCCACAGGGAGCAGTCACCACAGACTGCGGAGACTGGGGACAGAGCCAGCCAATGGAAATGGATTGTCACCAACACATCCCAGAGGAAAACCTTCCCCAAAGCTAGATACAGCTCTGAAGATCCATCTCTGTTGTTAACGAGATTTAAAGTCACCGTGGAATGTGCTTCCGGGTATGACGGTGATTGGGTTTCCAGAAAGGTTTGACTGAGAAGAAGAGACTCATCCTCCATAAAGGCAGCAAGAGCACCGTCCCTCAGGCTGGGAAAGCGAACGGAGCACCAGCAGGCATCTCCCTGCTTCCCGATTGCAGACGCACCATCATCAACCCCCTCACTCTATTTTTCTTCTCTGTGTAGCCTTGGCTGTCCCACTCTCACTTTGTAAACCAGGCTGGCCTCGAACTCACAGAGATCTGCCTCCAGCCTCTGCTTCCCCGAGTGCTGGGCTATAGGCGTACACCACCTTGTCCAGTAACCACATCCCTCTCTTACCACCATGCCCATTTCGACATGAAGGGCTGTACCCTCAAACCGTGAGCTAAATAAACCCTTCCTTCAGGTTCTTTTCATTGGATATTTTGACCCAGCAAGAAGGATAGAGAAACTGTCAGGATCAGAGAAAATGGTCTGAAATAGAAAGTGCATGTTTGACCCACACCATGCAGTGAAAAGATACAGGACAGCATACGTGTGGCTCCAGCAAAGGCCACCCCAAGGAGTTAGTGGGACACGTGTGTTCTAGCTGCTTTGCAGGGAAGTGACCAGATGTGTGCCTGTCATGTTGTCATTGAGCAACAATAAGAAAATGGGCATAAATTTCCCCGGGACTGAGACCATGATTCGGAGCACGTCAGTTTGTATGACTGAAATTTAAACATTGAAAAGCTTCCCGGTAGGAAGAAAGTCACCGTGGCTGGGACATAGGACATCCCCAGAGGAAACAGAAAACTTTTTATAAACATTCTAGGACTCATCATTCGTGAGTGCCTGCTACAGACACCATAGGAAAGGCAAGCAAGGGCAGACACTGCAGTGAGATACAGTAAGTCCATCACGGGGGCCACAGGGATGCCAGGCACATGAACACACCACTCATCAAGCCACGCCCTTCACCCTTCGTGCTGCCACCTAAGGAACCATGGTGAGGCTGGGTCATAGAAACCACTGACTTACATGCTTCCTGATGCCAAAGCAGCCAGGAAAGACAGACGGGAACCAGGACAGAAATTCAGAACTGACTAGAAAAGCCACTTTATTTGGCACACGAGGTGAGAGGAGGACTCTAGGGCCAGGATATCCTTAGAGAAGGACAGGCAGAGAGGTATCTGTATCATTCTTCCGTGTTCTCTCCCCACGTTCCAGGGTGAGCTAGGTGTGCTTCCAAACTGTTTCAGGTGTAGAACCACCACCACAGAGGGGTAGATGGATGTGTCTCCTTTGCACTGGCAGCGGCTGGCTTGGAGACACTGCTCAGCAGCAGGAAGAGGTGCCACAGGTAACAGGTCTGCAGACCAGGGTGGGGCAGGAGGGCTGGCAGCACCCGGATGACTGGCAGGAGGAGGTCACACAGACAGGCCTGCAGCTCACAGGCACACACACAGAGGACTGGCACGAGGGGGCCATGCACACAGTGGGCCTGCAACTCACAGGCACACAGCATGCTACCTGGTATCTCACAGGAACGCATATAACAGGCCTGCAGCAGGTTGATTGGCAGGGGTTGATACAGCAGGATGGCTGGCAGGGACTGGACAGGCAACAAGATGTCTGGCAAGGGCTGGATACACAGCAGGCTGGCTGGCAGCCTGAAGAGCAGCTGGTGGAACACATGGCAAAGGCTTGCTGGTCTGGAGAAGGGTAAGGATGTCTGAAGCTCCTTCCTGGGGTGGCTTTTATACCCAGATCAATGTCTCAACTACCCAGAATGCAGCTGGTCTTCCTTGTTTGCTTCCTCTGGCTTCCCAAGCTAGCTTTGCTATTGTCTATGTTCTTGTTTTATTTGCCCAACTCCATGACTAATGCAGCTCTCTAGCTGCTGCTACATCTAGGCTCCCAAGCTATCCTTTCCTGGTGCCAGCTGAATTCTTCCATGCCCCATGAATTCCTGATTTCCTTGCATGAGCACACAGGAGTTCAGGATTACAGATGTCCTCCCTATGAGATGACAGTCCTTTTATTTATCAAAGATTATTTTTTCCTGTGTTCTGAAAAGCTCCTCAATGCATAGGAGATGAAAGCAGTAGGTGCCCTCATCTATCAGTGTCCTGAGGAAAGACACATAGGACCATCCATATCCTTGGACAGCAGGTGAAGCCAGTACATATTTGCAGGGGCCAAAGCTGGAACCTGTACAGAGGCCAAGGCTTTAGGCTCATCCCCCCTTTTGGTGTGTTCAGTAGTGAGTGACAAGTGCCATCATGAAAAACAGCACTATAATGGCACCGGTAGGTATCCATACAGGTAAGTCAGGGTTAAGAGAGAGGTGTCTGAGTCAACCCCGGGTCTTTTGGATGCCTCTCTAGAATAAATGAAGAGACACAACATTCATGTGAGGCTGACTCTTCCCTACTGGCTCTCAACCTGCCCTTCCACAGCCACAGTACCAGAAAACAAAGGCATATGGTATATTCTTACCATGCTCTGCCATCCCAGAACCTGCTGTAAACACAGAGACCACATCTGAAAGCGCCTAAAGTCATTCTTAGGAAAGGTTCCATGTCTCTTTGTTTCCACTTCAACTCTATCCTTGACAGGAAGGAAGCTTTGAGACAAGATGCTATGCGGGAAGATGCAGGCCAGGAGTTATCAACCTAGCAACCTAACAATCGGTTCAGCTGTGAGCAATGTCTGAACATCATTACAGCCTCTGCTTACTCCTCTTCCTCTTCCTTCAGAAGTGGAGAAGATATCACACTGGAAAGAAGCAGAAAGTGGTTCAAAAGGCCAGACCATCTCAGCAGACTGCCTGACTTCATGCAGCAAGGCTATGGGCTTGTAGGAGAGCCTGATGTGGGCAGGAGAGCCAGCCTCATTGACTTTTATGCACTGCACACTCTGGCCACATTCTCCAAGATCTTAGTACTAATAAGGAGGTGGACCAGATGTCTGTCACAATGTCGGCTTCCCCTTAAGAGCTCCCTACTGAGGCTGAAGAGACAGGTTCTCAAAGACCAGCTCGAGCTTTAACCACTGCATGAACATGGACCTTTGGAAACAGCGAACTGAAGATGTAGAGTGTAGCAAAGTAGAAACCCTGATAGAACAGGCAATGGCTGAGGAGCCCTCTCCTAACTGCATGGCTGATGCAAATAGGAGATGTCCACACACAGACCGGGCTAGACCGATGCATACATGTGGCTCCTGCACGAGTCAAATGAACCACACTTTTGTCCAGCTATTTGCCAACCCAGCTTCCAAATGAAGTGTGCAAAGTGGGTGGGTGGAGAGCCAAGGTAGGCAGGGAAGCACCTGAAACATGGGCAGGATATACCCCAGATATAGATAGGCAGGGAGGTGGAAAGGGATCTGATGCCTGTCTACCTATACCTATGTTCCGACCAGGAGGCTAGGCCAAGCTATAGCTAGTCAGAGCCAGACCACAACAGAGGACCACAGGACTAAGTAGACTCCCCCAGCATTCAGCTGGGACCCAAGACCACTGTGCTTGAGCCTTGAGGAAGACTCACTGCGGACGCCCCTGGCCCAGCCCACATGAGGATTCCGGGCACATGGATGGGATCTTGAGTGGAGGCTGAGCGGGTTTCCCATATTTGTACCTGTCCTCCACCATTCCTAGTGTAAAATCAGACTTACACAAGTTCAAAAGATTTGGCCAGCAGTTGGCTACCTGCTTAAACCAAAACCCATAGTCACAAGAAGATAATAGAACTCAGAGTCTCCAAATGTATTTTCATAAATTCAAGCACATGATCAAAATAACCAGGCACAAAAGATTTTGTGGCGTAAGTTACCCTCAGAAGTAAAAGCAACCAGCAGAAAGAATTGGGGATGATCTCATTATAGAGATGGGCAGTCGGGGACCACAAGCAGCTGCTTTATGTCCAAAGATCAAAGAAAAACATTATCTTCATGAGTGAATAGGTAGAGATTCCCAGGAGAGAGATGGAATTAAACCAACAAAAGGGAATTCTAAAACAGAAATGTACAGTAGCTGAAATTTAAACACACACTAGCAAGCCTGAGAGCAGACGCAAGGATGAAGAAAGATCAGCGGACCCAAAACACCAGTGGAACTCATTCTGTCAGGACCAGAGGAGTTAAAAAATAATAATAATTCAGTGCTGAGGAGATGGCTCAGTGAGTAAAGGCATATGCTCCCAACCCTGATGACCTGAGTTCAGTCCAGAGCTGACATGGTAAACTGTGATAACTTGACCTCTCACCTAAACACACACACACACATACATGTATATTGTATGTATATGCATATCTTGTGTGTATATGTGTATGAACGTATATATGTATGTATATATATGTATATAATTTTAAATTTGGGGCTGGAGAGACGGTTCTCTGGTTAAGAGTACTTACTGCTCCTGCAGCAGACCAGAGTTCAATTCCCAGCACCCACGTTGAGCAACTTGTATCATCTGTAATTCCAGTTGCATCCTCTTCTGGCTTCTGTGGACACTTCATCCAACGTACATACAATCACGTAGATTTTTTTAAAACAAAAGCTGTGCAAGCTAGTTTTATGTCAACTTGACACAAGCTAGGGTCATTTGGGAAGAGGGACTCTCCACTGAGAAAACACTCCCGACAGACCGGCCTGTGAAGCATTCTCTTGATTGATGATTGATGGGGGAGGGCCCAGGTCACCGTGGGTGGTGTCATCCCTAGGCTGGTGGTCCTGGGTTGTATAAGAAAGCAGGCTGAGCAAGCTATGAGTAGCAGACCAGAAAACAGTGTTCCTATGTGACCTCTGCTTCAGTTCCTTCCTTGAGCCCTTATCCTGACGTGCCTCGGTGATAGAGTATGACCTGAGAAGGTGTAAGATGAAATTTTAACACGTTCTTCCCCACGTTGCTTTTTGTTGTGGTGTTTTACCATCAGCCCTTCCAAAGAACAGCAGACACCTATGAGGAAGCAAATGGTTCAGAGGGCACCATGATAGTGATGCCCTCCGGCAGTGGGGGGTGAGCTAGTCAGGATAAAGGCCTTCCAAAAGGACGAGAACGGCGGCCAATCAGCTGACCCAGGGTTGGGGGGGGCGGGGGACGGGGCCACAGAGAGGCTCCATCAGCAGGCTCAGCTGTAAAGATGGGACAGCTGTAAAGAGCCAGGCTGATGTGAGGCATCCCACACTCCCCACTAATCAGGGGAAGTTAGTGTTTGAGGCAGGAGAAGCTGAGGCTCCTGTGGGAGCAGGAAGGCCTAGGCCCTATCCTGGCTTCCTCCAGGGTCAAGCTGATCAGTGCAAGCAGACCTCCACCTCAACCCCGGAGTCCCAGCCAGCTTCCCCTCAGCTCTAATGGACACAGATGTTGCATACTGGAAAAGAGGAGTCCCAGCTGCCGAGGCAGCCCCACTCTTACCCATGCATGGGGAAGGCTTGTGGCACAGGAGGTGGGGGGTAGGCATCAAGGGGCTGGAGAGATGGCTCCGCAGTTAAAAGTACTTGCTGCTCTTCCAGAAAACCTGTGTTCAACTCCCAACACCCACATAGCAGCTCACAACCATTTAAAACTCCAATACCAGTGGATCTGGCACCCTCTTCCAGCCACCACTGACATCAGACAGTGGTGCACAGACATTAAAAACAAGCAAAACAACCAAATACAGGGTTGGGTGGGGGCGAGGGCAGGGGGGGAAAGAAGGACGGGGGGTGGGGGGAAGGAATTGATTCTGTAAAGAAAAAAAAATCAAATATGTTTTTAAGTACCAACAATGGACAAACTGAAAAAGAGATTAAGAAAACAATTCTTTAAGATGGGCATGGTGGGACAAACCTTCAATCCCAGCACTCAAGAGGCAGAGGCAGGAAGTGCTCTGAGTTCGAAACCAGCCTGGTCTACAGAGTGAGTTCCAGGGCAACCAGAGCTACACAGTGAGACCCTGCCTCCAAAAAATTAAATAAATAAGTAGATAGATAGATAGATAGATAGATAGATAGATAGATAGATAGATAGATAGATAGATAGATAGGAACAATGTATTTACAAGGCCATCCAAAAGAATAAAATATATAGCAATGAATTTAAGCAATGGGGTAAATTCTTGCACATAGTAACTGTAGCACTCCTGAAGGAAGCGAAAACCCACATCAGTCCCACGTTCCTGGATTAGAAGACAACACCATCAAGATATTACAACCCACAGTCAGCCACAGATTCAGAACGACCCTTCGCAGAACCTGGAAACCTTGTTCTCAGAAATGGAAGAGCTGATCATCACATCCATATGGGCTGGGGAGGACGGGGACAAGGATGTCCAGAGCCATCTTGAGAAAGAGGAGCAGGGCTGGGAAAATTGTACCCCCAACCTTCAACACTGACAAGGAGCACCAGCATGACAACAGTGGGATGCTGCCATGTCCCATATGTACCAACAGGACAGCAGCATGAGTCCAGGAGTGAACACACATGCATTGGTCAGTGATTCCTGACAAGGGGCCGAGGCCGTTCAATGGAAAGAACTCAACAAAAAACTGGAGTTGAATTCCTATCTCACCCTGTACTCAAAAACTAAGTTATAGTGATAGCTTAGCTTCACTAGCTAAAACCATCCACATCTTAAAAAGTGTAGGAGAACTCTTTACAACCTTGGGTTTGCAATGGTCTCTGAAATACTATAAAAAGCATAAATAAGTACATAGGAGCTTATCAATGAAAAAAACTTTTGCGAATCAAAGGACATTAATTATTAAGCTATGGTGAGGAAGGTCAGCGGAAGAGCCTGAGACTAAAGTACAAAAAGTGCTGTGTTGGATCCTCAAAAACGTGGAGGGAGAGAGAAAAGGAAGGATAAAGGGAGTGAGGGAAACAGAGGCAGAGAGAGGCTGCATGAGAGATGCAGAGGGCATTATTAGAAAGCCCACAGAAGATACTGACAAATTATGTGTCTGATAAAGGATTAATAACTTGAATATGGAAAGAATTCCTACAACAAAAGGACATACCAGCACGAAGCAGGCAGAAGACTGAACGCTCGTTTCTCCACAGGAATGGCCAATGTTCATTAAGGAAAAGCTATCATGGTGAGATCCGCTTCAGCCCAATTGGCTTGGTAGGAATGTTTTTAAAAGGGAGGTAACCGTTAGCAGCTGTGGGGAGTTTGGTGTCCATCTGCATTTCTGATGGAATGGAAGGTAGTACAGGCACAGAACACACTGTGGAGGTTCATCCAAAGAGACACAGAGTTACGGTACGAACCAACAGCCCCACCCCTAGGAAGTGAAGGACACCCTAAAGTTTTTTTTTTAAATGATCTTGCTATCTTCCCAAGTGCAGAAACAGGGTCGGCCTTCATCTTTGGAGGTGCCATCTGGCCTTGGACTCACATCCCTCCTTTTAGAAAAGATACTTGACCTACTCATTGGGAGTGTCTGAGCATGAAAGGCTCAAATGAGACCCAGAGTTCAAACATATAAACCTGTAGAAACGCATTACATGCAAATCATAACTCTCTATCCCATAAGTTCATGGCCATCTCATAAATCGAAATGCATTTAGTCCATCTCTAAGGGTCTCCATAATCTTAACAATTCTAACATTATTCAGAGGCATAATTTAGGTCTCCTCCAAGACTCAAGGTAGCTCTTAGATCTGAGCTCAATAAAAATAATAAATTAATAAATTAATAAATAAATAGATAAGAAACAAGAAGTCCTGTCCTTCTATTATATACAGACACAAGCATTCACATCACAAAACGGGAGGATGACAAGGGACAATCACACCAACATAAGACTAAAAACCATGAGCGCACACATTAAATACCACAGCCCCATGTCTGCCATCTTGGGCTCATGGTGACATCATCTGGGCTCCAACGGGCTTGGCAACCCTGCCCCATAGCTCTGATGCTGCAGCACACACAGCTTCTCTCTCCAGTAAGCCCCACCTGGTTCCCGAAGCTCTCCTCTGCAGGCATTCCGTGTTCTTGATTCTCTACAATCCTGGCGTCTCCTCTGTACCTAAGGCTTCACCTTTGCACTTTCATGCAGAGAATGCTCAGCACAACCCTGCCACATATGGCCTGGCCTCCCTGGCTTTCCTCTAGAACCTTGGTGCAAGCTTTAATGACCTCCTCAGTCTTGCATCATGCATCTCTCCAAAACCAGACTCTTTACCCAAGCACTCTCTTTTTAGATGAAAGCTCTTCATGTGGGTTTGCATTTTTTTAATGTATTTTATTTATTTATTCTTATATTTATGGGTGTTTGGCCTGCATGTATGTCTGTATACTATGTGCATGTCTGGTGCCTGCAGAGGTTAGAAAAAAGTGTTATTTAGCCTAAGGCTGGAGTTATAGATGGTTGTGAACTGCCATGTGGATGCTGGGAATCAAACCCAGGTCCTCTGCAAGAGCAGCCAGGGCACTTGACCACTGAGCCATCTTTCCAACCCAAGTTTGCATTTTTATACCTTAGCAATTTCATTCATTGAGGTCATGGTTTCGAGGCCCCTTTCTTACTATCCCAGTAAAAAGTAGTTGGCTTTTCTTTCCTGTTGCTAATCTCTTTGGCAGGTGAAGCTGATTTGTCTACACCTTTCCTGCCCAACCCATCTAAAACTTTATTTACACCTACACTGCTTGCTGTCCAAATGTCACATTTTTACAGTGTCTTGAAAACCTGGCTAAACGCCGCCAGCAACAGCCATGCCACAGCCTGAACGTTTTGACTTGTGAGATGGCCATGAATACATGGGATAGAGTATTAGGATTTGAATGTGAAGTGTTTCTACAGGTTCATATGTTTGGACACTGGATCCCATCCAAGCCTTGGATGTTCAGACACTCTTCATGGATGAGAAGATGTGTCAGGGTCATGGTCCAGGGCCAGACAGCACCTCCAAAGATGAAGGCAGACCCTGTTCTTGCACTAGGGAAGATAGCAAATTCACCCCCACTCCTCTGGCCTGGATGGATTGCCAAGCTGCCTGTCTAGTCTGTTTTATCTTGGAAGCAGAATGACAGCTAGGAACAGAGGACATGAATATCCATGTCCAGAGGCCTGAGCTGCCTGACACAGGCCCTGCTGTAAGTTTTTATTTGTGTCTCAGTTTCCCTATCTGGGAATAAAGAAACCATCCCCCTCCCAAGGTCACAGGGGACCTTAATATTGAGTTACTATTTATAGACTAATTCCTAGACCAAACCAAAACTATTATTATTACTAGTATTGCAATAAAGAAAACAAAGCATCCCTAAATAAAGAGGATGTAAAATAAGGTTAAAATATGCTGATGACTCAACCAAGGACTGAAGCAGGGAGCCAGAGCAAAAGGCCTCAAGAGATGGCCATGGCACATAACAGGAAGCTGCCCCTGCCTTGCCCCAAGCAACCCTACCAGACCTTTTAGGGCGGAGCTACAGGCCACACCTTCTTGACTGATAGGTATCATTAGAATCACACCAACATCAATAAGGAACTGTAGCTGGGGCAACACAAATACACGCACCCTTGAGATATATAAGTGGCACCTGGCACCCCACTCACCCACACCTTCTCGTCTCACCTTCTGCCCTCCAATCAGCCATGGCCGCCTCCACCATGTCTGTCTGCTCTGAAGCCTGCACTGAGTCCTCCTGGCAGGTAGAGGACTGCCCAGAGAGCTGCTGTGAGCCCAGCTGCTGTGCCCCCAGCTGCTGCCAGCCCAGCTGCTGCCAGTCTAGCTGCTGTGTCCCCAGCTGTGTTCCCAGCTGCTGTGTCCCCAGCTGCTGTGCCCCAGCCCCCTGCCTGACCCTCGTCTGCACCCCAGTGAGCTGTGTGTCCAGCCCCTGCTGCCAATCTTCCTGTTGCACACCCTCATGCTGCCAGCAGTCTAGCTGCCAGCCAGCTTGCTGCACCTGCTCCCCCTGCCAGCAGTCCTGCTGTGTGACTCTCTGCTGCAAGCCTGTCTGCTGCACACCCATCTGCTCTGGCTCCTCCTCATGCTGCCAGCAGTCTAGCTGCCAGCCCTCATGCTGCCAGTCCTCATGCTGCCAGCCCTCATGCTGCCAGCCTTCCTGCTGTGTGCCTGTCTGCTGCAAGCCTGTCTGCTGCACACCCATCTGTTCTGGATCTTCCTCATGCTGCCAGCAGTCTAGCTGCCAGCCCTCATGCTGCCAGTCCTCATGCTGCCAGCCATCCTGCTGTGTGCCTGTCTGCTGCAAGCCTGTCTGCTGCACACCCATCTGCTCTGGCTCCTCCTCCTGCTGCCAGCCATCCTGCTGTGCTCCTGTCTGCTGCAAGCCCTGCTCCAGCATGTCCCTGCTCTGCCGCCCCGTGTGCAGACCCGCCTGCTGCCTGCCCACCTCCTCCTGCTGTGCCTCCTCCTGCCAGCCCAGCTGCTGCCGCCCAGCCTCCTGTGTGTCCCTGCTCTGCCGCCCTGCCTGCTCCCGCCAGGCCTGCTGTGGCCTCTCCTCGGGCCACAAGTCCAGCTGCTGATGGGTCCATTTCCTGAGGATGGCTCATCTCTGCCCTCCCCGTACTTCTTGAGCTGCCTCAGGTGAAGGCCCTGCCTTAGCTTGGTTGTCTTTCATCAAACAACAGAGGATCATGTCTTGTTTTTTGTCTTGGCCTGAGGTCCTGTCACAAGCCTGAAAACCCTGCTCCACAGTCATCAGTGGGCTTCTTGGTGAGAAACTGCCAGGTGCCCTCCAGCCGGAAGCCTTTTCAGAACTCTAACAATAAACACTTTGACCTCTGCCATGCCTTCTTTCTCTCTGAATTCTAGTGAAACCAGCCAGGAAGCAATGCATCCTGGGATCTCTGCCCTCCCCAGTGTGTGCTGGGACACCAGTCACACACCTGTGACAGAGGGTCCCAGTCACAGGCAGCCCCTGCCCATTCTTCCAGGCAAGCCTCTTTCTCGGGGGCCACTTGGCAAGGACAAGCAGCAGAGGGTGACGATGTGTCTGATGCTAAAGATCTGGTACCTGATGGGACCATTGGGTGCAGCTGCTAAGAACCTGGTTTCTCAGAAGAGAAAGGGGGCTGAGTCCCTCACAAGAGAAAGCAGGCAGCCCACCTAGGGGTGCTAGGAGGAGTCGGAACCCAGGGGTCATCCCAGAAGAATAGCTAGCTCTTCCACTCAGACTGCAAACAACCCTCGGGCCTTCACCATAAGCAGAGCTGGCTGCTTTCTCCCTGTGAGCTCCCTCTAGGCCCAGCAGCTGCCTCTCTTCCATTGCTCTCCGTATTCTCTGCTGTGTCTGCCCCCCACATCCTTCATCCTCCCCTGAACTGCCCTGCTTACCATCAATGTCACTCTCCCCTCCCCACGCTCCCACCCACCCCCAACCCTGTCTGTTGGCTTGTCCCTGCTAGGGAAACTCAGGCCAGGAGGCCTCCAGGGCACACTCGCCTACCTGGCCCTCGTGTTCCATCTCTTTCATTTCATGCACAGCCTTCATCCAGGTTGCCGTGGCCTGCCAATGCTGCACTCTCCCTCTGCCAGCTCCTCTTCAGGGTTAAAACACACTCCTCTTCAGCTGTGGGCCTGGAGGCCAAGCCAGGCGTCCTACGGTCCATCCCCAAGCATGGGAGCTGCAGCTGGAGCTACGGCAGCCAGAATGTGCCGTTCTGACTGACTGGACTCCAGGCTGTGCAGCAACAGTGCACGGCTGGACCTTTCCCTGGGTCCCTTGTATTTCACTAGTAGCATTAGGCCCCATTGTGAGCACCAACTCCAAGACAGGATGAGTTTGCATCTTGTTGCAAACACCAACACCTGTCACAGACTGATGACTTACTCCTGTGTCTTAATTAGGGCTTTCACTGCTGTGGAGAGACACCGTGAGCAAAGCAACTCTTATAAAGGAAAACATCTCATTGGGGCCGAATTACAGTTCTGAGGTTTAGTCCATTATCATCTTAGTGGGAAGCATGGCGGTGTGCAGGAGGAGCTGAGAGTTCTGCATCTTGATCCTCAGGAGACTGTGTGCCAGACTGGGCATAGCTTGAGCACCGGAGATCTCAAAGCCCGCCCCCACAGTGACACACTTCCTCCAACGAGGCCACACCTCCTAATAGTGCCACTTCCTATGGGCCAAGCATTCCTAATCAAACCACCACAGACTGAAAGTAAAAAAAAAAAAAAAAAGCAGTTCCCTGTGAACTTGTCAGCGTAGGTTGGGAACACGTGAGACTATTATTAAAACCACATCAGAAAAACCTGGCCCGAGAGCTTGTCAAACACACCAGGCCAAGGAAAGGTGCACCGCCTTTAGCTGACTCCGTGGAGAAGAGGACACCTGGTACCCACCAGCCTCTCGTCTAATCACTCGATGTGTGTCAAGGGGCTGACAGGAGAATGCCCAGCTGTCCCTGAGGCTTCCGCTCCTTAGTCCCTACTGCCGACGTGACCCATCCAAATTGTTGTCTGTCCATCCATCCACTTATCTGCCTGGCCCTGCTCCTGTAGCTCACTTGCAGGTTTTTCATCTCCCCTCTGCAGCTCAGCATGCCTCGAGGTTGTTGACGCCATATCTACCCATCTCAGCTGCTCTGCCTCTGTTAGAGGTCCTCAAACTCTGCGGAAGCCTCGTCAACCCTATGGAGCCGTTCTGCAGCCTGCGTGTGTGTGTGTGTGTGTGTGTGTGTGTGTGTGTGTGTGTGTGTGTGTGTGTTATTGTGCACTGTGTAATGTGCGGTCTTACAGTTAACATTGGGATTAAGACCTTCAGAGTTCATCTTGCCATCTGTTTGACTGACATGCCTGACAGAAACAAGTGATACATTGTTTCAGAGGGCTCAGGCCACCATGGCAGGAAAGGCAAGTGGGCAGCTCAGTTCATGGCAGCGAGAGCAGGTGGCATGTGACAGAGGCTGTCCATATCAAGGACCAGGAAACAGAGCAAGACAGAAAGGTCAGACCAGCCACAACCAATGGCGCCCCAGTGACCGACTTCTGTCATCTACATCCTTCCAAAGTCTCCAGAACATCCCAAAACAGTACCCACCAGCGAGGAACCAAGACTTGAGCCTGAGGTGAGGCACACATCAGATTCTGATCCATCCATGACTATCATGTGGTCAACGCAGAATAATGGTGGGCCTGGCAGACCCCAAGAAGCACTTGGCATGTCTCATCCACACGATCCTCAGACAACACAAAGAGGGACATGTAGCGTGACCACGTCCCATAAAAGAAAAAAAACAGAAGTCTGTGGGGCAGGATTTGAACACACAGTGCAGGCAGACACCAGAGTTGGGAGTCTGGGGACAGAAGGCAATCAGACCAACTCCCTGAAGAGGTCCACGTACCAACTGACCTCTGGAACTGAGGAAAGTGGGCTCAGAGGAGAAAGGGCTGCCTCAGGACACTGTGAGAGAACTGTAAGAATCCTGAGCTGAAGGACCACTCAGATGGGCTGGGGTCACCGCTTGTCCAAACACTGGCCCTTGAAAGGGAGGTAGAAAGCTCTCACGCTGCCAAGGAAGCAGTATGGGCGCCGAGGGACTGAAGTGATGGTCTATGAACCACAGAACATCTAACCAGGAGCTAGACAGGCAGAGCCACGTGTGGAGCACAGCCCACCTGGGATGGGCTAAGGGATTGCTGTCCTCACAGGGATTTCTGGAGGCTGGGAACATGCTTGCTCTATGTTCCAACGTGTGTCAGGGTTCACAAGAAGCTCTCACACACAGCCAGCCATGGGCAGCTTTGCAGGAGTTTACCAGCAAAAAAAGCTCCACTCTCTCTGGGAGCCAGAGGCCTCCCGCTCTGGAAGACCTGCTCTCAAGGCTCGCAACAGCCTGGGCTCCTCATCTAGGCTGTCCTACTTCCCACATCTGAGTTAGCAGTGGCTGCTCTGCATGATGCTCACCTGTGACACCAACACCACTGTAAGAGCTAGGCTGCCTACGATGGAGGAAACTGCCCCAGGGAGGACTTTAAGTGCCCTAGGAGAAGCTCACTGCCCCAGGGAGGACCTCACTGCCCCAGGGTAGACTTCTGGGTGTGACTTTCCCCTCTCCTCCTCTCAGGTCCAGGCAGTCTGAGTAAACAGTGAGAGTTATCACAATAGGATACACTCATCCAGTCAAACCCCAGCCAAACACAAGCACATAAAGCCTGCAGGTCGTTGCTTTTAGTTGGACGTCGTTACTGAGATGAAATGTTTGTGGAAACAACTTGGAAGACAAGAATTTGGGGACCCTTACATGGGAAAGAAATCCTCACCCAGAGATCTAGTTCTCATTCCTTTAAAAAACTTCAAAACAGCCTGGGAAGAGGTCAAGTGCTTCCCTTGAGAGCGTGAAGACCTGAGTTTCATTTTCAAAACCACATTAAAAGATCTACGCACAAGAGAGTCAGGGGCAGGAGAATCCCTGGAGCTACCTGACCAGCCAGCCTAGCCTATTTAGTTTGCTCCAGGCTGGTGAGAGACCCTGGTAATGACAGAAGAGGTTGTCCCCTGGTAAACACACACACACACGCACACACACACACACACACACACACACACACACACACACGAGCAAACGCATGCACAAACACAACTTCAAAACAACTAATAAAATCTAAATTGCCTAGAGAGGTAATGTGTGTTTCTCTACAGACAGGTCAGACATGGATGTTACAAACAAGAAATGATCCATGTTTGCTGTGGGTCAGGATACTGGTGACCTCCAGTTTCACTGCATTAGCTTTTCTGTTTGTCCCTAAATCCAATCAGTGTGCTTCATAAATCACCCCAAAGTTTCATTTACAAACGGAAGAGAAGAGAAAAAACGAACCAGCGTGTGTGGCTTACTTAATTTTTAAAGTCTGCTCAACTGTTGTGCTTTGCTGTACATTGCACCAAAGTACCCTGTACGCTACAGGAAAGTGACAGAAGGCTTCGGGACTGAGGGTTGGGGAGAGGCTTGGGGGATGAGGCGATTGCTGCTCAAACGTGAGGACCTGGGTTCAATCCCCCACAACCCACGTTTTTAAAATCTTGACACTGGGAAGGCAACACCAGGCAGATCCTTAGGGCTCCCCAACCAGCCAGCCTAATTCAGTGAGTCATAGGCCGGAGAGAGAGCCTGTATTAAAAACAAAAAAACAAAACAAAATACAGTGGATGCCACATGAGGAGCAACACCTAATGTGGTCTCACACACACACTTGCACATATGCAACCACGCACGAGTGAGTATGTACACACAAAGAAGGCCAGGCACTGATGTCAGACATCTCAGGGTTAGGGTCAGCATAGGCCACAGCAACCTCACAGCTAGAGCCCGGTGTGGTGACAGAAGTCAATGACAGAGGGACTTGCCCCAGGGTGACAGCTGCCTCTTGGGCACAGGCTTACACACACACACACACACACACTTCACCAAGGCAAGGGTAGCAGTGGGCAAATGAATACCCATAAGCCACTGCATCCTCAGCATGAGTCTCTCCATCCAGGCCAAAATGAGAGCAGGAAAGCCTATCAAAGTCACTGTAAAGCTCTGCCCTCACCAATAAGGACTCAGTGGCAAACCTAGATGGCAGAGGGGACAGACATGGCCAGCACAGCTCAATCAAATGTTGAACATTTCAGAAGCACAGAGCCAACTATCCCACTAGGGGAGCCCAGACCCACCTCCTCACCACTGCTGTCTCCCACCCGGATCCCGTCCCCATCAGCTGAGCTGGCCTTGGTGCCTGGCTCAGCACGACACACAGCCAGGACATTCACAGCAGACTAGCATCATCCAGGAACCAGTTCCAAACACTAACAAGGAAGGAGTTACTTGAAGGGCCGCCTGTGGCAACAGCAACACAGTGTGCAGAGTATAAAAGCTGACGGCCAGCCCCTCACACTCACACACTAACACGCTCACGCTCACACTCAGCTCCTGCCAGACCTGCCCACCATGGCCACCTCCACCATGTCCGTCTGCTCCAGCGACCTGAGCTACGACAGCCGCGTCTGCCTGCCCGGTTCCTGTGATTCTTGTACTGATTCCTCCTGGCAGGTGGACGACTGCCCAGAGAGCTGCTGTGAGCCCAGCTGCTGCCAGCCCAGCTGCTGCCAGTCTAGCTGCTGTGTCCCCAGCTGCTGTGCCCCAGCCCCCTGCCTGACCCTCGTCTGCACCCCGGTGAGCTGTGTGTCCAGCCCCTGCTGCCAATCTTCCTGTTGCACACCCTCATGCTGCCAGCAGTCTAGCTGCCAGCCAGCTTGCTGCACCTGCTCCCCCTGCCAGCCATCCTGCTGTGTGACTCTCTGCTGCAAACCTGTCTGCTGCACACCCATCTGCTCTGGCTCCTCCTCATGCTGCCAGCAGTCTAGCTGCCAGCCCTCATGCTGCCAGTCCTCATGCTGCCAGCCATCCTGCTGTGTGCCTGTCTGCTGCAAGCCTGTCTGCTGCACACCCATCTGCTCTGGCTCCTCCTCCTGCTGCCAGCCATCCTGCTGTGCTCCTGTCTGCTGCAAGCCCTGCTCCAGCATGTCCCTGCTCTGCCGCCCCGTGTGCAGACCCGCCTGCTGCCTGCCCACCTCCTCCTGCTGTGCCTCCTCCTGCCAGCCCAGCTGCTGCCGCCCAGCCTCCTGTGTGTCCCTGCTCTGCCGCCCTGCCTGCTCCCGCCAGGCCTGCTGTGGCCTCTCCTCAGGACAGAAGTCCAGCTGCTGAAGGGTCTATCCTGCTCGGGCCCACACAGCTTCTTCCTTGACTCACTGGGACCTGTAGGGATGTACCAGCTTTGGCACCAGCATCATATGGCAGCTCCGTGGTGCCACACCCCAACAGCTGGTGCTCACCCCCACCTGCAGCTTTCTCTAAAAGCTCTGTAGCACTCCCACCCCCCATCATGCCTCTGCTTTTCCCCAGTGTATGTCTTTCCCTGACATTAATAAACCTCTTTCTGGCCTTTGAGTGTCCCTCTTCCTGCCTCACGTAAGGGTCAGGGATGTCCTGGGAGCATTTTCTAGGTGAGCCCCGGGGCTTGGACTGTCTCAGCTCTGGCTGGGGTTCCCTATGGGTTGTGGCTGGTGGCTGGGAGCTTCATTAGTCCCTGGCAAAAGAGCCCTCCCTCCTCAAGTCTCAGCATCTCTGGTTGATTGTGTATGTTCAGGGACAGGATGGCCAACAGGGGTATGGAACAGCCAAAGCTCAGTGTCTCCCAAGCAAGCCCCCCCCATACCACTTTATTCAAATGTCCCAACCTGTACATCTGTGTCCCCATGAGGAGCACAGCCTGGAGGTGGGGAAAAGGTATCAAAGAGAAAGAAACCAAAGGGCAGAGGCTTCTTGCTCTAACCTTGGGGTCTGGGCCTACACCTGCTCTCTCCTTGGGCGGATCTGGATGTTCTCCTCACACCAGTGTCCTCTGAGCTCTAAGCCAGATCCTGCCCAGGTGGGAGACATCAGGGTGGGGGCGAGCAGGCTATAAACCTGAGGAGGCTGAGAAGCCTAACACCCTAAGAGCCTACCACTACTCCTCAACAAGCTTGGAGCATGCCCAGTGGGGAGAGGGCTCCGTGGGAACTCTTTTCTGCCCGCACACCAAGTCTTCCTGCCTTCCGAGGCTGTAAAGATGGGCGGCACCCTGCCTGTGCCTCCCCACTCTCCTGGGGACCCTCCTATTAGAAATAGGATAGAGACATCAGTTCCCACTAGGAGCCAGAACACTCCTGGGAGTTCACCGGCCTGGTACCTGGAACATCCCCTCTCTACAGCTAAACCACTGCCCCAGCCTGCACTCTACAGTAGCTGAGACCAGTGACCTGGGGAGCCCTGAGCACCTTGCTGGCCACCTGCTGGAGAGTGAAGCCATGGGCCCTCCTCAGAAAGTCCCCAGAACACAGACTGCTTGACTCCACAGGGACAGCCACGTGGATAGTGACCAAGGCATTTCCTACCAGACAGCAGACCCCCATCTTGTCACCTCATTTGCACCAGGAAGCACCTGACAGGAGCAAAGGGGGGAGGGGCTCCTTAGGTCACTTCTAAAGCCAGCGCGACAGGTGTGTGTGAATGCTCATGGGCGCTTGCCTCAAGCTTCCCAAGTGTCGTGACCTGCACACTGGCCAGTCCCGGCTCCATGGTGCTTCCCCCGTGGTCACAGGCGTGGGGTCCAGGCAGTTCAGACGCTCCAGCTTTCCACCTGCTGGACCCAGCCAGGGTAAGGCAGAGTGGAGCGCACACCCGTGCTCCTCACGGAAGTTCATAGCTGCGCAGTGTTCGACACAGAGCAGAACCCGAGGGACTTAAAACGGTGCCGACCCTTCCTAGCCTCCCAAGCCTCTTATCATGGAGTTCCATAATATCAGCCTGACTTGTATGTCTCCTCCCCGGTTTACTGTATTTATAACTGGGTCATCTTTTAAGTATCCAGAAGGTACCTTCAGGGGAGAGGGGGCGGGCTTTATAAATAACCTTTATTATCACTGTACAGGTCGGCTGTTCCCCAGGCTCACAGAACAGGAAGGCACATGTTTGTGACTCATCCCAGCCCCGGAAGCGTGGCTGTGCTCTCGACTCCCAGCCAGGCCTACACAGGGTCCCTCACTTACACGCTCACCTGCCTGGGGGTGACCCTGCCTAGGAACGGGAAAGGCTGGTACCCAGATGCCATCACTAGGATATGTGTGGTGACAACTGACTTAGCTCCACGTTTGAAGCCATCGCTGCAGGTGTGGCTGTCGGAGAACAGGGCACAAGGCCCAAGGGCCTCTCTCTTCTTCCTCAGATCACCACAGGTGATACTGTCTCAGGCCCTAGGGCCTTCTTACCCACCTCCCATGGTCTAGCGGTTGCTGTGACTTACAGCCAGTCGTTTCTAGGTTCTAAACTGCACAGATCACACGGGTCAGGGCTCCAAACCTCGACTGCAGGGTCACCTCCGGCCATATCACACAGAGCAACATCCCAGCGCACGAAGGAGCCTCACGCTTCCTAGCAACCAAAGAGGGGGTGGATGCACACGAGACCACAGCCACCCGTCTCTCTCACCAGCAACTGGTAGTTGGGGTCCCCACCACCGATGTGCAATCCCCCAGCAGGTCCGGCTACCAGCTCCAACTGTCCTGTTTCTTGATTCCATAAACTGTGGTGATGAATAGCAACTCTTGCCAAAAAACCCTAGGATGGCCATCATGGTCACTGCTGATCCTCAGTGGCCCCTCTAGAAGAGGAGGCCTGCAGTGAGCCCACCCCGGGGAGCCCCAGGCTGAACCCAGGTGTGGGTTGTGGGTGTGTATGGGGCTGGGCCTGTGTTTCTTCTTCAGCTGGGGACAGAGCCAGGCCCGAGGCGGCCCAGGGCTTTGCTAAGTGCAGGTTGGATAGCACATCTCCATGCCAGGAGCCCGAGGGCCGGGGACTTCATTCCTGAAGCAGGTGCTCGGCCTTCCCCGGCAGCCAAGCAGGTAAGTACATGCGAAGAAGCCTCGATGGCTGCTGTTAGCTCTTTGAAACTTGAAACCCCTCCCACCTCTGGCAGCCCAGAGAGACCTTTTATTGTGACTGCCTGTGCAGCCCCCTCTACTGCACGACCCCCCCTCCCTGTCCCCCACAACCGGCCAGCTCTCCAGAAGCCAGCAAGCTACCACACAGGCGATCTGGTGTCAGGAAGTGGCATGTCCAACCCCCTTTC
Organism: Meriones unguiculatus; assembly: GCF_030254825.1. Classification (NCBI taxonomy): domain Eukaryota; kingdom Metazoa; phylum Chordata; class Mammalia; order Rodentia; family Muridae; genus Meriones; species Meriones unguiculatus. The sequence goes on from NC_083363.1 coordinate 8,581,232, forward strand.
CCTCCGACTCCACAGAAGGTGCCCTACCCCGGATCCCCTACATGCCCACCTTACCTGTGCAGGGCTCCCAGTGCCGGGCGCCGCGGCCGGGGGTAGCCAGAAGGAAGAGCGCCACACACAGGGTCAGCAGGGCAGACATGAGGGGCTCGGGTCCCAAGAGCCATCCAGGGGCTCCACTCGCCTGCAGAGAGGCAGCCACTCCTAATCCCCTGCTAGGGGCAGTCTGGGCCCCAGGTGGTCACTGTGACGAATCCATGTCCGTATCTGCAGGAGGACAGAGGTGGCCCTGGCAGCAATGACAGCCCCTAGTTGTTCTGCAGTAGCAAAAGGCGGGTGGCCCTGGCAGGCTGGGGCTTCAGCTGCAGGCAAGGGCTTATCTCTCCACTTCCCTGCTGGGCTTGGGTCCCGTGTGCAGGTGACAACAACGGTATCAATCTTCAGGACTGGGATTAGTCATTGGCAAAGCTCACTCTCCCGAAGGAGAGACAGAAATAGATCCTCCAGCGGAGTGCTGAAAACAAACCAGAAAAACTTAGAAAACCAGTTTTTCCTGGGTGCAGATGACAGCTGCCGTGCAGGACTCGGCGCAGGTGACCTGGGCAGACCTGCGGCAGCTAGCGACAGGGACAGGTGCTCTGGCGGTCCACCTCGGGCTGTCTTGGGGATGACCACACAGGTCCCTGTTCTCAGCTGGGTTGGGCGTCCCCAGGGGCCCCCACATTCAGCAGGGGTCAGCCTCGGGTCCCGCAGGAGGTCAGATCTTCTCTTCCGCGCTGGGATGGGGATCAATCTCAGAGGTATCGGCAGGTCTCCTGCCCTGCTGGGTCCCACACCGTCCCCAGGAGGGCCGGCTTTGAGGAGGGCTTTTTATCTGCTGCCCAGCCCTCAGAGGGTGTGTGGGTTTGTCAACTGTTGGCTTCAGGAATTCCCCTGTGGGGGGAGCCATCCTTAAAGAGAGCTGTTCCAGAGGAAAGGGGTTAGAGTGTCCCGGAGGAGGGTGTGTTGCCTGTGGGCTCCGTTCCCTGGGGGAGGCTTCTGGTTCAGGGGGACCCCCTTCCGCCAGTCCCTAAGGTACATGGTTTTCCCCGGCTTCAGAAGGAACGTCCCAGCTCAGAACCCAGGCAGAGCCTGACTCTGGGAGTGTTTGCAAATGGCAGACTGTTAGTGTGTGTGTGTGTGTGTGTGTGTGTAGCAAGTGGAGGTGAGAGTCCCACAAAGATGGATGGAGAAGAGAGAAATAAGTAAGGGAAAGCCCCAGCTCAGGGCCCTGGCAGTGTCTGACTCGGCAGGTGTTTCCAAGCTCAAGGCCCTGTGATTAGAGAGACAGAGAGACAAGAGACAAGACAGAGAGCAGACAGGAATAGCTAGAACTGGAGAGGTAGGGCAGGGAGAGAAAAGTGGGAGGGGCAAGACAGGGGCAAAAAAAAGGAAAAGGGGATGCTCCAAAGACTCCCGGAGGGTCCCTGAGTAGGGGACACGCATTCTGTCCTTCCCTTCTCCCTTGTGGAGACCCTGGTCTACAGCGTGTATCCTAGTGATGAGGCTTGTGGGCTTGTGGTGACTAGGGTATCTATAAAGAAATCCTTGAAGAGGCGCTTGTTAAACACGGCCACGCTTTACCTGGCCCGGTGGGTTCAGCGCCATTCCTTCCTGGTGGGATTTATAGAGCAGTGGCAGGGTTTCCAAGGCTTCTGCACTTGTAGATCTGAGCAGCTATGAGCACTTAGGTGCCACCCACTTCATCTAACCATCAAAAGAAAGATGCGTGGTGCCCAGGGGAGCAGCGGCCTTGTCTGAGGGTGGCGGGGCAGGGGGAGCAGCCTGGTCTGAGGGTGGGAGGTGGGGGGGGAGCAGCCTGGTCTGAGGGTGAGAGGTCGGGGGGAGCAGCCTGGTCTGAGGGTGGGAGGCAGGGGGAAGGGAGGGCTGCCTGGTCTGAGGGTGGGAGGCGGCTGTCATGGAGTTTCTTTCCCAGCTGAGGAGCACTCTGTCCTAAACCAGGGCCCCTCCCAGGCCAGCTGGTGGTAGTGGTGGTACCCTGGGTG